>NC_132983.1:3387500-4093000 GCF_047496725.1 Anoplolepis gracilipes
TCCAAGGTAGTTTTACACACGAGTGTTTACGCAAACACTTGAAAAGTCAAGAGGGCTCTCAAAAAATGTCCAGTGATGCGATCGCGAAATTATATAGACTGACACTTTTTTTTTTTTGTATTTTTTTCAGCAATGGATGGCGACGTAAAACGCGTGAAGATGCTGCTGGCCAAGGGTCACGATCCCATTGTGCAGGATTCTAGTGGTTACACTCCGCTGCATTACGCAACGCGACATGGGCATAGCAGTGTGGCTGTGGTGCTATTGGAGCATGGCGCGAACGTGGACGCGACTACCCCCTCTGTTAAATCAACACCTTTGCACCGTGCTGCTGCACAGGGTCACATTGAAACTGTTAAAACATTGCTGCATCATAGGGCGAACGCCAATCTCACGGACGCAGATGGCAGGACGGCTCTACACCGATCGATCTTGGGACACACCAGCTCTGAAAGAACTCTTCAAGATAATTCGTATTTGGATACTTGCAAGTTACTGTTATCGCATACCGATCTTGAAATCAAAGATAAGTCTGGAAGAACTCAATGTGAGGTGGCTCTTGATGCGTACGACGAGGTGTTAGGGAAATCGGTACTTGAAAATATGAAATCCGAAGCTGACCTTGATGAACTAAAAGGCATAAAAGACATGATAGACAACATAATAAAAGACGTCCCGGAGAAAAATAAAGTAGAGATAATAGAGAAACTAATGGAAAAATGCGCAGCGACAATTACAGAAATAGAAGGAAACAAAAATTGAATACTTGTATATTTCGTTTATATTAATATAGTTAATATAGTTTTATATAGTTTTCGTACAGGAATAAGAAAACATACTAGTACATATTTACTCGCGCAACATATTGATATTTTTGTAAAACGTATCTCTTTTTTGGTATTTATACATTAGAAATGTACGATTGTAAATTAAAACACTCATTAGGACACTCTTAGGATTCAAAAATTTAAAAAGGTAGAAAATTTATATGATTTTTTAGTGAGCATTCAAAATTTTATAACAATGACAAAATGATACAAGGATTAATAAAACATCAATATGTTCAAAGGAAGAAAAACAATTTTTTTTTTCAATTTATGAATAGCATAAGTCGCCTAAGTATCGAAGGAATGATAAAAAATCTTATAATTCATCAAAATTTTGTTTCTCCAACGAATAATAGATTTCCCTATCAATTTTCTAAATGACAAAATTTAATTCAATTGAAAATTGTTCTCTCGAGACTGCGCCGCGACATATTCGTTAAAGTACGCTACATGCGGTCGATCTATCTATCCCATCCATCCATCCATCCATCCATCTATTCGTCCGCGCGCGCGACAGACAAGAAACCGGAGGGTCGTGCACTTGATATTGAATCGGTCGCGCTCGCGGCGTTTCGGCCGTTTTCGGCAACGTTCGGCTAGTCACGATATATTACGGCCGCCGGAGCCCAAGAGCAACAACGCTGGCGCCATCTCGCGGAGGTGAGTACCTCCCGTCGTCGTTCGCCGTGCGGTCGCGCCAGTCGTTGCACGACGCGGAGTCGTCAGTTGTTTCACGAGTAGTAAGAATCGCGGGTTGTTTTGTGCGTGCGGAGCCGCGTGCGGGTCGTTTTCGCGCGTCGTCCGTCGCGTTCACGGCTGTTTCCCGATCCCGTCGACGCCTACGTACGTCGAGACGGCACGCACGACAATCGACACGTCGCGACCGCGTATCCGAGCGTAGCCGTTCTCTCGCCGCTCGTCGTGGAGTCCCGTGTCTCGCGGCGGCCACCACGGCTGTTCGTCCACGCCCGTTTCGTTCCGGTTTTCACGGCTCGCAGTCACGCGAGGCCCACGTTTTCCTTACCGATCGTGCGAGTGACAATCGTCGGAAGGAAAAACGGAGTCAACGGAGAACGAAAGAGACAGAGTGTGAGTGAGAGAGAGTGAGAGAGAGAGAGAGAGAGAGAGGCGATGTAACGTCGTCGCGCTGTGACGTCACGCACGTCGGGTCGCGCTAATCGAGTACACACACGCGCGCGCGCGAATTCAAACACAGGCTGAGCGGACAGCGCGCGCGCGCGCGCTTTCCGTCCGTCGTCGTGTCATCGTCGTTATTCGTGGTACGTCGTGGTATACACTTGGTGTATACAAACATATTTGTGCAATTTACGCGGACGAAGGAGAGAGAGAAAGGGAGGGTGTATATGTGCCTCTTGCGTGCGGTGAGATAAAGCGAGACGGAAGAAGAAGGACAGAAGCGTGAGTGAGATTGCGAGAAACGGAGGAGAGAGAGAGCGAGATAGATAAAGAGAGCAACGACAAGAAAGAAAGAAAGAGAGAGGACGGAGACGGAGAAAGACACCAGCACACGCATACATATATGCGCTCTCGCCGCGAGCGCCGAGTCGTCGGGGGAAAGGGCGAGGAGGAGGAGGAGGGGGCGGCGGGTGACGAGGCGCGCGCGCGGCGGGACGTTCCGCCGCGACGACGTACTTGCGTGTACTGTCCAGCAGCGCTCGCGAGGAGAAGGTTCGCGCCGAAGAGGATGAGAAGAGCGGCGAGGCCGCCGGCCGCGACACGCTATTTCGCGAGCAGATAGACCCTTTTGCAAGTCTCGCGCGCGGCGCGACATCGTCATCGTCATCGTTATCATCGTCGTCGTCGTCGTCGTTGTTGTCGTTGTCGGCGTCGACGTTGGAGTGGCACGCGCCTTTTCCACACACGTGCGAAACGGAATATAAAAGAGATCAAACATTGGAGGGATATCTACTTGCATATCCCGTGGCGCCCCACTGTGTTTTTCTGCGGAAAGAGCGTGACTAAAGGAAGAGGAGAAGGAGGAGAAGGAGGAGAAGAAGAGAAGGAAGAAGAGAGAGGAGAACGGACATATCGCGCTGCGTTTCTCGGATATTTCTCTCGCAGCTGGCGGTGCCGTTCGCAACTGTGCGCGCGTCGTTTCCGTTCGTCCCTCGAGCAACGTTTTTTCGGAGCAGACCTACCTCTCGTGCTTCGAAAGAAGGATAGGAAGAAAAGAGAGCGAGTGAGAGAGAGAGAGAGAGAGAGAGAGGCGAAGAGACGGACGGACAATCTCGGCCTCAAACTACGACGTGGTCAGGTCAGGAGGAAAATGGTATCGTGGTTGTTTCGCAAATAAAAGGTCGGCCACGCCGCGTGTGTATCGTTTGTCCGTGAGTGTCTGTTTCTGTTGGCGAATAACGTATGCTCGTAACGTTATTATCGTCCTTATCGTGCCGTCATCGTCGTTTCGTAGCGCGCGAATATAATGCACAAGAGCGGCGCGCCGGATCGCGCGCGGCGCCGCAAGAAAGCAGCGGCCGGGTTTCTACGTTCCGTTTTTATTCGCTCGTCGGACGGTCCGCTGCTCCGCTGAGAGTCAAGTTCGTCGCGCTCCGCTGTGCGCGCCGCGTCCGTGGCGCGCTCTCGCGCACTCACCACGCTCTTCACCATCGCGCTTTCGATTGTGCGTCGCACACGCCGCATCACGTCGTCGTGGGCTTTCTATCCGTCTTACCTGTGCTTGTGCTTGCCCGCCTGCTGTACGCGTCGCACCAGGGGGAGCGAGAGAGACTGCGGATAAAGGTGCGTGTTTTCTGTCCTTTTTTTCTCAATGGAATTTCCTCGATCAATGGGTCTAGTCTTTTCTTTCACTAACCTTTTGTGTATTTCATTTTTGTTTCCCTTTTCTTTTTTTCTTTTCCTTTTCTTTTTCTTTTTCTTTTCCTTTTTCTTTTCCTCGTTCTCTCGACGAAGAAAAGTATTAAGTAACCTTTTTTTTCGATGTCGGAAAGAATAGACTTAGAGTCTTATTTATTTTGTAGGTTAACGCGTAACATTGGACCGATTAACCGTTTTGATTGAGTAACGTGAGAGTGATTTCACAAATCGTGTGATATTGTCAAAAGAGAACGTTCTAATTGGAAAGAACGGAATATTCAAAGTTCGTGTGTATTTTAATAATTTTTTTATTTTTCGTTATACATGTACGATTATAAACTTGACCGTTGATTTCTGTTATCTTTCGAAAATTTTGCAAGTATTTTTTTAATGACAGATTACACGTATTTGCGAAATCGATGTTTTCCTCAGGAAAATATACCAACAAAAGACATTATTTCCCTCATTTGTTTAAATCTCCAGCAAACAAGCATTGTATAAATTATTCTTAATACAAAAAACCTTGGTATATGTAATTTGTAGTGTGATGAAACATTCTATACGTGTTACAATGTTTCCTTCCTAAAGTATGCAAGCTTTTGTATGCTTTTTTTTCAATTTTAAAATATCGTAAATATACCTGAACGTTCCTTTTAGGGCAAATTCCTCAGTCTTGCTCCAGGATCGAGAATTATTCAGACTCACATTTACACGCATTTTTTACCTCGGAGGGAAACCGCGATAGAACGAACGATTGATTACTTTATGGTGCGACTAATACATTGTGAAGGAAATAAACATCTCTCCCTCTCTCTCTCCCTCTGTCCTAACATTTTTTTTCGCATCCTCTCACGTCCCCAGGGGCCGAATCACGATAATGGGAGGATAAAAATTGGACAATGGCAGTGGCATATTCTACGAACGAACGCGGTGTCCGTCTAATTTCGGTCCGTGGATTCTCTCATTTCTGCGTTAAACTTTTTCTCGGTCTAATGAGCTCGAGAGAGCCACGGTCGTCCTAAGGGCATATCACGCGATCGCATCGCCTAAGTCGTCTATTCGGGGAAGGAGTTACAATGTACTCGCATTATGTGTACGTGGCATCACGAAATTGTATTTGTGTGTGTTTCGAGAATTGCTTGTACAAGGTGCCTGAGAACTACCGCGGTTACGTAAAATCTTTTATTTTTTCTAAAAGAAGACCACGAAACACAACATGGACTTGTTTTTTTTTTTTTTTTTTTTAACTATTATATGTGTAGAATTGGGAGAATCTAAAAGGAAGCCAATATTTTAGTATCCCCGTATATTTAATAACGTGTGATGTATATTATGCTAAATTATGACTCAACGATAATATGATATAATATTTTTTAATATTTTTTTTATAATAACCTGTATTTAAAAAAAATATATAATTTTAAAAAAGTTTAATAAAATTTTAATAGAATTAGAAATACACTAAAGAGAAAAGAATGGTTATAATAGCATCAGAAATCATTACAATTTCACACACAGATTTTTAACTTTTATATGCTTGACAAGTCGACAAAGTTATGTATTTTTCCAAGGTCTTTTAAGTTACGTAACACGGGGGCAACAAGGGTTATTTAAATGGCCTCACACTTGAAGTGCTAACCTCATGACGCTGATGTCGTAAACGTTACGACCTAAGTCGATGGGACTGAACTGTATACATTTCTCGCTCTCCCTCTCTCACGATCAGTATCATTTCTAATCGGCATTTTCTTTTATTGAAACCGTTTTCAAGAGATTTTATCTTACTGCTTGCTACTTGCCATAAAATAATAATTGTGTGAGTTGCAAAGTAATCTGTTTATTTTTCAAAATTTAACAATTTTATGCAAAAAATATTGAGATGTTTAAATTTATTTTTTTAATGTTTTATTTATATATTTATTTTGACAGAGAAAATATTTTCTAATAATTCAATAATAAAACATTCGAAATACACACATCTAGAATATATATATATATATATATATATATATATATATATATATATCGAGCTATTTTATTTATTCGATTATTATTTTGATGGAAATCATCCTATTCGGATAAAATGATACGGGGTAAAAAATGGCGGTTGCAGTAAAGCCGTGTTTCTCGCGTGACGTAAGTATCCTAAAACGAGCGTTATATACATTTGTTTTGGTGAAGATCTGAAAATGATTGACGATGCAGAGTTCCTTTTAGCGCAATGCAACGCGATTCGTGCGGTGTCCGAATTAATTACATTCGGCGCATTTGAGGCGTAAATTCAACGAATGACGAGGCGTGTTCAAGTACGCGCAAAGCCGAAAAAACACGGGCCAATCGCTCTGCCGCGGCCTCTAAATTCGCGCTGTGTGACCGTGTGTGTCTGTGATTTTCGCAATCACACTTGTAACGGCTCGCTGAACGATGACTCACTTAATATATAGCAAGAAAAATGTTTTATGTACCATATAATGGACGTTTTAAAATATTTACTCACGTCTTAAATGGGATAATGTCTTTTTAAAAAGGATATTTTAATCCTTGAAAAGAATGTCCCAAAACCCTTGGCCTAAATTTTGTTGACGTAGGAAAAACCTAATGACAAATAGATTTAATTTGGTTTTATTCATAACTCCTGAAAAATTAATCATCATATCTAATAAAAGTTTTAATAAATCTAATTTTTTTCATTCTTAAAACTTATTTTAGTCAATGAACTGTAAACATCTTTAATAAATTGAAACTCTGAGAAAACTTTTTCATTCAAATTTGAGCAAATAAAATGAGTTAAAATTCTATAAAAATAATTTTTATTTTCAATCGTTTAGCCAATTATTAGCCGATGTAATTTTTAAATCACGCTTCGATTTTATTACATCTTCGCTTTTTTTTTTATTCGTTAGTCATTGTAAATTTAAAATTACAACGTAAAAGTCTATTACTGGGTTAGGTTCTTACGTGTTCTCAGAAAATTGGTTATTTTTTAATTGAATTAATTTCAATTCGGCCGTAAAGAGTTAGGGACAGCAGAGATATTCGGCGATACGTAATACATCGTAAATCGCATAAATTCGCGACGGGCGGAGCGTCGTGGTCGTCGTCGACGCGACGGCCGACCAGCCGACGATGATATCGATCTCCCGAGTTTTCCTAAACGCGCCCACGGTCTACATATGTTTCGGAAGCAGGAGAATGGGCCGTGTGGACATGCGCCGCGCATGCACGCACCCGGGGCTATTGTATTAATGGCAGCGCCTCTCTTCGTCGAGCGCGACGCCATGTGATGCGCGTGGTTACATCGCGGGCTACGGCCACGGGAACAACGACAGTTGTTGTGTTGCGGAGTGGCGATTTCGAAACCTGTCATTAGTTGCGGATGCGTTTAACCTTCCCGCTTGCTCCGCCTCGCCGAAAAAAAAAAAAAAAAAAAAAAAAATAGCGAAAAACGCAGCGAGCCTTCTCGCGAACTTTACGGAAAGCGCGATTTTTTTTGCTCGTCAGAATAACGTCACATACCTACGGCCAGAAAATAATGATTGATTAAAAGATTCCATCTACGATGCGTAAGTTTTCGATTGACACATAATAAAAAGTGTAAATTTTCTCCCGCAAATTATCAAGGTTGAGTAACTTAATATTTTATAGAGAGAGAGAGAGCTCTTGAAATCACGTCAATTATCTCGCAGAGTTCATTTTTATCTATAATAATTGGGATTATAGTTTACATTTTTTTCTCTGCTTAATATTGCATGTATACGTTCGAATAACACAATTTCCAGAATTTCTAGCACAATACGCGCAATTCTGCGAGTATATCGCGTTATCTCGTAAGGTACCACAATGGTAACATTGTTCTGGTAAAATGAAAATTACATTTGTGTTGTCTTTTTTCATGTCTTTTTTTTCTACACTGTCGTGTGTGGAAAAAATATAATAACGCGTGTATTTTAAAAGATGTAAATTTAATTTTCTTACTATACTATATTTATATTATAATTCTCTTGTTATTTATAATTTTTTTAGAATTATATTGTTTTATTTATGTAATAATATGAAAACAAACGATCAAGTATATTTTATTTTTGTTACAAAATAAATATATAATTCAATATCATAATAATTGAAATAATAATAGCAACAGGATTGGCAAAATTTTACACTTTTTGGATAAAATTCATATTAGTGTAAAATAATAATGTGCATTTTTCGGAAAAAAATAACAAAATGTTGATAAACATTTTTAATTCTGTTACTATTACATGTTTCTCATTAAATTAAAAATTAATATAAAATTTAATAACATTTAGATCTCTAAAGTTTTTGTTTTAAAAATATATTTCACATATTAATTTGAATTGTAAAGGACTTTATTATTATATTGGTTTTGTTTTTTTAAGCTATGTGATTAATATGATTTATTAATTAAAGTAAATGTATTAATAAAAGTAATTTATATAACTTTTGCGTAAAGTTATATAAATATATTTCATTGTTATTACATATACATATTAGTCATTTTTATAGCTTTTACTAGTTTATTATATTGAATAAAGTTCAAATCAATAAAAACTGGAAATTATCGTGGTTTTTTTGCTCATCGTACTTTTTTTTATCAACTCTAAATAGCAATGATAGTTAAATAATATATATGTAACTAATATATAATGATGAATAATGATGAAAAAGAAGAATAATAATAAAGTTTTAATAAAAATGAAATATTTTTACACATAAAGAGAGAGAAAGAGAAATCTACTTTTAAATCTTGACTGTTATTCTTGTATCACTCGGACAAGAGGTATCGATAACCATTTGTTCGCTAATGATTCCGCCGATTACCTCACAAATGAGGTAGAACGACGTTACGAGCTCGTCAACGAATGCAAATGCGTCAAACGTAACGTAACGCGTTTGACGTAACGCACAGCGTAATCTTTCTTACCCGTTCCACTCATTAACGCGTTACGTGGACATGTTTTATAGTACATACTCTCTTTTTTTTTTTTTTTCTTTTCTTTTTCAACGTTCACTCGACAATTGTCAGTCTCGCTCACTCGTGTTTATTGTTATCGTTTCCAGGATCGATCCCGCTTATCGAGCTCACGACCTACCCGACGCAAAAAACTGTTGAACTTGAAAAAAAAACTGCGGAAGGATCAACAGGATTCTCGACCAGAAGAAACTTTGTCGATTTAAGCAAGATCCTTTTCGAGGAAGATCCGGAGCAGCTTTCGGCGATAGGAAGAGTTTGAAATAAAAACGACTTTGCGAAAATCTTTCTAAGGGAGATCGACAACATCAGAAATAATCTGACGAAGCGAAGAAAAGAATTAAGAGAGGCCTGGCTCTTCGGGGAAGAGACACTCCCACTGCTCGTGCTACGGACCCACCCTGACGACGTGTATGCGTCTCGATAGAGAGATCACGTCCATCATCGATCACGCCATCGCTCTCAGTTGAACTGAGGCCGCTCGAAATTCTGTCGTGATCGTGAACAGATTCGTGCAAGGCAACATTTCTCGTCTGCACCTGCCTGTCTGTGTTATCCTTCAGAGTGGAAGAGAGAGGAAAAAAGAGAAGAAGGAAGAGAGAAAGAGAAAGAGAGAGAAAAGAAAAAAGACAGCGTGGTCGACAGTGGCACGGCCACTATAACGAATGTCGGGCTCAGGAAGACGGTTGAGAACCATTGACGGAAGGATGATGCAGCTTCCGACTCATCACCGGATGTCACCGTCGAGCTCTGTCGGCTAATCGACGACTAATCGCGAGAACGATATCTATTCGCGCGTGTACAATTACAGTACTTTGCAGTTCCGAGGTACTTTTGAAGATACTTTCGGGACACCGTGTTTGTTGCATTCGAACCTCGCTTTTCTCTCGTTGGTCTGTTTTTCTTTTTTTTTTTTTTTTTTTTTTTTTATTTTTATTTTAATCGCGAAGAGTGTTGATTTCTGTGATATTGGGTGGCGCGAGTGATGGTTAACAACCTCGTCGCTTAGTGGTGATATCGACAGTGTAGTGTAAAAAGTTTTCTTGGTGCGCGAGGGTAGTGTCCACACGAAGAGAACGAGAGAGAGAAAGCATCTCTCGCGTGCACGCGTGACTCTCAATTCATTACCACGGATCTCCCTCGGCAATTCGACGCCGCGCCCACCCTTGATGAGAGGAGGCACATGTCCATTGCTACCGCTGAAAATGCAGGGTGAGTCTTTCACAGATCCATTTGTCTTGGTTACAATTATCATTTGTCGTGCGAGCCTTCACGACACCCAACGAGATTAAATCGGGCAGTTGGAGAACAATGTGAGGTAATAATTTTTAGAGAACGAGACAGTTAATGCCTCGGGAATATGTTTCATGTAGACTTTCTAGTGTGAAGATGATAAATAAGTTTATACAGCACCTGCAGCGAAATCTAGATATATTAAACCGTTCAAAAATAATAAATTTTTTTAAATATCAATAATATATTATATTTTGATGAAATTTTAGTGAAAAAATTTTGACAAAATATTAACGTTTAAAAAACTTTTCAGAGTTACGATTACTGAAGAAAAATAGTAATTCTTTAAATATGTATAGTGTGTTGGTTTAAAAAAAATTGTTGTTTAAAAAATTACATTTTATACATTTTTCGGAGAATTTTTCATTTATATTGAAAAATAGAACATAACATTTTTTGGCATAATTATATAACTTATCATTATTTCGTAAACTGTTTCAACTAATTTATAATGTTTACAAATTGCCTGATTTAATTATAGCCTCCGGTTGCAACTTTGATTGATTCAGGAACGATTAAATCTAATTTTTATATATATATATATATATATATATATATTTTAGTTTTAGATACAAATCGAAACATTGGATAAAAAATTGAAGATGCCTGCCAATCGCTTTTACATATAAGTCGTATATATGTATATGCTACTCTTTACATATAATCGAATAAGTTTCTAATCGAATATAAGTTCATGGAAATTGGGTCTAATTGGATTTAATCGTTCACACAGTAATTCAAATAGTTTCCATCGAACGTGTTACTAATGAAGATTTGACACAGAAATCCTACAAGTGCCTAAAGTAATAAATAATTTTGGTTTCAAAAAATATTTTTTTCTATTTAAGAAGAAAAACCTAAAAAGAAGTATATATATTTTATATTCCATAAATTTTTATAACATTTTTATAACTTAATAATTTTCAAAATCTATGAAAATTTTTTGAACTCAGACTTTATTTATTCTCCCCGATACAAAATCTTCTCTAATATAAAATATTTTTTCGCATAATGTATACTATATTGTTAGAGAGTATTTCTTACACACAGATTCTTTTTTCATAAAAAAATATTGTAAATATTTCATATATTTCATAAAAAATGTTGTAGATAATTATAAATATAATGGCCTTTTTATGTGAAATCTTCAAACATTTTATGCACGTTTTCTCTCCGTCATTCGGAAATCCGATAAAGATACAATTATCGAAATTGGGGTTATCGATATTCCTATCGCTCCGCAAAATGTCAAACGGTGTAAATCAGGATAAGAAAAAAAAAGGTGAATACTGGCATTTATATATACATATATACATGTAAAAGTTTCCTCTTATAGACAGACGTTCATTGTTCGACGCTCTGCAGGTTATTAGGATGTTTTTAGTTATTTAGGATAATGTTCTGACCGGGTCACCGGTCGGGTTTAATACCATGCTGAAATTACGTCAGAGGTGCCAATGACGTCACGCTATCGCCACTTAATTTCCAGAATTGCGACGCGTGCGCCGTTACAGCTCAATCGTTGAGCTTGACCGTAGGTCGATTCGTGAGAAAACGAGAAATTAGGTAACATTTATAATAAACCAGGAGAATTATACATAGCATTTGAATAACTGGAAATAGGGCACGTTTTGTTCGTGCTTGCTAATTTAAAATTTGCAAAATGTTTCATAACGTGGCTCATACGAGAGAATTTATGACAATCTATATTGGCTATGAGAAAAATAAGTATGTTTCTATCACAAATAATAAAAGACAATCAACTAATAAATTAATATCGAATTGTACAGTAATTTCAATATAATAGAAATTAAAACTAAACTACGGTAAAATTATATTTTATTTAAATAAAATTTTTTTTTTTAAATTTATACAAAATTTATTAGAGAATATGCATCCTCTTAGAAGACGAAGGATTTTTAGAACACTCTGTATATACCGGGCTAGTGTCCAAAGTATCAATACTTCCAAAGTATGCTCTTCCGATACTTTCACTTTCGACATCATCCAGATATACAAGGTGTCTTGACTTGTCGCGATTCCACGTGTGTGCCCAATATGGCGCGTGGAGTGATAGAGGAAAAGAATTGCACTTGACTGGCCGTTATATTTAGATTTAAGGAGAAAGGAAGAGAGTAGTCCTTTGAAAGAACGCCGAAGCCACCTCTCCTACCCTTGTTGCTCCTTTTTTGGAGGGTACCTGTCTCGCATCTACCTTGGGCATCTTCCACGCAGTTTCCACATCGAACCCTTCCCCCAGATCCCTCTCCAGGTCTGTTTATATACCTGGGAGAGATATATATACCCTCCCTCGTATCCTGTGCGATGACGGGGCCCCTCCTTCGTAGACGTTTAAGTATCCGTTGCCGCCGCTATCAAACGACCGCCAACTATTCTTTTGCATCTCTTCGTCCCGACTATCGCTAATAACGACCGGGATTGGGATTTTGCGCGGATAACAGGGAAGGAAATAATGCACGACGAAATTACGGTTCGTACGATATAGATATAGCGCGACATGTACATATACATACGAATATTAATTGAACTTTTCATCAATTTTACTTTTATTGTTATGTATTTATTTTTATTTTTTACTCTACGTTTTAATTTCGTCTTTGCGCGAATCTGCGGTTGCTTTAACACATTTTACATAATTTTTAATAATAATTCAAGGACAAGAAAGTAAAGTATATTTTTTAAAAGTTCAAGTAAAAAATTTCGCACGCAATTATTTATCATCGTGAGAAATATAGAACTGAGATCATATACTGGTTCGATGAAGTATCCCGAATTTTTTTTTGGAGTAAAATTAAGTGTCTGAGCACTGCACCACACATGATAGTTAAAGACTCGCGAACTTTCATAATTTTGCTAGTATCTAACATCGTCTCGATATCGCGTTGGCATTTTTCGCCAATAAAATCTGTCTCGCAATAATTTGCGCGTTATGGAAGCACATCGGCCGATAACTTGAGCGCTTATGGCGTCTCGTTACCAGTCGCGTATAAGTATACGCAACGCTCTCCGCCTACTTAACACTCCATCGCCGTAATAGATTCCGTTCCGTGGCGGTGTTTTAAATTATCGATAAACTTCTCGCCGGGAGAGATATTCCCGTGGATAGAACGCTCTTGTACAGAGTATAAGATATCGCGTAACGACGAGAGAATGTGAACGTTACTCGACGGAAAACGCGCTGCGATAAGAAACTTGCGCAATGATGCGCTCTTTTGAATGCAGTTGCATTTCGCGCGATCGTGCGCAATACGTAAACTCGTGTAACGGACAATGAGAACATAAAGTTACCGTACTTGACAGAGTAAAAATATTATGTATGCATTCCCAGGATTTTGTGTTGCTTAGTCTTTTTTTTTTTTTTTTTTTTTTGTTTTTTTGTTTTTTTTTTCTTATTCCTTTTGTGATTTTAGAAATAATGCTCGATGATGTTTAGATTAAAAAGTTGAAAAGAAAACGTCTGGTATAATTCTACATAAAGACTTAACTCGGACCGATCACGTGACTAATTCGTTGCAACGCGATAGTAAGGTTTCGGATATCTGCGACTGCGTCCAACAAAGATCGATGTTTAAGCACGGAGGAAAATTATGAGTAAAATATATATGTCAGTCGTTAAATATCACAAGTATTTTAAAGAAAAAAGAAAAATACTAAAGAATACTTTGTCGCAACTACGCATAAAAAATTATGGACAAATTTGCAGTTGCTTTTCAGAGCGTTTTCCAAGACTGAATATAAATTTTATAATATATAAATTTTTGCTATTTCTCTATTTACTAACTCTCTTTCTTCAATCAATATCTTAATTTTTACTTGAGTGACCGTCGAAACTTTTTATCGTTCGAATAAGATATCGAAAATTACAGGTCAACATCTAAATGTGTCACATTATAACACATTCATTATTCAAATATTCCATTATAATATTTCTATGCAACTAGACTTCGCGCTCGCGTTCTCGCGTTCGATCGCGCGTGAAACACACAAGTCGTCGGTCAAAGACGCGGGCGAGCATATAGGTGCTCGTAGCAGAATGCGCACACAGAAGTTTGAATGCAGCTATACTGAGTCACATGCCGCACCGGAAAGGTAGGCGCGAGAAAGAGAAAGAGAACGGCACGGACGAGGTACGCGTTGCAAATGAATGCAGCCAGCCCGCGCGGGAGCTGCATTTTTGCGTCAGCCGCACGTGTTTGCGAGACCGCTTTTGCGCGCCGGGGACCACCGGTTTTATGCCAGAAAAAGCTCGCTGGTGCAAGTCGTATAGAGTAAAAGAAAAAAAAAAAAAAAAAAAAAAAGTATTGCCTTCCCGATATTATATGTAAGCAATCTTGTTACGAGATGATACATTTTTTTCTTTTACATAGCACCGACTATCTGAATATGTTTGTTTTTTTTTTTTAAATTTGAATCGACTGATAATGACCGCAAAAAAATGTATTCTAGCGATTTATTAAGCCAAAAATGCTCAAGAGTTAAATAAGAGAAGAAAATTACGTAATATAAATGGCGTTTAATAATACTGCGATTAAGTAGCTTGAATATTCCGATGTATAACTGTGATATTTAATAGACCTTGCGAAATTTGTATCATGATAGAGAACATCGTACTATCCGTTATCCACGGCTGCAAGTAGCACAGCGCGTACGCAATGCGTCACTGTCAACGCATGCTGCACGCGGCGTGCGAGCCACATGTAGCAAAATAGAAACTTGGCTAGCCGCGGTAGGCGCCAACCGATTCCGTCGTCATCAACAATGTGAATATCTAATACTGCGAATACTAAATAGTCCGTCGAAAGAGGAAACGGATTATAGGGTGTGCTGAAAAAATTGGAAAATTATCAACATTTTTTTCCTCCATTTGTCTGTTAAATTATATATTTTTCGCAAAACAAGCTCAATCATAAAATGTACGAATTTTCAATGAATATAATAAATATTTTCTCATTATCAGAAGTCATCCTTCTCTTTCATCTCATTGTTGTCTCGACGCATAGAGTCAGTCAGCGGCGAAACCGGGCAAGAGATGCGAATATACAGGATGAAATCGGCCTGATGTTTGCCGAATAGCGAGTAGAGAACGTATTACAGAGTCACGTGGTCACGACGACGACGACGAGCGTTGTCGAGCCTAGCCGAACGCACCGGGTCTCGCCGAGTCGGGATATAGATCCTCTCCCTCTCCGGTCTGATGTTGCCAGGCCTCCCTCATCATCGTCAAGCCGGCCGGCCGCGACTGTGTGTGCGTTCCCATCCGTTTGTCCGTCCGTCCGTCCATCCGTTCGTCCGTCCATCCGTCTCGTTCATCCATCCATACACATCCCATTCCTTCGTGCGGGAAAAATAGCGTCGCCTTGGCTTTCTTTCCTTACCTTACCCACGTCATCGTGACCGCGTTTTGCATCTCGCAAAAATGCCCTCCCTCGGGAAACTTGTCGTCGCGGAAGCGATTTCGCGATCTCGGCTGAACGTTGCGATTATTTCGACGAGACAAAGACGACGGCAACGACAGGGGGAAGGGGGGGAGGAAAGGCGCTACGGCGACCATAATTATCGGTTATTGATTTTCGTTAATGCGCACGACCGTCGCATTCGCGGACGACAACGACGACGACGGCGACGACGGCGACGACGACGACGACGACGACGACGACGACGATGATGGGCAGGAGGGGACGTGACGTAAAGTAGGATATCAGCGGGAAGTATTCTTTATGAGAGGACATCGTTTGTGCAACGTTTGTTGCTGCTGTTATTGATGTTTGAGTTGGCAGCATATGAGTTGCTTTTACAACGTGTAATTTTTATGATCTTGCCGAACCATCGACATTAATTAATATTAATGTTAACGCGAGTTCCAATAACTATGATATTTCTGCATTTTCTTACATATCCTTTTGTCTTATGGCATTTATTTCATTCTCGTCATTGTAGAAAATGTAAAATGTTCGATAAGAGGAAGAACTTTTAAATAAGTAAAGAATTTTTTTCCATTTTTTAAATACTAATATAATTATATAAATTAACTTATATATATATCTACGCATACATATTTATTTAATTTCAATCCATTTTGCATTATATGATAATATAATGATATTACTATTGCAAATGTGATTATAAATATTTCTTATTTAAAACACACAGTACAAAAGTACACAATACATAAGTACAGAATAGCTTTTTGAGAGAAATATCAATATTGATGAAACTTTCTCAGAAAATCTTAATCTAAATAAAGTGTGAGTTTAATTTCGTGATTATCTGTTATTTCTACTGGCTAAACGACACTATCTTGAGTTTGCGCGCGCATGATAACGAACGATAAGGGGCGGTACGAAGCGGTTAGTATATCGAGTAGCAAGTGAGATAATTTGATGTGTTCGCGGCTCATTAAATATTGCTACGACGATTGCTTCGTAAATTTTATACGAATCTTATATTATATTATCGCTTGCGCGATTATATAATGATTTCTTCTTGTCAGTTCTGTCTTTTTTCTCAAAGTAAAAGATTTCATTTTTATTAAAATATGGTATAGGAATTACTATTTTTAACATCAATAAAACGGGATTAAAAAAATATATAGAAAGAGAAAGAAAAAGAATATTTGGAAATAATTTATATGCTTATTCATATACTTTATAATCTTTTATATATGTAAAATTTGAGAAAGCAATATTTATCAAAGATAAAGTGAAATATTAACTTTTTTAGATATATTTCAGTATTCTGGATTAAAATAATAGTACTTCACTCACACGCGCGCATCTTCGATAATCGTGACGTGATTGCAAACGCTGTCAGATCGCAGGATGTTAATTCGGTGAAGATACTCGTATTTGGATACTCGAGTATACAGTTTGCTTTTTATCAGCACGCTCTCGAGGGATAGAATTACAGTGCGCCGCAAAATTGCGATACCGAACGCGTCGATTCGCATGATTCGAGGAAAGATCCGGTCCGTCCGTTCTCAGCCGCCCGAACTGTCTGCGAACACGCACGACGAGGTAGAACAAAGAAGGAGATGTTACATCATCATCGCATCGCAATGCGCGGCAGTCCAATGACGCGGACAGACAAGACAGTTTGGTTGCTATCTCGAAAGAAAGAGAGAGAGAGAGAGAGAGAGAGAGAGAAAGAGAGGGTAAAATTTGTGATAGCTCCTTGTGCTTAATTTCGCTGACGATCAATTTCTTTTTTTTGTTGTCTTCTCACTCAATCACCGTCTCTAAAAATCACCCGCGAAACAGAAAAGGAAACAAAGAGAGGGTTGTGTTGTTCGAACCGAAAGAGATTGAAAGATAGAGAACGTGTCTTATATTTTTTTTTATCGCAAATTTTGCTTTGTTTTTTTAGATAAAGATCTTTTTGCGATATATTTTTTTCTTTATTCGTATCTTTTGAAGATACGCGATCTCAATGATATTAAAGTTATCATTTAATATTAATAAAATTATCTCATTTAACACAGATAAGAAGACATTAGATGTTTCTTTTTTTATTTATTTATTTTTTTTTTTTTTTTTGTAATTATAATTGAGAACAAAAATTTTTACTCAACTTACAAAAACTTTTGCAACAACTTTACGTTTCATAAAAAGGCAGAGACACGTAATCATATGTCAAAATTCTCACCTTTGTTGAATAATGAATTATATTGTAACCATTATTAATATACAATCGAATTATAATGCTTGAAAGCGCTTGACTTACGTAATTTTTCTTAGGTATTATCATCAACCTTTGGAGTTGTCTATTGACTTTGACATAATATTATAACAATAGTTTGTATAAATGTTTCTTTATAAGATTTGCAAAGTTTATATATTATATGAGCAGTGTCGCTTGTGCCATTCTGTACCATGCCAGATTCAAAGACGAGGGTTCGAAGATATCAATCAACGAAGATAAAACGTGTCATTGTAATGTTTGTACGCAGTAGATTCTTTTTATCGCTTGTTTTGCAAAAATTTAGAAAAAAATCTCTTTCTCATTTTTTAATACAGTCAGCATCTCTATTGATTCTTTGTAATCAAGTATTAAATTAAAAATCAGTCAAAGCAGAGTTCAAGTTGAAAGCAAAGAAATTAACCTGTGGACGCGTAGATAAAGTGAATCGACTCTCGCGTATAAAAGCACGATGTACTCGTATCTGGTATGTACATATAAGCTTGCTCGGCAGAAGCAGAAGGTCGAGGGTCAAAGTAGTCGGATGGTGTGAAACGACAATGGCAATAAGAGAAACGGTTTTTCCAAACGCCGAAGAATAAAGACCGGACTGTGCGGCGATTGCGATTACTCGCGTGCACAAATCGTTTATTCTTCCTTCTCTTGCCCTCCTCTTTTGATCGCGCTCTTTCATCATTACGTGTTTACAAAATCAAAGAGAGAATCTCTCTGTCTCTCTCTATTTTTTCGTTACTATAATACAAGCTTTATAGAGATGCGAGAATATGTAATTCAAATTTTTTTTCTGTCTAAATACACATACGTTTTTAAATATTTTATGTAAAGATCTTGAAACTTTCTGAAAATATTAATAATTTAAATTGAAAAGATAAATGTCTTTGTAATTTTTTAACGCGCGCGGATCATAAACATTTAACTCCGTTTCTTTTATCGTTGCCAACCGTATTGTAGTCATGATATTGCTACTGTAATTTTATTACAGCATATTGTACACACCTTTTCACAAATTATAGTATACACAAAATTTAAATTACGCTTTTCCAAATTGTTATTTTTCTATCATGTAGGAGCTATTTGTCATTATTCGACGGCGCATCGATCGTTTTCCTTGATTTTATCAATCGTTTGGTTATCATTTTCTTCGCCAAAATATAATTAAACAAATTAAAGATATGCCTGCTCTCATAAACTTTTAATCATATGCATGTTTCATATTTATATATTTAAAAATTTGACGAGAGGGACAGAGATAATTATTTAATATTTTTTTCACTTTTTTGATATATTACAATATGTTAATACAGACATTTTATCATTTTATTTATATCGAAGCATTTTTTATATTTAATATTAATCGATATTTGCTAAATATCAAAAAATTGTAAGATAATATCCGACTGCAATTTTGCTGAGGGAAAAGTGAAGAAGACTTGAACACAAAAAAAAAAAAAAAAAAAAAATTTGTTATGCGGAAAAACGTGCGTTTGTGACTACTCTATATAAAAACGTCAAGATTCCATAATCTAGCTTCTGTAGAATTAGAATTTTATTGCGAGAAGTTGGCATAACGGTGGGGCTCGCAATTGGAGATGCCCGTCACGGAGATGAAACTTCCGAGCCAGATAAGCAAATTCGCAACGGATTAACTTTTTTTTTTAGACTCGAGATTATTCGCCAACTATTATTCATTCTGACTTTCGCGATTTCCTTTACGGTCGTAAGGTTTCAGTCAGCCGAGCGCTTCAACATTCTACATGAAATATTTGTCTCTTTATATTTTTCTTATCTAATCTGGTCTTAATCTATCGCGGCGGAGATCTTTGAAAATAATGCGAGACATTTATAGCGGTTTGCGCTTATAAAAATTTGCGACATGTATTTTTATAACGTGACATCATCTCAGCAAAAAATGTGTATAATTCGAGGGTGCTATTAGCTATTGAATTTTTGATAATAAGAATATATATCGTTCATTATAATTAATATCGCATCTATTTTAGCAGTTTTAAAAATTTCTTATATAATAGTATCTGTGTGTATTTCATTCATTTTTTTTCTAA
Organism: Anoplolepis gracilipes; assembly: GCF_047496725.1. NCBI lineage: Eukaryota > Metazoa > Arthropoda > Insecta > Hymenoptera > Formicidae > Anoplolepis > Anoplolepis gracilipes. The sequence continues at coordinate 3,407,222 of NC_132983.1, forward strand.
ATAATAAATGTGCATATACTTTCTTACGAGAATTACACATTGCGATAAGACCATAATTAACAGTTATATGCAGAAGTCTAAAGAAATAAAATTTTTAATTTCTATTAAATATATTAAAATTTCTATTATGTATACAGTTACCATCATTGAACGGATATTTTTTTAACGCACATGTTTACAGTACCAATATCTAAAATGTGCCATTGGTGATGTACCAAAGTGATACAACTGTATCGCGCCTCTTTGGCAACACTGGCCAAGTTTCTCGATAATTCGCGATAAGGTATACGTCGATCGAGTATTTTCAAGATCGATATCAACGAAAACAGTTTCTCGTGGTTTCCATCGTCATCGTCGCGCCCGCATTGTTATCGAATCGAACTATGCAAAAGTTTCAGGCGTGATATAAACACGCCGAGTCTCTTTCCGGCGCGGAAAACTCAAATCGTACCGACAGCAGCGCCGCGAGTGCGTGCGTGCGTGCGTGCGTGCGTGCGTGTATACATATATGCGTGTGACACGGAATTGCGACGTTGCCGACGCATCTCGGGGAGGCAGGCACACTCAAGGGCAGTTCACACCGTGTCACTGTTACCTGAACACAGGTAATCACATTAATCTCGCCGTGTGCAGTCCGGGCGCGCGTTATCCAGTTGGATTTATATAGTTAGCTTATTCGGAGAATGGCGGAGGATATATCTTGGTGCAAAAGTGGGATACAACTTCGCGCACAACGCTTGTATATAGGGTGTCCACCGCGATCCCCTATCGGCCACGTTATTTGCTCGCGTGAGTTGATTTTTTTTTTACTAAACATTTTATGGAATATTGTCACGTCAGTGCACTTAAACATATTTTGACGTGCATAATGATATGTGCATTTTATATATATATATATTATATGTAATAAAAAATATTTTAGTAGACATTGTTTAGTTTTTGTATTAAAATGTAATTGTTTAAAATACGTTATTCATTGTAGGATCAATTTTTTGTTGAGCTTGCTTGAGAAGAATCAAATTTTTACTTAAATATATAGAATTTAATTTGATTACTGCTAAAGTGTCTTAAAATTGTATTAAAAAAGATACAGAATTAATGATTATGAAATATATTATGTAGATATATTAGGTGTATGATAAAGATGAATTTAAAATTGTGATATATATATTTGATGTTATTCGTGCGTTGTTAAAATTATGCACACAATTAAATTAAAAAAAAAAAAAAATTGCGTTTACATTAATGATAGTCGTTATCGGTCACGAAATCAGCGCGAATAATGATTCCTTTCGAGTTCTAGAATTTAAAACGAAGCCTGCGAAGAATATACTTATGTCTCGCGCGCGCGTATGATTAGTTAATTTTAACGACGACCGTCGCTGGATTAGTCGCTCGCTGCCATGAGTTATGAGTCAGTCGCATTTCAGTCGAATTCCGCGATGTATGAGTTATGATTTAATTATGAATAGATTATAAAGAATGCAACGTCTGCAAAATTCTCACCGTCTTTTCTCTTGTCTCACGGACGATAACAGCGTATAAAAAAGGTCGGAAAATTGAACTTGCAATACAAAAAAAAAATTAACATACATAGAGAGCGTCTCTATTGTCACGAATAGTCAGGGTCATTTCCATTCATCGGAATCCGATCCGATCGAAATTACAACAATTTTCAAACCCTTGAATTGACAGTAACGATAATTCAAACGTTATTTAAACGTAGAGTAGTAATTGATAATTTGAACGTATATTATTTCATTGTTACACCTTTCAGTTATATATATATATATATATATATATATATATATATATATGTATATATTATTACGCAATTTATATTATTATTTTGATTTCAACATCCTTTCTTTTCTTATCGTCAAATTTTTTAATCGCACGAGGTTGGAGATCTTCTCTAGAATGCAAAAGTGTTTGGCGAAAGCTCAAGTCACACTTGACCGTGATACTCTCAGTTTTTGGCAATTTTCACGCGTGTGTTTATATTATTTCTCAGATAAAGTTACTTTTCAGTTATATTTGAATGAAATTTTTCGTGGTAAACTGTATTTGCTGAAATAAAGTTCTACAACATCAATAATTTTATTATGTTTACATGAGATGCGGCCAAATGTTGACAAATTTGCACGACGGTTAAATGTCAAAGCATCGAAAATAGATCGTGTTCAATCATATCTATTAACTCGTTTATTTTTGAACGTATCTCCATATATTTAGCTATTTAACACTTATTTGAAATTGCAAATTTGAATCACAATATATTTTTGATCCACGAATCAAAATGATATAGAAAACGTTTTATTTAATATTTAAAATTAAATAATTTTTATATGAAGATAAAAATTAAATTCTGTCAAAAATAATATTTCAAAAATGATGAAACGTACTTTTCTAATTCGTATCGACTTTATGTAAAAAAATTGATTTGAAGTTAGATTATTGATCTTTTTAACGTTATTAAATTACTTTAAATAATTCTTTTTTTTTCATTATTTAAAAATTACTAATGACATTTTAATTAAGGAAAATTGACTTTATATTTGACTTTATCAAAAAATATATCATTAAAATAGATGAAACATTCTGTACAAAATAGCAAACGTAGTCTTTAAATTGAATGTCTATAAATTGTTCTATCTTCCAGACACTATTTTAGGAAATTACTGGTCGTATAGGTTTTTTTATTGATCACACGATTTAAGAAAATTCCAACGGATGAAGAAAAAAATGGTAATTCTATATGTACCTACCTAATGTTACAAATTATATAATGAATAATGTACAATTAATTATTAAAATGAATTACATTTACTTTCTCTATAAAATATACGGAGGCTAATGTTTTTTTCTTATAATCTATTGGAACATTCTGAAATCGTGTGGCTAATAAAAAAAAAGACTATACGATAGTAACTTTCTCTGCGTTTCAAAATTGAATAAACCAGATAATATTTATCAGTAAAATATATTTTTTCTATTAAATATATGAAAAAATGGATATGTAATAATTATTTTATTGACACAAATGTTTTTGTTAACCGAAAGTAACTTTATTAATATGTATGCGATGGGTTTTTTATCGTTCTTTTTATCGTTCACGTATGCATTTCTCGTCATGGCGAGCAGTGAGAAACTCGATCAGAAATGGTTCGAAAGACTGGATTGAAGCGCATCGGCCATGCGTTACGTTCGTCGAGAGAAAGTGCCGTAATGTGGGTAACCTTATTGTTGCTCTTATTGTTATATAATAAGCGTAACCCGCCCGTGATAGCAAGACGCGTGGCATTGAAAAATAATTACGCCACATTCCGACGATCGGGAAAACTTGCTGCAAATGATTTTCCTCGTTATTTTCTGTCGAGGAATTGCTTGCGCAAGTCTATTACGCTTGTGCTAGAAACGCGTCTCTCTCGGTAAGATAGACATTTTTATTACACCTTATGCCACCTGAAGAGAAAATCTAATCTAAAACATGTGTATTAATAAACTAGTTGTAAGAAAAAGTTATGATTGTTTATTTAATTATTATTAGGTGTATTAATAATAACAGAAATATCTGTTATAAGCATTTTTTTTTTTTAAGTTTTAACAAGTTATTTGAAAGTGTATAAATAAATAATTGATCATTGATTTTTAGATGGAATTGATATGAAACATAGCTCTAAGTAAATTTAATATAGGAGCTATTGATCGTACAATTTAATGCGAACAATAAACTGTCGAATTTTTTAGTTAAAACAAAAAATTGACTTCAAATTTTTCATAAAATCTGTAGCCGTCAACGATTCGATTTCATGTTTGATATTGTAATTATATAATACGTTTGTAATCTTACAACCTTGTAAAAATTATCTGTTTGCTAAAAACGTGACCTATTAAATTACGTAACTAAAGTATGCTTAATTTTTTCACCAATCATTAATCGTGTGCGTCGCATTTGCGTACGCGCGGTTGATTGGATCGATTTATATACTTTTTGCTAATGAATTACAAAAAGAAAAGATCTCGTTCGTCTATAAATGCCAATGCATGAGCAATGCAATCGCTCTAAATGCGTCAGAGTAACTAACGTATGAGAGCGCAGCTTTTTTTCGAGCTTGGCACGTGAAACGTAAAAATAGTAGTTCTTACAGTCGCTTAGCGTACAGCAGAGAAGACGGTTTCTCTCTCGTCACTTATGCTACTTTGTTGCGTAGATAGATTTCACGTGACACATTCAAGTCGTCGATGAGACACGTTCATCTTATCGCGCGATGACAAACAGCGTCGTCCATTGTCCTGTACTTCATAAAGTCAGAAATTATCAGTCGATAACTTCATAAAAATCTATAACGAATTAGTTACGAGAAACATTTATTAACTCTGTCAAATTTTAAATGTACGAAAAAATAACAAATTATGTCGAAGAGATATTTATAAAGATAAAATATTAAAATTTTCTACAAAATAAGTAAATACTCGAAATATTTGTAAAAAAAAAAGCAAAGAATTTAATTGTGACAAATATGTATATTAATCACTATAGCCTTTTTATTATCTTTTACACTTTAGCTCTCGTTATGCATACAATTATCGTGTTAAAAACAACTAATCTGGAGCAAAGAAAGTACAAAATGCACGCTGAGACAAGATAATTCTTATAGCGACAGATGTACGGTATATAATTACAGGTCGATGATTTACATATAACTCTCATAAGCGTGTGATCAAGCGTTAATATTACGTTGCACAAGAAGTTTTAAATATTATAGATATATTTTTGGCTGTGTGTGTTGTCGAAACACGCAACACTCGATATCGTCTTACTTCGATGCAACATTGATGTATGTATATCAGCCCTCTCTTTCTCTCATAAAAGATTGCTCGTCTTTCGCTACCTCCGTATCAAGGAAAGCAACGCGTTTCTTTGGAGCCGGTCTGACCTGTTGACGATAAATGTAAGAACCACACAAAATCGTAATAGCAACCGTACCGGCGCTACTATGTATCTTTCCGGCCGGGACATGAGAGCCCGCTTCTTATTTGATTTATGTACTGTCGACTGGAGATCGAGTTTCGAGTCAGTTCATTACTTAAGTTTCATCATATTTCATCTGATGATGTGTTTGCAGAGGGCTTGATACAATTATACATATATCGAAACCCATAACGGTTCGAAAAGATTATTCGACTTGGAAATTGCACAAATAAATACTTTGAACTTGATAAATAGCAAAATTGTTTTGAAACAACACTCAAACAGTTACACGTATTTGTATCGAGTGATATAATATAGAGAAGAATAGCATAGAAGAGAAAGAGAAAAGATATTAATGATGGATCTCGAAAGCAATACTTATTTGCAATTTTCAAGCGAATCAAGTGTTCATTATGTGTTTACGCGTGTTTTTATTTTTAATTATACATTACCAACATTTAATTAAATATTCGAATCACACAAATGTATATTATCGGAAAAACCATTTTGCTTGACAGTATTGCGTATCGATTAATAATTTCAAATACTATTCTAAAGTGCTACTTGTAAAAAGTTTGAAGTTAATTTAGTTTACGATATATCTCTTTACAGAATTTTTTTAAATTAAAATTTTATCAAGGAAAATTTGTTTTGAAAAATAAGAAAATTTTATTACATCTGTAATTTAATAATTCGATGAATCCTCGAATACTTCTTAAGTTATTTATAATTTATCTACATATTTTTTCTGAGCATGTGTTTCTAGCGTGAGGTCTGTTTCATCAGTTTGTTATGTAATTACGTATTATCTTACAGTTTGTCAATCTTCTATTTATTATTGACATGGATATCGGAAAGGGTCCCAAAAGGGGGCGATATGTCAAAATCGTATGAATACACCGATGAGGAATGCTGGTGCAGGTCGTGACAGGTTGATCGGTCGGAGTGTCGGCGGCAATCGCACGTGGAATGCGCAATATGATTTGTACCTGCGTGACAGTGCAGCGGTTAAATGAGGGATATACTTTATTAAGATCGGCCGGCATGAAAGAGCGACTTATCTATCGCGTCTCAGCATCTATATCAGACCGATATTCGCCGCGGTGCGAATGAAAGTTCGCGCTCGTTCGTTCGTAAAATCGCGCCGGCGTGTCGAGATTATAACGCACCGCGTGCAGATGCGAAATTATTATTATTCTATGCTGTTCTCCTTACGCGCGCGATCTCTTTGCTGCTCGCTTGCACCGTTGCACGCGAGAACGTTAACCGGTTTCGCGAACAAATATTAAAACCGCCATGAGCACCGAAGGGGGAGTGAATTTTACGATCTTACAATTAATTTAGTTCTATTTCTTATTACTTCCAATATTTTCTTGTAGAATTTCGAAATATTTTTTCTCACGGGATTAATAGATTGATGAAATTAAATTAATGTGAAATTTTAACTTAATTAGATATTATAATTTTTATTTAAATAGCATTCGTTTATATTTTAACCAATGGTTTAATTGCGAATTTTTTTTTATCTCATTTATCTGAAACAAAGTAAAATGCATATGCATGTAGAAAATAGTGACAATGACAACGACGGCAACCATATTAGATAATGAGTGATACTGGTACACACATTCTTTGAGTCAGCATGCTCTTTATCAATTCACGGAAAAATAAAACAAAGAGAAAAGAAAAGAATTGTCTGAAGAATGCAAAATATGTCTGTGCCCTTCATATCTTTGGCACAAAGTTATTTGAGTTATTTATTATCAGATTATACGTTAATATAAGGACTTGCTTGTCAACTTTGTTGACAATCAGATGCATTTACATTAAAAATTGTTACAGAAGAATAAAAACATTAAAAAGTACCTAAAATATAGATAAAAAATGAAAATAAAAAACAGAAATTTAATTATTATTTTTTTCTATTTAATTGTGAATTAAACATTAATTGTTATGTAGTATTTGTACCGTACAAAATTTTATTTTTTAATTTTGTTGAATCTTTTCATTTTACATTTATATCTATTATTGATATCTTATTAGCTTTGACTCGATTGATACTAAATTAACACTTAATATATATATATATATATATATACACTAACAATAAATTAACATTTAATATTACAACGTGAAGAGTTATGTTCTACGTTTTCAGTCCAAAATTAATTTGCTCGCACATTTTCTCTCTGTCTTTCTCTCACATTCACTCAAGAGAAATATTTCCACGTGCTCGTTCATATGCACGTTACTATTTCACATTATTACAGAAAATTTTCGCTATTATATGGTATATAACTATCTGTCGGATTATGTAACACACACAGGTATAAGAGAAGTATGTTTAATCTCCTCGTCGTTCGTCCTCGCTTTATCCAATCAGAATAAGTGCCTGCATCCCGGGGATAGGATTCAACCGAAAGAACGTGCTTCCCTAAATCCTTCATATAAGGAGCTTTGCGGAGGAAGTGGCTGGTTCGCATATATCCAGAAGCTCGTATTTCGCGGATTATAATGATAATGTCGTGGATTTATTAGTTTTACATTACATCGTGAATAACAATTGAATTAAAATCGATAAAATATTGATTAAATATGATTTCGATGATATATGTAACTAAGAATTGTTTTATTTAGGAGATTCACTTCAAAAGTTTGCCAAGTTAAAAAACAGTACAATACAAATATATGTAATAAAAATTATAAAGTTAAAAATTCTCAACAATTTTCGAGAACAAGTATATATTTTTATTTTTAAAAATATAAACATTTTTTTGTATTTCACACATAGCAATTTATTTACGTTGACGAATTTCAGGAAGAAAAATTCTGAAATAAATTTATAATTTTTACGATAATTATAACCATTTATAATTCATAGTTTTTGTTCTTTATTTTAATTCGTTCATCTTTTCAGAGTGTTCAAAATGAATGAAGATAAATATAAAAATAAAATAAAAATTTTGTCGATGGAATTACAAGTACATCGTAATCTCCGACGCTGTAATTACACAATGACACACGAAGAACCGTGGCAATCGTTATGAATCGTGTCATAAATCAGGTCTCAAGCACTTTGCACGTTCGCCGATCCGCCGGATGACGCCGCGTGCACGAACGGTTCTTCGTTTCGTTTACGCACTGATCTACCGCTATGATAAAATGCGTCGCGCGTGTCTATAAAATACGATAGCGAAACCCGACATTTGTGAACTGGTTACGTTTCCACACGGAAATTCATTCTCTAATGAACGCGAAGTAAAAATCTCGCACCGAACATATCTTAAGATGACACAATCCTTTTTTGTTTTTTTCAGTCTTGCGAGAAAGAAAAATAAAGTAATATCAATTTTCGCGTATAAATAACAATTTACTCGCGAAACGATCCGGCAGAAATTTCGGCGCATTCCTAGCCCACATATTATTACTAAAAGCGCGATTCTCGACGAATTGAGGTCAGATTGTGTGGCCAGGGGATAATCGGATTTTCCGTTTGATTAATTGCAGACGTAATGCTTGCTGGTGCGCAAGTAAACGCGCAGGATTTTAAACTGAAAATCGTAGGTGTTTTGCGTTGGTGTTTGATTTAACTCGAATTATACGCCGGATATCATTATGATACACGAAAGATGTTCAGCCAGTCGTAACATGCGTGCCGAATATGGTAAACTATAATATATATGTAAGTGCATATATCCCGCTGGCGGGCTCAAAAATTTGCATTTCAGTAGGCAATTAGCATATTTGGAGAGTCTTCGCAAATTAAATGTCCTTTCTTAAAATAATTTCTACTGCGTTCTTGCACGTTCAATATGTAATCGGTTTCTAATATTTCTGCCAGTTTATTATCGGATATGTTCATTTTATCGTCTTTTAATAATTGCATTGAACTAGCAGGAGACTTATGCTCGATAATTATGTAATAACTGCGAAACGGTTTTCTGCTTTACATTCGAGGCGATATCGTTATCATTCGGACGTTTTTATAAACTAACTACTTATAAACACTGTATTACTAAGTCTTTCATTCAATTCGATATTTTTATAGGTCGACTAATCGGACTTTGTATAATTCTAATATCTCAGAGACTAGTTTTTACTTAGATTTTTTTACATGTATAATTAATATTTTCATAAATTATTTTACAGAGATAACACTTTATCTCTTCTATTTCAATTAATAATCTGCTTTATAAAGCGATAAATGATTATTGTGTTATAAATCAATATTTTTATACTTTGGGAATTCATATTTTAATATCTAATGTAAAATTTTATATCTTTCTTATTTATATCTAGTCATTTTCATAAATTAATTTATCTTTTAGGTTAATAAATTAATTAATTTATCTTTTAGTTTAATTGAATATTTACTTTTATATAATAGAATTTATATAATAGTTTGTTACTTATTTTATTTATTTTAATAGATTTTTATAAAGTATAAAGTATTTATTTTTCGATTAATGCCTCTTCTTAAATTAATTTGAAATAGCTTTTAAATTCAATTAAAGTTTTTATAAATAAATTTAGTGTTGCTACTCTCGTCTTCCTTAACCAAGGAGAAAAGATTGGCATGAAGAACGTAAACAAGTAAAATTTCATTGTTTTAATAATTTTCGAAAGATTTAATAATTTTCCGGATGTGATCCTTGATGAAGCAATTATATTTCGTTTTTCGCGTTAATCGTCGAGTAAAGCGAAAGTTGTTGCTTGATCTATTGATTCTTGCGATACATATCAACTTTGTCTAAAGTACGAGCATGCCGCGCGCGAAACAAAGTTTTAATCGTTCTCTCTCGCCAAAGACTCTCGCTTGCGAATGCTTGACGCGTTTCACTTATCTATCCTCTAATCATTCACATTAGTGAAAGGTTAGAAAACCAATCACGCCGCCAATTATACTTCATCAAGTTGCGCCGAGACACGCCGCTTTATAGCGTCTCTCTGGCGTAACCTATTCTTCGATCATCTCTTGGAATATTATAACTAACTTTCTTGATACATACACGTACATATTGACGCGTATATCGTAAATATATGTATGTATAATGTGAAGAAGTTTGTATGCGCGAGTATGCGAACTTATCTACTTTAATTTATCATCCTCTGATAAAACCGCTTCTCATTTCGATGCATTGAATTCTTGGGACGAGTGCGGGAATTGTGCGTAATTCCGCGGAACATTTTAACCATATCTTACATGCCGATTTAAATTTTGATTACATATTTGCTTTGTTTCGAAACGAAAATGAAAAATATAATTAAGTATTAAATTAATTATTTTGTAGATTATATAAAAAGATTTTATAAATTGTATAAAAAATAAATTTTTAAGTTTTATAAATAAACACTAAAGTTTTTACATTTAAATTTTAGATTTATATTATATTATATTAAAAGTTGCTGTTTTTACGATTAATTAGTACTAATAAAATATATAATCAATAAAATAATTTATGATCCATAAAATCTATTGATCATCATAAAAGAGAGAGAAAGGTAATTATCTTATCTTAGAGCAATTGATAGTTTGCAGCTTTAGTTGCATATTAATTTCAGAGTGAACACGCGAAACAGGATATATCCGAGTAGTTGGAGAGTTTATTTCTAGCACTTAACACCCACTAATATATATATCTTCATAACGAGATGTTGAGCGAAGTGCAAGTAGGACAGCGTCGAACGAAGTTTTCGAGAGAAAGTCACGCCTCCATGTTGTACTTCTCTCTCTCTCTCTCTCTCTCTCTCTCTCTCTCTCTCTCTCTCTCTCTCTCTCTCTTTCTCTCTCTTTCTCAAACTACGTTTACCTAAAATATCAATTTTCGTTAAGTAGTTACATTTTGGTGAAAACGATAATTAAATCTTAATCATATGCTAAAGTTTTTTGAGAAATTGATAAATAAATCGGTCAAAGACTTCATTCTTTCCAATAATAATCATGGAACAAAGTCATATCCGATAAGGAATTTTTTTTTTTTTTTTTTTACAGAAATCATAATTAAGAAAAAAAAGATACATTGATTTAGGTAATTGATCAAAATGACTAAAAAATTTTTTTTTCAAGCAAGCGATCGATTGCCGACATTTATCACTGACCGAAAAATGACAATTTTGTAATTGTGATTTCATTTATCAAGTTTTATTTGCGAGAGATACTTTGAGAAGAACAGAAATTCCAGACCGATGATTATACAAATTTCGCAAGTTCAATTCATTATATAATGTAAAATTAGTAATGTTTATACTTTGACAGTATCTATGTATCTATCTATTGTTATAATTTGAACAAATTCCATAAAATAAGAAAAGTGACGGTTTATTATCGTGGATTAAAAAAAGTACGGTTCAAAAATTTCTACACTGATTACATATAATACTTGGGTGTTACATAGTAATTTTCCACTAGCAATACATCGTGATACATTATTAAATTGTTATCAACATTGCCTGTAATTTTATTTTCTATCCTATATTCAAGCCCAAATTTGTGATTTTATTTTTTTTAAATTGAAAGTTTGAAGAAATTTAACATAATAAAAAGTCAATTAAAAAATTATCAAATATTATATTAAATGTTATATTAAATATTAATATACTAATTAAATAACGTTTAAAACTTAATAATAAAAAATAATAAGCCAATTATAAGGCTTTTATTTTCAATGTTTGTCTCTTTTATCACTTATTAGTTATTAGTTATTGCACATTATGAAAGTAGTTTATATATATTTAGTAAAAAACCATAAATAAAAATAATCATGCAATTCAATATATGCATGAATCACAAGATAAATATTAAAAGCTCATTTTGCTCATAATTAACGGCAATCTAGCTTTTGAAACTGATAAAAAAAACAAACATTATAAATTGAATCGAGTTGTTTATAGTCTTGCAGAGCAAACTCATGATAAATGTAGATCTTGTTTTTAATAAATAGAATCTAGGCGGCTTTAATGAAAGTTTTACGCGATTGAGAATACAAACATAACTCGGGATAAAGAGTAGAGCGAAAGACCCGCAAGCGCGGGGTGATATCAATGCTTTTCGTAAATATGTTATTTTTAGTTGCCTCCACGCTTACTATACATATAATACGAAGATATCTTTAATCTGTGGTGCGCGGCTGTTTGCGATGCGTTTGACATTGATGCGTAATTTATATCAGCTAATTGCAGCAGTGTTGCTGCACAGAATATTGAATATTTTCACAAAATTCTCTAAATCCTAAAATACTTCTATTTTTGTATCGTCATTATTGTTATTATTATCATTATTCGTGTCGCTACTGTTACTAATAATAGTTTTACAATGTAGATGCAATTATCTACAGATAAAAGATAAAATTATATTATGTGTGATGCTATAGCTTTTATTAAAATATCTTAAAGAATAATAATGGTATTAATTATTATTTAGATAAGATAATTGTATTTATACATAGTATCTCTTTGTAAAGAAAATTGAAATGTAGTGTGATAAGCTTAGAAAAACTAGTTTGATATTTGGAATATATCTTTCGCGTTCACATTCATATCATTTAGCAATAGTGCCAAGTTTTATCATGTACGGTTCACAAACATTGTGTGAGACAGGTCGCTTTAATAATATAATAACAGATTAAATTATGTTTTTTACATATATAGATCAAAAAAGGGAGAGACCATTCTCTCTCTGTCTCTTATAATTTTTATATTATTGAAAGATTGAAACGCGCGAAGGCGAGAGGTTTCTTTGACCTTGCCGGGCTAAGACGTTTATCTCCTTTTAAGAGATCTTGACGTTCCTGAGACGTATACAGAAGGTGTCTTTGAAACGATCGTTAGGTACTTTATCATCGTCTGCGATGATGATAGGAAAATGAGAGCGAGGACGTCATTGTTGATAGAGGAAACACTGGCCGTAAGTTTCCTCCGTGGAATTATCGTCTCTCCCACTTGATCTCGACTTTCGTCTTTGCGGCATCGAGTGCCAATAAGAGATAAGAGCAACACAAACATTTTAAACATTAAATACATGATGTGAGCGTACATATTTTTACATTAAAGCAAAAGAAAAAAAAAATGTTTATTTTCGCTCTTGAAGATCAAATCCGAAGCATGATTTCTGCAAATTTAATCGTCTCCGGATCAATCATCGCGTTTCCATTATCTTAACGATCGCAGAGATTATTTTTTCGCATGTATTTCCGCGGATCTGGCCTTGTTATGTACGGTGTTCCATTCGATATTCAAATTCCGGTTAATTTCTGTCGCTTATCAATTCCGCTACCGATGGCTACCGCACTTGACTTCCAGTTGAACATAAAATCATGAGTCTTACTGCCATGGTCCCGGGGCCATTGTGCGCCGTGTGTTTATTCGCGCGCTTCCACACAGCGGGAGACAGAACGCGCGAACGAGAGAGAGAGAGAGAGAGAGAGAGAGACAGAGAGAAAAAAAAGAGAGAACATAAATGAGAGGAGAGCACATGCACGGCGATTCATGCGGACGGTTGAAGGTCGCCGAATCACCGTAAACGGCCGCCGGTGCGACAACGACGACGACGACGAGCGTCGTCGTCGAGGAAATCCGCGGACCGACCTTAACGTCATCGGTTTTTTAACGCTCGCCTCGACCGCGCGAACGAAGCTGGGGAATAAAATCGCACGTCGTCGCGTCGGAAGGGAAGGACAGGAAACGAGGAGAGGCGGGAAGACCGGGCTCGAGTTGCGAAGAGAAAGGTGGATGACGGAGAGTAGAGAGGAACTTCTCACGGAACCAGTCGGAACGGAACGTGAACCGGCCACGCGATCTTTCTTCTTAAATCGTCGGAACAGCGATAGAGGATAAAAAGAGAGATTCGATGAGTAGTTTTACCGATATAGAACTGATATATATATATGTGTGTGTGTATGTGTGTGTGAGAAGACTCAAAGAATATACAGCTTTTTTTTTTTTGAAGAATATAAAAAAGAGATACATGATATTTTTTTATATAAATATCAATATAAAAGCTCGAGCCTTGTATTTTCATTTCAATGTATATTTTGTGTGAGATATATTATTTTTATAAAACAGCAAATATTTTTTTTTTTTTTTAGGACATTATATAAAAAAATATTTTAAAATAATTTTTATTTAATATCTTTTTTTTTATATCTGTTCATGTATTATTAGCAATTATGTTTTATATTGAAATTGATACATAAAAGACTTGTATCTATATTTCGAGGAAACGCTACGGGATTAGGCTGTATCAACTCGAATGAGAGATAAACGTGTAAAAATGGCGCTATAACGAGATTGTACGTACACTGTGCGACGGTTTGTTTACTTTTGCATGGTGGTGCCGGCTATTTTTGCGAGGGGAACAAGTCATTCTTTGAGTCTTGTCCCGTTTTGAGCTCGTTCCGGCTCGCCGCGGGACGGCACACGAGGCGCCGTCGAGGCGCGGAAGATCGATTTAAAAAATTCAGGACTTTACGCGCGCGTGCAGCACACCGCATTTCTTAGCCCAACACTTTGCACACTGTTGCAGCGCAGAAAGAAAGAGAAGCGAGAGCTGTAAAATTATTATTACGAGCGCAAAATGGGCTCTTAACACATCGGCCATTATATTAAACTATACTTTTTCTTTTTTTTTTTTTTTTTTTATTAATAAATCGCGCAGGTTTGTAACAGTCGGTGAAAAATTTACATCATGATATAATTGATACTTTTAATAGAAAATGATAATTAAGAGCCCGTAACTAAACAGCTTTACATGTAAAATGTAAAAGGCGACACATTTTTGGGAAAGGCCATGGAATGAGAAGTTTGTATGCTCTGACTTTTATCGAATACTGGCAACTTTCGATGCGATATGTAATTGAATGACGAAAGATATGAACGCCGTATCATTAAAAATATTTTTTTTTCTCGTTCTTCACGTTCCGCATTTATCAGTCTTCGAGCACCATAATACATCGCTATCAATATTCTATTACAAGAGTCGTTCACATTGTTCCAGTTGAATAGAGTAGGCCACCTTAAAATAGTCCCGCGTTGGACAGAAGTAATCCGAAAGCGAAAAGCGCGCACCTAATCTTAATTAGATCAATCCTAGACTCTCTTCTCCCCCGACGACGCTCGATTAATGTGGGTCGCGCGTTTGGCGTCCCGTATTCTCATTTATCGAGTAAACGCGGCACTGCTGCTCGCGCTTATCACGAATCAAAGAAGAAACCGAGACACTGTCTTAGATCGTGAGGAAGGCATTGTCTGCTTTATTTAATGCCTACCCTCATTCGATATACGCACGCGATTTCCAGGAAAAATTCTGTCGCACGAAGGGTTGGTGTAACAACGTTTTGCGTGAAAATCACATACAACCACTAGCGGATCCTGGGGAGCGGGGGGGGGGGGGGGCGGGTTTGGGATTAAAATCCCCCCTCGAAATGAAAAGAAATCAATTTTGATGAATTTTGTTGTTGAAAAAACATGCCACCGATTTTTATTACAATTGAGCTTAAGGAGATGCTTTGTGTATAGCTCTACAAAAAAAGATTTAACCGTGAAAGCAAAGCGTGATATAAAACCAAGTATTTTTTCGTCAAACTCCCTTCCCCCCCCCCCCCCATTATCGACATCCGCTAATGCATACAACATTCTGTAAAGTAACTTTTAAATGTACGCGAATTTTATTGCAGCATCATAATACAAGTACAGTATATCAAAACAATATTAGTGAATCTTCCTCTCTCTAACGTAATCTTATTTTCTTGTTCTATCATCTCTCTATTTCTCTTTTATATTTGAATAATTTTATATATAATATTGTTCTTTATATCATTACTTTCTCCGACAATTCAATTAAATATAATTTAGCAATCGGTATAAATATATCAGTGTCAAAAACGAAATAAATTGATAATTTTTAAAATACTACTTGTGATGTTTAAAACAGGCTTGTAAATTATGAAGTTTTACGCGCTTTAATTTTCGATAAATCTAATTTTATCTCGCTTTTTTTTTTTTAGTTTCTTTTTATCGCTTCATTTAATAGACAATTATTTATTTTTTTTTTTTTTTTTTTACTCATGGCGAACCAATCGTACACACTATCCAAAGGTCGTTCGCGCGTGCCAGGCACGAATTCGAGTCCGGGAAGACTTGGATGTCCGCGTTGGCGCGATTCCAGCAACACCGTTGCTATCGGATTTATTCGTCCGTCGACATCGTGCATTACCCTTTTCGGTGTCCTTCATTACTTTGTAACGGCCGAGCTACATTGGCTTCGACGGGACGAATGCGACGAAATCAGGCGAAACAAGTAGAACCGCGTGTCTGGACGAAAATAAATTTTTTTTTCGTCGGCAAACATACGTCGTTGTCACAATTTTGCCCCTGGCCGAGTAGTACAGTTATCATTATTTATGACGCTCAATAAAATTGCCCATTCTTCTCGCGAGCCGGCTTTCGCCGATTATTTCTTTTCTCAATACGATTAACGTAACATTAATGATCGTGATTACATGCTGTTTTTTTTTTTTTTTTTTTTTTTTTCAAGTATTATATACACACACATTTTTGAAAAGATCTCTTTCATAAAGTCCTACATAGATGAGATACTTTTCAATTTTAAATCTGCATAAAATAAAATATTGTGTCGGAATAACGCGACGAGGAAAAAACTCGGTCAAGAAATCGCCGCAAAAGCAACTTTGACGTCGTTGAAAAGAGTGCCGAGGGACTTTCCGGCGGGTGTCGAATCTCGAATAGTCGAGAATATCGACCGGTCCCGTATGATAACGGCGCAGCGGGCATTTGTAAATTCCAAATTGCAATGCAAGAGGGATGGGCGGGGCGGGAAGGGGAGGGAGGGAGGAAGAGAGGACGTACATACAGGCGACGGCCGGCGCGATAGGCGGGTAGCGTAACTTTTGTTTAGAAAGTTACGTGACGACGATGGCCATGGAAATGACGTTACACAAGCTCACAAGTCTCGCTATTACGGCGCACGTTCCCCGCTTTGACGTGTCGTCGACAGGTTATGGAAAGAGAAGGAAAGCGCGTTTTTAAAGAAGCCGAAAATTTAAGAGAGGGAAATAAATGAAGAAGGAAAGAAAAAATTCATCGTTCTGGAAAAATTCATTTTTCTGGAAAAAAATCCTTTGCACCTGAATGGAATACAAATGATAATTAAAATAATTTAATTACGTTTTATATTCTTTTTCTTTTTTTCTTTTTGGTACATACTTAAGCTTGTTATAAATGTGAATTATATTATTTTTTTGCTATGTAACGCGACGAATGTTTTATTAAACAGGCGAGATGTGATCGGTTCGGTTTAATTATTTGTCTGTCACTCTATAGCTGTCTTGCCGCGAAAAGCGGGTGAATTCGTAGAAGTCTCGTGCTTTCCTTTTTTCCCCGTTGATCGTTTTTTTCCTCCTGGCTGAAATTGCGAAAGGACACGAAGAGAGGAACGACTCGATGGACAAACTAGCGAGATGCGAGCGCATGACGTGAAGACGATATTTTTATGACTCTCATGGCATACGTCCAAAATGTACTTGCATGTTGTACTCTCTTTCTCTTTTTCCTTCTCTCTCTCTCTCTCTCTCTCGTCACTCTACCAAAATAAAAAAAATCGATACATTAGAATGATTAATATTTGACGGGTAATCGGAGCAGTTATGTGGAACATCTTACATTAATCTTTTTAACAAAGTAAATAAGATTCAGTTGAGTAATGTAAATTATTCATGGAAGTGAATTTAAGAGTTTATATTGAAGACGTACGCGAGAGAAAATGTCCGAAAGATATTTTTTAAGATACTTTATGATCTTTATTCACATATATTCTCACTTGAAAAACGTCAATGAAATATGAAGATATTTTTCTAAGCTTCTATGGATCGTTTGAAAATTCCAAGAAATGAGATTGCAGTATCTAAAAATATTTTTTATTTCAACAATTTTAAACATATGGGAAATTGCTATTAAATATTATACACAATATGTACAATGTGTACAATTATATTTGTCACATTACATGTGCACGTGAGATTTCAATGTAATTACATCTAACAAAATCATTATTTATTCACAATCCATTATATTTGTGAAATAATGCAAATTATTAGTAAATTTGAAAAATAATTTAGAAGGTTCGCGGAGACAAAGTCGAATTCGCGGTAAATCGAAAATTTTTATCGTCAAACACGACTTGGAAATACAATATTTTAGTCGGGCTCTGCTCGGTCGTTGACGAGAAAAGAGCGCATCTCTCCCGCACTGTCTGCGTCTATGACGTAGTCGACATTATGGGTCAAGGTTCGAGGCGATAGTCCGTTTCACCGAATCACTCCTACACGTAGACACATTGAATTAGGTAGTCTACACAATGCAACGAGACTGAATCGATGTGTCGTGTGTCGTGTCGAGATTCTTTATCATTCTAAAGTATACATTCGTTAATATTCGTGAGTTTCATATCGATTATTACATTTTTCACACAAAGATTATAAGAAAAATTTCGATTTGTTAATCTAAATAATAATTTATACGATCGACATTGAAACAGTTGATAGCGGATTGCGCAATCATTTTTTTGCAAACGATATTGTGTGTAAATTTAATTTGAAGATAAGCAGTTTTTATATATATATATATATATATATATATATATATATATATATATATATATATAAATAAACCCAATTATTTAATATAGGTTATTGTAAATTTGCATTTTTTCCTGTATATTGGGTTACAAATTAATATATGCATAAAACAGAAAAAAATAAAGAAAATTAAATTTTAAGCTACATAAAAATTGGAGAAAATGAAAATGGAAGATTTTAATAGAAAATTTTTAAAGAGTGTTACAATGTTTTTTGCAATTTATATTTTACTTATTTATTGAACTATAATGCATTTTATGCTCGATTTATTCGATTAATTTTCGCGTACTGTCCCACCATCTAATAATCTTTTCAATAGGAACGTATTATTCGTAACGAATATCAGTTTGTTATAATTTAATTAGCCGGTTCATAATTAATGATTCGGGTAATCAGATGATAGATAAATTGCAACGTATTTTACGGTCGTCTGTCGTCTATCAAATTTGCATCTCTGATATTCCATCTTGCCAATTAAAAAAAATGTCTTGTTAAAAAATTCTTCGTCGCTTTTTCGCTTCATTTAGGAGAGCTATACCACGGAATCTAGTTGTAGAAGTCGTTAGATATTTCCTTCTTTCTCACCTTGGTATCAATGAAACTTTAGCAGAGTTAACGAGTTTTGTGAGAGAGACGATGTATATAATATATACGTAGCTCGTTCATTCTTCTCCAGGCGCCAGTGTCCAAGAATTTAATTAGTGGCATCTTTTTGCTCTTATTGTTAGCTAACCGTAGAGTCCTGGAAGCCGACGAATTCATTCCATCACGGAGAGCGATAGGGAAATCGCGGAGAAATAATTGAGCTTAACAGCATTTATATTAATCACATTAATCAACACGTGACATTTATTCTATTTAACGGAAGAGCGTATATTGACACAAATTTCTTAATTAATAACGTAATATATGTCACGTTTTACAATATTTCTATTATGTCGGTCTGATCTATAAACGTTAAATAAAAAGTGCCTTGACTATTCTGTCATTAATTATGCTGTGATGAATAATCTGAGGAAAACATCGACACGTTTTTTTTCAAAAGTAAGAGAAAAAACGCGCATTTTGTCAGTCGAGGACGTACACGTGCACGAATATAATGTTATCAACCGTGGGCAAATTTCCGATAATGCCACGAACGAAACGATGAGTCTTAAAAAGCGCATTACGAAGCATTGAATAATCTTAAATATTATTGCCGCGAAGTAGATTGTGCCGTCATATCTTACCATTTAGTTATGATGATAAACGAGATTGGAACGAATTTAAAAATTGCGCGACATGCACAGATTACACATGAACGACATATTGAACTTTTCAATTTTTTCATTAATTTTGAAAATCAGCTTTATTCTAAAGCTTGATGTTTATTGTTAATAAATTGCAGTATACATGTTTAAAAGTGAGTAATACTTTAAATTTATAATTATAATTTATTAAATAATTATGTAATGAAAATCCAGGGAATATAGATAATAATTTTTCAATTGTATGACATTACTCTTTAACATTCAAGTAGAATCTCGTAAAGTTCCATTAAGACTAACAAGTTCCAATACAATTCTTTTTCTATGTTTATAAAACGAGTAGGACTCATGAAAAATTCAACTATTTCTTTTAATAAATAAACGTCCGCTTGCAAAGGAATAGAAGCTAAAGCGGCTTATACACAACGATTAAATCGATGCTAATGTCTCCATGAAAGGCACCTGGTAGCGCTAACGAGAACAGTTAATTAGTCGCACGCGTGCGACGGCATCGTTCGCGGTTTCTCGCAGTAATACAAACGTCATGGGGTGCCGTTTTGATTTCGAGATCAGCGGGCGGTGGTGACGGTAAAAAGAGAGAGACAGAGGGAAAGAGGAGAGTATAAAACCGAAAGAGAGAGAGAGAGAGAGAGAGAGAGAGAGAGAGAGAGAGAGAGAGAGAGAGAGAGAGAGAGAGAGAGAGAGAGAGAGAGAGAGAGAGAGAGAGAGATAGGAGCATGGATAGAAAAATACCGTCGCACGTGGCGACGCCTTCGACGTCGACGCCGACGAAGGTGGCAAAGAGAGAGAAAGAGAGAGAGAGAGAGGCGTGGTACATCCGCGGCGACCTTGACCCTCGTCCTCGACTGACGCGCGTTCTTTGCCGTCGACCGGTCGATATGTCCACGCATACCAACGACGACGACGACGACGGCGTCGTCGTCGTCGTCGTCGTTGCCGTCGTCATCGACGCTAGCGCCAGCAATGATCGCCGTTGTCCTCGTCGCCGTCATCGTCGTCGTGGTCGTGTTTCACTAGGACGAAGGATCATCCGGTGTGTTGGTGAGCGTCGGCGTATATCGATCCTTGTACAGTGGCGGCGGCGGCGATGGAGAGGAGGCCGTCACGTTTCGCAACGAAGTTCCGAAAAGGTCGTGACTGCGACCGTGATGCCGCACCGCACATAGTGCTGGCGAACGCCATCATGGCGACGCGGGCGAGAGGGGGAGGAAAGACCAGCTGGGGGTTGTGTGTGCGCAGCTGACGAGAAAGAGAAGGTCGGTCGCGCGGCGTGGTTGATGGATAAAAATGCGGACTCGCGTATGGACCTCTCGGCCATCGAATATGTATTTCAGAATCTCGTTGTAGCTTTCGAGTCACGCTTTAATTATAACGCACTTTGAAGTTATAATAAGGCATTGGAACTTATTTCAGGATCTTTGTGTGCGTGTCTCTTCTCATAATTACAGATTTATCATCTGTTTCATTTAACTTCTATGCGTCAAACGTTCATTAAACTCCTGAGAAACAAGTTGTTGATCTAGAATGATCAAAGTTATTGTTTTATTTAATGCTCGCGCAGATGATGTAACTCATGTTTAGTAAAGATATGTTAGTAAAATGAATGATTATTTATATAATTATTTTTCTGTTACGTATCTTGTAAATATTTAAAAAAAAATTGCTTTTTCTAATTTTGTTTAGTTGAAGCTAACGAGACAGATCGTACAGCCACATGAATTTTGTAAGAAAACGTTATGAAAAAAGAATAAGACATTTTTGGAGTTTCTCACAAAAAATCTTTGCTTTAGTTAACGTATGAAACATTGAGTACATTATAACGTGATTCAACTTGGACTGATAATAAAAAGATTATTCTGAGGCCTGACGTTTGAATCAAAGGTCACGTTTAAATCATCAGCTTATGAAAATAATTCGATAAGCCTATTTAGAGAGCATTAACAAATCATCGGTCTTTTCTCTCAATTAACCCTAGATGAGTAAGATGTAATGCAATTGCATTCCATTAAATTTTTCATTTCAAGTATTTTGAGATATACAACTAGAGACTCCAATTTATAATAATTTATTCGAAAGAAAATAGTCAAGAAAATAAAATGTACAATCTTTCCTAAAAAGTTATTTTTTTTATTTAAAATTATTTAATGAGAGATATTTTAGTAAATTTTTTTCTTTGCAGTGTAAAAAGTTTTCCTATATATATATATATATATATATATATTATCTTTTGGTTAATATATTTGATATAAAATGACACGTGCTTAACAACTTTTTAGTCTTATTCGTAAGATATATATTGTTTTCATATATATAATATAAATATTTGACATCTCAATAGCGTGGTCGGTGGTTGTTAATTTTTTTAATTATAATATACTTTTTATCAAAGACATATTCATGCAATGGAAAAGTGTCTATTGCTCGCGGGAAAAGACAAAGCTTACGATGTCGTTCCGAACGAGAACGACGTCGTTGCCATCGCGGCGACGACGTGATTTGCGGGGCCGCAAAGTTGCGCACGCGGGGGCCGGAAGGTCATCCCGCCGCGCGGCATCTGCGTGAATCCAGCTTGATACGACGATGGCGGCAGCGCCGCCCAGCAGCCGCAACATCCAGCCAGTCACCTACTTTCGAGCGCGCGACTAACGTATACAGGGTGTCCGCGAAAAGGTGCAAAAAAGATGATAGCGTACGATCGAATGTCCGGAGCTGGCGTGCGTCCAAGTAAAAATTTAAAATAAAAAGAAAAAAAAAAAAGAATCGAGCTTTAGAGATATTTTCTAAATCTTAAGTGAATTGGCATGTATCTACAAAAAAAAATGATATTCTCAATTCCCGGTTTGAATTATAGCGAGACATTTTTTTCTTATAATATCTTGCTCGCTTGCAAAAATTATTCAAAGTTTTAACTTAATAATATTTTAGGACTATATTATTTTTTGTAGAATAAAAAAATAGTTTATTATATAACTCTCATTCTTCATCTTGAAAATTACTGAAAATGAAAAAAATTCAGTATCAAATAAATGACACATGATTTGGAGGTAGCCTTAAAAGTAACTGAAAATCATCATATGACGATAACTTTAACCGATGGCTCTGAAAGAGTGTTCTATACCGGATGGAGTGAAATTTCATCGAGAGCTAATGGCGAGAGGACGATGCGACAGCGTCCCTGCCTTCGTCTACGGTGCTCGTCGGTGTCCATTTGTATTCGCGTGTATCTCGGCTCGATTTTGGGGTAGGTCAAGTTAGTATCTCTCTTTCTCTCTCTTTCTCTCTCTTTCTCTCTCTTTCTCTCTTTCTCTTTTCTCGCGCATGGCCAGCCAGCCGATCGGCGGCGCGCATACGGTATTTGCACGGTCGACCGTTGACGGTCATCCCGTTTTGGGGTTCCCCCTTCTGCATGAGGGTCGGGGCACAATAAAGTATTAATAAGAAGATACAAGGGATGAGTAATTGAATATATGATGTCCAATAATAAAATATACTCCCAGTGGATTTTGGAATTACGAAAACGGATTTCTGTAATCTATCTTTGAAGAATTTCGTGGCATAATGGAATATAAAAGTAAAACAAAATATGATATTGTCGAAAAAATATGCGTACTTGTAGTGATAATACGGGATCATATATCAAATTACAAAGATGGCCGAGACAAGATGTAAAGGAAGGTCCCTTCAATGGATATTTTCAAATGGGAAAATCGTTTCTGAATACAACCTGAGTCCGTTGCGGATGTTAAACCAGATGACAATATAGTTGGAACATTAGTATAGCAGTACAATAAATCTTATATGTACATGTTTTACTTGAATTGTGTGTGTGGAGCTTAAGTGACCATTTTTACAATATTTTTAACCCCGAAAGATTCACGTAGGTTTACAGCTTGCAATAAATCGAAATGCGTAAATATTTTTCACAAATATAATCTCTTAATCGTCATTTTTTATTTATAAATTTGCACCGAGTGCTATTTCATAATCGCTATTTATAATTGTCATCCTTAATGATTTTAATTCTTGAATTTTTTAATTAAAACAAAATTAGAAATAGAATTCGCTCGATTTTTTGGAAAAATATTTTATTTATTCGATATTCAACGAGATATAAAGTTAATTTTTTCCATTATAAATATCATATTAAGGAAATTATGACAAATAATATGTTCGTTCGAAATAATACGATTTCCGAAGAATGTAATTTACCAATCTCTTTAATTACATTTTTCATGATTTTTTTGCAAACTTGTTTTCTCCATCTTATTTTGATCGCATATCGAAAAATATCTAATGAAAATATAATGAGAATATGTTTTTGTTTGAAGAATCATAAATATATATTATACTTTACTGAAACTATAAAACTCATTAAAATTACGCTTGATATCACGGTATCGAAAAATAACAGTCGAGGTGGTGAATTCAAGCATCCCATATAAGGACGCGTGATATGAAACGTGGGAGGAAATCTTGTTTCCAAACGAGGCTTAAGTTATAATTGAAAGTAATCTATCTTCAGATGGCTTTTTATCCGCGTCGCACAAAAAAAAAGAATGTTTAAATTAGATTAAATGCAAATACTTTTAATCATCTTCAATATTGACTACCATAAATAATTAATATTATTGAAATATATATCAATTTTTTAGATATACTCACGTCTAAGTATTTTTTTTGTTTGCAGTTTGTATAATACATAAAAGATTGAGTAATTATAAAGCTTTAGAATGTCTTAAAATTTTGTTCTACATGTTTTATTTGAATGTTAAAATGTGATTAAAAATGGCATTTTTAAACTTGAGAGATACGTAAAAAATACTGCAATTTAAAAAATGTCATAATTAATAATCCCTATTAGGGATACGGTTTATAAAATATTAGTAGGGACAGTTTATACTCTATATATGTTATACGTGACATTTACCAGAATACGGCAACCTTTTGCTCCACATCAGATACTTTTACTCGCGAATGTAAGTGTCTAGCTTATATTGAGGGCAGAGATTTTGAAACTTTGATATATAATATGTTCAATAAGTTCAATTTCACCATCATAGAGACGATAGTATCTTATGTCAATCGTCGCACGTTTATTTCCTCGAGATCGCGTAAAAATTATTTTGGTGTGCTTGTGATAAGCTAAGATCTAAGATTGTAATAAACAATTTTTGTATGCACACGTGCGAAAGAGAAAACAATTATTGACATGATTGATAACGTCGCTGACTTCATTATAGCGTTGCCAATTGAGAAGTTCTCGCCGTCAAACGCAGCCGTCGATTCTTTGATTATCGAAAACTCGTCGCTCTTGAAGGATCCTCTTCCGCTGTTGTTAATCATATGATTGATTTGAATGAGTGCTGTTAGTTTTGTTCAGCTCAGCTGTTATCGTTGAGATGATTCGATCGCGATATATAAATCTATAACGTTTCCTCACTAATTAAGCAATGTTTAACTTTCAAATATACTTGAAAATGGAAAGTTCTTCGTGAATTGAATTTCAAAACTACTTTAAAGCGAATTTTCCCTACTTCTGTTGAATTTCCCTATTTATTTTCTTTACTACTATTTAATTAAATTCAAGTGTTGCTTTTGATTCGAGTCATCGAGGTACTTGCTTCAAAGCTGCAAAGAGAGATAACGATTAATTAAATTTCCGTTAGCCTATATTGTTGTAATACTTATTGCATTTTCAATTTTTATATGCAGTACATATGTATATCTCCAATTTTTAAAGGAATTAAAGAAATTTTTTTTTTTTTTTTTGAAGAAACTTAACTTGAATATCTTTTTCTCATGAATGTATTTGTCTTCTTAGCAAGAAACTATTAAAAAAAAAAGCCCGCGTCAAGATCGAAAGTTGTGGTCAATTTATATAACTGAAAGAAGGTGAGAGTGACGCCTCTGTCATATGCGTCCTCTCATTCCCGTGTTAAATTGCAAAAGCAGCTATCTACTTCGTGATGTCAATAAAATTTCTGCAGTACTTTGTGGATATATACAGAGTATAAAAATATTGTCCCGGATTTTAACAATAGTCTCTCTTCTCGCTAATACAAATAAATATTGATAATAATATATATATATAATAATAGTTAAGTAATGTAATTGAAAAAAGAAAATAAGAAATTATACGATAACATACAAAGATAAGATGACAAGTAAAATATTTTTATAAAAGTATTTAAATATAATGTAATAATTGCGAGATACACAGATGCTTTCTTGACATTTAATGCTTTGACACTTGTTCCATTTTTATGGCATATCAAAGTTCGCGGTTTTGTGGACGCATAAAGATTCACGAAGAGAAGAATTGGAGAAACAACCGAGAAAATTTTCGAACGAGAGTTGCACCCCCCGCGTATGGTTGTCGCTATACTTACTCAGGTGTGTCTTTCGCCGCTCCCGTTTTTTGCGCAGCGTTCGTCCGCGAATGTTGAGCACGGAATTACGTGTCACTTAGAGCGTGGAGGTCGCCATTTATATATATTCGTACAAGCGAGTGGAGTCCCATCGCGAATCCACCGCGTGGATGAGAAAAAGCCAGCCGGCCTCGCTTTTTCGACCTCGCGTTTCACATTGTGCGCGATTTATGGTACCTCACTAAATCGGTGTGAATCGATTGTATATCGCTCGTGACCAAATCGCGCGTCGCGATCATTCGTCCGATGAATCGATCGATTTGCCTTTGTATCTTGAGCGAAGCGGCGAACTGAATAACGCGGTCGTGTAGAAAGATAGGAAAAAGATTTGTGCAGCTGTGATTGCAAAATATTCTCTTCTCTGTAACGATGAAAATAAACAAGTGTGATAATTTATTAATTAGTGGAAATATACGGAACTTTGAGTAACATAAAAGAGAGAGTGAATAAAGATGGAAACTTCTTGAAAAATTATTTATTTTATTTTTAGTTTAATCACTAGGCAAACATTTTCAAAACAAAATGAATTTTACTTGAAAGAATAATTTATACCAAGAAAGAATAAGCAATTATTAAATTTACATATAGTATTCATAAAATTTATGTAGCTATTATTCATAATTACAAATGCGTTGTATATTTTTTTACAATATAATTTCATTTTTTAAATTAATGAAACAGAGAGGCGAAGACACTCTTTTTAAGATATATTATAGATAACATATCTTATTTATTAGATATATTTATTCGTCTTCTTTAATTTTTTTTTTTTTTTTTTTAAGTAAGCAATGAATAATATCTGTAGTTGAGGATTTAAGCTAACAATAAGATACTTTAGACTTATTGAACCTGAACAGTATTAAGTCCGACCAGAAATTTCATCCGACACATCTTTGGCTTAGAATGTCTGTTATCGGAACGATAATCCTTGATAATCCGTCCCAGTTGCAGCTGTTAAGCTATTGACTTTAGCATTGATTCTTATTCGTTTATAAAAAGAGAGTTAGTATATCTTCACTTTTCCGTGTCTTACAACGCTTGAAATAGAATATCACAAATGCGCAATTATTGTTCCCATTTGCGTCATCACTTTGCTGTCATTTTTTTTCTTTTTTCTTAATTACTTTCTTATTCGACAAGTTTCTTGTTAAACGTTCTAAACATTATTTTGCTGCGATATCATTGAATCTATAAAGATCCAGAACTATAAACATAATGTTAATAAAAAATTGTATATATATATATATATATATATATATATATGCACATTATATAAATATAATATATAATGGATATAAAATTGCAATGTTTTTTATTGTGAATCTACTGTTACATTATCTCGAATTTTTTAAAATAATTATATTTGGAGCACGTGATAGAACTGGACAGTAACTTATAATATTTGTTTTATAAAATTATAAAAATATATGTCTAAAGAGACCGATATCTTTGAACAAATCTTTTACTTCTCAGGTACAGAATTGCGACGTAACGGTACAAGTATTGTAAGCAGGAATCTCGTAACAAGTGTAAAGTAGCACTTGAAGTGCGAGGTTCAGTTAGTCGACAACCATACACGGGAAAAATGTGTGCTCAAGAGATGTGTTGTCGCGACGCTTATCAAATCTAATCTACCGTAGTTGCCACTTACATTAGAGCAGTGCTCAAACGACTTTTGTTTGCGGAGAAAAAAATCTCATCTCCTACTAATCTAGAATTAAAGATATCAGAAGAAAAATATTTATTGGCTATTTCTGGATATTTCGAAATTTGAAGTTTTATATAGTATATATGTATAGATATAGAATATTCCAAAGAACACATTGTAGTACGTTGTAAGTACGATCGCGATACAATTTACCGTATCGCCCGCGAAAAGATCTCACATAGGAACGTTAATGTATGCCGAGCATCCTTGTTCATTAGCGCGCGATAAAATCGTGTTCACACAAGAACTGTATATTTCTCACATTTTATATTGTGATTTTGCGCGAGCTTAAATCTAAAATATAATATATATATATGTATATAAAAATTGATTTTTCTGCAAATCTTAGATTGTTACATTACTTTATTATTTTTTATTTTTATTAACATTATTATTTTTTATCTTTGTCTCCATTTATTTTAAATTATATTGTGTTTTACATCAATTCTTTTTATAATGTATATCTGTATATACTTTATGTATAAATTATATCAGATATATAATTTATATATGTATATAATTATCTACACATATATCTTGTAGAAAAGAGCGTCGAAAGATTCCAAAGTTAGGATAGTAAACGCCAAAACTCTCCCTTCCTCCTAGTCTCCTCTTGGGTTCGATCTTATATACATATATGTAACAAACATTGCACGTTAAACGTCGAATAACCACCATTGGGATATCTTGGCAGTCTAGGAGATTCCACCTAATTATTATGGCCTTAATCTGCCATTCTGTCTGTTCATTGAAGGCAAGTCCCACGATGAAGACGCCCGGCAGAGGTTGTAGACACGCGGGGCCTCATCAGTAGAGGTTGGGAAAGAAAGGGGAGAGCCTGCCTGCCCCCGCACTCTCCTGAGAGGGTGGCACCCGGCGACGGAAGTAATAGCTCGCGCGCGGCATCACTTGGGAATTTCTGGAATAGCTCGCCGGGGTCCTTGGCGGCGCTCTTGCCGTCGCCGTCGCCGTCGCCGTCGCCGTTCCATACGTTTGCGGATACATGTATACTGCAATAATACGCTCCGAGGCGTCTACGGATCCCCGGTTCAGTCGTTCTTCTTCAGGAACGTAGCTATGAGAAAAATGGAAGAAAGTAATATTTTTGAATCCAACAGAGAAAGAGGAAAAGAAAGGGGAGGATTTTTAGTATAGGATCGATTTTTTTTTTAAATGTTGGTTTTAAACAAGAGAGGAAGGGACTTGATAGTTTTTCAGGGCTCAAAAATCTTTTAGAATACAAATTTTTTTTATTTCCGATTTCTGTTTCTTTAGATTTTATTCATTACATATACATATTGTATATATTTCTTTTAATGCATTATTTTATGCTCGTCAAGACATCGAAAGCAATATTTGGATCTTGCCATTTAATTGTTTTGCAAAATGCATTTTATAAAGTTTAGTGACTTTTGAGAGATAGGATTTTAAAAATAGTAAATATCATTTTTTTTTCTTTCTCTCTTCTTTGCTATCGTACAGACAGGCACATCTATTGGATTTTAATTTTAATGTCAGCAAATGAAAGACAGATAAGAATGGAGTTTACAGAACCTGTGCATTTTTACTTTCTCGTTTTCCTACAGACAAAAGAGATAGAAAGACAAGGAAAGCGAAAAAAAATAAGCGATAAAATGATTAAAAATGATTTTTTTTTCTGAAAAAAATTAATTTTTAAGCTTGAATTCTTATTCAAATAACATGAGACAATATTAAATTACTCATAAAATTCTAATTATAATTTTCATATTAAATTTCCATTTTTTAAAAGATATTTTATACTTTATTCTTAATTATATAAATATGTATAGTCATATAATGTATAATATAATTAAATAAAATACTATGTATATAACGTAATTTTATTTAAGAAAGTAACATTATCTGTTCAAATTTGGAGAATTGATTTACCAAATAGGAGTAAATAAAAAAATTTTAATCCAATATATGAATATTTTGCGTTGAATTTTGCATTTGTGAACCGATCAGAAGACATGTTTACCTTTGAAGGTTGGATCGGTGCGATTTTTTGGGTCCCAAAACAATCGCGACTTGAACGTCCACAAGGGTACATTTCGATTATGTATCCCGACTGTTGCAATTTATCCGCGTGCCGGCGAGCACAATATGCTGATATTAATTGCGAACATGCGCACGACGCTGCCCGATAAATGCGTCTCGTTTAATGAAACACGCGTTTATCTGGCGCGGTGAAAAGCTCCGGCGATCCGAAATGCGATCGTAATTTATAACGAGTTCGCCACTCTTCTTTCCTTCTCGTTCTCCCTTTATTTCTGTCTCCTTCTTACCTATACTGGATAAAAGCCCGTGCGAGTACTATAACACGAAGAAAGCACTGCAAAAAAGATAATTAGAATTGTCCAAGATAAAAAAAAAGTCTCTTATTAATGCCCGATATAATCCAACGTTAATTAACTTTAACGTTACTTTAATTGCCTCTCTTTCTAATTTTAGTTTTAAGAAATATAAATGACGGTTACTTTTTAATAAAATTGTACGGACATATATTTAATTGCTATTTCCTACTGGAAACAAATTCTTGAATGTATTGTTAATTATTTTTCTTACAATTAATCAAAAACGTATATATATTTCTAAGTACTTAAATATTTCTTCAAATCCCAAATATTTTGCTAAAAAGTATTTAAAAATTTGTTAAAAGTAATAATAAATATTTTTGAAAAATATCTTTTTTAGAATTACATTTATATTAAAATATTAGTAAATGAGAATCTCATTTTTTTTTTTTCTTCCCCCCATTTGAAGAGGTTCTTTGATCAGCGAATTTTTGAGCGGAATTTTTTCCACAGTGTGCTTTTCTTATTACCTGTCCTTATCTACGATCCTTCGAGCCCTCTTCCCTAGCTACGGTGGGAACGAACGAGAGAAAGGACGGCCCTCTCTCTCTCCCAGAGAGGCCGCGAGTGCTTCCCGAGTATCGATCCAAGTCTTGGCACGTCAAACGTGTACACGTTATCGCCATTGATTTTATATACGAGGTGTCTCAAACTTAGAGCGAGGAATATTTTAGAATTAAATAATTGATTTTTTTTAGATTCGAAAAATTCAGAAAATTATAGATGAAGAAATTTCTTATCAAAGGATTCAATGTTAGAAGAGAGTTGGAGAAATCAACATTGTTTTGAAAGTCTTTCTTGTAAAAAAGATATATATATATATGTATAAAACTTACACCATTATATTAATTACATTATTATCTCGGAGGACACATATATGATATTTCGTATATAATAGAATTTTTTATTTAGAATGAAATTTAAAACTTATTAAGGATTTTAATTTAATTATCTCTATGTGTATAGAATCTTTTATAATCTTTATATCATATACGAATACTTTGAACAGTTTGTCATTTGTTTTTATTTAATAATCTGTTACTAAAATAATTTTTGGTTGATCTAGCATATTCTGTGGAGTGTCGACGTCTCGTCGGCGAGGCGTCAATATGAAACTCGAAACTATTTTCGAAGATTGATACTGGTACGATTTCACTGAGCGTTGCTTTCGTGGATGCGCGTGTTGTTATTGTGACACCCGATATTCTAAAGAGACGCAGAGGAGTATCATTGTTTCCCTTATCGTCACTATATTATCAGTACACCGTTATGCCCAAACATTAAATTTTATTTATTTACTTGTAAGTGTAATAGAATTTAATCTATTTTCTCTGATAAAGTATGCAGTTGCGCTCAACTAATTTCAAATAAGAAATTGATAAAAAACATTGTCGAAAAGTATTTTAACGATAAAAAATTAGTATTTAAAAAATTGATTTATCAATATATTTTATAAAATTTTATAAGTTTATTATTTTTTAAAATCAAATATTAATGGAAATCATTAAATTAACTATTCGACAAGTTTTGTCTGTTTGTGTTTATTGAATAAACGAAAAACAAATACGGTTATACAAAGTGAATAACATGTATTCGAGTTGCGGTTAGTTAAGCTTGCTCCAAATGCAAAGCTATGACGTGTGCATTGTCCTTTATCATGCATACCAGCGAGATAATTATCTGGTGAACACGGAAACTTGTGCCCATCGTCATCCGGCTGTTGAGATTAAAGGCACAATCATCTTATACCGCGCGTATTTTATACACTTATATATATGAGCTGGACGTAAAATATTTTTACAACGCGCATCTTTGTCTGCGCATCATAGTGACATAAAAAAATGTAAAAATATATAAAAACATTATTAAAAAAGACCATTTGGAAAAATGTTTGTGAGTCAGGTGTAAAATTTGATAATCAGAAATGAAAATTAAAGAAAAAAACCCACTATTTAATTACAATTTTATTTCATTTTTTTCCTTTTAATTTTATTTCATCTCTCCATTATTAATTTAATTTAATTTTGTGCATCTCTCCATTTTTCGTGATGTAAAAGGCAGAAAAGAACGCGTAAAAAATATTTGCGCAACGAGAAATGAAAAAGCGATTTTATCGCTTCGTCGAAATAGAACAAAACACCTATCTTTTGACGACTGCATCCGTGTATCTCGTGAAATGAAATTCACCGTGACGGATGTACTCGACACCGGTTGTCGATACATTACGTATACATATGCATACGTGCGTTACGTTGCGAATCACAACGGTATTTTAGCGAATAGCACCATCGACCATGATTTCACGATTATCGACGAACATGTCGGATTCGCGAGCGCGCGCGCGCGCGCCAGCATGTGTTGCGCAAACTCGAAAGCGGATAGTAAAATGGAGTTACCTACTTCAGCATCGGGATACCGCATGTGCGGGAAGTAGAGAATGCGAATGCGTCTCGTGTATACACATGAAGAGGTGGGCGTTTATGTGATGATCGTGTGTACGCGAGACCGGCACCATGAATGAACGCGCGGCGAGAAAGTCTCTCTGCGAGATTTGCTACTTTTGACGTCACTGTGTTTTGTCAACCTGAGTGTATATTAGGTGTCGCTGGATCATAGTGGGCTAAAATTTGCAACGGTTTATAATTGCGACTTATCTCTACATTAATTATATATTAATTAATTACCTCAAGGAGATCAAAATATTTATTGGGACAAAATTATATTTGTTATTTTTATATGTTTCTTTCCTTTAAAATTAAAATATTAAAATAATTTTGTAATAATCGAACGAATTTAAACGAGAAATATGAAATCTATTTTCGACTTCTATAATTTTAATACTATAAGAAATATTATTTAATCTTGTTTGGAGATTATGAATTAATTTTTGATAATCGTGTCAATTTTTTAATTTTTATTAATTTTTATTTTGATATATTAAATATAATAATTCGTATTTTTGGTAGAGTCGATTATAATGAATATTGATAGAGTATATGTACATACATATATATAGTTTGAAGAGTTTAAAGAATATATATTATTTTATTTTTATTTAAGTAGAACGAGATGTCAATTTTCTATCGAATTTATTTTAGACATCCTAGAAAATATTTATATAGGTACTCTCTTCTTTTTCTAAATATTTATCATTACGATATAATATTTTGTTATTTTATCTTACGTACAATTAGACTACATAAACGATGTTACTAATAAATAATTATTAAGAATTATTAATTTTTTATCGAAAATGTTTGAATATTTTACAAAATTTATACCTTTTTTTGTCAAGCTTTTTAAACATTTATTATTATTATTATGATCTAACATATTTTATTATTTAATAGTTGCTTGATAAATAGGCCAATTTCGCTGCTAAATTTATATATACATAACCAACTCTTCTTTCTATACCGCAATCACTAATATCAATCTGCTTAAACGGCCCATTTCTTGTGGACGCGTAGAATAACTCGCGAGCTGTTAAACCACGGAGGCTGGTTTACGATGCAAATCGAATGACAGAATCAATTATTTCTTCATTCGACTGTAACTTTACAGTTGTTTTGAACAACGGCGGGTGAAACCGAGGAAGAGGAAGCAACTGTTTCTTACCTTGCGGCTATTGGCGCCGCGACGCGTTAAGAAATGGAAAATTAACCACGAGAAGCAGCCTCTTATATCTGTTCAGTCGCGAAGAGACGTAAATTGCATTCGGTATTTAACAGCTTTCTGACCGTCGCTTTAAATCGTTTTTAACATGTTGCACAAATTGTACCGGTTTTGAATTATGGTTATTGCTTTACGATCTGCGGGAAATGTACGAGGAAACTTTTAAGGAATCTCTCGATTGTCGATAATATTTTTATGTGTTAATCTAATAGTTTTAATATACTTTCTTGTTTCAAATAAACGAATATTATTGGTATATATCAAATAAATAATGCATGGAATATTTATTTAGTTACTGTAAAATTCGACGTTAGAAAGATTCTTTCAATGGATTAGTATGCTTCCCGCAAAAGTTATGCGATATGCGAAGTCACTAAAGTGTATGCCGAATATGGATTCCCATTGTGTTCTTTACTGCAGTTTTTCATTTTATGGTAAAATATTCTAGCTCGCAAAAACGTTAAATTAAAAACGTATCGAGTATTTTACGACGGACAAATTAATTGGGCAATTAAACAATTACGTATATAACGCCCGTTAATTAAATTTGATGAGTTATGTACGCCCAACGCAATTCGGCGGGTTTCACAATTCCGACTTTCGGTACGGCTTATTCATCGGCCAGCGCAAGATTCATGAGAGAAAGTGCTCTTACATTCTTACACGCGATACGACAATGTATAACGTAACGGGAGATGCGTATTTTAATATAACGGCCAATACGCGCATAACGATTCTGTCTCGTTCTTATTTTATGCTATCCGGTTTTGTCAAGTAACTACATAAAATAAATGCATATGCGTGATACAGATGCCGGATATTTTTTTCCGGCCACTTAAAAAAAAAAAAAAAAAAAAAAAGGTTAAATATTTTAGAAATAATTGTCGAGATAGGAAAAGCATAGGGTCAAAATGATAAGAAAGTAAATTATTTTTAAATTGTACATAAATTTGTTACAATTATTTTATAGGCAATTAATAAAATAATTATATAACACAGCACGTAAATAATCAAAGAACAGAAAAGTTTAATGACACAAAGTATAAAGACACTTTAATATTGATTTTTATAATCCATTTCATATAATACACTGTGTGTGTGTGTGTTTATTCTCTTTTCTCTCTTATCTCTATTGCATTATAATTGATATTTTGCAATTATCACAAACAAAGAGAGTCTTGCATATTTTATAAAATAAATAGTTTCTAAAGACGAGTAATGTGCAAATATATACAACATTTCAATAAACATATGCGTTCGTACAGATACGCATACATAAACTGAATTGTGAAATCGATATTCTGTGGAAAATGAGTTTGGTATTTCATGTGCTACAGCATGTTACTTCACAGTCGACGTTTCAATTAAGACAGCCACATTTAGCGGCTAAATGTGCGGTGAAAATACGCTGAAGAGAGTTCGTAGAGAGACAGAAAGAGAGAGAGAGAGAGAGAGAGAGAGAGAGAGAGAGAGAGAGAGAGAGAGAAGTAACTCACTTCGCGAAAGTGATTCGATAACGCTCCGTAGCCGGAATCACTTTTACCGGGGCTGCCAATGTCGAAGTCGGTAGAATTGACGGGTCTCCGCCGTGTGTTAAACAAACGATACGGCCGGTTCTACGACACGCGAACAATGCCATTCCCCGCGGCAGTAAGTGCCTCCACCTACGCAAATATTGATACGCACGACCGCGGGCCCGTGCTACGTACAGACGGCTCGTTAAGGCAGAGTCGTAATTATTATACCGCGACGATGAGGAGGATGAAGATGACACGGTGAAAAGCGCTCGTGAATCACCTGTGGAAATGAGATACCATATTTCTGGTGTAGGGTGCTGAGAGAGTAGACATATAATTACGATAAAAGAAATAAAATATATATAATTCTTTTTTTTATAATATATAAAATATAGATATATAATTATATAATATACATGAAAATATATATGTATATTATTAATAAATAAATAAATATATACATATATATATATATATATATATATATATATATATATATATATTTATAATTATATATATAAAATTATTTTTTAAATGTGAATATATATTATTTGAAGATAATAAAAGAGTTGAAACGCGATTCTAAATGCAAAAAGATGAAGAGCAAAGAATAGTGGCTAAAAATAATCTAGTTGCAGCAAAAATATTTTATATTTATCTCAAAATCATCGGCATGATTCTTTGTTTTTATTTCAAGTCTTTAATTAACGGAAAGTGTAGTGCAGTCTCTATGAGGATTACAAATTGTAGAACATGTGAGATGGAGATACAAGACATCAAGATGCTGGAAAATTTTGTGCATACGAGATACTAAAATATGCAAAGCTAAATATAATATAATAAATGCGAAATATAAATTGCAAAGATAGGATGAACAAGATATCTATATTTAAATTATTATTATATTGAAATTATACGAAACATAATGCGCATATAATATACGCGAGGTTATAAGATGATTTTGCACGTCATTGCTGTCATTGCTAGTTCGCATATTCAACGATCGACTTCAGGAGCGTTCAACCACGTGGCTTGATATCGTATCCTTTATTTTGCGTCATGATTTCTTTTCCTCATCGCCAATTTTAAGGAGGCTTACACGCGTATCAGCTGGTTTGCGTTCTTCGCGCAGCCATGTCGTTAAATAGGATAATAATCGCCACGGTCGTCGCATCGTCGCTCGCACCTCACTCTCCCCACATGTAATTAAATATCGCTCAAGCCGTGTCGCGCGACAATCATCCTCGTCATGCGCAAGTGCGTTGCGATCCATGGGAAATTGCTTCGCGCGTCACGAATCCGTAACACGCTTTTCTGTGATTTTCTGAGAGCGAGGCGAGCGGTCGGAATGTATATCGCAATCGTATCGACTGGATGGCATATGTGTGAGAATTTTTTCATCGCCCATCGAACCTATAATTTCCAGTAAACAAGAATGTGGAAAGAATAAATTTGAAATTGTAAGGAAAACGAGTTTCAAAGCGTTAATTTCTTCTTCCCGTAAAATATGCATAAAATGAAAATCGAACTTCTGAAGTGTAAAATAGCATGACTCATTATTGTTTTAGTAATAGATATGTATTCTATGCAGTTTACAATTTGCTATAGATTAAAATAACTCGTTGTTTTAAAGTGCTCTTTTTCACTTGCGACAAAATAACGATCGATGACAATCGAGATAAAAAGTTGTATATCATATATCACGACTCGATTTTTAGATATGTCTTTCGAAAAAAATTGCCTGTCTGAGTGCGCGAGATTTCACTTGTCACCTTCGATATGATAACATCTGATAAGTAATAATGTACGTGAGACATACAATTAATTTTCGGATGTTGTCCTTTTGGTGTCGCGTGGCGGGCGCGGATTAGGAAAGGTTTTTGTGAAAAATAGATCAGGGGTGGCATTCACCCTCACTGATGAACGACATGTCGGTCGATTAATCCCGGAGGCCTCCGAAATCGTAAAAAGATTGTCCGGGTACATTCTTAATTGCGAGGTCCTACGCAATGCTGTCACGTTTCGCTGATTCTCCAATTTTTGCTTCGTAATTTCTACTTTGTATAATTGGACAGACTATTTCGTAAAGGAATCTGAAGGAAGGAAATTATATTCGAACAGGTTAAGAGGAAAATTAGTTATTCAAGACTGCTTATATGTATGAAAGCCACTATTATAATATTGAGAAACTAAACCTTTTTTTTTTTTCTTTACCGAGGAAAGAGGAAATATCGACACTGCATTAATCTATATAGTAGTTAAAATGAGAAAGATTTTATAAAACTAGAAAAGCTAACAAACATCTTTAAACGTTATTTATCTATTTATTTTTTAGATAAATTTTTTCCATATATATATTTTTTTCATTTTTTAAACATGCGAAGAAATTTCTTAAATTATATTTCGTCATAAAAGATCTCGATTACACATCGATCTAGTATATAGTGAGATTGAGATTTAATATGTATTATCGAATGAAAATAGACGAGTGTGATAAGTGAAGATTCTTTAATCTATATATCTCCAATGATACGTAGAATTATGAAAGAGAGCCTAGGTATGCAGTATACATCTCGATAATATTTCAAGACCTCCGACCGGAACATTATCGTTCCGCTGGACTCGGAATGGGTGTCCCTGCGCAACTCGACCATTTCAGGGTCCTTGGGGCACCTTCGCACCCAGCCCGGGGTAGTCCAATCGGCGCGCAGGCCCTTTTTTCCTCGGTGAATATCATCGATCCACACCACGTCCCAACGTTTGTCGATTACGTAACTGTAGCCGTCGTGCCCTACAAGCGCGAGCCTAAAACCATCGGCGCTCTTCCCCGTGTCGTGGCCATTGGCCATCTCTCTCTCCTTCACCCTTCTTGCACCGCTCGGGTCACCCCTCTCCCCTTGACGTTCCGTGACGCAAAGACGTGGGTTACGTCATCGCGGCGAGGCGCGCGACGCGTCTTGCCCATTGGCATGGTAACGCCGCGCCGTGCGCGCGCGTCTTCCCCCCCTGCCCCTGCCCCTCCCTCCCTCTTCCTTTCCCTTTCCAATCTTCACCGGGCGTCATGTTCGCGCGTCGCGTCGTGTTTACCATTAGCATATTTCGTCTTATATCAGCCATGCTCGGGCTACGGGTATTAAATATCATTCCGCGAATTCCACCTCCCGTTCCATCTTCGTCGTGCTTGGCCGGCACGCTTCCTTCCGTCAGCGACGAGAGGGAAGAGGAGGTGAATTTAAGGGCCCCGCGATACCACCTGTCGCGGCCATCTTGCATCGTGATATCTACAGCGGGAAAACAAACGGTAAATCTTTCGCTCGGGATTTACGGGATCGGACGTGGGATCTATCGTCTTGATGAAATTATTACGGCTCGATGGGGTAGACTTGTAAAGCGCGATAAGAAAGCATGGAAAGATGTGGAGGATAAAGAAATCAATTTGGCATCATAGTCAGAGGGATGAGAATAAACAACGTTTTCGAGAAAGGTATTTATGCTATATGTATATAGTTACTCTTGATACGGTACGTTAAAGTTTTCGGCGTGTTCGAGAACTCGCTTAAAGTGCAGCTCAAGGTGCATTTGTCACCGAGGACCTGTTGATTTAACCCCTTTCACTAAGTTTGACGCCAAGTTGATAGCGTCCGATTAAATTTGTCGACGTGTCTTTGGTTATAATACTGCCTCCATAGAATGAAGTATGTCTAAAGAATTTATCCTTGGCGTTTGCGAATATCGAGTATGTTGGTTTCTGTATATAATGTGATTTAAAAATTATGATAGTTTTACATTATAATCACATTATATTTTTTTAGTTAATTATACAAGGTGTATTTATTTTTTTTTGAAAGGAGAAGTGTCAGCAATTTTAATTATATATGTGTAATGTTACTTATACATATATGTATGTGTACTCTTGTTTTAAACATATCTAAATTTATTAAATCTAATAATATCTTGAATAAAATAAAAAAAAAAATAGCGATACATTTTATCAATTACATTATAATTATTTTGAACTATATAATTTGGATGTCACAAATATTTGAAAAATTATTTACTAAATATGTATTCTAAATTAAAACAATTAGTAGAATAATTAAAATATATCGCTGTTTTGCAAAATATAACTATATAAATAATAATTATATTATGCAAATACCTTAATTGTTTAAAATATTATCTCTTACGATAATATTTCACAACTTATATCAAGTTGTTGCAAATGAGTGGTTAAGTATGTTCATTATCACTTTCCGCATCAAAATCAGATTTGATCTAATGTTCCCAATTTCTTCTTTTGGAATTTTTTCATAAATTGGAAAGGAGAGGGGAGTATATTGTATATCTCAAAATCAATTTTGTGAGACAAAAATAATGAAAGTGCGGTGTCGTCGTTGAAGAAATCCCCGCTTGATTGATTGTGACATATGAACATGTGTCTTTACTATATTCTGCTTTCAATTTTATCGAGGAGATATATCTTTCCGAGAGCTCCGGATACAATTTATCATCGTCATCTCACCTGCAGTATAGATATTGAATACCAAAATTTATTTTCATAGAAAAGCGTCTCTTATGCGTTCTAGAACTTTTTTAAAATTCTTCAAGAGTACATTTTTAATTTAAGCATTAAGAATTTTTCTAATCTTTGAGCGATAGCATAAATACTAAATAATGATTAGAATTTTTGGACACTCTATATATAAATAATATGTTGGACGGAGAATATTTTATGTCATCATCTGGCGAACCTTAATGTTATCTAAAATATTGATATTGTCATCTTCTTTTGAAAAAAAAAATAACATTGACATACAATCATAGATGCAATCAGTAAAAGTTTTTATATCTATAAGACGAGTAAAATTCAGACAAAATATATATTGAATATCCGAAACATCAACTTATGTAACACATAATTAGCATATAAATTTCATTTATATTTCAATTTGAAGGTCTTTAAATAAAATAAATTGCATTAAATAAAATTAAAATTGATTTTCGATTAAGACACCGTTTCTTTAAAAAAAGGCCATGAGCAATTGCAAAATCGAAATGATTGTAATGCGATCACAGAAAGGAAGGAAAAAATCACTTCAAGAGTAGTTTGGTATTCTGGAATTTTTTGGGGATTGAATCAGTTGCGTAATCACCATTGAGTTTTACCGGCGGACGAGTTTCTTCAATAAGAAGGGTATCCGAACTGAATCCCTAATAAAAGGGCAAAAAAGAGAGGGCGTTGTGAAGGACGACCATTAAACTGACCAGATTTTTAAGTTGTGAAAGCAGGATACCGGTATCTCACCCAATCAGATATATTCTTCCTTCTTTTAATAAAAGAAGATAAGTATTTTTATAGAAATACTTAGAAAGAAGCTAAAATTGTCATATATATTTTGTTTGGTTTAAAAAAGATATTTCTATACTTTTTATACTTTGCTTACTTTAGAAATATTGTATTTTATTCTACTCTGGATAATTTTCAGATATACTTTAGATAATTTCTACATACACTTTGTGAGAATCTTAACTAAAATTTAAAATAGTTATTCTTGGAATAGCAAAGCTTTTTTTTTAGAAAATTGAGTGGGTGATGTGATATATTGGACATGTATTCTCACCACGCATTTTAGCGCTGAATGTGTGCTTATTCCAATTCTCATCTCACGTTGACATTGACCGCGATTTTTACATTAAGTAAACAAAACTTAGATCAGGCCGCGTTTGTTACATTTAGTGCTGAATGTATGGCAAGTATACGAGTCAGTATTTTTCAATGCTTACACAATTTTTAAAATGTTTTATTTTTTGAACGATAAAAAGAAATCTTCAATTTTAGCTAATGGAAAAATATAATTTTTTTTGCAAAATACTTAGCTCTTACATGCAGTTTAATAAAACTTCTTTAAATTGATGAAAGATATATTTCTCGCATTGGTAATAATAAAAAAAATGAACAGAGAATGTTTTGTATTTTTATCATTAATTTAATTTTTTGAAGTTTTTTTTTTTTTTTTCTTGAAAAATCAACGCTATCTTACAACGTCGGCCCACGATTTTAAAATGTGTAAAATTTTTGAAGCAGAAACTTTCAAGCTTAGGACAGAATTTGGTCACCGTGTCACGTTCGCCGCCTCTCGACGGATCGGCTGTTTTCACCCAGTAACTGAATTCACTTTCAAAATTATCATCGTTTCTCGATCAGCGGGAGATCTGACGCTCGACCGATGCCAACGAGACCCGAGATGTAGGTACCGTTTGATCGTAGTATGTATGTCAACGCAAAAAACTTTCTTCTGAAAAAGAGGAAAGGTCAAAGTTCTGAAACCTCGAATAATAGAAAAATTCTTATTCTGAAATATTAGATTAAAAAATTCCTTGTTTGCAATATGGTTATTAATGATTTTATATAATTAATTATATAAATAATAGAAATAACGACGTCAGTAGGATACGATGCGATACATGAAGAAGAACCGAGACGATAATGAAATCGGTACGTGACTTGAAAATTATATTGGACGATAGAAGAAGATTAAATTGCATAGACAAATGCAATCGAAATAGTATTTCGTGTAATTCACGTTATGTCAAGCTGCACGTTACGCAATCGGGGAACGAATGAAAAAAAGAAGAGAGAAGCAAAGCTTTTAAAATTCCTTATAAAAATGCGGGTCGCTCTTCGTTCGCGCTATCTTTATTCCTTACATAAACATTGCGCAAGACCGCTATCACGCAATTGCAATAAATAAA
Organism: Anoplolepis gracilipes; assembly: GCF_047496725.1. Taxonomy (NCBI): domain Eukaryota; kingdom Metazoa; phylum Arthropoda; class Insecta; order Hymenoptera; family Formicidae; genus Anoplolepis; species Anoplolepis gracilipes. The sequence continues at coordinate 3,449,573 of NC_132983.1, forward strand.
ACTAAGAATAGCGTTGATATTTGCGTCGCTCTGCGAGCTTTGTATCGTGCATTACAGGACGTGGACTTTCTATTTCTCCGATGGTATGAATCAACTTTGCACGACGCGAAGGCTGAAAAAATGCGCGGCATTTTAGGGTTCCCTTCCCTCGCGTTCCAGTGATAAAGGAGGGCACGCGAGTGTGAACCTGAACTCAGTAGGAAGACTGGATTGGCGAAAGGTGTATACAGAGTTCCTCGGATTTACCGGGTGCTCCGCAATCGCGGATTCTTCGATGAACTGGCGATAGATATTTTTGAAAAAAAGAATATTTTGAAATTGTATGTATAAAAAAATTAGAATGATTATATATGAATAAGATCTTTATTGAAATGTTACAGAATATTGATAAGAAGATTTAAAAGCAATAAAATATTTTCCAAGTTTACAATCTATGTTTTTAGAGACATTCATACAATAAAGTTGAGGAATAGATCTACAAGGATTAACGTAAATTAAAATATTCTTGAATAAGACAATTATAAAGATGCACAAAAAAATTTCACGTAAAAAAATAAAAAAACTCTTTGCTGTTTCGTTATCTTGAAGAAATCGACTGAAGATTAATTGAAGAACCTGCGTTTAAAATGACAGGTAGACGGTTCTTCGGGACACCGTGTATACGCAAGTGGAGGGAACTCTGGTCGATGGCCGTGGCTGCGCTCGCGTCTGCAGAACAGTTTACAGCTGCATAGCCAGACCGGGGAAGTGTGTTACTACTCGAGCGTAACCGAGAGACCTCGACCAATTTAAATGCGCGATCACCTTCTACGGATCGCCACTGACTCCGATTCGCGAAGTCGATTAACGCTTAACTTTGGCCGCGCCATTTCGATCCCCAGAACACGTCGATTTCAAGTACGTAATTTTGCGGCTGTGTAGAGACTCGACCCGCGAATAACGGTATACTTCATTCTCGGGGCCAGTCGCCCTTTAATCACTTAAAAACCATGCGAGTTTTTTTTTTTTTTTTTTTTTTTTTCCCCTTAAATTGCATCGTGTTGTTGATTAGTGTTCTATAACTATATTCATACATCGTTAAAATATTTTTTTTTACACGTAAGATCTCTATTTCGTAGTAAAAGTGAAAGAGTATTTCAAGGTGATAGAACGTAAGGTTACATCAAAAGAGCATTGCCGCTTTTTCAAGCATATCAAGCAATAAATAGGAAAAGAATGTTTGAGAATATAAAAATTTTAATAAATGCTATGAAAGTTTTTTGTGAAAATAAAATTTTATGACGATCTTTTTTTTATATATACATATATAGAAAATAGTTTTTTCTTATCTATAGAAATAACGTTTTTATGTATTTTCCTTCCTCTATAAATTTGTATACAACTTTACTTTTTCTTAAAAAAATATTCTAATATTTCTGATATTTATTTTAACATTTTTATTTCATACATTTTATTATTCTAAACCATTTTTACCAAAATCTTATAAAAATTTTATCACAATAATTTTCTCAGACGCGAACAATGGAGTGAGTTTTTAATGAAATGACTGTCTATCTCATTTGTTGCGCGTAAATCTTGACAGATAAAAACAGCGTGACTCCCTTTGTGTCTCGTGTTAAACTGCACGAATATTCTCCTTGTCAGTTGCGATTGATACATGATATCTCGCCGTGTTTGATCGTCGCGAGGACAGGTGTTTTCGTCTATGAAAATGCGAGTTTCGCTATGAGTAGACGCATGGATTTTTATATAGGGTGTTTTAAAAGCATCGCCACAATTTTATCAATCTGAAGTTACTGATTTTTGTTCTCAAAATATTTTTTTAATTTTTAATCATGCATAATGCAAATATTAATGTTTTGTGTTTTGATTTAAAAGTTATAATTAAAGATATTTTAGCTGTTGTATGTTATATTAATATTGAATCGCAAATAAATTCAGTAATACAAATATTAGTACTTTAGTATTAAAATTAAAAAATTTACAAAAAGTGGAGTTAATCAGTTTGGCTTTTGAGAAAGTCATAACGATACTAATAACAATAACAATATTAATAAGTAGTTGGCAGTGTCTAAACTATGTTATTATGTATTATATATGAAATTTACATAGAATTGAAAATTATGACAATAAACTGTAGTTGCGCGCAACTTACACGAAAATTAATGTAGGCGATAGCTAAATTAAGCTTGAATATTATGCGTAATATTTATACGATTGACAAGTAATTACGAGTAATTAATAAATTCACTGCAATAATTCGCGGAAAAATAAATGCTTCGAATAAACTTTCATGATGCAAGATTTGCAAATCTTGATAAAAAAATAGAACAATAAATATTTTTTTAATACGTCATAATCTTCCCTAGTTGTAATAAGCTTTAAGTATGATTTGACGCCAAGGTTGTATTTGCTAATATAATAATATAAAGATCATTGACATACACACATGAGATAAGGATAAATAGGCGTGTTTTAGTGCTCTAAATGCACGACGATGACATAACCATGACATTAAACAACGAGCTTTGCGATAATGACATAAAATTAGTTGAATTAGAAAAATGATAAAATTCATTGCTCAAAATTTATATGTATGGTTTTTTTATTTCGATCGAGAACATGGACTTTTGTTAGTCGATAAGAAGGAACGATACCGAGCATACTTTAGGCGCGAGTTATAGTTGCGTCATTTCGGTTATCGATATTAATTTCGCGTTTGGTTGGGTGTTACGTATCTATTGCGCAGTTCGTCACTCGTCTCCTTTTTTTTTTTTTATTTTTATTTTTCTCCAGGAATTGTAACTACGTCATTGCACTCTGTTGAGAATACGCTGCTGGAAAATACTTAAATCGTTCGCTGGCCACTTGCTATTCATGTTTTTTATTTATTCCGTCGAGATGATGAAATTAAATTTTCCGCAATTTCTCGGCGGACAAAGTGCGCGCGTATAAGACATTATTAAATAAAACAGCATTCGCGAGAGACATTAGAAGAGCGCGTAGACTGGTATTAAGTCGCTTCTTGCGAGAATTTCTACTTTTAGGTACTTTTTATATTCCTTTACTGCAAATAAATCGTTTACTTTCTTTATACGTACTCATCATGTATCGTACAGTTAAGATATTGATACAGGAACAGGGAGAAGGGGTTAAGATATCCAGATTGATCAAGGTAAGAATAAAATGCAAATCGTGTGTGAGGAATCTCCTGGAATTAACCTTCGACTACACTTTTTTATGCCACAATTTATCGATCAGATACTCCAATGAAGCTTGCTTTACTTGTATAACGATGTATTTTTATGCACCCTGTAACACACTTTTTAATCTCTTCTTCAATTATGAAAATTACAAGTTGAAAATTGGAACTGATTTATTACACATTTATTTTCATAAAATGTTATGCATACATATTCAGGAAAATACAAGGATTATTTTTATGGAAGATTTAGAAATGAGGGAAGGAGAAGCCTTTTCTGCATTAGCCTGCAAGGCAACATTAATAATGCAATATTTATCCTAATCACGCAATATCGGTATTCATCGAAATGATATCAATTTATTATACTTACGAAAATAGTATGAAGCGAGGGGTTGGTCACTGAGGTAATTTTTGTACAAGGGCTAGGTAATTCAGCGGCAATCCCAGCAAAATTTTGGGTAATCCAAGGTTATTTTTGGTAAATCTAAATAATCTTTAGCGTTAAAATAATTTAAAGTAAAATTTCTTTTTCAAAATTTATTATTAATTTGAGATACTATTAGGTAACCTTAAGTAATCCGAGGTATAATTTAAGGGTAATCCGTATCAAAGGGTAATTTTTGTACATTATAACTGTTAGTGATGAAGTAATATCGATATTTCTTGCGAAATGATACTGATTGTATTGTGACGACATACGTATAACGTTTGTATACTGACGCTTTTGTAAATATACAAGTCTATTGTATCTTCGATATTCAATATACGTATAAACTTACCTTTCGATAAAATTTGCATTCAAATATTATCGATTTTGTATATATAACCTAAACCTAAAGGATACGGCGAAATTATTTTCAAAAAATATCGTCTCGCTTCGCACGCGGAAAAGATATACGACGGGGATCCCCGACGCAATCATTCATCATTTCCAGTCTTCCACGCGAACATTCATCATTCTCATTTTCCGTGCAACATTTCATTTACATATTTACTATCTCTATATCAGAAACGTGCTTGTCGCGAGAGAGCGTAGTCGGCGAAACTTTTGATCAATAGTACTCGTTAAACATTCGCAAATACCGTCGCAGATACAGATTATTCCTTTTCGCGACAAGGGAGAGGAAAGGGGGGCGAAAGCTCGCGTCACAAAGAGTTTAAACGTTCGAGATGGAGATTAGCGTCCCGCGCGATGCATCGAGAGGTAGAGGAGGAGAAGGAAGAGGAGGAGGCAGGGCAGGCCAGGCAGGCCAGGCAGGCCAGGCAGGCAGGCAGGCAGGCAGGCAGGCAAGCAAGCAAGCAGGCAGGCAAGCAGCGCAGCGACGAGCAGCAACGCGCACGTCCGCGTTGCCGTCCGCGATCGCCCTGGCCCACTGACCTATATTACACGCGGGGTGTACAGGTCCCGCATATACGAGTCTCGACCCACAAGCGATACTCGGCCGCGCCAAGTCGGAGCGGGCCGCGTCGCGGCCGCGTCGGTACCTGCTTCGCCTGTCTCGTCGTACGTCAACGAGGTGTCTTGGGGGCTCGTGCGTGCTCGCGTATGGGTGACCGAACCGCGAGGAAGATCGGCCGCAAGATGATGACGCTTGTCGGCGCGGTAGCGCCGAAATGTGGAGCGCCAAGTATGTTTATTCGAGATTTAAAAATTCGTGCTTGTCCTTTCTTTTTTCAATCGATCGTTGAAAAAATAAACGGTTATCCGAGCGCCCGCGAGAATTTTGTTTAGCTCAAGTACTTGTAGCGTGGATTGTCGAAGCGCGTCGAGGTGTGAAGTATAACGAATGGAACGCTCCTCGTTTCGAAAACGTTAATATGCAAGGCGTTTGACGTACGAAGAGTATATCTGTCACACGTGCATGTTATAGATACACATTTGGCGCAACGCGGGTATTTCTGTCAGTGCTGTGTCGCCGTTATTGGCGAAAAGTTGTGTAGTTGAAATGAAATATAGGCTTCTCTCGTCACCTGGTATTTGAACCTATGTCGAGCGTGAAATTTCATTTCTCGCCAAGGTCCTCTGTTTACATATTTTATTTATTTATCTTTTTTTTTTTTTTTTTATAATTATCTCTCTCAGCCGACACTACTGGAAGCGGAATTGATTTCACGACTCGTGAATGAAAGGGGTAGGGCTTGGAACACCCTGTACGAGGGATAAAGAGCAGTCGGGTATTGCGCGCGTAACTTCCGCGATTGCATCGATTCGGAGTGCGGGACGGGTGAGCGGAAGTGTGTCAAGGACGATTGTAAGCGAAGGTATCGAATAGTGCTCAAGCGCGCTATGTTTCGTCCGTGTTGGCGCGATTCCTCCGCGATTTGAGGTGTACAGCTTGAGACTATCGTAGACATGCGAGGTTGCTTCGTCGAGTATAATAATGTTTCCATCGTAAGAACGAAGCGGAACGAAGCGCCGCGTTTCGAGATTCTATACTCTTTCGCTGGATACGATTGTCAGTGTCAATTATCCCTTCCTATCATCACGCGATATACTGAAATAATGGAAATAAAGTTCTCTGTATTTTTCTTGAAAGAAGCTATTAATTATTAAAGCTAATTAATGTGTAATCTCGGACGATTACAAATGTTACATTTGTATCTATTAATTTTATTTAATTATTTTGTACAATATTATTCTTTAAGTAGTTTATTTATGTTATACATATGTATGTATATATTAAAAGAATTATGAAATATTAATATATGAAAGCAACGTAGATTTACAATGCAAAAATTATAAAAATGCGCGACAAATAATGGTTAAAACAAAGTAATTTTAGAATTTAAAAAATTGGGCCTAAAAGAATGCTCGATGATATCGGAATATTTTTATATAAGGTATATAAATTGTACGTAGGTAAACTCTTCTTTGGTTTAACTTTTACATTTTTATAATACATAAGCAGAGATACAGATAGAGCGACTCTAGTTTGCATTATTAATGCGAAAATATTGCGACAAGAGTTTTTGTAGATAAATATTTCATAATTTTCTAAAATTGCTTCATACAATGAAATTTATATAAATATGAGATATTTAGCCTTTTTTATTTTCCGTAACGAACCTAATAACTCAAAGTTATTTACACAAAAAAATTTAATAACTTTTTAATCTTTGACCTAGAAATATTAGCCAGCAACTTTTAGCAAACAATCTTTTTAATTAAATTCTATAAATTGAGGCTTTTCATGTTCGGCATCACTACTGTATGCAGGTTAGCGGTCAGTAGTCGCAGAACGCCGAGAGTGAGACAAATCGAGCCGCGAAAAGCGCCGACGCGACGTAACGCAATACAACGCAGCGCGACGCGCGACTACGCATTCGAGCTCTCGGCTCTCGGAGGCGTCTATCCGGCGTCTTTGGCACGCGCGAGCGGAATCCGCGTCAGTCCGTGTTCCCGGCCTCAGTAATAAACACCGTGCGAATTCCTTCGACGTACGACGGCAGTTCAATTTAATTAAAACGAGTTTTAATTTTAAATTAAAAATGAGATTCCATTTCAATATGCGATTTGATGGAGAGTAAAATTATCCAAGTAAAAATATGAGAAAGCAAACTAATGAATATATCAATCTCTCTTATGTAAAAAAATATAATCGTGTGTAAATATAAGTGAAAGTAATAAATGATATAGATGAAAAAAAAAAAAAGAATAAATAAATAAATAAATTTCGAGAATTTGAAAATGACGAAGAACGCAGGAAAAAAAAACCAAAGAAATGATATAAGCTCGAAAAATCATCACCGCCAACTAGGTTGAGTAAAAATTTCGCCACATCTACCGCGTACCGATTGCGAGCCGCTGTTCCAGTGTGTGCTCGTGTGTATGTTACACGCGTATATATGTATAACACACGCACACATAGGATACGTCAACCTTCACATACATGTGCATGCTGCTCGTTTAGCGGCCAACGTAAACGTGGAGGAGGAAGAAGATGAGGACAGAAGAAGTGGTCTATCGGTGATGCGAAAGAGAGAGGGAAACAACGATTGCGAGGAGGAGGGAGCAACTCTAGACGCGGCAGGAGGGAGACACGAGAGAGCATGAGAGGAAGGGGGAAGACGGTGCTTCGCGACAACTAGGTGACGGCTGCGTGGATACACGCCGCTCATGATGCAAGGTGCTTTCCTACGCGATAAGTGGTGACGTCGGCAGAAGTGCGCGAAAGTATTCCTCGGCTTATGTGTTATCAGGAACGCGTGTTTTCTCTCTCTCTCTCTCTCTTTCTCTCTCTCTCTCTCTCTCTCTCTCTCTCTCTCTCTCTCTCTCTCGCGGGAAGGCGTTACCTTGCCATAGAAAGGTAGAGAAACAGTTTCGGCTCTAGACAAAATAAATAAAAGAAGTGACTTGGATGAGATACAATTTGTGTAGTGATAAGCGCGAAGAAATTAAGAGGATTACGAAAGGTAGACTCGACGAAAGTGTGAGTGTTTTATGAGTACAGCGTAATTCGACGAATCTTTTTTTTATCTGAGATTTCGGAGTGCTATATAAATTTTTCAGCGCAATTTTTCTTCGAGTGTGATTAAAAGTTGAGTCTAGTAATTTAATAGTTCACATGCTTGAATAATTTGACGTTTTGCAAGTGATATAGGGATTTGTATGAATTAGAAAATTGAAAAATTTGCGAGATCAAGAATTTTTGAAACTTTTCGAAAAAATTTAACAATTAGATAGATTAAAGTATTTGATATTAATATACGTTCGCCTTCTTTCATTGCAACACTTTAATTGAATAACTTTAAGCTATCTAAAATTCCTAGTATGTATTTTATATATATATATATTTGCTTATTCGGAATATTTTGTGATTGCAAAGTGTCAAGTGATATAGATGTGGATGCAAAATAAATTTCGAATTCTTGACAAGAAACATCAACATGGGTGTTCAGTTTATCGATCAGATTGTTGACAAGAGTAAGTTTTGCTTCGAAAGTCAGTGTCAGTGAATCTTGATTCCATGCTCAAATTACAACTGTCATGCAAAAAATTACGAATCTTCGAGCAGCTACGAGATCGATTCGTCGAAAAACATTGCTGCAAAGAATCATCGAAGTTATTAAATGTTATGTGAAATCGGACTATGGTTTCGAAAAAACGTTCCTTTGAACACGACGTTGAAGTGTCAGTATTTATAAAAGAATATAAAAGGGGACGAAAATCTTCGATGATGGAAAAGCGGAATGCGCGGTAAGCTTCAAACAATTTTTTAAATGATTTTTTTAATCGCAGAGCCACGGTCGATATATTTTAAGCCAGTGTGACCTGTGATATAAAAGAAAGGTGAAAAATATGATTTATAAAGCATGATTATAAATCAAATTGCGAAAAAAATATTCTTTTCTTTTTATGATGACTTCTTATCCTTATTGATAGTATTTTTTAAATAATTTGGGGCGAGATTTCGAATTAATATATTATATTAACATAGGATATAAATATATGTAAATAAATTTTTTTACACTACCACAGTGACAATAATCAAAATAATCAAATAATATTAATTGTCTTCGATTTTTTAATTAAAATAAAAATGTAATACAAGGTTTTTTTTAACAGATTGCCATTTGTTCAACACTTTTTGTCTCGTCAGTTTTTAATTTTACGATAATCACTTGGTTAAAGAATGTCAATTTAGTCATCAATTTTCTCAATCAATATTCATTGTTTTTTTTGCATCACATCACGAAACGCACTTGCGGCATTGACGTCGATGTAGAATCAGCCTGGCTCTCATACGAAAATGTCCGATTATTCTATCAAGACGGTTCAAGGCCGAATTTTCGATTAATCGCCACTTGTCCCTAAATGTTGCGTTATATATATATATATATATATATATATATATATATATATATATATATATACATATATATATATATACACATATATATTAGGCTTTTATCGTGTTAAAAGCCTGAGATGCAACACGTGACTATTTCTCTCGAGCGAGATGTTTCGAAGCGCGACCAGCTGATTTCTCTTGATAAATATATTTATATTTCGCGAAACATACGTTTATAATGAAAATAAATGCGAAGAATCTTGTTAATTGCAAGATTATTAAAAATGGATGAATTTTGAAAGTTGAGATTTTTTTCTTGACTAAAGTATATTTTTGTATACTATTGGTTTATATAATTTCCATTATGTGTAAGAATATATCTAAAATTGTCTATAAGGTATATTTTTAGAATTATTTCAGAATTTTCCTGTTTATGATTCGGTTGATATATAAATATTTGAATATAACATATTTTATTAATAGTCAGATATTTCCATGTCGCTTAAATATTCTGTATGATTCTCACTGTTGTAATATACATATAATCTAACCAATGTTACAGCCAAAACTCTTTGGATTTTTAAATCCTTTTTGAATATCATTTTTAGCAAGAGTATCGACATGGACCACTCGAAATGATCGCGGCTATATATATACAATTCATTTTACACATTGTGAATAAACGCGATACTGTGTTGCAGTCAAAGAATATATTTATTTTTGGCCGATAAAAATCGACAGATAGACAGAATTGCGTGACTTTGCAGTAAAACTGCCGATAAACTCGTTATTAGATGTTCTAAAACTAAAAATGCCGATATTTCAATAATGGATTAAATTTTCTCGTTTTCTAAAATAACTTGAAAATTCGTTACATATGACGTGGCTCGATTACTATATAATTCTTTTATTATCAATCCAATCATTAGTTTATATGCGTGAAACAAAATATTTTCTTATTGTTATTTTTTTTAACAATTAAAACTGTTACTAACAAGGTTATTAAATTATTATTATTAAAAGATAACATTAATAGTTGCAAGTAGAATAGTTATTAATTAAACAAGGATCAGTTGTACAAATGTGTTAATTTTAATTTATATTTTGATTTGATATTAATTTCAAATTAAAAGAATTCTTTGATCGATAAATTGCAGAAAATTCGTCAATACAGATATATTGAAGCATTGATAATTTTCGTATATTTTTGTTGCGGAGAAACATCGATCACCAATGGATAGAAGAACTTGTCATTAAAGTTTAATGCGATGATGTATAAATTGAAGGAGAAGTTTCTCGATACCAAATTCGTCAAAGTGATTTTTAATCAGTGAACACGCCTATACGGTCGTACTGTTTGTGTGTGTCTTAAGCACACAAACTCATTCCCGAATTAGTCATTGGTTAAACCAACTAACGAGATTTAAATTGTTATATTTTATGCGCGGTTCTCTGTCTGATTTTTTCTGCCGTGTCATATCAAAATTTGAAACCGATTACAAAGTGACATAAGGATCGCTTGATATAAGTTATCGTCGAATTTTCAGATGTAATACATACTCACTGGACACGTACTGTAAAGGTGTAATCTTATTTCGTGAATGTTTTGCCCATAATACAATTCAACATCAATGATAAAATTAAAATTTGACCATACAATAAACTATTACTTGAGAAATCAAAGAATAAACAAAAATTGTTTTCTGTATCGTGTTAACAAATTGTTATATCGTATGTGCATTATGTTTATATATTTAAAGAACGAAATTTAAAAGTTTTATTTTCTCTTAATATAAATTTCCTTATCTTTGAAATTTTTATTATTATTACTATTTTAAAGATAATTAATTTAATTAGGAATACTTTATCACATATAAAAATGCAAAATGCAAAAAAAAAAAAATATTACACACTTCATCTATATATTTTATTACTTAAACATATTTAGTGAGATAAGCATATGGTTACGTTTTAAACGTAAGAAAAAGGAATGTAAAGAAAAAAGAAGATATGAAGATGAAAGAATAGAAAGTTTACGAAACATATTTAGAAAGAACAGTCTCGTTATTAGCAAGAGTATAGTCGAAAAGCAGGTGTATGCGTAGTCGGTCAGAAAAGTGATGTAACGTATCTAATTTACGACGTAGTAACCTAACCCGTACAACTTGTTAATTATGTTATCGGCACGTCGATAAATTAATGATCGCGAGAGAATCGTATGGAGTGCTAACGCACCATATCCTATCGGATTGTCCAACCGATCGTCAGCATCGCGTTCTATTGTTATTTATTAATCACAAATAAGTCATGTAATTCCTAATTTACAAAAATTACATAATCGTAATCTCTTTTTACATTGTAAGAGATTTGTATAAACTGTATATCGTGATCATATAAAGTGAGTAAACAAGTAATTTAATGCGTAACCTATTATCTCAGACCTTCAAGTGCCTTGATAGGAGATACAATATATGATCATTTGATTTGTTTGCCAAGCATATAGGGTGGCCTAAGATTACAATTTGTCATTTTGATAATATACCTAATGAACATCGTAACGCGTAATGAAGTTGAGAAAAGACTTGTTTTAAAGTGAGTGAGATTAAATAGATATGGTTTCGTACGATATTACGAAAGATTTTTAAAAAAATATTCAAAAACATTCTACGAATAACAAAAGCTTGCTTTCCGCGCGCTGCTGTAATTGCTTTAACAGTCATTACCGCGCGCACGCGATTATCTGTTATCTTTAGGCACTTCGTTAGCGGCCGATTCCCCGGCTTATTATAACGTTGCCGATGCGTGTGTGTCGTCATAAAGGATTTTATTGGTTCGTGGGAAACGAACCGAAAAGGGATACACAAAGGGCGAAGGGAGCCGCTCGGTGCCGCCGCCGCCGCCGCTCGCGCGATGATAAACCGGCGCGGCCGCAGTGAGGAAAAAAAAAAAAAGGACGATCTCTCAAGGAATCGCACGCTGCATTACACCGCCGGAGTAGTCCAAGGCATTATTTTGAGTCGCTCTTGTGCGACCCGCGTATTTATAGCGGCCCCGGTGAATCCAATTTCGATAAAGCAACAGAGAATCGTCATGCGATGTCGCGCGAAAAAGGGCTCGAACAACACGAGGGCGTGTAAAAAGCATGTAAAAGCCCCCTTTTTGAGCTTAATAGAAAAGAAATCTGTCTCAAAATTATATTTTTAAATTAGATAATTTATTAAACTGTATTATTATTATTATTATTTATTTATTGTATGTTTTACATTAAATATAATGCTGGCTGCATATATTTATGATACGCTGAAAAATACGTTCAATTGCGAAAGTAGCAACGCAGCGAGAGTTTAAGATACGCTTTTGACGTAGCGTTTTTGAAGGATTCTGAACTTAAGAGATACTTAAATTTTTGAAGAGAGACAGTGTTTGATCAGGCGAATCAAATTGTGTCTGAGATTGTCAAACAATTTAACACCACTGCCAATTTGTCCGACGGTTTTATCAGTAGCGAAATGTGTAGGTGTCGATTCCTTTTCAATAATGCCTGCTCGTTCTTCGCAAAGCCCTTTTTATCGACTTTGCGTTCGCCGGGCACAATGTACCCTCGTCTCGAAGAAGCTTTTGTCGATTTCGAGATAAACGAGAATATGAAAAGCAGAAGAAATATCAGTGACGATGTAATATACGTTGTTGTGCATGTGTATGTATACGCGTATAGAACGAAATGGAGAGAGAGGATAATGGTGGAGGAATCGCACGCGCGGCTCTTTCGTCCACGTGTAGCAAATTAGTCGAGCGCGAGCAGATTATTCGAATACAAATCATCTTCGTGACAGGATGAAATTCTGTGCGAAAAGGATTCTCTGCAAGGTATATGATTTGCGAATATCCAACAATGTTTAACATTGATGATGTTTGAAACATTGTTACCTTGCTCTTTTCGCTTGACAGTTTGATTTGATCGACTATTTTTGACATTATTTTTGTGTGCACATAGGCGGTTAAATCGACGATATGTTGATAAATTTTTTGCAAATGGCTTTTGTCTGTTTTCAACAAATATTTGATTGTAAACATTTTTTATACATACATATATATGATATATTTATGTATATATACATGTATATATTTATATTGTTTTTTATACTTTTTATCTATCTCTAATAATTTAATTTCTCACATAATTTTGATAAAAACGTTTTTAAAATTTTATTTATTTTCATAAATTGATAATATTAATATGTCACTTAAAAACTTTCTTACTAAATGTCCGCTGTATTTCTCTAATCATGATTGCGCTTTTGTTGCAGGCCTGGCCCGTATGAATTGCAAGACCCGTTGTGGGTTAAAATGAGTGCGATTACTGGCGGCATTACCAAGAAAAGAAAGAAATCAGATGCGAAGCCTCAGTCGCAGATGTGAGTACCGCAATCTCCTGTCTTTTATATCTCTTCGAAATACGATGAGCTCAGATCCGCAATTTGGGCGGTATAGTAAATGATAAATACCTGCCTTTCACATTGCATATTTGGCACAAAATACGTTTCGGTGAAAGAAAAAAAAAAAAAAGATAATCGTTAGTTATTATCATTCAATTCAATTCATCGAAAAAAAATATAATATCACAAGAAGTATTAATTTTTGTATAGAGATAATAAAAATGAACAATATTAAGTTTCTTTTTTATTTTTACATTATTTCTTTATTGTAAAACTTCTACTATAATTGAATTCTGGATTAATTTTTTTCTTAAGTTTTTGTTTAGCAGATGAATGTTTGAAATAACAAATGGGGTGTGTGGTTTTAAAGTTTGGAAATCCATGATTTAAAAGGCTCGACGATCCGTATACGTCGGCGAACATGCCGTAATCCGTTGCCATCCAATTTGCTAAAGAGCTTATCGTTCCAATCGAATTATTAATGGTAAACGCGTGCGCGCGAGTTTTTAAGCGTTTACCATCAATTGAATTGCTTTAATATCAAAGTAATATTTGGTTGCGCACGAATAAAATTTTATTGTATAAATTATATCTTTATTCATGCGCATTTAGATGTGACACAGAGAATTTAACTATCATTTCTATAACATTTGCAATATCGTTTAATAATTTATTATTGCCAAACATGCAATTGAAGACAGAACACAGTAATTTTATTTTAGTATCAATAATCAAATATTGTCAAGGATTTTTCATGTCTGCCTTTCTACGTTGATTTAAAATAATTAGTTAATAGAGAAAAGGATATTTCATACACGAAATATTTATGAAATATTAAAATCGAGAAGCTATCATTGTGGAATAATATAAAATATTAAAGTATCACGAATGTAATTATAATATACGTAATTATGATATATTTATAATTGATATTATATATCTGATATATTAAAATGTTATTAACAATTGAAGATATTTATCAGTATGATTTAATAATTAATAATTTTATAAACACGACATTAAAAATATTACGAGTACTAAATCTGTCAGAGAAGATTGCTTTTTTTTAGATAATATATATATATATATATATATTATATTTAAAACAATCCACACGGAAAAGAAAAAGAAAAAAATAAATGTAATTTTTGTTATTGTCACTTAATTAGAAATTTAACCTGTATAATACTTTGGTGAATTCAAATTTTTGTTATAGATACCTATAGATGTTATACTTAATTTTTATACATATATTTATTTATAGCAATAAAATTATAATTTTTTTTTATATTAGCGTAAAGAATATTTTTCGTATTTATCATATTTATGGAAGATTTAACTTGTCAAAGAAAGAATTATATATCGTTTTCTTAATCTTGATTTTCAATCTGTCACTAGTATCAACATTTATTCGCTCATGCAAGTAGCGTATAGAGAGATAGTAAGACCTGCCGTATTGGAGTATTAAAATAGCAGTGTTAATACAGTGAGAGTCACTGCTGGACTGACGTGACGTCACACAAGGTCAACTGAACGTTTCAACGGGACAAGAAGTTGATTCAGCATCAAATAATTTTATTCTTATAAAATTGTCGAATCTTCTCACGAGATTTTTGACTGCTTACTTTTTTTTAAATACTTCACAGTATTATATTGCACGTGAAACATCTTTCTATCAGTAATTTTAACGATGGATTTTTTTAATCAATTTGGAGTCGATAATTTTTCAATTGAAACGACACAGTTTCTTGCATTTAAAATTCAGCTACTTTCGCTGTTATTGAATTTTAATACTAAGTTAAACAATACTAAGATATGCACAATATTAAAAGAGTATAACAAATAATGGCTATTTTTTCAAAATTATTTCCGAGGAAAAATTAATTAAAATCTCCCAATCAAGGAATCTGTTATTAAAACTGTGTATCAACTACAAACACGACAAACTGTGCCAAATTTACAAATTGGTTACATATTCTTAGAAATAATTACTTTCTTATCACGAACGAGAATATTCTACGATATCATAAAGCAGAAGGAAATTATAAAAATAATAGTTAAAAATACATAACTGTATTATAAACTATATAACTAAAAGATTAATATACGATTAATAGTACTTTATAAGTTTACATATTTTATTTTAGAACATGTATAAATATTTTAAATTAAATAATAATTCTTTAATATATATTTGTGCATTAATGTTCTTCGAAAAAAAACTTTGTCACATTATTTTATAAATTAAGCTGTAGATATTTAATTTTTTAATATATATTGATTATAATTTTTAAAAATAGATATTTTAACCTTTTAAATTCGTCATAATAAGATATAATTGTTCAAGCTTCTGTTTAATTTAAATTTAAATCTCATCTTTATTTAAATATTTGTCATATTTGAAGACATTAAGTTAAATGACTTATAAATTTATTACTTATGATATAATTTTGATGGTTAGTGCATTCAAAATATTACAAATTGCCAATATAAATATTTTATAACTAGATTTATAAATATTTATGTCATGCTCGTAAATATATTAATTTTCCATTTTGTTTTTTTTTTACAGTAATAAGTGCCTTAACGAAAAAAGACGACGGACCCAAGAGAACTTATATATCGATGAGCTTGCCGAGCTGATTTCCGCCACGGACATGAGCTCTGGCAAGACTGACAAATGTCAGATCCTTCAGAGAACCGTCGATCAGGTAAGAAGACAGATTTCTCTCTCTCCTCTTGCGAATCGATGATTGATAAAAGGCGTCATAGGAGCGTACCGTCGATATTTATCGTTTTAGTATTATTTTTCCTTCCTTGATAATAAAATGTCATATCGGTTTAAGTTACAAGATTAGGAGAGGATTAAAAGATATATAATCACATTTGCTATTATAACGTTTAAGCAAATCTAAAATAAGATAAATTAAATAAGATAATTATAAAATTATCTTCCTAGAAAACAAACTAATATAATTTTCACGACTATGATTGTATGCCAAACTAATAACACGTGTACATATAAGTAATTATTATTTCACATATATAAAATTAATAAATTATATATTTAATTCTCTTTAGATAATTAAAACATATTTTTCTACAGTAATTGTAAATATAAAAATTTTTGATAAAAAACAATAAAAATTTTAAATCCTAGTAACGTACAAGGAGAAATTAAATCGATGATGAAATAATATAAAATACTATCTAAAAACACTCACATTTCATTTGCGAAATTATACAAATTTTTATCGTTCTCTCGGGTCATAAAATTGAAGATAACTGCTCGGTATTAAGACAGAATGACAATTTTACGATCACCAAAGGACATTTTATAAAGTCTTTCTTACTTGAAGTAGACAATAAAATGGTTTAGGTTTAGATTAACGATATTATTTTTACAGTTTTTTTTTCTTTGTAACTGTCGCGGGTCTTTATGCGTATGCACTTCATTTATTCCTCTTGTTCGTTAGGACGATAAGGGGAGAGACTATTTTGTATAATTGAAGTAGATAACGATGGATAGAAGACAGTCGGAAAGAATGTCATTTGCTGTCAGCATTTTTTGTCGGAAAATTGATCGGTAAATATCAAATATTGAACATAGTTGTTTTTGGATCGACATAGAAGAATCTGCGCAAGGACGATGAAATATTTGAGAAAGCACTCAGGATTATTGAAAGATTTGTAGAGTGAGCGAATCTCTCATAAAGGTCGCTCTGTTTTATAAATGACATATATTCCTGTATCGATCTAAACGAAAGAAAGAGCGACAGTATTTTCGAAAGCGACATTACATCGTTGCCAATTTAATCAGAATTTCGCGTAACATTAAAAAACTTGTTCTTAACGAGTTCTGCTACTTCGACACTTTCTGGTAGCAACCGATCTTTCTTCGTCTTGCGAAATATCTAGTATAAATCTTTATACGTTCATAGGCAAATTTATTATTAAAATTAGTTTTATTTATTACATTACGTTTATATTACAGCATTTATAAAATATGATTTATAACATATTAAATTAAATTTTAGGTTGAAAGAAATTTTTAAATTATTAATTTTTTTCTTTTTTATTTTGAAATAAATTAAAACAAAATATATAATTGTTATTTATATCTTAAAATATTTTAAAAGACAGGTAAATTCTAAATCATTTGCAAATTTCAATTTGCTAAATAGCTCTGACAATTAAATGTTACATTTTCTAAAAAATTTCGATAACTAATATAAAAATTCCTGTTATTTCTTTGGAAAAATATCGTCCAGTCGCTACCGTTTAATTTTCAATAATATATGACTCATTGTATCGAATAAAGTTTTTTCTAAGGTCGAAACTAAATATAAGAATAAAACTTTACTAATAACAGCTTTGCAAAGTATTATTTATTATTTATGAAAGCTTTCCTCCTAGAATGACTAGTTAACTAAATACATTGCATATTTATTATACATACAATTTGTGTATTGCAGGCATATTTGTTTGTTATCCAAAAATATTATATAATAGATATAAGATTTAAATTTATATAAAATTTAAATTGAGCTAAATTATTGAAATATCTTCTTTCATTCTACAGATATTAAATTAAATATTCTATCTACGATATTAAATTATTGAACATCTTTTCTGTAACTTTTTAATTTTTGGTGCACTTATTAATTATATTCTGAATTAAAATTTTATAAAAATAAAATTTCCTTGAAGTTGGAAATTCAGATTTTTTTTATCAATCTAAGAATTATAATAGGAATAGTAATATTAAAGTAAGAATGAGTGATTCTATTACAGTCCCATTACTACAGAAATGAAAGTTTCTCTAATTTAGGAAATTATTCGTTTCGACATTTTTTTTTTTTTTTTTTTTTTTTTTTTAAGGAAAAGTGTACGTTGAACCAAACTTAGTCTAACTAAAAAATTTGCGTACAAATAAAGTTTACGAGAAGTGCTCGCTAATACACCTCATGTGTATTATTACAGTTGCATACAGTTGATAATTTGAATTGCTCGAGACAGTTTTCGAGTAAGTTGACATGAGAGATTTCGTACGACTTCGATAAACCTCATAGATTTCGGATATAGTTGATGTCTTCTTTTTGATATAACTCGATTCGCTTATCGATTCAATCGTTTTTCGACTTCAGATCAAATTTCGCGGATAATGTATGTACGCGTTTAATACGGAAAAAACTCGTCAATCTGCTTCTCGCATATATAATGTTGGCTAGAAGATTATATTGTACGTGCATTTTGCGATTTTCTATTGGCACAATCAAACTCGCACAAAAATAATTCAATTTTGCATACGTCGAAAATTATTATGATGTGCTATATATTTTTATAATAAGTACAGTGTGTGTATAATTGTGGAGTACCATGTACAGTTGTGTATAAAAAAATACAAAAAATGTGCCACGCTTTTTTCGTTTATTATTATTAA
This sequence comes from Anoplolepis gracilipes, assembly GCF_047496725.1. Lineage (NCBI taxonomy): Eukaryota > Metazoa > Arthropoda > Insecta > Hymenoptera > Formicidae > Anoplolepis > Anoplolepis gracilipes. Next base: position 3,468,449 of record NC_132983.1, read on the forward strand.
TCTGAATTACGCGAAATTATGCAAAAGTCGGTTAAACGAATTAATAAAAATGAATAGAATTTTAAAGAGCGACATCTGTATATATATATATATATATATATATATATATATATATATATATATATATATATTATATACGTACATGGAGCTTGGATCTGTTGTCGGCGATATATAAAACTTTGCATTTTAAATGATCTCGAATTAAGCGGTTGGCGGGTTAATTCACTTTTGCATAACGCCATCCATTTTGGGGCCTATTTTATCTTAGCGGAAATTTGATTCGATTTCTAGAACCTATTATTATCGCTAATATAATCGCATCGTTTACTTCGCTTGCGAAAGGTCAAAGACGCAATTACGGATATTTTTTTTTTTTTTTTTTTTTTTTTTTTTTAACCGATACGCGATTAATCCGCTAACGATACACACGGATAATTACAGGTCCCGGGCCCCTTTGTTAAGCCCTGCTCGCGCGATCATCGGTTGAACGCGAGGCAGCAGTTGCATAACGATCGCTAAGGCTAAGCCCTTGACTCACTGGCGATCGAGGTTACCGCTTCCCATTGGCGGGGACCAATCCGGTCCGGGCCTGGTTCGGGATTTCGAGGTCTAGAAATTTGAAGACTCGATAATGTGTCGTAACTACGTTCGCCTAACAGCGAGCGAAGATTCGTACTCTGACTGAAATTTTAAACAGCACTCTTTCTCGTCCAGTTTACCCAAGTTATATCGGCTTTTTGCTTCACAAGAAGAACGGTACGTGTTTTCTCCGAGAAGATATGAAACGAAACGTAGCAGTTGAAAGGGGTGTGTGAAGTTAGCACCCCGAAATGCAATTTTTATAGTTCTGATTAGAGTTCTAGCTTCTTAAAGAGTTTAAGAGTTCTTTATAAAAATAAAAAGAGTTAAAACAAAGAAAATAAGCTATTCAGAACTACTCGCTCTCGATTTTCGATGTAAAGTTAGCCCAATTTTCAAATTCAAATTTGAAACCGTTAATCGACGGAACTTTTAAACTCTTTAAGAAGAAACTAGAACTCTAATCAGAACTATAAAAATTGCATTTCGGGGTGCTAACTTCATACACTCAGTTGAAAGAGAGAAGGAGTGCAAGCCGTTGATTTTAATAATTATTATAATAAAAATTTGCAAAAACGAGAGAGCGCCTATAATGTTTTAAGCTGTGACATTGTCAAAATTAACAAGTCGCTGTTTTCTATTTTAAGAGGATCCAAAATTATACCGATAGAACATGAATTACAGATTTTTAATATCTTTTTTCTTTTTTTGTTGCTACGAGGATAATAAATCCCTCACAATTAAAGTAGTTATAAAAACAACACGCGGGGGCTAATAATTTCATATAAAAATGATAAAAAATTTAAAAATGATCATAACAATATTTATTTAATATAAAAAGTTCTGCGGTATGTTGGTGCAAAAAATTAAGCGCCCGCGTTTGGAATAACATAATAGAATATTAGTAAACTTTTGGAAATGTGACTTTAGAAGCCTAGTGAAAAAAAATTTTTTAAATCTGTAAAAAATTGCTTTCGTGCATCTACGAGTGTGCGAGATTGAAACATAAACTCACGTCAGACGTCATTTCTAAAAGCTCGCAAATATTCCTTCATGCAATTCTTACGGTGGGAATCTATTTTACTTTATGTGTATAAATTGCAACTTTTATATTAACCCTTATGATACACACTACACTTAGATGCCTCATTCATACACACATGGGTATTTCAAGTCCGACTGTTTTTTTCATTTATTTAAATTGATTTAAAAAATCTGTAAAAAATCGTGACAATATTTTCAAGTTTCTGGAACAAATATCCATAATTCATTTTGGAAAAAAAAGGCGGAGATAAGAAAAACTAAGCGGGCCGCGCTTAGAAGTTTTAAGAAATTTCAATGGATAGAAATCGATCGGACACGAATGACCCATGTGTATATCGTAAGGGTTAAGCAAGTATATTGTCATGTTAGCTTAAATTTTTGTCGGTAATATAGAACAGGCTTTAGGATCCCCTTAAGAATATCGTATAAATCGTATTTCGAAGAGTTATAGACAATAACAGGATATGAATATTTTATTACAGAGATTAAAATAAGTATATGAAATTACTCTGAAATCTAAATGCTATTATATGTCTGAATATTATCGCTATCTTTTGTTATCGAGATATTAATACTATTTAAAAGTTCTTCTAGTTATTGGTGCTATTCGATACTATCTTCTATTAATCAGTTTTAGTTACCAGGATCGATGTCTTCGAACGTTGTCATTATTCTTTGTTATCGAGATATTAATATATCATTGAAAAGTCTTAATTATTGATGCTACTTGATACTATCTTTTAGTCATTTTTAATTACTAAGATATCGATATCCTGTTAATTTTAAATTTAGATTTTCTCATATGAATGTATGAAGTCGATATTTCTTTAGGGCGTTATTGAAAAAGATTACATATGTACTTTGCAACGGTCCATTTATTTTTACATTATTTATCTCTGTGTAATTATGTCGCAAATTAAAAATCCATTAAAGTACGCTAAGAATCTGTGTTCTTACAAAATTTAGGTTAAAAATTTGTTAATTTTATTGTTTATCACTCGTTATACTTTCTTTTTTTGCACGTTTTATATTTATTTAAAATGCGAGAAATATACATTTAAAAGAATTTTGTAAAGAAAAAACAAGGGTTGTAGAAAAACGTAGAAAGATCTTTTCGAAATTCTTCTCGAGAATCTGTTTGTCAAAGTTCTACATCATGGTGTAATCGAAAAACTTATATATAACTTATATCCAATAAATGAAAGTAAAGTATAACCGCGTAAAGTGTCTGAGAAAAAGAGATATCAGTTTATTTTAATCACATTTTTTGTATATTACGTTTCTCTCTTTCTTTTTCTCTCGCTCAAAAATAAACATACATTTATTTAATCGTGGCAAGTTCAGCTAAAACAAAGAGATAATGATATTCTTGACAACATATTCATCTCCACTTACGAAATAGCACAATACGATCCCCGAGAAGCGCTCAGGTGCTTTGCACAGACAAGTTTCGAAGTCGTGGACTGCAGAAAAGGATTCGATCGTATTCATCCACCTATCCGTAGACGTTTTCGAGCCGGTCGTCGCAACGACCGGTTGGTTGGAAAAGGAAAAGGAAAAGGAGAAGGAGAATAGAGGCTCGACTTCCCATCTGTGTCCTCGCCCGCGCACGTTAGGCGTGCTCTTTTGACAGCTCGTGGAGGAGCACGTGTTCTTTGACAGGTCGCGCTGACAGAAGCACCGTATCTCGTCAAATGAATAAAAGAGAATAGAACGAAACGACGGATCTGCAGAATCGTGCGAATCAAAAAGACGCGCAGATACGGTCCAGTTCGTCGCAGGTAGCGGAGGAATCGCTGCTCCTGTCCCGAGCGAGAGTTTGTTACATGACCTTGAGTGATGTCACCGAGGCCAATAGGAAATCTTCCAAACGGCGCCGCTACAACTCGATCTACCTGGGCGAAAGAGAGAGAAAGGGGAAAAGATAGAAAGAGAATGCGAGAGAGAAAGAGAGAAGGAGAGAGAGAGAGAGAGAGAGAGAGAGAGAGAGAGAGAGAGAGAGAGAGAGAGTTTTGTGACGTCATCTGCGCGATGGCATTATGCGCAGCGACCCTGGTGATGCGATCGAGGTAGAGCCTATTGAAAATTTTCTAGTCAGAAAATATAGAAATGTTATCGTTTTTCTTTTGGTCCGCTTTATCTCACGAGCTTTATCTTTCTCCTCCTCCCTCTCTCCTGGATATCTCGGCATTTGCTTATCGGTCTGTCAGAGATTCCCCCCGACACGACGACGTGTCACTGGAGAAATTGCATAGGGACAGTTCAGTACATGTTGCACTCTTTTGTGAGATATATTTAGTAGAATGTTAGCAGCAGTGTGTTCGCCACTTAATTTCTCTAGTATCTTTCAAATCTGTGGATTTCTTTTGTCATGAGACTATCACCTAGGTCTCCTCTAGCCTTTCCGTTTTCAAGTGAAAGCCCTTTGAATTTTTTATAGTTTCACATCTCATTTCCTTTTCTCTCGTTCGTGGAAATGCTCGGCGAAGAAGAATTTATTGCGGGCGACGCGATTCAACGAGAGAAATGCGTACACGTACGTACACGTACACACATAATATATATATATATATGTACATATGTAAGCCATGCATTTGTGTACACGTACACACGTTCTCCACTTCCAGTAGAGGAACGGCTAGCGGCAACATCGCACACATACAGAGACGAACCGTTTGTCGGACTCGGCCGCGCGCTTCGACCCGGAGTCACCGACTTTTCGAGGCCACGGCAGACGCGCTCCGAGTACCTGTGTGCGTGATGACGTGTATATGCGATTATTGTGTGGTTGTGTGTGTGTGTGTGTGTGTGTGTGTGTGTGTGTGTGTGTGTGTGTGTGTGTGTGTGTGTGTGTGTGTGTGTGCCACACTCTCGCAGATTGCGCCGCGTCGATTACAACCGCGCGATCTATCGTCGCCGCGAGATACGAGCTCAAGGACGTGTCTTTTCCGCACGCTCTCGCACGCGCACGACCGTGAATTCCGGCCGGTAACGCGGGAATTTCGAGAGCTCGCCGTATTTGGATCGTCTGAAATAGTAATTGGCAATATCCTCCAAAGAGCGTTCTGGTAAATTAAAAATTGAAACGGATCGATTTTCCAGGAATTTAATCTCGGAGAGGTTTGATTCAACCTACCATCCTATGTTAATTACGTTACGTTTTTAATGAACAAAGAAACTTACATATTCTGCATTTATATTATTACTAAATGTATATACATTTGTGTGTATGTGTGTGTGTATGCTTTTGAATTTTATTTGTCTCGTGTAAAAGTAACAATTGTTATTTTGAAGACTTAATGATTTTTAAAGGAAGATTGAACTTTAAAGATTTATTAGAGAGAATCAGAGTTGCTGATTCTTTCTATATGAACATACTATACGATTCGTTCTACTTGCGCTTTTACGCCGTTTCTTCAAATTGTGTCGAGAATGATAATGAAGCTGTGCAGTATTGTGTGTGTGTGTGTGTATATGTGTATACGAATATGTGTGATAATGGAAAACGAGGGAAAGATAATCTTAAACGCGTGTTGAATCGCGTTTCTTATTCTCCTTCACGGAACGATCTCCCGTGAGGAGAAAGTGTTTCGACGATTCTTTAACGGTGATGGTATTGCGTGACGTAATTGTGTCACTAATCGTAACGTCAATTTGAGAGATACTGCGTAACCGGCTTTATATTAAACCTCTCATTCTAATCCTTTCGTTTCAATCGACGTAAAATATCTTCATGGAAAAAAAAAAAAAGAAAATTATATTATAATATATTTTTAAAAATATATCACTCGAGTAAGGATCTTTATTAATTATTTATTCGTAGATTATTGCAAAATATTGACTAAAGGTTCGCCAAAAACCGCGAAAAGCGTTCGCGTGCTAAAATATATGGGGTGTTATTTTTTTTTTGTGTTTATTTATATATATTTATTTATTTATTTTTCTTTACTTTACTGAGAAACTCGGTAACGAGAGTTAGCGAGTTACGTGGCTTTCACCGCGTTATACATTTGGGCAACGACTTGCTTGGCTCGGACAACTACCTAAGTCCCTCCCTGAGTGGTGTCGTTGTTTCGTTAGCGGTCTGACGCAATGACGGATAACAGACGCGCGAGGGCTAATGGACTGTGTATACAGTACAAAAACCGAGCGATGTATATACGTACGCACGCACACGCACTTTCCGACCGTAGTACCCCGTTCTCTCGATTCGTATGATCTCTCAGTCCTTTGCTGAGCAAAGTCAATTTCAGCCCCGCGAGAGAAGCGGCGGGATTCTTTTCTTCAAAATCGAAAATGGCTCCAATTGAAATCTAGATATTTATTCGTTTCATTGATATATAATCTCTTGTTATATAAAATTCTTGTTTTAAAATTAAAAATGGAATCAATAATCTCCCACATACAATAATTTTAAAGATAGCAAAATTTTTAATTTCAAAGTTTGTTATCTCTCTCAAGTTTAAAAAAAAAAAGTGAGTTAAAAATTATAAATACTTTTATATTTTCAAGTGTGATTTTAATATTTTCTACGTAATATTTTTATAAATGACACATTTCGATTAATAAACTTAAATATAAAATGTTCCAATTTTTTTCTGTATTCTTTTTATATATATTTAAATTAATCTGGAATGTATCTGATAAAAATATCTCGAAACAATTCATTCTGAGTTGTAAATAAAAATTTAAAATTATTTATCTCAATTATTATTTTAAAATTTTTTATTCTTTAGGAGAGGCCTTTGTGTATTTCATTTCCCAGACATGTTTTGTAATCATATTTTACATTACTTATAACAATCAGTCGTGATCACATTGTCATATATTCGTAGTGATATTTAAATTAATTTGGTATCTCCTTTCATCTTCTCTATTGATACATTACGCATCTCCTTTTCTTATCTATTTGTCTTTGTATCATTACTTCTGATATTCTCGCGTGCCATAACCAGTTTGACAAATCTATACTTTGATGTGTAAAAGCAACGGTACACAACAACGGGCCGTGTGTGTCTAACAATAAAATCCGATCTCCCGTTCAAATGGAATTATTTGTTTCACATCTGGTGCTATATACATGTATATATCATCTTGTATTTTACTGATATCGCGCGCGTATTCCATATTTTACGAAGGACACATGTGAACAATTTGCATTCACATATTTTCGTACACCTTCGTACGCTGCCGAATTTCGTTTTATTATCGAGTTGCATAGACTGGGAAGTGCAGTACAATAATGCACATGTCGAAGGCAAAGTGTGGAGTTCTATGTACGTTTGAAAGTATAATTGATGCAACATTTTTCATATACATTTATAGTTGTTGTTTTTAGTAAAATATATTTTACACGTACAAAGTGATATAATGTGACAGCTGTGTATATAATATTACACGAAAATGGAAGAATCTAAAATGAAAGAATATAACATTTTATATAATAATTTTCTTCAATATCGAGGAATTCAAGTGAACAATTGATTTATGTAAATTTGATAATTAGAAAGAAAACAGTTTTACGAAATGAAGGAAGTAAAAAAGCCGCTTTACATTCTTCAATAAAACAAGATGATGCTTTAGAAAAAGAATTTTACTTTGATGAAATTTTGCATCGCAATGACATAGCGTTTCATTCGCAGCGTGACATCACTTGAGCGACTTGCTGTAGCACATTCGTGTGTGAGATGCATGTGTGCGGGATACACAAAAAGCGGAGTCAGTCGTTTCCTCGCATTATCACGTCACGCATAATGCGAACGTCGTGAGGGAAATGCTACCACCACCGCTCCATTGGAAAAGATTAAAGGTCCATTTACACTTGTTCATTCTATTCCTACCGTCCCTGGGCAAAATTGTTTTCACATTTCAAAATCGCACTGTCAAAAGTGTGTCCATAGATTTGTCTATATTTATCTGTACGCTTTAGTGCTGTGTAAAAGTTTTATTGCCAACGATGGCACGGTTAGAAAAATAAAAATATTTTATTTTGTCTCTTACAAAATACAATACAGTATCGGGTACAACGTGGAATACAAAACTGACAAGTGTAAATGAACCTTAAACATCATTTCGCTCGTGCAGAGTTGCTTTGTACACGACGCTTTTGTACGGACATTAGTGAGGCGAGACGAACGCATGAGCGACGATTACCTAAATCGAGTGTGAGATAAAAGCTTCCTCGCAGCCTTTTTAATATTAAAATTACGAAAGCTGAAATTGGTATTATACGATTATATTTTTTTATTCTATGTTATTAAATTAAATTACATTAAGTAATGGTATGGATTTTTTGGACATCATTTATTTATGAGTGATTTAATCCTAAATTTGTGCGTGCTAAATTGTAGTGAGATATCGATCTGATGTATTTATTTTATTCGTTATGGAACTTTTATACACAATATATATTTGTAAAAATTATAGAATTTAAGTTTGGCACAGATATTATCAGTGGTGTTACAAGTATTCTGTTGATTAATGTGATTATCGGATAATAACATATTTATTACATTGCACAATTTTTATATTCGGAGTTTTCCAAAAGCGAAAATATTGCAAATTTACTTTGAATTTTCAAGGAACTCGTACAAAAACAGCGCGTGACGTATGATAGTCTCTATATTTACAATGTAATGATGAATGTATGATGAATCACGAACAGCGCAGCGATTATAAAAAACGTTTTAAATTATTCACGTTTCGTTTTGTTCTTTTTTTTTCAGATTCGGCACTTTAGGCAACAAGAGGGCTCCAATAGTCATGCCGTACAACAGGGAGAAGTGTCCTCGTCGAATCCTAACATATTGTCCAACGATCAAGTTGGTCCTATTTTACTCGAGGTATTATCGATTTAAATTAACAAATAAAATTAAATGCAGGTTTCATTATTGTTAAATATTGTTAGAGAGTCATTTTTAGAGTTAAAAAACGCATCAAAGAAAAATTTTTAACGGTATTATTTTGCATTACTCCAAAAATTATTCTGCATTAATTGCATTACTCCAAAAATTATTCTGCATTAACTGCATTACTCCAAAAATTATTCTGGCTTAACTACATTGCTCAAAATTATTCCGCTATCAACTATATTACTCTAAAAATTATGAATAAATCTAATTATATTTTTTTCTTACAGGCACTAGACGGCTTTCTATTTGTTGTAAATACGGAGGGCCGCGTGGAGTACGTTACAGAGAACATAAAGCAGTACATAAATTACACGAAGGACGATGTACTCGGAAAGGATATTTACAATATTATTCATCATGGGGATCACAACACCTTTATGCCTAGTTTGTTACCTATGTCTACCTTAGGTATGTATTCTTAACTGTATCACGAACGGTGATACATTCTTTTCCTCAGGGGTAGTATTCTAATGGGGTAGATTGTAGATAAGCGCAATTAGTAGATCATGAATAATTCAATGTAAAGCTCCTGCTCTTCAAGGCTTCATTTTTCATTTCCTCATTTTTATTTCGTCTTTTGTGTTTAAAGATAATTGTCATAAAATCGAAGGGTAGCACTTGTATTTCTGATAAATTGGTTTTTCTTAATTATGATTTCTTTATGACTGTCTCTTTATTGCATATATATATATATTTACTAGTCCAATCAATTTTAGTTAATTAACTTTTATTTCTACAATTTGAATTCTTTCTTATTAAATTATAATTATATGTATAATTGCACAGGATAATATCATAATACATCTGTCTTAAATTTTAATTACATAAATTTTTTAGACAAATTGGATATCACTCTTTTCATTAGAAAAATTTAACTATTAAAGATTATTTAATTGAAATTAATTTAAAAAAAAAACAAATTTTATTTGAATTTTTTTTGAAACATAATTTTTTAAATTTTAATGATACTTTAAATAGATTTATTATACAATTTTTAAATAAAATCTTGTAGAAATATATTGCATTGATAAATGAGTAACATTAGATTGATTTTGAATTAGTATTTTTTAATTAGTAATGTAGGATAACGCGAAAAATCCCTTTGCGTTTAAAAAAACGACACACTCGAATTCATATATTACAGGCTGGACCAGCGAGCCGCAACCTCAGACCAGGAACCGCACTTTTAATTGCCGCTTCTTGGTGAAGCCTCCTGATGATAAGGACGAGACTATGGAAGAGAAGCAACAGCGAGTATCGCAGTACGAGACTATGCAAATCTGTTCTGCTCTTCTGCCCAGTAATACTGATCGTCTGGAGAGCGGTGATGTGTCCTCCGAGTCGTCAGACATTGGTCCTTGCGTGATGTGTGTAGCGCGTAGAATATCGCCAAACGAGAAGCCCATTGGTACTCCCGTTGAACAATTCACCGTCAAATTGGATACCACTGGGAAGATTATCGCGGTTGACGTCAGTTGGTTATCCCCCGCTTACTCCAAGTACCTAAGCAAGGTAAGGGTGCGTACAACCATGTCGTATATATCTTGATTACTATAATATGTTCATTCTGATACATCAATTTAATAATAATTGGATGCTATTATATAAAATAAATAAACTGTTTTTTATAGAGAATTATAATAATAATTTTCTATGAATAAGATAATAATTTTCTTGCTTTAATTTATAATAAAAATTGCTTATAATACTTTTACTAAATGTATATAAAACAATTTGTTTTAAAATTTATTTAATGTATATTTTATAATTTTTAAAAATATTTTACATTTTGTGCAGATTTTTCTTTTTTTTTGTTAGAATATAAAATTAATCAATATTTGTTTACTTATTATTTATTTCAATTAAGAAAAGATTAAATATGATTGATGATAATAATTTAATAATTTTCATTTTACTGCATATTTATGTCAAAAAAATATCTTTTTTATACACTGAAAAAGAAAATATTTCTAAATTATTAATTTAAAATAAATATTCAAGTTGAAGGAAGAATTGATTGAAGATCAAAGAATTTTTATTTCAAAATTTGTCTTTAAAATTAAAATAAAAAATACGTCAAGTTATATTTCTAACAAGAAAAATACTTATATAATTATTTTTCACTCGAAATTAGGTTTGAAAATTTTAGATTATTCTCTCTCTCTCGCTCTCTCTTTCTTCCTTTCTCTCGCATCACAGAATTGCTTGAGAAATACTCATAGACAAATTCTGTTGCAGGACCTGATAGGCACAACGATTAAGGATTTGTGCCACCCTCATGATCTCAGTACGCTCACGAAACATTTGAGCGATACGCTTCAACTCGGTGAAAGTACGAGCGATGTATACCGACTGCGCGTTAGTCCTGATAAGTTCCTTAAGATTCAAACAAAGTCAAAATTTTTCAAAGCAAGTGTGATGAATGTGCACGATAGCGATTTCATGATGGCTACTAATTCCATCATCGGGTAAGTTTTTACACTGCTATCAATATTGACGATTAATGCAATTACGTTATAAATATGATATCATACTTATATCTTTTTCTGTGATAAATCCATAGATGATTGTTCATTAAAAAGTACATCAAAGTCAAGAGAAAATGTCATTTGATTACATTATATTATAGTACATTATGTTATAAGTAATATTTTGATCTTAAAGAAAGCAGCAGTTTAATTATTCTTTTTCTTGATATATCTCTATATTTTAATAATCTAAAATATATTTCTGGCAATTATATAAATATACAGTTTTGTTCTGTAATACTAAGTAGTTGTAATATACATATAAGAAAATTCTTTCTTAAATATTATTTTTTATTCTCTTCTTTAAAATTAAATTATTATATAATATGATAGTATATATATTATATATAGCATATAGTATTCATACTATAATTACAGTATAATGATATGTAGTTATTGAACGCAACGACGAAAAGAGAAGATTAAGCTGATGCAAAGGTCTCAATTTATATAAATTGTGTCTAATCTTAGAGTAAAGTGAAAATGTACATATGACTGATAAATATATATTGTTTTATTTTTTTACAATAGGGACAATGACTTAATGCCTATCGAGGGTGGTCAGCTTTCCAACAACAAAGTGTGCTCAGGACACCCTAGTAATCGTTGTGCGAATAATAGTAATAATAATAACGGTAACAATAACAATAATGTGGGTGGTCCGCTGATGCCTGTCGCGCATCTGAACGGTCAAGTGAGTGGTATCAGTGCTCGTAGTATGGCGGTGTCACATGCCGCTACATCGTCGAACTCGATCTTTAACACGGGAAATACCGGCGGCGGCGGTGGCGGTGGTAGTGGCAGTGATTCATGCAACCCTCTGACGTCGTTAAGCACGTCGAGCAACAATCCGTTTAATCACTTTTCGGGAAATATGGACCTGGAATTCGAGCTTTTTCGTAGTTCCACAGCTTGGGACTTGGATAGTAGTGCTGGATGGGTAGATAGGCCAGAATCGAGAACGAGTGGGCCACCGAATTCACGACCGTCTTCCCAGCCGGCCCCGACATCACCGAGTCCACAGGGAACCTTCTCGAATTCAGCAGCAGTAACATCTCACTGTAGTCCTCTACGACCTTTCAGTCCGACCTCGGTCAATGCTGCTCACACCTTTAGTAATACGTTCCCTTTTAGTCCTCTGCAAGAGACCACGCAGACATCCACGTTGAGTAGCAACGCCGCCAGCAGCATTAGTACCAATGGCGGCAGTGTTAGTGGCATCAGCAGTAACATCACTACAACGGCCATCAAGCGAACGGAAGAGAGTAGCAAGAGCGGATGTCCTACTAGCAACAGTGGTGGTACTATGGACAATGCTACGGTGAGGACTAGCGGTGCCGTCGAGACTCAGAATAACAGTACTGTATCCACCGAATCCGGTAGGCTGCGAAACTTGTTGACCAAGGGCCCAAGTACTAGTGAAGACAGCCAGGATAATGCGAATAACGATTCGGAGAATCAGAACAAACACAGAATATTGAAGATTCTGTTGAACCAACCGGACGAAGATGATTATCATTCGGAGCATAAAGTGCGCACGAGTCCTAGTAACATGCCAAAGCCTAGCATGGAGCATTCCAAGTCTCTCGGAAACAATATGCTACTGCAGGTAACTTGATGGTTTCTAATTGATAATTATAAAAGCACTAATAGTTACAAACACAGCAAAAGTAAATTTAATGTAGAATTGACAACTGTTTTGTTTAACTATTTTATTTCTTATCGCTATCGATTACATTCGAAAAAAACCAAGAATTTTAAATAAAATTTATAAGTTTAGATTATCTGATAGTAATTATTTTTTAATTATTATATATATTTTTTTCTACGAAAAAACTTTAAAACGTTCGATATGTGTTTATTCCCAAATGTCAGTACTTTATCATTTTCTTTTTTTTTTTTTCATTTTAAGTTACTAAACGAAAAAAATGATGACGAGGATGAAGCGACACGTGCTGGAGCGAAGAAAAGAAATGAGCTTCTGCAACAACTGATGAAAGACCCAGATGAAGAGAGAAAGTTACCGGATCAGGTATGTTTTAATATTGCTATTTTATTAACATATTGTTCTACTTAGCAGCGTTAAGTTTTCTTAATTAAAAATTTTATTTTTTATTTTAGATTAATTTTTAGTTTTTGAATAAATTTTTAATTTTTAATATTATTATTTTTGTAAAAATTAAAACAAATATTTTACACAAATATTTTTTTTCCCAGTTAAAATGTTCCTATTTAAATATAAAAAAAAAAAATAAAAATGTCTCGACATTTTCGTTGAGAAAAAAATCATCTTCAAATGATCTTAAGAATCTGTCACTAGCAGGTTTTTTTTCAATTACGAAACTATATATAACAGTTTTACACAATGGGTATTTTCCGCTCTTTTCTTTCTTTTTTTTTCTTTAATTTAAGATCAAAATTGATCTGAAGACAGAAAAGTGTATGTATGTATGTGTTGTACGTATATGTATACGTATATGTGTATGCATATGTGTGGAGTATACATTTTTGGAGTACATGTGTATGTGTGGAATATATGAGATGTGTGGTAACTCAATACTGGAAGACGCTTTTGAGTCAGTGAGATATAATCGCTTTTTCTTATTTTCTCTTCTTTTCTAATACTTTTATTCTTTTATTCTTGAGTAGCTATTGTATGACTATAGAAGAAAGTAAGAATAGATGTAATGAGTTGTATAGTTCAGTTGTAAGAAAGTGAGGATAGAAGTTAAGAGAAGAAGTGGTAGAAACAGTAAAACTCTGTCTTTTTGTATCGTAGAACCGGGATGATCGAGACGATTCTCTCTTGCGGAGTCTTGGATTTCGGACCACTACGCCGTCGCCATCACAATCGACTGAACACGTGGCTCTTAGCAGCGCGACACAAGTAGGACAGAAGAGACCGGGAGAAGATGGCGATTTGAACGTGGCTGTGAAACGACCTGTGGATGGCTCGCATCAAGTATCTTCTTCAGGAACGAGCTCCTCCAGTAACGCAACGAGCAAACTATGGGAGAAGAATAAGATGCTAGCATCTTTGTTAGCGAAACAGCCACCGCAAACAACGAATGTACCAACGAAGCTGCCCGCGTCTGTGATATCAGCAACGCCGCAGGTTAAAAACCTGATATTATTTCCGGTAGAATCTCATAACTGCATAAGCTGCTTTTAACATGTTCGCTTAAAGGCAGCCATAAGATTTCCATAATAAGAATTTCAACTAGAATTTTCGACAAATCATCAACGCGTCTTTTCCAGCTCGACACATGGCAGCACAGTAACGAAATGATCACGTGACTCAATGGCTATTCACTTTTGAAGAAATTCCTTAGACAAACTTTCTGCCGCTTCAACCGTGAAACTTTATGCGACCATGTTGATTGTTGACAATTATACTTAAAACCGTTATAGAAAAAGAAAAAGACACAAAAGAAAAAATTCATGCTTGTTTCTCGAGAAACCTTGGACATATTATTCTTTTAAGAATTTTTTTATTGACAGGATTGATAAATTTTCACATTTTTTCAAAATAAAATCTATGCCACAGTAAAAACCCATATTTTTCGGGAAAATAATCTTCTGAAATTGATTTTATATTTTTCTTATTAAATTAAAAAATTAATATAAAATTTAGTAAGACGTATAACTTGAAAGTTTGTTTAAAAAAATTCACAATTAATTTGAATTAAAAAAGAGATTTGATTGTTATATTGATTTCATCTTTTTAAATTATGGTGATTAATATGATTTATTAATTAAAGCAAAAAAATTTGTGCATAAAGTTATATATATATATTTTAATGTGAGATACAATTATATTATACATTAGTTATTTTTATAGTTTTTTTGCCAGTTTATTATTCCATTAATTCCATCAAATAAAATTCGAGACAGGATACGTCGAATAAATTAGTTTTTTTTACACTATTTGCATTTGGTAATTTTTTATTTTCCAACGAAAATGGATCTTATGTATATACAATAATTGATAAAAATTATAACTATTTATTAATTTACGAACTATATTTTTGATATATTTTATATCAATCTATTGAATGCGAGTAATGATAAAAAAAGGCTAATTTATTTTGATGCAATAAAAAATATTTTTTTTATAATATAAAAAAATGATTTCTTTTTTTTGATATTCAGTCATGCAATAACTAAATTAACAGTTTTGAAAAGTAAAGAATGCACATAACACAAAAAATATTTTCTTAGAAATAATAAAGTTTGATTTATTTATTATTAACTAATTTATATATATAAAATGTGATTTTTTATTAATTTTAGGACAAACTGCCTCGTTTAAAACAGCAACAGCAACAACAGCAACAGCAGCCTTGGACCAGTGGCAGTATGCAAGGTGGTAATAACACGATTACGACCGCGACATCGGCGCGTCCTCTTCAGAGTCAGTCGAGACAACTACCTCGTCAAGCAGCCAATACCTACCTCAGTCAAATACTAAGTCATGTAAGTGCAATTTAATCTAATATATGAAACATTGAATTGTAGAATAATTAAAAATACATAATTAAATTTCTCTGTGCCCTGTTTATGTTAATAAAGATATTCATAGAACAATATATTTAGTCTGATATTTACACTGAATATCGTTTTAAACAATATTTTTCAAATGCATATCTTTTTTTGCAGCAACAAAGATCCCAATTGGGATCAACCGAGTCCGAGTTCCCGGGTAGCAGAGAATACCGTCAGACACCGTCTAACACCGATCCAACTACTTGGGATAATCAGTCATCAGATCCGGATCTTTCGGAAATTTTGGATCAAGTAATAGATTTTGTCCCGGATGAACCTAGCGCGGGTAATTATAATGATTGAAATACTAAATAATTATTTTTTTTTAATTTTTAATTGACAGATATAATCTTACAATTATTATTTTAGTTATAAAATAGTAATTACATGAGTGCATACATTTGCGTTGCGATATTTTCATATCGTATGTTATATATTTATAACATATATTTTAATTTTTATAATTTATAATTCATAAAGTTTTGACGAATTATTTGTTGGAATTTAAAACTGAACATCTATTTAAAATTGGATATTTTATATAAATATGTAAACTTTCACTGTCACGCTACAAATTATCATAGACAAATTTAATTCTGCTTCTTTGTAACTTTGATAGCTCGACAGCTTTATTACTTGAAACGTGATTCGACTTATAAGTATGATGCATTTGAATAACTCTGTGTGAGTGCTCTTACAATAATCAGCTTTCTACGACGAGCATAATATAACTAATATACAACTAAGATTATATGTAGCAGCGAAAGTAATTATATGGATATAAAAAGATTATATTTTTTATTTAATAGATACGTCTCCGATAGCGAATCTCCTAAATCCTCTTATCCCGCTCGAAGCGCCCTCGAATGTTATGAATGAGAAAATGGCAATTAACGCTATCCAGGAGTCGTTGATGTTATGCGAGAATGCCGTGAATCCAACGTCTTCCACCATAACTATGCCTGGTACTCCTCCAGCCTATTCTACTGCGGTAAGTTTTGCTTTTTACAATCAAGATATTAATTTTACAATAATATTTTATTCATTTTATATTAAGTATAGATATACTTCTCAATTTATGTATCATCTTATAATGCGATTAAAATGATGAATCGTTGAATTTTATTTTAGTTGGGCACTACGCCTGTGACAACTAGTCACAGTTATCAGCCACCTCCAATATACCAACAGCCTAGACTCAGGTTTACTCCAGGCGTTAGACAAACCAGTCAATTTACACAACAACAATTGCAATTGCAACAACAACGTTGTTCGAAGCTCCTGCAGCAGCATCAACAGCAGCAGCATCAACAAGAGCAAATGAAACAACGATTATTGCAACAACAAAAACAGCAGCAGATGGTTATCCCGTCTAATGCCACTGCGACGGATCAAATCAATAGCAGTATTCATAACATCGATAACCTTCTGAACAATACTGTTGCACCGCCAAATGTATCGTTGCAGGTATGTAGTTTATTACAAAAGTGCATGAATTATATACTAAATAATTTCTAATAAAATATTTGCCCACGAATTTGCATTAAAAATTCACAAAATATGCGAAAATAATCACTGCGAATGTTTTATTCAGCGATCGAGTGTCCCAGATTCGCAAATCTCTCCAGGATATGGGGGATCCGTCCAGATGACTCCTGGTCATCGACTCGCTCACTCGTACTCTCATCCGTCGACGATACCACAACAGTAAGTATTCCGTAACATTTTTACGCATAATTGTATAAACAAAGATTTCGCTGTACATGTATATATGAATACTATTTCTTTTACAGACATATTGTGAATAACAACTTTAACAGTGGGACACAAGTGTCCGCTCCGGCGAGACTCTCGCCACATCCTCCGACTGGTATACTGCCGTTCTCTCACCCGCAACCACTATCGCCACGGGTGACGCAAGTGAGTGCGACAACATTATTGCTTTATCAGATCGACATAAGAACAGAAAAATATACTTGTATATTAACTGCTTTCATAAATATTAGTTAGAATTGAAAATTAGCTTTCCTGTTTTATTCAAAGACTAGAACTATGAACAGATAAAGAATTTAAATTAACATTTATGTAAATGGTTTTACACCAGGTTAATATGAGACGCATATGTCATAAGTGTTAATGCAATGCGTAAAAATTAGCTTGAATTATCGTAAGATTAGTTCAAGTTTATTATATTTTGCTATTTTGACTTTCATTATTTTTCTAGGAATATTCTCGCGTATTTCTTCAAATATTTTTAGTATGTTTAATCGTAATATATGCGCTAGGGCAATTACGGCAACACACCGAGATTATTCAACGTGAACCAGGTGAGGCCGCAGCAGCAGGTCACAGCGCAACAACAATTGCAACAGCAGCGATCGATGCCCTCGCCGGGGACGCCAGCAACCGCGCGGCAGTCACCGTTTCCTACCGAAACGTTTCCTCCACCCACGTCCCCCACGGCCAGTCAGTTTACACCGGGTCCCACAACCGGTGCGCCAAACCCGTCAGCTCAATATCGACTGCAACGAGCCACGTCCACGCCTTCTGCTACGACTCAGTTGCCAGGTACGTATTCTTATACATCTTCTTCTAATAGACTGCGTTGGATTCCAAGTGAACCAATTAGGCGAGCGATAATAGTTAAGTAAGATTACCATTAGTCAAGATAATCGCAAGAGTTAATTATGGTGAAAGAAATCGGTTTAGCGACCATATATAAGAAAAGTTTATTTTGAGATTCTTCTCTATGCTGATATTATTAAATAATAAAAAATGGTATATTTTACATATATTATTGAGTAGGAATGAAATGTAATGGCAAATGAGGGATTTTATACATCATGTGCAATGCACAATGCGATGAACTCTATTTAGTTATAAGATTAGAGATAAGCGTCGTTGAAAAGTCGTTTTACCAAGTCAACATGTATATTGTTAAATATATTTATTAACTAATTTGAATATATATATATATATATATATATATATATATATATATATATATATATGTTGAATTTAATGATTTAAAGAGAGAAAATTCTGCAAAAAAATCCTATGTAGTTACTTATCACTTTCTTTATTTGATTGTATATAAGATGTAATTTTTAATATTGGTAATTCGACTTGTACACATATAGAATTAACAGGAATGTTATATTAATTATAATAGTTATATAAGTCGTGGCGCGTGATTATCGTTTCTTTTTATTTATTAATAAGCGCGAAGTTTGTTTGCGACGTAAACGTGTGATCTTTTTACGGATTTAAATCGATTTCCTTCGTTTTCGAATAGTAAGAAAGATATCTTTAGACATACATACTAGTTTTTACATGGGAGATCATCGAGTTGATTTTCACGATACAAAGCCAGTATGCAGTTTAATATTTTACGCGCAATGGAAGATGTGATCAAAATATATAAAATATTTTGAAATGGGTAAGTATGACCAGATTAAGACTAACTTTGTTTAATCTATTAAACATTGTGGAAGCGCCATTTGTAGATTAGTCGGGTATGCGCATAGATTTATTAGTATCTTTTTGTGCCTGTATACTTCTCGATGTTTTTCTGTAAATAGAATTGTGTGATATTGTGTCATACGAATCCCCTATAGAAGGAAAGGATATCGTATAATTCTGAGTAATGTAGCAAATTTTTTGCATAATCTATGATTTATAATCTTTAAATATGGTGGGCCCATGGTGTGTTACAATAGAAATAATTGCGGCGCTTTGTTATCTCTCTTATTACCTCTAGTTTTCTTATTTGTCGCATTTCTCAAATATATAAAGTTACGGACATGTATTTTTTTACTTGTATAGTTCAGATTTAATAAATTTCTCTTTTTAAATAATAATTAACTTAAGAAATTTAAAACATAAATATTTTAAAAGTTGAACGAGATTAATTCATAAAATATCGATTAATTTCTCATTTCATATATATGACTTTATTTAAAGAAAACAAATATCTATTGCAAAGGCATTTCCGATATCTTCAATTATGTCTAATTATAAAAAAACCATTTTATGTTATATATATAATATTTATGCTTACAATCTTTTTTGCAAGAAAATAAATTAAAAAACAAAAAATAGCATTGTCAGATAAATTGAAAGAAATTTATACGCAAGTAAAAAGGCACTTGAAAGTTTTATTTATTTAGCGTACTTGCTTGTAGCTTTCAGCTGGCAGAACCGAGATTCGCTTTCCGGAGGTACATTATTCAAAGTCGGTGCGTGCTGTTTAATTAATTAATTTATTTAACGTTAGATTTCGATCTCGATATTATGTGCGTGAACATATTATTGACAGCGAACGTTGGCATGATATATGAAAGCGAAATAGAAGCGTTCTTTGTTAAAGCTGGCCGAGGACAACCCGGGCTATACACGATTGATGTTACAGGTGGAATTGGCTCGCCTCGGCACTACGGCGGAATAAGTAAGGAACCGCTTCTTTCACCTAGTCATTCACACTCGGCTTGCCCGGCAACACCTACTCACAGTCAACACACCAATACACAACACTTCTCCAGTCAACAACATACCCCATTGCTATACCAACAACACACCAACGCCAACACTCTCAATACGGCAGACATGCAGAACAGTCAGTTCTGTTACGATCGCTCGTCAGTCCCGCTCTATCCGTCTGGCGGGGAGGCGCAGGATGCCAGGTCACTGCCTCCCGGTAATCCTGTCAATCACCAAATGGGTGGTAAGTCATATGACTTGTTAATGTCATGTGACACTTCATTATCATTATCACTACCCTGTCGCTACGTCAACAATATATCACCCTTACCACCAGCACTCCAATTACCCATTAAATGCGGCATAAGCAGCAATCACTGCAGATACCGTCAAAACTAGCAAAAACTGATCTAATGCATGAATTGGGCTCATGGAAACAAATAATTCTCTTTTATGTTCATTCTCTCTTCCTATTTTTTCACTCACTTTCTTTTTTTCACAATAGTTATTTAGACTTTCACGATATAAATATTATACCCGGATCATTCATCTATCTATTACTCGGTACATCTAAAAAATCTGTCTCTTAATGTGCTTAAATAATCCCTTCCTAAAACCGCCATGTGCCCAATAATGTTTTAAATCAATTATTGGTTATAAGTTTATATTGTACGCTTTAATAAAATTATAAATTTTAATAAAGTAAATTATATACTCTTTTTCGTAAACCCAATTGATTATTTCATGCGTTGTGCGTATGAAAAAAAAATTTATAAATATATTTTTATAATTAGAAAAAAAAAAATATATATATATGTATATGTATATGTATATGTATATGTATATGTATATGTATATGTATATGTATATGTATATTATTACAGTCACATTTATTAGGCACAAATCGTGAAATTCATGGAAATTATGATTATGTCTTGGTTATTTAAAGAAGGCACTTTATGCATTTAAACATAAACTATCATTTTCAATAAATATAAAATTATATGTTAAATGTTGCATGTATTGCTTTCTTTATACTTTCAAGTCCATCAAGCGTTATAACTGTAATCATAATGCTGAATGCTCATCATATTTCATATTTTTCATTGTGACGTTCCATCTCTCGAAAAAAAAAAAAATTATTTGTATCAATATACACTGTAACATATACACGGACACGATCAAAGTCAGCGCGCTATATTTGCACCTTATTATTAGAAATATAGAATGATATAGATAGATGTGATATTAGAAATATAGATATCTCTAAACCTTTACATTAATATATTCTCTCTCATATATTTTTATTTGTTAAAGGATCAAGATTATGAAGGAGATTTAAATAAGTTAATGTAAATTAATGGAAAGATAAAAATTAATGTAAAGGTTTATCAGATCCCTTATATCAATCACGTTGCACTGAGGTTGATTAAATTTCGAATGAGTCGACATCGATTCAATCGACGTGTAAATAAACGTATGCGCGTGATTTTTATATCATATGAATTTGGTATTATACGAAATTCTTACTCTTATGCTATTTTGAGAAAGTTTACTGCATTTATATTATTTTTCTGATTCTTTAAATGATTAAAATTGTTGAAAGTAATGTAATTATTATATATAAATGTGATAATTGAACAATGTGATAATTGCAAATGTCATTATCGGCCACGTGTCATCGTATTTAATCATACATAACTTTGCTTTAACAATATCAAAGTTTCCGACATAGAATTGCGCTATATTATATTTGGTTATATTATATAATACATATATTGTGATAATAGTTAGGAGATATATATATATATACATATATATGTAGTCTTTTAATCTTGACTCATCGGCATCGAACAAATCTTCTGTAGTCGAATTCTTCTAATCTCGTCCCGACTCACAGAGTTAAACATAATGAGAATAGACATGTAGCGCGAAGCAGAAAGTTTGAAACCTAAAGAAAAGGAAAAAGTTTAAAAAAAGAGGAAAAATAGTGGTAGTATATTTGTCTTTTTCTAACAATGGATTTCGAAATACCCAGATTTACGTTCATTGTCACAACAAGAGTCTATTATTTTGTCTTTCTTTTTACCTGAGTTTTGTCGCTATTAATATGGAAGTCTGTGCGCGCTTGGTCTTTTCTTACTATGAGCAAAGTTTTCTAGAGAGTCCAACGCTTTTAATCTTAATTCTTAAAATTGAACAAATCTATCTTGTTCGTCATTTCAATCTCACTCGCCGTTTTCATTTTATATACGCGTGATTAAATGATAAATATAAAGTAATGAAGGAACAGCGCGCGAAAATTGCAAGTTTTAATTAATCGAGAAGAATAGATATTAGAGAATCGATATTAGAAGAGTTCGACTGTAATATTGTCGTAGTGTGCAAAGCGTATTTATAAATTAAAAACATTATTTTATATACAGCGTAAGCTTTCATTAGAATTTTAATGACATTGACGCTATTAAAGTATTTTCAGGAATATGGAAGGAAGGGCAACAGTATTTTTCTTGTATCTTTCTTGCGAAGCGCGGAAAGCGCTTAAAATGACAAATGTGATGTCTGATTTACTCCACCTTGATCATCATTCTCTCATTGTCACACGTGTTGTGTTCATCTGTGTAATATAACATTTCAATGTAAAAAAAATGAATTCAAGCACCGCTTATTTCTACGCGCTGTGAAAACATTTACTAACACGACGAAGCCTTTTTATGTACAGTGCATCGAGCTTACGTGATTAATATTTTTATATTTTGCGCATCAGCCCCTCCTCATCGATCTCTATCATAATGTATGCACCATTTGTCTTGTAAAGGACAGATTTGTCATATGCAACTTTTATATCTAGTATATAGAATATAGAATGGCCTGGAAATACATCGTGCACTTTTTCTTAATTACAGAAGCAAAGTAAATATAATAATATTTAAAAAGAAAAAAAATTATTATTTTGCAATGTGCAATATATACAAAATAGAACAATCGAGCTAATAAAAGCCAATGCACAGTAATCAAAATCTTGTAAACATATGAGATAATTTTTTTACTATATATACAAGTTTTTCACGGCTTCTTACATGTGTCAAAATTTAAGATTGTATTGTTTCTTCTTTTTATCAATAACGGATTTTATTTGCACGACTTGTGATTATTGTTGAGAATTTGAAGAAGATTGAATTATTATTCGATTTTAATTCTTGATTGCATCAAGAGAATTATAATATAATTATAATATAATAATTTACATACATATTCTCTGCATCGCGCAGCTCTCTTATTAATACGATTTTTTAATTTTGTATATAAAATACTATTTGTTTTTTATTGTCGACACAAATTAATATTCTAGCTATAAATAATTAAATAATAAAATATTATTTACAGTGTGCACACTTTCAAGTATACTTTAACCTAACAGAATTTTAATTTTAGATTTACTATCAAAATACATTGTCTTCCATTTATAAGATTGTTTTTAGAGAACGGTCGATCGTTGTGTAAAGGTCTATTCGCACTAGGCAAAAAAATGTTTCGCTATAATATGTCAATTTCCTGTTCTATAGAATGTTTTAATTTACAGACACAAGACGATTCAATACAAATATATCATATTTAAGATAAACCGAAATAAAATTAATTTATTTTTGAGCGCGAAAAATTATTTCTGTATGTCTCATGTCAATACAACGCTTATGAAAAATTACAAATTATAATTAAATTACGTTTACGACAAAACAAAATATATCTTCAGCCAATATAGATTTTAATCTTGCCAATATTAGGCTAGCAATTAAATTTCATAGAAATCCCATGGAAATACAAAATTGAAAAATTAATTTTTTTCTATAAAAATTGATAATGAACATTTTTATTTTTTGGTTTCTAAAGAATAAGGATATAACTCACCGGTTTACAATTGGAAGACATTGTATTTAAGTAAAAAAAATTAAAATATTATGAACATGAAATCAAATCTTTATAAAAAAAAGTCGATTTCAGATTTATCAAAGAATATATATTATACAGAGAAAGTACACGATGAAGGCATTCCTCTAATATCTTGTTGAACAGCAAATGAAGTAATCTCTATTTTTAATCGAATTATCATATGAAATGTATATATTTACTTTCCTTATATATTCTGAGATATTGTTGCAGAATTTTTATGCTATAAATATAATCTTTATATTGTGACAACAGTTCAACAAAATTTCGTAAACTATAATCTTTTTCAATCAATATATTGTTAAGATTATAGGCAGTACATATAGAAATTGAAAATTGCAAAACTGATGTACAAAAAGAGAAACGCGACATGTATTGCAATGACGACTTACTGATAGAAATTTTTCTTATTGTCTCAGGTAATGCCAGCACCTCGGAATTTGTGCGACAAGAATTGCGGGCAATTGTCGGTGCACGAACCCAACAGCAGCAGCAGCAACAGAGAGTGCCCAACAACCTACAGAATAATCTTTCTGGTCAAGTTTCTCAGGACGAGTTTGAAGCACTTGGTTTGACGTTCGAGATGTCTTCTGCAGGTATGTGTGCATTATATACTTGCGTACATATACGTCCGTATTCGGTAATTTAAATTACTTTGAAGTCGTATAGAAACGATAAAATAATTAGCTTACGCAGCTAAATTTCTTTGATTGAAAATTCATATAGCAAAGAATTGGGGATTAAAAAGATTAAATTTTTCTATAATACATATTTAAATTTTATATTTAATATTTTTTTTCTTTCGATGACAGTTGTGCATCGTTCGGAATTAGCATAAGAGTAATTATTAAATAATTATAAAGTTTTGCTTGTTATCAGAGATTATTGCACTTTTGATAGAAATATACACTAATAAATTTAATTTGTAAATAATTATAAACAGCAAGCTATTATACGACTTATATTGCTAAGTTATATTATGCATAAATAGTAAGAGTTATATTTTCGCGTTGAAGGTATTACAAATGTGAGACATTTAGCAATCACTTGTTTGCAAAATGTGAAATTTCGTAATACGCTTTAAACATTAAGCGTATACGAAACATAAAAATTACAATTATTCGAAAGTGCTGTCGCGATAAGGCAAGGTAAATTTAATAAATTTGCATCCCTCTGCATTTCTATAGAGAAGCATCATCACTTTTTTTAATTTTTCTCCTTGAATTTTATCAAACCACAATCTCACAACTCCAATTTATATTAAAATTCCGCAGTTCTGATTTTCTCGTACATGACGTTTCACGAGTGAGTACTGTGAAAAAGTATTACAGGCAGTTGTGTATAGTTTCCCCTTCGTAGATCATGCACATTTTCTAGATCTGTTATCGCACGCGGTTATTACAACTAATTACACTTTGTACAACGCATCTCCCTCAGATTCCATGTTTCTCTCTTCTCATAAGATTTATATAAAAATTACAATTTTCAAATATATAAATTTCAAATGTAACGAAAATCTTTATAGAAACTCTTTCAGGATGATTCTGAATGCAAGGGAATTATCTTTTGAATAAAATTTTATTTTTTACATCTTTGAAATGTAAAAGTGAATTTATTTTAAAAGAATGTTTTCTATCTTATTGAGTTTTGGCAAAGATATTATTATACTGTAAAAACGTATTTAAATGTTGTGAAATGATGATACAAATACATGGGGAGAAAAATTTGTGGAGCAGATCTTGAAATTCTTGAAAGTTTTTGTATCGAATACGCAAAGCAGATTTATTGTTCCTTATCGGAACAAATATTAAGAGCTTAACGCGATAATTTAATATTGGCTTCTTTGGACGTTTCGATAGATCTTTCATAAAAGGCAAATTCGATCTCGATCGATTGAGAAATCATATCAAATTTCATATCAATGTATAGATTGAGACACGTGTAATCAGCACGTGCATTCCTGATTCATTATACGTAATCTCTCGCTTCTTATAAAGAGAGGCATAATATCTTGTTCTACAAAGATTGTGGTAACATCTACTGTTACGATGTCCCAACTAGGTGAGGCTGTGGTTAGCGATGGCCCCGGCAAGAGCTGGGCCATTGGGAGCGCCGGAAGTGCCCCCTCGTCCTCCAGGGTAAGAACCCCACATTCCGACAATATAATTACTTTTACATATTTTTTTGATTTTGTTATGCTATGTCTTCCCTCTATACGCTTGGCTTCAGAACTGATTGTGCACGAAACTTATTTAATGATCTCTCTCTATATTATGCGCACTGAGCGTAAAACTTGTGTAGGGGATTATACTTTTTTTTTCTTTTTAATTTTGTATTTTAGTGCTCTCTTTACATATGCATGTGCAGGTTATCATTTGATGACTACATAGTATATCTCGGCATTATTGTATGGGTTGAGTCAGGAGAACCTGACGATTTTCAAAATGGAATAACTAATTGAAATGTAACTTACATATTAATTTTTTGATAACAATAAGATAGAGAATGCCATTTGAGTATATTACTTATCTCTTATTCATTTTTAAAAAATTAAGAAAATTAATAAGCTAAAGTAATATCCTTTATGTTGACATTTTATATCTTATTGTTCTCTAATAAGAAATAAATATTTAAGTTATATTTTAATTATATATATATATATATATATATATATATATATATATTTATTTCATTTTGGAAATTATCAGGTTTTTATGATTTATCTTATACATATATATTATTACTCTTATAAGTAACGATATTCTCTTAAAGTTTCTGTAATGGCGATAGTAGAAAATTTAATTCTTTGTTTTGTATGCTAAAGTAGAATTGACTTTGTAGAATTAAAATTTGCTCTGAAAATTTATTTGAGAGAATTAAGAAGAATTGATAGACTTTATTTGGCAAAGTTTAGAAACTTCTAATTCGTTTCTAAATATTAGGAATTGGCTTTATATAGTTATAAAATTTATTCTTACTTTCTATTTTCTATCCTTATCTTTTATTTTATTTCTCACATCGATTAAATTAAAAGTTTATAAAAGAGAAAATATTTTGTAAATTGTGTAGAGTTTTAAAAAGATATTTTACACACACATGCAGTATATTAAAGTATATTGTAGTGAATTTATTTCTATTTTTTACATTTTTAATTAGGTAAAGAAATAATTAAAAGGGAATACAAAAAGATTGAATATCTTATTACACAGAATAATTTTTTTTATATGTTAATTTATCTGTATTTTTTATAGTATGAATATTATGCAACTTTTGTTGAATTTTTGCTTATTTTGTCGAGTCTTTTAATTTTACAGATTTCTAAAATTAAAAATATAAAATTTTTATATTAGTTTACAACAATTATTAAAGTTTATCTTTATACATAAATTAAAATGTTATGTAATCTTTTTTACAGAGTTTTTTGCAATAATATTTTTATATAGATAAAAATAAAAAAATATTTAATTTTTACACAAATAATTTTATTTATTCTATTAAGAAGTACGTAATTTTTATTACAAAGATCAAACGTAAATTGATAAAGATATTTAAGTTTTACACTCAGTGTTTTGCGTCCATAAAAAATGTAATGTTTTCTTTACGTAGCTATATTAAATAAACTGATTTTGTTATCACATCAAGTGGACTTTTGTTCGAGGTGTATTCTATTAAAGCGCATTAGCTAAACATATTAATTGCCTTTGCATAATCTGGCGCGTTCACAAATTACATTATATTTGCATAAGGACTAATTGTACTTCTCGCGCTAGATTAACGAGTAATTTTTTTTAATTTTTGTTCTCCTTTCACGCAAACGTACAGCTGATGTAGCGTCAGCAATAATGTTCCGCTAATCTCATAATTTTTTATTTCTTTTTAATACGAAAATAATTGGTAGTATTTTAATTTTTAGTTGCCGCGATATAAAAATATGCAGAAAACTTATCAAATTATTCACACAATATTCAAATTTTTTTCTACTTATATTTGTATTAGATTTATGATTTTATCCTTTTTATTAGTCTAAATATCGGAAATATATTATTAGACTAAGAATTAGAAATAGATAATTGATGACAATTTTATTCTCTATTAATTTGAAGCAAATATTGCTCTTTAATAGATTTCTATTTTAAAAATCAATTAATTAAAAGATTTAATCTGGTAGATTCAAAAAATAAAAATAATAGTATTCAGTTAAAATTTTATTTAGAAAAACTTCAATTCTAAATTAGACAATAAATTTGTGAACATAATGAAATGTTTTTCATAAATAAAAAATTTATTCTATTAAAAATAGTTTTAGAGGTAATATACTATGTAAAATAAAATATTGTCAAACTTTATCTTTACACAGCCTATAAAAAATTTATTTACAATTATTCTTCTTTTATATTAGGATTTTCATTAAATTAATTTAAATTGATTTAATCAAATTATAATCTATATTATTATATATCAGATATAAGTATATTATATACATATATATATATTATCTATGAATCATATATCTATGAATATAAGAACTTAAAAATTGAAGGCAATTTCTCTCATGTTCAGTAAGAGGCACTTAGATTTTTTTATTTTTCTTTGATATTTTTTTTAATTTTAAGATTTTAGAGCGCTATGCACTCTCATTCCCGTATTAAACGTTCATATAATCGGTGCCAAATAAAGTGTTTCCTTTCGTATTTACAGGGTGATGGTGTTGTAAGCTTTAGCTCATTCAGAATAATTAGTAATTAGTAATCGTACTACCATTTGTTGCATTGTATAACGTGCGTCTAGTATCGTAATGCTTTTTCACAGTGAGCCAACTAGATATCTGCGCGTTGTACTTAATTTTTTTTTTCGAGAGCGATTGTTTTTGTGCATGAGGAGACTCGCTAGTGCTACAAAAAGAAGAGGTGTAGTATCTAGTCAAATTTATATGAATCTTTAAGTGTACATTTTACGTATTAAATTGTAAACTTATCTAAAGAAGAAACTCATTTAGAACGCGATTATGTGTCGGTAAATTTTGCGATATATAGCTTCCAATTTTCCTATAAAATAAATGCTTCTACAGCTATAGTTTTCGTATAAATTGTATGCAAAATGATATGAATATTAATCAAATTTTGACATAACAAAAATAGAAAGTTAAAAAATTGCTTTAGGTCTAGAAATATTAATAATATAATTAAAATATAATATTATTATAATATCGCATAAATTATTACTACTATTCTCAATTATATAATAAATATCTATTAATACAAAATTTTTATTATTTCTGATTAGAAATGAAACGATTGATGAAAAGTAATTCTATTGGATATTTATTTTGTAAAAAGGCGAGGGTTTACTTTTTGTTTACACTCATGATCATAAAGTGGAAAATATCCAATTAGCAATTGACGAAAATTTTTTGATCAAAAAATTTAGCTGCCATAGCAGCTATTATACGCATTGAGATATTGACTGTGTAATTGCTATATTAGGCTTTAGTACAGTTTTATTTCTTAAATTTTGTGTTCAGGACTTGGTATTATTTCAACATTCTAAATCTTGAAAGAATCCATGCATCTGAATATTGAAGATACAAACATTCGAATGCTCGGATTTTTCTGTAATTTTACGAAATTTTATACAATTATTCTATAAAAGTATACGCGGATATGGAACATTACATACTTGAAGGTATTAATGTACGATTCTGTAGGAAAAAATGCAATAGATTATTTATCTATCAAAATAATTTCAAACCGATTGTCAGAGAAATATTGTCCACTAGAGAGATCTTGCTCCTTATTCCTTAGACCTATAGATCTTTTGTTTTCCAAGTATCACGAATTTGCAAATCTATAATTTTAATTTTAATTTTATTGTAAGTTCCCGGATTAACGGATCTTTGACTTTAAAATATTTGAAATTCTTAATTTCACTGATTTTCTTGTAGACATGTATCCTTGAATTCACATATTCCGATCATCAGAAGTACGTGATTCCATAAATACTTGCTATACAATTTTTAATTTCAAAAAGTTTTAGATTTGTACAATCTCGATATTACAGATTTTTAATACTAAGATTTTTCATTATATTAATTGATTTTATAAATTTTCGACGTTGTAAATCCTTTTGTTTTTCACATTGAGGTGATTTTATTACATAGTTTTTGATATCACACGATTTTTGATATTACTATTTCGTGAGTCGTTTTGATTTATAGAATGTTGATATATTTAAAGACATAGCTTTTTTTACAGTACTTTGATGCAAGAGATTCAAGCCTCAGTGCCGAAAATCTCAATACCTTTTTTTTTTACAAACATTCTATTGCTCTGTATCTCTCTCCGCGATCGGTTTCGAAATTGACATCCAATGTAAAAATACGAAAAAAAAAAAATAAAAAAACTAAATACAAAACGCAATTCTCACGAAGTTATTTGATTTCAGACTACTATGGAGGAGGTGGCACGAGGTGATCCAAAGTCGTCGTTGCTGCAGAAGCTACTGTCCGAGTGACTGCAGGCCACCATCCCGTCACGCAGTAAAAGATTATATGTAATATATGTTTGAGTGTTTACGGAGATCGAAACGGAGATATAGGATGTAAAAACGTGAAAAAGAGTGAGAGAGAGAGAGAGAGAGAGAGAGAGAGAGAGAGAGAGAGAGAGAGAGAGAGAGAGAATGAGAGGAAGGGAGAGAGAGAGAGAATGTGTGAGAGAAAAAGAATTATAAGATGCATATTACACTCTTATACGTAATGGATACTATTGTATTATATGTAACGCCATACACGGAGTCAGTATTCATATACGTATCACCAAATACAATGCAAAACTAGCGCGCGGTGCTCTCTAGAATGTTGCCCGTCGATCAACCGAGGAAAAGAGGGACGAGGGAACGAGAGAGAGAAAGAGGAAGAGGAAGAAAGAAAAAGTTAGAGAAGAAAAGTTAGAGATAGATGGATAGATTTATAAAGAGAGATGGAGAAAAGGGGGGGGGGACAGCGGGACTTTTTCCCTTTCCTTTTGCTTTTGAAACTCGAAGGACCAAAAGTTTCCATTTTTATTTGGCTGTGTAAAGATTTCCTGGATGAGCATGTCACCAGGGAATATCGAGGTCGCATGACATATCGCGACACGGAAAGAATTGATTCGCGACGTTTGTTCGTTTTGTTTTATTTGTTTTTTCGAAACGAATCTTTCTCTCGTCGAACTCTCATCCCGATTTAAGACGAACGAAGATATACTGTTGTATCGTATACCGAGATATATGCTAGGACGATCGCAGGCATACGGACGATAAGCCCACATCCGCATTTTACCTGTCGATAGATGTGTGTACGTGTGTGTGTGTGTGTGCTATATTTGTGTGTGTATATGTGTGTGCGTATGTGTGTGTGCATGTCACGTTCTCCGTCAGTATTGTATTTGGTATATCAACAAGGGCGGAAAAACGGGGAGAGGAAACTATATATAGGTACCTCAAAAAAAAGGTATACTTTACTATACCACTGGCTGTTGAAGATAGAGATATACTATTTATAGGATTTAATTATTCTACACAGAGAGGAAAGAAAGAAATAGAGCACTCTATTCACGTATTCTCCTTAATTTAACATCCTTTCGACTATTACATTTATAAATAATATATTTGTGATTGTAAG
Source organism: Anoplolepis gracilipes (assembly GCF_047496725.1). Taxonomy (NCBI): domain Eukaryota; kingdom Metazoa; phylum Arthropoda; class Insecta; order Hymenoptera; family Formicidae; genus Anoplolepis; species Anoplolepis gracilipes. The sequence goes on from NC_132983.1 coordinate 3,500,140, forward strand.
AAAATCTGCAACCAAAATGTGACAAAGAATACTTGTTGTTGTGTTAATATGATTATAACTATTATTATATTAATAACTATTAATTATTTTATTTTATTTTATTATTATATTATTATTATTAATATTATTATTATTATCGACATTATTATTATCACTATTACCAATATTCTTGTTGCAATTACTATATTATTATATAATAGTAAGGATAATTATTATATTATATTATTATTTTATTATTATATATCAATATTGATATTATTGAACACATGGAATATGCATATTTCTATTCAATAGTAAGAGTACCTTTATATATAAATATAAATATAAATATATATTGTATAAATGTATATGTATATATATGTATAGTGGGTTTATGTACGCGTTATATATAAATAATAGGAGCAGATATTATTTATATATAATCGATATATAAATTGACGTATATTTATATATCTATACATGCGAGACGAAGAAAGAAAGAAAGAAAAGAGGAAATCGATCTTCTATTTTGCATAGCTCGGTAATAATTCTCTTTTGGGTCTTAGATGCACACTAAATTACTTCTAAACGACACACACACATCTGTTGTTATATAAATGAGAGAGAAAAAAAGAAATCTTCTAATTGACACACCTACACGTGTATATGCACACGACGCTACGCGTGTGTATGTGCGTATACCCGTGTATACATACATATGAAAGAAATCTCACGCAAGTGTCTTATTTTTCCAGGAAGTTCACCACACTTATTAAAAGTTGGAAGAAATTGCTACTAGAGGTTTATGAATGTGTGTGACGATGGATTCGCTTATGTATACGCGAATGGAATGAGAAACGTCGGCGACTTTTATTTTATTTATTTATTTATTTTTTTTTTTTTGCATCGGCGGGAATTTGTCTTATTGTTAATGCGCGGGATATAATATAACGAAAAAACGTTTCTCTTTTCCGTTTCGGTAGTGATTTCCAAATGTGATTTCGACGGACGCGCTTGTGGCAATTATTAGCATTATTTGGCGTGTATTATATTTATATCGTTATATTATGCGTCTGTCTTGTGGTTTTTTAAATTTTGAAATTTTTGTCAGCGAAAGGAAAAGGGATTCGTGTTGTTTAAATTTCAAATTATTTACAATAATTAGGCTGTAGTATCGGGATTATTGAAATGTATGTAAAGAGAAACGACATTGTTATTGCTTTCGTTGCCTTTTGATATTTTATATAGTCAGAATTAACGTTTTGTCTGTTTTGGGATGAGAAAATGACATATGATGATGGTGATGATAACGATGATGTTGATACTGTGATGACATTAATATTTGGCCTGCTTGTCCCCTGTTGCTTTTTCTTCCAATTAAAAGCAGTTACAAAGTTGTAATCTCCGTAAAAAAAACACATCCGTGAGGTACTCTGAATATGTACACGTACATACATAGGCATGTACTCACTTGTGAACGTGGATACGTATATATTATGCGTATGAAAAACAGAATAGAGAGAGAGGGAGAGAAAGAGAGAGAGAGAGAAAAAGGAAGAAAAGGAGAAAGAATGAACAAGAGTAAGAGCGTGAGAAAGGCAGAGGAAAAAAATATTATGAGATTAGTATGCACGTACATGTTTGTGTATGTCCGCGCGTGTGCGTGCTTATGCCAGTGTGCGCGAGATAGAACGTCGTAGTGATTACGCGCGTAGTGTGTGTATGCGTGTATATGTGTGTGTGTGTGTGTATGCGTGTGTGGATGCGTGCGTTGTTCGTAGGCACGCTCGTACGCGGGTGTGCGTAGCAAATTACGTCATATAGATAGATCATATGTGCTTTCTAATGATGAATAATTTTATAAATATAAATATAATATCGATCTCTCACCGTGTACGTTCATTTCGTACGACGAGCTTGTATGTGAACTTGGCGTGTCCTGAAAGGCCCGTTCGCCTTTTATTAAACTGTCAAATAATTTTCAACGTTCTTTTTTTTGCTTCTTTCAGTTAGTTCTTTTAAATAGCTTTTGTGAACATTTCAAATAATCCTTCCTTTCCTCTAATTATCTTTGTTTATATTGCTTTCAGATTTACTGAAGATTCACCGTGATATTTTTATATTACAGATAGTTTAACACAAGATGTCTTTTTTTTATTCATCAAAACGTACAGGAATTTATTTTAGATTATTTATTTATTTTATATATCATATTTTTGTTCTTTAAACGCTTGGTACGTTTTATTTTGTTGAGGAAGAAAGGTAAAACAACAAAGCTCAATTTCTTTTTTGCTTTTTCCTGCAAGCAGATTTCAAGTTGAGAAATTGTTAATGCATAGCAAAATGTTTAATTTATCATTTATTTTATTACTCATTATTGCAGTATGTGACATTTATAATTTATCGAGATTTTTACGAAAAGGAGCGATAGATGTTCCGGAAAGACTGATTGATTAGCTTATACAAAAAGATCTTTATTAAATGCGATATATAAGAATAATTACGATATATAGTGATATAACGTACATATAACATTAATTTAATTATTATTCTGTAATCTCGTGAATCGCGTCGGCGAGCACGACATTACGGCAGTTTGCAATGGCCGGACGCGATGGATTTTTTTTATTTGGCATAAAGGCAGTTATATGGCTTCACGGCAGCCGGCGGCGCTTTTTATCGGGCACGCAGGAAGAAGACTAGGTGCATGAACCTTACGCATAGGATAAGAAATCTCGACAAATTTCCAACAGCGACAGAAGAGTCTAAGATAAGGATGTTTTGAGATAAGCGGTCCAGATCTTGGTTCAACAAGGGTTTAAAAATAACACTTCCTATTTAACTTCCGTTATACTTCCGGGAATACATCGATAACACTGAGGAATTTATTAAATTTATTGTATATTTCTACGATCTCTACTAACATTTATGTGGACACGATTTCTTTCCTAAATAAGATAATAGACCGAAAGATGTGTAAGAAAGGTTTCTTTATATTTTCCAGACTAGTACGTCCTCTGGGTTATCTTGAACTTTCTCACTGCTGGTTCTTGAATAATTTATATGCATTATCCGCGACTTTATACCCAGCGTAAGGTTTACGAGCTAAAGCACCCGACCCGGGATATAACTTAACTAATATAAAAAAAAAAGAAAGTTTCTCTTGCTTCTTTATATACATAGGCTATCTACGCCCTTGCACGTCACTGATGTTATTTATTCTCGATGCGTGTGTGCAGTTCGTGTTGCCGATCTACACATTGTTTGACGATTCTATCGGTCGTTCACCGTGCCTGCCGCGCACGCGACCTCTCCTACGATAGTGATAGGGTACGCGCCTCTGGTTAAAGTATTTTTCATGCCTGACTGGCTCGGGCGGATAACGGGGTGGCGGTGCTGGCGGATAGTAAACGTTGTTAGGAGCCCGTTCGTTGTTTGACGTGAAGGGTTTCAGGACCGTCCTATGAGGATCCTCGTTATCGCGTTGGCGGATGCATACGGCGCAGCGGCTCACACGGGATGTATGGTCAGCCTTGAGTGTCTGTTGCAGTGGTTTACGGAACATCTCGTCGTCGCGGATGGTCGCCAGCCAATATGACGTCGCGGTGGCGAAATAGTTACAGGTGCCGAGGCCGCGGCACTCGATGAACGGTCTGACGCGGAACTCCTCCAGGCAGGATCCAGGTGAGACTAAGGACTGACCACCGCCGTCGGCGCCTGCATCTCTATGCTGTAATTGAAAAACGTAAAATGAACATAATCATTGTTTCTGTTCTGCTAAGAATAGCTCTGTTGAAAAATTAGTTTGATTCAATAGATGAATCTGGAGAAAAGATAATTTAATATATTTGTAATCACGATTCAATTTAAAACGGATAAAATTTATCTTGAAACATAATCTGAGTTTTATTTCTCACCATGAGGAAACTGTATCCGACCCAGATTTCCTTCCAGCCGCCCGGGCAAGTGGGTATCGACATGGTTTGACTATGGACAGCTATTGCTCTAGTCGGTGCCTCGCATACAGAGCATCTCGATATGTATCTACCAACTTCCGGTGCTGGTATTGGCGTCATCATCATTGGCATAGGCTCAGTTGTGCTAAGCCAGTAGCTATAGTCGTTACGATTGGCGTAATCGCATACGTTGTTCAAATTGCAGAATAGGAAAGGCATAGTAGAGAACTTTTTGATGCAACTGCCAGCAGCGCCTGAATGGCAAAAGATTACGTTCGAATCATGTATATTTTTGTAATATATCATTCTATATTTAATACGTTTCGTGTTTTTAAATATTTTAATTAACATTTTATATATATTTTATAAAGGAAGCAATTATGAAAAATTTGTTTTAATTTTAGAAAATATCTATGAAATAAATTTACGTTAGTCATGGTTCTTTACTAAATTTTGCAATATATTATTTAGTCAAAAAGACATGTTATTATGCTATTTACCTAGATCTTGAGTGTATGGTCGTCCGTTACCCATGGTATGTAATAAAGAAAATCCTTCCCATAATTTTACAGTATTCTTCGGACAGGTCGGTATCATTTCAGTTTGCGAGTGACGAGCAAAATAGAAGCCTCTGTCCCTTGGGCCAATCCCGTTCGGTGCAGGTGCACCAGGTGCGCCGCGAAAACCTGAAAAATTGATTTTTAATTTTATATAGGCAAAGAAAAAATAATAAACATAAATGTAACATTGATTTTTAATTCAAGAGTAAAATTATCATTCTATATCAAATCATTAAATATGTACCTGGTTGTCCTTGTCGTCCGGTCACTCCAGCAGGACCTTGATATCCAGGAGGTCCATCTTTACCATCTGGTCCTTGTGGTCCAGTGATACCAATCATGCCTCTTTCACCTATTCGTCCAGGCAGACCGTCCTTTCCAGGTTCACCCATCATTCCCCGTAGTCCAGGGAAACCTGTATGTATTCGCATAATACTCTTTTACTCTATTTTCTCATTGATTAAAATATAATTATTTTACTGCAGAGAAAAAAGATAGATACAGTACCTGGTAATCCAGAAACTCCTATATCACCAGGAAGTCCTGGTCTAGGGAAAGGTGAGAAAGGATTTAGACCAACTTCTCCTTTTGGTCCCTACCAGAAAAACATAACATATGTAATGACTTAGTTTACGTTGATCCTTTAATATACGTACTAAGTACTATTTGTATTAAATTGGCTTAATTTGATGATGCAATATCGTAACAATTCGACATTATTCTAAATATAATAATAATAATATGCATCAGATAAAGAATATCAAGCATATGCGTAGCACTATATAAACTCGTAGATTATTTACTAAAATATTTTAGAAAATTAAATTAATTGTTACAAAATTATCTTGATTGCTTTTTCAAATAATTTTGTTGGATTTTTATATTTTCAAATAATGTAGCAAATAAACAACTTTAATGTAAATATAGCTGAATTAAACACTTTCATTTATCATATATTTTTTGATTACATGATATTAATCACATGTAAAATGTTCAAGTTTAAAAGAAAGCTATTATAAAATTTACATTGTATTTGAAAATTGCATGAAAAGATTACGATGTCAAGCTCAACACATAATAAAGAAAATATTAGTAATAGGAATTAAGTATTAAATATTAAGAATAAAAAAGAAAAAAAAATATTTTTTTCTTTCTTTCTTATTCCTAATATTTAATATTTAATTCCTATTTTTAATATTTTCTCTGTGCGTTATAATTCACAAAACTTACCTGCGGTCCTGGTGGACCAGGCAATCCATGTAGACCAGGTTCACCAGGCTCTCCCCTTTCCCCTTTTGGTCCTGGTAATCCTTCAAAGCCAGGTAGACCGGAATCACCTTTCATTCCCTTTGGTCCTGGTCGACCATCTAGTCCAGGCCATCCAGGTTCACCAGGCTGTCCTCTGGTACTAGTGGGAGATACTCCCGGCTCTCCACGGAAACCTTTTGGACCTGGTGCTCCAGGGAAACCTTGCAATCCTTCCAAACCTGGTGCACCTGGTATGCCAGCGAATCCTCTAGGACCTATTCAGAACATAAAGTAATAAATTATAAATATCTAAATATTTCTTTCAAAAAAAGATTAAATATTTCTTTTTTATAAAAGAAAGATAATTGTATTGTATAAAAGATTACTAAATTAAAAGAATTGATAGTTATGAATCCTTAAAATTTTGAAAGTCATTAATCGCGTTCAAAAATATCAATTTTTGTATTTTTTGTTATCGAATTAACTATATTTTAAAAAACAGTTGATTAAATGTAATGATGATAAATACCTGGGTCTCCCGTAATTCCTTTAGGACCGCGAGGGCTATAGCCTATGTCACCAGAAATTCCTTTAGGTCCATTCGGACCATATTCACCTGGAGCTCCTTTTTGTGCAGGACGACCTGGGATACCAGGCATACCATCTAGACCAGCGCGACCAATTTCACCAGGTTCGGCGAAATCACCAGGCAAGCCTATAGCAAAAAAATAAATAATATTAACTAAAGTACAATATCACTACGAAATATGTACATTAAAACAAGAAACAAGATATTTTTATTGTCAAAATTGAATAATAAGGGATTAAATATCAATAAAAAAAGAAATTTTGTTTGAAATAATGTCACAATATAAATTACAAATAATATTTCTATTTTTAATTTTAATTTTTATGAAAGATGATAGAGTGTAAAAATTTGTAAAACATTCAAATAAAATGAGAGAGTAAAGGATTAAAAATTCTGAGCGTTAAAATAAACGAACTATGTGATTTGTAAAAATAATTAGAATAAATTTAAATCATACTTTACGCGAGTTTACAATATTTAATTTGATTAATTAAATACAAATTTTTTTTATACCTGGAGCACCACGAGGTCCTTGATCACCTGGCAGACCAGGGAAACCAGGTAATCCTGGGAAACCAACGGGACCCGGATATCCTCGGTCTCCAATTTGACCCTATATACACAGACGAGTAAGTAACTTCTTTTAAAGTTTGTAATTTGATTCAATTATAAAGTCGTTTACTTACTTTACGGCCAGGCACTCCGATGTATCCTGGTTCACCCCGTTCTCCTTTCGCACCGGAGAAACCATCGTGACCTCGGTTACCGAAATCACCCTTTTCTGCGAACGCGTAAGATGGTAAACCAGGTTCGCCCACATGACCTTTTGGTCCAGGAGCACCCAAGAGACCTGGAGGACCCCTTACACCCGGTTCACCCGGCATTCCTGATGCAAAGTTGAATCCGTAATTCTTTTGCCATTAATGAAACATATCTTGTAGTGTGTAACATTAGTGCAGGTAGTATAATATGTAATATAAAAAATACTGATAATAAAATATAACATTTTATTGCAATGTGCAAAGATAAAAAATGTATATATTTTGTAAAAATATTTGTTGAAAGGTATTAATTGAAAAAAGTAATTAAATGTGTCAAAACTGTTGTGTTAAGAGAAAGAAAAGAAGGAAATGGAAAGAGAGAGAAGAAAAAGAAAGAGATTATAAGATATAAAAAATATTAAAATGTGTAATTTACTTAATTAAAAATATATGAAAACTGATTATTTACCTGGTCTACCCATTAAACCCGGATCACCATCGAGACCGCGTTTCCCCTTCAATCCATCGAATCCAAAAGGTCCAACTGGACCTCTTTCACCTTTCACGCCATATTTACCGGGTATTCCAGGTAAGCCTGGCCTTCCTGGGAAACCTTGATCTCCTCGTTCACCTTTTAATCCATCAAGACCCATGTCACCAATTTCTCCCTGTAAAGTTATATATATAAGTGTTAAAATATAAATTTTCATGATATCAAATCTTTGTCATTATGACTTTTATTAGAACAAAAAATTAATATCAAGTTTTCCATTACAAATTTTAATTATATTAACACAATGGTTACATAATTTAAACAATTAGTAATATAAATATTCATATAAATATAAAAAAATAATAAATATTAAAATTTATCTACTGTTTGCGGAAGAAAATTTATGTTAATTTTAATTGAAATATTCAATCTTATAAAAAATTTTTGCAATGTATTTAAATATTAATATGCATATATTTAAAAATAAAAGATGCACAAATCATATAATTATTATTAAAACCTAAAAATTTTGTTTTAAAAGGCTTTTTGATGCACCTACTTTTGGTCCCACAACACTATTATATCCGTCGAATCCAGGTTCACCCTTCTGTCCTGGCAGGCCATTGAAGCCATCAGTTGCTAATCCTGGTTCTCCCGGCAATCCTGGTCGTCCATCGAATCCAGCTAGTCCGAATGGTCCAATTTCTCCCATAAAACCAGGTTCACCTATGTCACCTTGAGGGCCACTGAAGGAATTTTCACCAGGAGGACCCCATAGTCCTTCGAGACCAATGTCACCAATAATACCCTTCAATCCAGGTGGTCCTCTCACTCCTGGTAGCCCGGGAATTCCGATGTCTCCTGATTCTCCTTTAGTACCGGGTGCTCCATCTATACCGTCGAAACCAGGCCAACCGAGTGGTCCCGGCTCGCCGATTTCACCCACATCTCCCTTTCCTCCTGGAGCGCCCTGTAAACCCTGTCTTCCGTACAGTCCTGGATATCCTTGAGGTCCTGTGTCACCATCCTCACCGCGTCGTCCAATAAATCCAATCTCTCCTTTCAAGCCTTTCATTCCGTCAAAGCCAGAAGGACCATCAGGACCTGAAGATGGATACGCGTATTAATCTTTAAAGATTAAACTATAATGTGAAGAATAGCTTGAAAAAAAGTTTTTTTATTCTATGTTCTATAGAACATAGAATAAAAAAAATGATATAATAATGAATCGGATTAAAAGCTAGAATTTGGCTTCTGATTTATTAAATAATAGTATTTGATCAAAATTATGTCTATACAAAATGACTTGGTTGTTTTAGATTATACGAGTATTAGTTCTCGAAACTTACCAAGAACACCGACGTCTCCGATTCTTCCAGGCATTCCAGGCTGGCCAAATATACCTGGGAAACCTCGGTCACCTTGTATACTATCTCCACGTTGACCTTTGGCTCCCTAGAATATCCATCAAATCATTTTAATGATTCGCCTGAAGACGTTAATAAAAACCTATTCTAGTAATATATTCAATAATCTGTATAAAAATCTATAAACGAGAATGTAATATTTACTTCAAGTCCAGGTAGTCCTTCATAACCAGGTGCTCCTTTAGCTCCTTGGAAACCTTTCGGACCATCCTCTCCTGGTCGACCAGGTAACCCTTGAGGACCAGGATTACCAATGTCACCTTTTGGACCGTACCATCCGCGTTCTCCAATTTCGCCATAAGTTAGATTTGTGCCTGGATCTCCTCGTTCACCTTTGTTGCCAATGCGACCCTGCAATAAATAGATACATGTATTATTTTGCTTATGTGAATTTTTGTTCACGTTAATACAATTATTTTAATAAGTAATTTAAAATTATTAATTTTATTTATAAATTTATAAAACTGAATTTTTACTGAATTATCAAAGCATTAATTAAACGTCTTCATTTACTTACTGGAAAACCAACTGGCCCTTGTAGTCCAGGTGAACCTGCTGGACCACGAGGTCCTTGCTCTCCTGGCATTCCAGGATATCCCTTTAAGCCTGCAGCACCTTGCCGTGAAATACCTGGGGAACCAGGTTCACCGGGTAATCCAGATAGACCTTCGTCACCGACATGTCCTTGGAAGCCTTTTAAACCGAACTCTCCTACAAGAATATTCCAAATATTTTAATTTTATTTTAACTTTCTCCCGTTAATTATAATATTAAATTTTACATAAAATTTACATAAAATGTGTATATTTACACAAGTTATACTGTATTTGTACTGTACAAATTACATCTAACATATAATACAATTATGCCATATAATTTTCGTAAGGCAATTTTAGATTATCAGATATATAATTGCAGACAATTAATTACAAAATATAATATTATTATCTCAATTGTATTATATATATACATATATAATAGTGTTTTAACGTACCGGGAGCTCCTATGACACCTTTGTAGCCCTTGTCACCTTTACTGTCTGCGATGTATTCCGAGGCCTCACCAGGCTCTCCCTTAATACCACTATCTCCTTGTATTCCTTTGATTCCTAGTTCTCCTGGATATCCTGGATCTCCACGCAAATACTCGATCGGTATCGAAGCATCCTCACCTTTCTCGCCAGGAATGCCATCCCATCCCGGCGAACCATCTCTTCCCGATAATCCAGGGTGACCGTGTTCACCCTATAGATTATGTATCATCGGATTAAAGTAAATGAGAAAATTAATTAGTTTTTAATTAGCGATTAAAAAATTATTAAATTATTCTATAAATCCTATCGTTTTTAAATAGTTATGCTTATAAAGAAAGCTAAACCTTTTCTCCTTTTGGTCCTGGTAAACCTGTGTCACCGATAGGTCCCGGTTGTCCTCGCGGACCTCTGAGTCCTTCGGGGCCGGGAAAGCCTTTTTCGCCAACGTCGCCCGGCGGGCTCACAAACTTCTCGTCTGGCGGGAAAAATATCCTTCCTGCTTCTCCTTTAGGTCCTTGTACTCCCGCAATACCAGATCTTCCACTATCACCTTCAAGTCCCGCCGGCCCTTGTACACCTCGTTTTCCTTGTATTCCCTTAAACCCTCGAGGACCAGGTAGTCCAGGAAATCCCGAAGCTCCAGGATATCCATCCAAGCCAGATTCACCACGTTCTCCTTTCTGACCGGGTAGACCTGTGCAATGATTAACAGAAAATAACTTTGTTAAGGATGTTTAAATTTATAGCAATTAAAAAATCTTTTTTATCGTGCAAAAGAGCAATTCTTTATTGATATAAATTGTATTTTACCTGGTGCACATACACCACAGTCATCTCCTCGAATACCCTTGTCACCTTTAGCGCCGAATAAGCCAGCGAAACCATCAGGACCAGGAATACCCGGCGTTCCAGGCAGACCTCGTTCTCCGGGCGGTCCACGAATTCTTATACCTTTCCCAGGAAAACCTTTCTCTCCTGCTCAGCAATCATAATATAAAAATAAAAATGATTTACATATAAAATATATAGAATGATATTAATATAATGATATAGACTTAATAATAGAATGGTAGAATGATCGAAATAAGCTCTCACGGATTATATTTGTAAATTTTTTCTTTTTCTCGAGCATGAGTCCTCAGTATACATAAATTTGATATTTATAAAATTCTACAATTATTTATTTAAATTAAATATAATTTCCGATTTTTACCTGGAGGACCAGGATCACCGCGATCACCAGGTGGACCTGACAATCCTGGAAAACCTGCAGTGCCATCTGGTCCTGGCGGTCCAATTATCGTTACGCCTGGAAATCCCTTGGCTCCTTGGATTCCGGGTAAACCAGGTAGTCCAGGAGATCCCTGAGGTCCCGTGGGTCCCGGTAAGCCTGGAATAATTCAAAAGTATTCAATTATTATTTATGATATTCTATATAAACTAAACATTTGTTATATTGACATAGAAATAGAGATGTGCAATATTCATTTACCATCATCTCCTTGTTCTCCTTTTATGGATGAACCCTTCGCTCCTGACAAACCGGGAATACCAGGCGGTCCTGGTGGTCCTGGTGGTCCTATGAAGCCGACCTTTCCTGGCAAACCTGGTGTTCCTGTTTCACCCGCTTCACCAGGAGGACCTGTAAAAAAAAAAAATTTTCGAAGTTATTTTTAGCTAACAAGATTAGGTCTTTATTCTTTTTAGGAAATAATATTTTATTAAATAATAATATCATTAATAAAATATTAAATTTTAAAATATAGTTAAATATAGTAATTATTTGTTATAACATTTACACTAATATAAATAATTCAAAGTAATATTTTTTATATTTTTGTGGCAAAAAAATTATATATATATATATATATATATATATATATATATATATATGTCTGTACTAACCAAGATCTCCTTGAATTCCGATATTCCCAGCAATTATTTCATCAAGTTCTGGAATATATAATCCAAGTTCTCCTTCAGCACCTTGTCTGCCAGGTGGACCACGATTACCTTCTTCTCCTGGTTCACCCTTTACAGCAATAAGCCAGTAAAATAATGTAGTAATATATATATATATATATATATAATTAATAATCTGTATGAAATGCATTTAATACTACACAAATTCTATTTAAATGTTCATTGATCAATAATTCTGATTAGTAAAAGTCTTCTTATCAACTACAAATGTATCTGTATTATTTTTTTGTTATACATTTACAGCAATACAATGCACTTACATCGAATCCATCCGCACCAGGCAATCCAGCGAAACCTGGAGCTCCTTTTTCTCCCTTTTCACCAGCCGGGCCTGGTGGACCTTCAATGCCCTGTTTACCTCTTGGCCCATCATCACCTTGTTCGCCCTTCACGCCTTTGACGCCTAAGAAACCTGGTCGGCCCTGTCAGAAGAATGCATTTTATTTAAATGTCACAATATTTAAACATTTCTTTTAAAATCACATATATGTTTTATATTACCAATATAATTTTTCGTTTTTCTTTTATTAATATAATTTTTTTCTAATTTTTTATTATAAAAATACAATTTTTAGATGCTGCAAATACATCGATTTAATGATTATCGATTACATGTCTAGCGTAGCATTACCTGTGGACCTTTGACACCCATCTCTCCCTTGCGATTTCGCTCGCCATAGTCGCCCTTCATGCCCTTAGATCCTGGTGGGCCTTTTACGGGCGTCGATTTTTCCTTTTTCTTGTATTCATCTTTACCCGGTGAACCAGGCTCTCCCCTGTCTCCTTGTTCGCCAAGTTGACCCTTCACACCGTAAACGGTATCACCACGGTCACCTTGCATACCTGGCAATCCAGGAGCACCTGGTAAACCCTAAAAAGAAAACGTAGATTTTTGCTTTGTTAATATAATTCATTTATTTTACGAGAGAGAGAGAGAGAGAGAGAGAGAGAGAGAGAGAGAGAGAGAGAGAGAGAGAGAGACAGAAGAAGTATACTTTTGATGTCGAATAGTGTTTTCCTTAAAATAGCTTCCTACACGTCAAACACGTGTTTTGACGTTATTAGTTTCATTGTTATATTGCTATTATTTTCAAATTAATTAATCAAGCATAAATTTATCGAGAGATCTATAGTCGCAATTATACGCGATACGTTCGAGACACCCGGTATACTTTGAAGCGTACGCAACATATAAGCAGACTGTCTATATGTTGCATACGCATTACATTGAAGTTATATCTAGCGTGGCAGAGCGTAAGTGCATGTATTATGAATCCATTATAATGCTAATTTAAATGCACGTCCTGGTCCATCCCTGTTTATTTTTAATCCCAGAGTGTAATGTATGTATAAACACTATGTATGACACATATACTTTGCGAGAATATTTTGATCGGTAAGAAGTATTTGACACATCTCGCTCTCATTAATATACAAATATATATATTTGCAAACTTGGAATTATCAGAGCATATTTTTCAATTATTATCATTATAATTATAAAATGACGCTTGACACATTTCGTGTCACATTATAATAATATTAATATTAAAAAAAATTTTGAAATGATATTTTATGACTAGAACATTTTTTCTTTCTTTGATCATCTTTTAACATGACAATATGCATAGTTGTAAGTAATGACATAATATATATTGTAATAAATCGTTTGAAAATTTGCCTATTAAATTTGCGAATTTGTATCGAATAAAAAATAAAGAATCAAATCGAGATGTCGAATTAATTGAAAATAAAAATTCATTCGGTCTTTCTTTGTCTATGAAAGAAGGTGATATATTCATTAGTATAATTTGTCGAATTCGCTCTTTGTTTTTATTGGGAAGAAAGATGCCGACTCGTAAAGTTCGGTGCCATCGTCATTAAAAAATTACTTATGCAATTGCGGCGTGATCAATGTTAATGAGAGAACCGGTTTTTCGATAATCGAGTGTCTTCTTTGACGGTGCGAGATTTTGCCGATTTTTGCCGGTGGTCAACAAGAAGGAGAACCAGAGGTTCGTCGAGTTTCTCGGAAGCCGTTCGTCGCCGGATAGAATCTCTTCTTCGTCATCTCGCATGCGAAGAGACAATTCTCGCGCTATCAGCGACAGTCGTGTCAGCAGATAGCAGACGGCAACGGGAGCGACGCTTCGGATTTCAACGTTTCGTATTTAACGATTAAAGTGCGAAGCCCTCGCATATTTTAATACTTTTCTTCTTTTATTCCTTTACAATTTCTCATTTTCAATATCGCTGTCAAAAAACTGCAAAGTTACTTCTCGCAAAAATGTAATGAAAAGACAAAAATATATTATTTGACATCTCTACAGTATCGATTATTATATATAATGAATATTTAAGAGAAATAAAATGACGAAAAGATATTTTTTTATAGATATAAAAAAATCGCCTGATAGATTAAATCATTTTCTTTGAATGAATAAATTAACATCTATCAATCAATGAATAATACTCATAAAACTGTGAATAAATAATAGAATTATTTAATATATGAAAGCTATATATTGCTGTTGAATATCTTCTCTATTCACACAGCAAGGCTGTGAATCTTGCAATCGCGAGAAGAGTTATCGTTCGTTTTGCTAATAACTTGTGTCAAGCAAATCGCAAATCTTCGCTTTCTACGTGCGGCGTCGAAAGTAGCTGATAAGTAGCGAGTGTACCGTGTAAGTATACACATAAACGCAAACGCTAAGAACATTAAATCCTTGTCGCAAAGGATGGCCCTCGTGTGGAATACGTGTAAATTCGAGCGTGTAAATTCAACTTTACAGGCCCGAAGCTGGAATGCTGCGGCTACAAGTGGTGCAGATGACTTTCGAGAGGCTACAGGCTATACTATGTGCCCCTTAAGAATATCGTAAAGTTTCGTCGTCTACTTTTGCTACGAACCAAAAATATTTGACGGTGTTGTATACATCGTAAATTTCCATATTAAACTTAACAAAAAAATAACAAAAAAAATATATATTTTCTATTCAATTATAAAAATAGAGTTCAATGATAAGTGATTTCAAATCTGCAACTTTTTTACTATCTTTTTCCTCGACTAATAATTTAAAAAAAAAAAAAAAAAAAAAAAAAAAGCTCTGCTACCTTTGGGACAAGTGCTATTATCGTAACGTGAACCTCCATTTCGATCGGTATTATACATTTTCACGTAAAGCTTATACGCGCTCGCGACTTCAAAGGCAAGCTTTTAACCCGCAGCGTGGTAAGAGGATTCCTCGTAGCAGTGCTTATCACGCGATATCGCGACGCTTCAGATTCTTTCCGTCTCTTTACTCAATACGAGTTAAATATTGCCGGGAAACACTCTGGCCGGCGAACGATATTTCATGGGAACAGGTAGCGTCTCGCAAAAAGAGGAGAACGAGAAGCGTCCCGAGCGAGTTCTTCTCTCCTTCCTCATCCTCTCTCCTCGCGCACTTCGAGGACCTACCTAAACGCTCGTGCAAAGTTTACCGGGTTCCCTCGAGTCGACACCGATCAACCGGTATATTACGGTACCTTAAACAAGCTGCAGGATATATAGCGTGATCTTGTTATTACTTACAAAGTCGCCTGTCTCTCCTGGATAACCCATTTCACCGGTGAAACCCTGTTGTCCTCGGAAACCCTGGAAACGTGATCACACGTCTGTTAGAATCGTACGAGTGGATTTATATCTGGGATGATCATATCAAAAGTAATATAGTATAAATATATATGTCACTTAAAAAAAAAAAAAAAAAAAAAAAAAATTCAAAAAAAATTAATTATTTCAATTAAAAAGTTTGATTTGTAACAACACTTTTAATATAAATGGTGTATTTTAATTGCAAAAATTAAATATGTATGGAGAAAATCTCTCGTAAATTTAATTCAAATTGGCGCGTACTATAAATAATTCAAAGTTTAATAGCGAGTAACCAAGGATCAATTATACATTACATAATTGCGCAATATTACACATGCCCATATAATTAAATCGATACTTCAATTTTTAACTTATTTTAGTTTAATGATGCGTGCATACGCACAGAGCTCAGTAAATTGTTGTCACACGACGAAAATAAATGTGTTATCAAATTTTTTGTTTGTTTATAATGTAATATTGTCGGAGTACAATTTTATTAATTGATAACGTATATACGATGTTACAGGAAACGCTTTTACCTCCAATCCGTTGAGACCAGGATTCCCGCGAATACCCTTGGCACCGACCGAATTGATACCTCCATCACCGGGCTCTCCCGTAGGACCATAATCTCCCGTAGGTCCTATCTGGCCACGCGGTCCGAAAACTCCCGGCAAACCTGGTGCGCCAGCACGGCCGTCCGTTCCGTTACATCCGTCCAGTCCATCTGGACCCACTACACCGGATACACCAGGATTACCCTAAAGAACGTTTACTATAACGTTTCTGAATAATTCTTTCATGTGTTCGAAAACATGAGTTGCATAAAAACAAATATTGAAACATTGTTAAATTGGGCCGAAGTAGGGAAAATACGATTCTGTTTGTTCTTTACACAAAAAAACTTTGCTGATACAAAACAAATCGAGAAATAATTTTAATAGTAGAGTAAAAAAAGAAGAGAATTTTTACATTAAAAATTAATTAATATTAATTTAGTTGCTAAATTATATCAGGAAACAAATGGCCTATGTTTTTTTATAAGCATACTATATTTATTTTTAAAAAAACGTATAAGATAAATTATTCTGTTTTATGTTGCTTGACATGCACTAATAATATATATAAATGTTGAACTAGTAAAGTGTGAAATTGTGTATAGTACTCAATTATTAACAAAAGAGAGTGCAATTCTTTCTCTCTATGTTTGGTTGCGAACTTGAATCTAGTTTCGAAAGGCGATAAAACAATTTATATACGTACGGAAAGTCCAGGAACTCCCACAAATCCTCGTATACCTTCGTCGCCCTAAACAGAAGAAACAGAAATTAAATGTATAATTTTTTTATAAAGTATATAATATTATTAATATTAATTAGAAATTATCATGTCAAAATATAAAATTAAGAATTATTTTAACAATTTATTACAAATTCGATTTTCTGATTCTTATTCGCATGTTGTTTGTTAATTTAAATATTTAATATAGAGAAAATTCAACAAAACTTTAAAGAAGTTTCATTAATTAATCAATAAATTATTTTACAGCATAAAACAATTTGCTTTATCAATTTAGTATATCGTGAATATCTATACACAGAGTTCAAATAAATTATCAAGCTTCTATAAAGTCTACTCGTCAAGTTTTTCCGTGAGATCTCGATCCCTATTATCTACGCGTTCAATTATAATTAAAGTCATCGCCGCCGCGTTCAAGTACATCTCGCGACGAGTAACATTATTGCAATTGCAGTGACAATTGCATCGTATATCCTTGATTCGAAAGAAGGTTGTCTGAGTCGCGCGACACTGCTGTTGCAATTCGAGCGTGACTGCATTCGCACTCGCAAGTGTCGAGATCGTAAAAGCACGAAATGCGTGTAAACGCACGTATAGAAGAGCGCGCATAAAACATATATAAGCGCATCGCGCATCGCGAACGTTCATCACGCTTAATTCATGCTGGTTAAAGGGCGGCGACGCAATTACATCGACACTTTCTCGCTTAATTAATGATGCGTCAAGGCATTTTCTCCCCGTTGTTTGCATATCTCGGGACACATCTCTCATCTCGTAACGTAAACCAAGAATTATCTTGTAACAGAAACTCTCTAAATGTAAAAAACTGTTTTTAACAGAGTTGTTTGTTTTAAACGCTTGATAAAAACTTACATGACGTCTCGATACAGATAATATTAATTAAAATATTATAATAAAAATAATATAATAAATATATTATATATAATAATTAAAAATATTAGAAAATGTTAATTATTTTGAAAGAACAATTAAGAGAGAGAGAGAGAGAGAGAGAGAGAGAGAGAGAGAGAGAGAAAGAAAAATAGGTATAATACATGTATAAAAATAATTAAGTAAAATAAATGTTATTCTTCCAATTCGCATAAAACTCTAGAAAGTGAAAAGGTCAATTAAGAAAGCGAAATTTATATTCGTAAAAAGACTCTTACGGTATTTATGTTAATCTTCATGAGATATGTTTGTAATGGATGCTAAACAGACAGATTTTATTTTTTTCGCCAATTTTTTTGCCGTTATTTCGTACATATATTTACACACTGAACATTTCCCGTGGTTGTCTCATATGTGTTACAACTACATTATTTGTTCTCTTTGAATTTTATGAGACGTCGAGAGTGAGTTTAAAATTTTATGTGAAACGGTTGATAAAGGTTTTAATATACTCAATTCTTTTAACAACGATCAAGCAAAAAAAAGCTTATCAAATCAAATATAATTAGCAAAATTTTATACTGTGTAAAGTGATAAAAATTACATTCTGATATATATTAATTTTCGTGTTTAATTTTTTATCATAAAATAATATTTTAAACTTTTATCTTTAGTCGTAAAAGATAACTATAATAAAATAACTTAGTTTTATTTTAAATTTTAAATTAAACAATGTTATTGCTTTTAATTATATAAAAAGCAATGCAGCAATGGTTATCGGTAAATAAATTTTGAGAAAATGATACACGCATTATTTTATTATATAACATATCTGACAGTTTATAAATGCGATACTATATAAATATTATTTACACGTTTACAAAAATCTAATTATGCGTTGTAATATGTTTTGTATCATGTTAATGATACAATTTTCTTGATATTTCTCTCAAACTTTGCCGGCGTCGACAACTTTTCTGTTTTTACTTTTTAGAAGCTTATCGTCGGGCGACATTGCTTATCGTTATTAAGCGTATATAATATCCTCGTATCAATTCTTCAAGCGCCAGCAAAATAGAATGTTCATTATAATTACAGACAATATTATTCTATTTCATGAAACTGATTACGAGAGCGAGAGAGAGAGAGAAAATTATAAATTAAAAACTAGTAAACTAAATAATTACGTACCACAAGAGGGATATAAATCTTCATTACATTAGTAGTAAAAAATAATATTATAATAATATTTAGCTATAAAAATGTTAGTTGTCTTCAATTGATATTTATTAACAAATATTGCAATTACAAATTAATTATATAATCATTTGGTATCAGAATTTAATAATGGAATCGTAACTAAGAGAATTTAACGCATTAAATTTAAAAAATATTAAAACTATTACAATAAAATATTAAAAATATTAAAATATTAAAACAGATAATACTTGTCAAGTACTAAAACGTATACTACATATAATAATTAAAAAATAATTAAAAATAACTTGTGTAAGATATTTTTACATTTAATTGAAAAATTCAAGATTTATTATATCGTCAAGTCACAAATAGTCCTGGATTGAATGAAATATAAGATAAATATACAGAGTGTAATAAATATATAAAGCGAGAATAAATTATGTTAGAACGCAGTACGAAATTTTTTAGTCCGATCAGACGCCAATGCTGATCAAGCATATATCTACGCATAAATGCGTAATGTACACGCGTAACTTGCGTTCAAAACGAGCTTCGTTATCGATTAACCTCTTGCGTAAGATGTAAGAAATGTATCCGATCATAAATGCTACAACAGCCGAGAATAGGGATTGGTAATTACATTCGTAAATTCTTTTTATGTGACGTCAAATGCCACATTATAAAAGCTATACTTTTTGTGTATCGTAACACAAACAATATAACGTATAATGTTATGTAATATTATAACATGTTCTAGACATAATGATGCAAAAGCATTTCTGTAAAAAGAGAATAATAGATTATGTATAATCTTTAATTCGAATAAATAATTGGAAGATGCCAAACTTCGTGTCTCATGAAAACTTTGCGAGATATATATTTTTCGCGTTTCAATAATATATTCATAAGTCAAAATATAATGGCGCTCGAAAAACAAGTATTTTTATGGCAGGAGATGCTGTTGCTTTCCATTTATGGGCATGCCCGATACAAAATTGACTCGAAGTGCCTTTTAAAGACCCGGTATTGATTGGATAGTCGCGTGCATATGTATTTATATACGTCGTATGTGAATGAAAGGCGAACTCTGCTATGACACGACCAAATTGAACATTGTATTCATAAATGGGACGCAACGGATGTGTGAGATGCCGATGTCTTCTTTTCCAGAAGGAAGCCATCATTGAGGCATGCTTTCGCATGAAATTCACACGAGCTAACACTCACGTTAACGTAATAATCAAAATTCCAAAAGCGGAGCTCAGGAACGTACTATTTTAAGAAATACTCTTTTAGTTTTTATAAAATATAACATCTTTTTTCTTTTATTCGTTCTTTCTCTTTCTATTATTTATATCTCTCAGATGGATTAGGATATTAAATTATCGCGGAGATTACTTCGATTATTTCGGATTAAAGTTGCTGAGCATGAGTAAGATAAAATTGGATGTGTACGAAAGATGGTGAAAAAGAGAAGGAGGAGGAAAAAAAACGATGCTGTCACGGGAGACGTTGCACGTGCTAGAATATACCGCAGAATTTTCGAGGAGGAAGGATAGGCAGAGCGGATATCTGGATATGAGATCACATGGACATCCGGTTATGAGAGTGAGCCGGATTCACAAAGCGACTTGTCAATGGGAAGTGCGTTATCAGAATGCGCGCGCGCGCATCGTGCCTCATCCTCCCTTTTCCAGTTTTCAACTTCCAGCTTTTGTCTCGCTTGATCTCCGACAGTTTCGTCGAGGCGACCTGATTTTTTAACGAACGTGAAAGTCCCGGAAAGTAGGTCGCGATGATTAACTTAAAGCCTGTTCCGTAAAGAGGACAGAAATATATAGATAATATAAATGTGTATCAGAATTTGATTTATCGATAATTTGATTACAAAAAGCGATATTCCGATTTTTATTTTAACTAGAATTAATTTCGTGTAGAATTACTGATTAGTTTTAACAATTTATATAGACAATGAACTAAAGTGTTTCATGTAGAATAAGACAATTAAAAGAATCAGTAGATAATCTGCTCTAGATATATTTTGAGAAAGAAAGATTTTAGAAAATATTTTGTAAATATAACGTTTCACAAAATCAAAATCTTTTCAATAATTTCGCGATAGAAATAGAAGAAAAGAACAGAGATATATAAAAAATATAAATGTACATCATATAATTTTATTTATCAAAAATATAGTAAAATATACAATTTTCATTTTAATTAGAATTAATTTCATAAAATTATTGATTAGCATTTCATGTCAAATAAGATAATTAAAGGAACAAATTTGTCATTGCAAAATGTTCTAATGTTTTGAAAGAAAGATTTTAAAAAAACCACAAAAAAATTATTTTATAATATAAATATAACGTTCCATAAAATCAAGAGCTCTTCCTCCAATAATTTCGCGACAACAAAATTTTGCACGAAATCATTTTGCCAAGTGTAAGATGGTAGTTCTGTCCAAACTCCGCGCTCGATGGCAGACCGGAAACGCATTTCACCCCCGCATTTTGCGATATCAAGGAATGGCAAGGAACGCGTAGGACTGCGACGCGTGTATCCGTTTTGTGGCCATTATCAATGCACGGTCTCCCTTATCAGTGCGTGAAATGTACCGGCGACGAATTTACAATGAATCGAAAAGCAGATGCTGATTGTCGATAAATCATCTTCATGAACGTTGGGTGTGAATCCTTCGCTTGAAAAATGCAAGCGTTTTTAGATGCTAAATATAAATTTCTACACTGAGGAAAAAGTTCTTTTAAATCAAGTATGTAAATGTATTTTCTTGAAACCTTTGCTTTTGATGAAAGGAATTATTTATTTTATTTAAGTAAAAGTATATAATTTTAAGTAAATTTGCATATTATATTGAGTATATTATTTTCTATCTATATATTTTCTGCGATTAAATACCAATTTTATAAAATATATAATATCACTTATTAATTGAAGTATATTGTTTTTTTCTAATTAAAAAATTTGAAGTTTTTCTCTAACTAAAAGATGCATTTTAATAAATATTTTATAAAATTAAAATTAAAAATATAAAAATGGTGTATATTTTATAATAAGTAAATGTACTTGTTTAAGAAAAAAATAATTTTTTCATTTAATATTTACTTTTTTTAATATACTTACTCAAGCAAATAGACGTTTTGACGTACAAGTAAATACGTTATTAGGACCCATCAAATAAATAATTTTTTTGTTTTAAGATAGTTTTTCTGTCAGTGTATTGCGCGCATTGAGAAAAATACAAATCCTAATTATTGAAACTAAGAAACTGTTGTCACTGTGACAAATCTATGTATTATTATATATTATTATATATTTTGTACAATTTTTCGTGAAATAAGAAAATTTTGCAATTTTCAACAACCCAATAATAAGATCTGAAACTCTTTCTTTCGTGTAATTAACTTTTTTAAAGTTCATAAATGATATATAGATATAATTAAATAAAGAATACTTTTACTATAAAGTTTATATAAGAAGCACTTCGTGAAAATTAATTATATTAATAAACGTTACGTAAAGGGTTTATAAAAGCTTAATGTTTAAATGTCTTAAAAACTTTACACTACGTAAGTTTCAAGTTATTTATGATAGTTTATGAAAAATCTTTCATTTAAGATATCGTTAACTGTAGAGAAACTTTTCATTAAGAACTTTCCAAAGTAAAATGTAATGTATATCTGTCTAAAAATGCAAGATATTTCTCTATTTTTTTCGTTTTCTCTCTTTATTACATTATTCGAAATATATCAATAAAATTTTCGAAAAAACCGAGTAAAATATTTCTCGATAAATCCAAGACGTATTACATTTTTTACATTAAATGAATCGAGAGTTTCTCATAGATAGAAACAGCATTAAACACCGGCTCCAGCTTAGCGTCGAGGGACAAGGCGTCAATCTAACACGTAGCTTCGATATCGAGAAGAAGAGTATAATAGTTCACATCGCGCGGCGTCGAGGCGGTGATTTCTTTATCAGCGCTTAGATACCCTACTTTTCTGAACGTGACAAAACAAAACGGGGAGCCTGCACGCGCAGCATCACCGATTTACGCGTCTTCTCTTTCATCGTGTGGGCGGGCCTGATATCCTCCCTTCCCTCCCCCGCTAAAAATTTTCTTCGCTCTTTCATCTATCCTCGTCCCTTCCTCCCTCTTGTCGCTCCTCCAGCCATCGTTTCGTCGCTCGTTTTAATTAGAACGGTGCCGCATCGCTTGTTTTAACGGGCTTTTTCGGGGGCGGTGAAATTCTCGGGGAGGACGGTTTTAGATACCGAAGAGAATGTGAAAATGAAAGTGTATAGCGAGCGCGCGCGCGCGCGCTCTAAAATTGCCGGGATGCTCTAAAAGCTCGCGTGCGCTTGATGGAGCCCGGTCACGCGATCGCGCTTTTAACAATCTGTCTATTCAACCTCTCGCGACGTCGGATCAACGTCCCCTTTAATTTTCCCGGACGCGCGAGTGAGAAAAGCGACTTTCTAGAAAATAGAATTTACACACACTTCTTACTTTCGATCGATTTTACGGGGAGTAGAAGTGGAATGTATTGGATCCAAGACGCAATCTTTTTTACAAAATTTCGACAATAAAACGAAAGACACAATTGCTTACAAATTATTGTGAATAAAATTATTATTCTGTTATTAATTTTGCTAGTAAATTTTTCTAGTAAAGTAATGGTTAATTAAAAACTATTTGTTTTGCAAATATTGCAGAAAAATGTAAACATTATTCAGTTTTAAATATATATATATATATATATATATATTGATTTGCTTCTATAGAGAAAAATAGATTGTATTAAACTAAACAAAACCACGATATTTAAAAAGTTCTACCGAATAGAAGAGAAAACAAAAAGTTTCAGCCGTTTTTAATCTCTCTCTGTAATGAAAAAAAAAAAAGTGTCAGAGGAAAGATAACGTTCTCTCCGACACATTTTTACAATCCATCATATACCCCGCTAAACTCCTAAAAAGAAAAGGCCTTATCGGTCGATGAAAGATTAGTTAAATCCACGTTTTAGTCTAATTCTGTTCTCGGCGATGGAAGCTGATTTTAGTGTCAATTTGTGTCAATCCTAGACAACGAGACGCGAGATGACGGAGACGGCTCGATCGGCCGCTTGCACGTAGGTATGCACGTAATATCTGGGTAATCGTTACGTAGATAGAGATCAATGCCAAAGCAGCGCGAGGAACGCGAGATGCCAGAGGCAATTTATCATTGACGCCCACGTCGGGGAAGCCGGGCCGAATCGTTAACCCGAAGAGTGGCGGAATTGTGCCATTCCCACTATATACGCTCGTACGGTAATTTCAGAGCGAGGTCTGGCTGTATCGCACTGTACACGTATATAGCGCGCTGAAAAGTCGAAGCATCTTCTCCCTTGGTTGTGCCCAGAAAGGACCATGACGTCAGTACGGCCCGCCGTTTTACGAGTGACACCGTATAAGCCGCCTGCCGGAGAGCCGATGTTAAATGTGCATGACGATGACTAAATGATAAACGCACGCTTTCGACATGTTTGTGGCGATTGTCTTGAAATTGGACAAAACTAAAGCTAAACTAGCGAGTTTAAAATTGTAGCATTGACGGGAAGTATACGACAAATTTGGAATTTTAAACTTTCTCTCCCCAGATATATAGATTATTATATTTAATTCCGTAATACTTTTTTAGAAATTGTTGATGAAACAAGAAATATTTACGCGAAAAAATATTCAAAGAGGTATATAAATTAACTTTCAAAGTTATCGAATTTTAAAAAATACAACAGAAAATAATAGGAAGAACGGAAAGCAGTCACATAAAAGGCAAACTGATGTTATAAGAAAAAACCTCGTTCGATATTTCTTGAATTATTTGCTTCTACCGGATTGAAAAGGGTCATGACGTCAATTCATGTCTGTTCGTTTCAGGCTGACATTATGTAAACTGACCAATGAGAAAATACGAGTTATACTCATAAAATGAGTCGTTTCCTTGTGAATTGAGTAAACTTACAAACGCGTTTAACAAATATTTCAAACTGCGCCGTTCAGTTACGTAACATTAATAAGAATGATGGAACATTTTAATTTGCAAAAGAAAAATACCGTCCAAGTATTGCATTAATTTTTAAAGTCTACGAACAAAATTGGTGAATTTTTATATTTCGAAATATCGTATTTATAAATATTAAACTGTAAATCTTTCTTTAAGAAAATAGTAACACAAGATGTTGATATTATTATAATAACGAATTTTGTTGCAACAAAATCATAATCTTTATTTAATTTCAAATCAGTTTTATATAAGTTTTAGCAAATATATATCAGATCTAAGAATTATAAAACAAATAATATTCGATGTAAATGTGAAAAAGAATTCTAATAAAATTGTTGTCAAGAAAAGACTTGGAACTAAAGAAAATTCGTAGGTAAAATTTGTAAAAATATTTTTTCTTCTAAATCCTGCAGTTGTCCGTTTACATTATGATACAATTTTAACTTCTCATATTCGTCGAGTTTTTAGGGTTAAGATACAATCGCCACTCGACCTCTCGTCCTGAAGAAACTCTCTCCCGAAACTCTCCGATCGCACGTACGATCTCGAAGTGCAATCTCCTTAAACCTACAGAGGATTCCCTCTAATCCCAGAGTCCATCAATGTCCTCGTTCTGCGACAAAGTGGCTTAAAACGAGGAGCGGATCCCGATATAGGCGACGGTATTAAAAATCTCGGGGGGTCCGATAAATTCAAAGATGCTCGGAGGAGAAAGAAAATGAAACGAATTTTTTTTAAACCGAAATCCGTAAAGACCTCGTAAATTAAGTCGACAGTGGCGAGTCGCAGCTGCAATACAAGAGATCGTACGGTACACTCCTCTTCTTTTTGGCCGGCCAGAAAGGGTTGTGACGTCATCTTCCCTTCCAGAGGCGAGAGGTGTGCCTGATGTAATCCGCGTGTACGTACACGTATTGCAGCGGAGGCAAAAAAAGAGAAACGAGGAAGAGGCAAAGGACTCGTCGCGATGGAAGAAGAAGAAGAAGAAGAAGAAAAAGAAGAAGAAGAAAGGTTGAACGCGGATCGTTCCCGAATCGTTCATTACGGTAACAGACTGCATAATTCGTCATGCTTCGCACCTTTTAAATGGCCACTTGCTTCGCCAGACGGTAAGCTTTTTTTCTTTTCGCGATTATTTCTTTCTTCTCGGCAACTTGATGTTTCCTGTTTCTATAAAGTATCGATTTTGTTTATTAATTTGCCGAATTAAAATTTTTTGGCAAAAAAATGAAGTAAATTTGTATTGCAAATTCGAAATCATATAGATTTTAGCAAGTTATGGACTTGCATCATTTTTTTGTCTTCATAATATGGATTTCTCATGTTAGTGTCTTTTGTTATTTTTATATCTTTCTAATAGCCCATTGAGGGAAAATGTCAGAGGCGTTCCTTTCCATTTATGAATAACTACTGTCCATATTTTATCCTTTTGACATTCAATTTTGAATTTTTCTGGAAGTAATCATCAAATTAAAATTTACTTCAGCACCTATTATTACGAAGAGTCCAATTACATTTCATTGATCGAAGGTGTAAGTTAACGGCACCGTAGTCGAACGATCGATGTAACATAATTAGCAAGCGATGCACGCCGCAAATGAGAACGTGCGACGCGCTGCGTGTAATTGGCAAATTGTGGCACATGCGGCAACACGATGGTCCGTAGTAATAACCAGAATTTTCGTTCTTGCGTAATGAATTTATGGCAATAGCGGCTTCTTCCTGTTTGTTACGATTGAAAGTTTCCTGAATGCAACGAAAAGTAAACTGTTTGATGTGCCAAGAAGATACGACGAGCATTTTCCGTTTACTGTTTTTCTTGAAACTTCTTCTTCTTAAATGATCATAAACCGCACAATATAATAGTAAATAAATCATACCGTTTCTTTGTGATTTATCTTCCTTGTTCAAAATTTAACGATTAAAAAAGAATTTTAAAAAGATAGATACAATAATGAAACATTGGAATAATATGTGAAAAACGAAAGGCATCTGCATCGCAGTTTATATTTCCCATGATATATTATTAAAAAAATCGATGCAGCTAGCAATTTTTCGGCATTAAACCTAAATTGAAATTCAAAAGTTGTCAAACTCTCTCCATGCTTGAGATTAAATAAAAAATAAGTTTTAGTTATCCGTATATCTCTGAGACTCACATTAAATAGGCCAAGTACTTTTAGCTTAAATTTTTAATAAAAAAACGAATTTAATTTTTCTAATCAAAGAATCCCATTCTCAAACATAGCTTAATTTATTTTTTAGATTGTATAACACACATTCATTGAATCAATCATCAATGAAGGCAAGTGAATAATATGTAACAGTAAGTAATAATATAGAGTACGTAAACCATTTAATTTTAATCGTCATGTAGAGAATTTAATTTAAAGTTTCAGTTACAAAGATTGACACCGTCCTATTTCGCAGTCCACACGCGAATGAATAATTTGCGCCCTCGCGCGATTAATAAGCGCGAGATGTGTCAGTACGACCACATTAGTATATAAGTACCAACGCTCTTGTTATGTCACACACGATTGTAACGTTTTATTTATTCGTGGCATTTCGGCAATTGCGACGCAAAATTATTCTATACGCGATAATATTTAATACATTTTTACTGCGATTTATTATCGTAATGTATTTAATACAAGTTTTTGCAAAATCATAATTTTTATTAAGTTAGATTTATCCATCTGCTTTTACAATTTTTATTTCACATGCAAATGTTATAACATGTAAGACAAAAATGTAATTGTAAAAAAAAGATATTTCTATCGTTCTATTTAATATTTTTATCTTTCATATGAATTTTAAATGCTGCTCGATTGTCAACCATGCGGTAAATATTTTTCCGGAAATTCGAATGATGAATTTCGTATTGACAGCTTAGAAAGGATTGATTGAGAGCGAATAAAAAAATAAAAGTTTTGATAATAGAACACGTGAAAGATGAAATATTTTAAATAAAAATTAAATATATTATACGTATGTACATACATAAAACATAATTTATAGTTTATATTTATAAAATTATAAAAAATTGTACGTAATTGAAGCATGTAATTTAGCTTTTAATACAAAGATAGCAATTCAAAATTGTCTCAGATTTTATTTTAAAGTTTGTTGTAATCAATTTTTGGAACAGGCAATGTGGGATTTTCCGTATAAATTATAATTACATATATATGTTAACTGAAAGTTTAAATCAAATTTTGAATTATTCTTATAAATCCAGAAATTTATTTGAACATTCTACTATAAAATTACATTATCGGCTAAACACGTACTCTCATTTATCTTGCATTTTTGGTACTTTATTAATAAATTGCGATGCGGAGGCCAATCGGACACGCAAAGAATATGCCTGCAAAATTTGTTCAAGCAATTTAGAAAAACATATTGCATACTTTCCATAATTAGGACAACTGGAACTTTCGCGTGTCAACCGCACGACATCTTCAGTTGAAGCGGTTCTACCGGTTATCTCCGCCTCGTATCATATCGCACTGTGTCGCACATCGATGCCGGCCGACAAATTGCGAAAGAGCGGACACGCAGCTACTCGCTGCGTGTAACAATTCTCGGTAGTGCGGGCGGTCATCGTGGGTGTCCGTCCGTCCGTAATTCCTTGGCCCGTGTTCGCGATCTTCCCTCTTCCTCCGCATTTGGAAGCGTTCTGTTTCTGGCTGGTGACGCCACGTTTTTTTTTTTTTTTTTTTTTACGTCTCGTTCGAACATATGTTGCGGCGAACAATCGTCGTTCGAATAGGGGATCGAGAATGCGAATAACGAATAATGTCTGCTGTTTTCATCAACGTTTTTCAATCCTTTCGTCCTCGACGACCCAATTAAAAAAATGCTCTTTTTTTCTCATTTTTAATAGCCGCGTGTATAATTTTAAAGATACTCTGGTTTGTGAATTATTTAAGTCGTTTAACATTTGTGATTTCTAAATGGAGTAATAAATCGATTGTTGGGCAGAATATAATAGAATATAAGTTGTTTGATTAAAAAATGTAAATAGCTTACGAAACTACGTAATATTAAATTTAATTAATATCTTTATAAAGTACGAAAAAAGAGAAATTTACATTTCTGTTATTTCAGTAAAATAATCATGCATGAAATTTTGTATATGTCAAACTTCTATGGAAATACGTATTATTATTCTTTATCGGATAAAAAATTCAACTTTTCTTTTAATAAAGATTTGATTAGTGAAAAAAGTTAATGTACTTTATGATTCAGAATTACGATTGCAAAGAATCGTTTAAGAATTTTAATTACGAAAAAAAGAAGAACTTCTTGGCGATTAATAACGGCAACGGAGATTATAGAATAATACAGTAGTTTCGGACTTTTATAATAATACTTTATGTTCTTAATGATAAGATTAACGTAATAACAACAGTTTTTTAGAATCGCGCGCATGAGTAATTCTTGTAGCAAGTTTTTAATATCGTAAAGAGGATTATAATGTATAAAATGTTCTTTTGCGATTGCATCATAATATTTTGTTCATTGTTTAGTTTTAATTAATTCATTAGCACGATAAAATAAAATTTAGAGTTTGTAAAGTTAAACTTTTCAACATATATATTCCTTATCGTTGTGTCATCTACATGTAAATTGTTAAAATGAGATTCTTTTTGAAGATATTCACATTAGTATATATCCATGGAATTGAATATTACTTTATTAAAATCGTTATCGTGTCTAACAAATCCCGGTGTCGTGTCGTGAACTTTAATTAAAATGTGAAGCCGTCGCTTGTAAAGAAACTAATTATCGTTGTAATTGGTTTAGTCGGCAGTCGCACGCATATATGTTCAAAATACGGACAAAATTATTATGCATTCGAAGCATACATAATAAAACATTTTTATAAATTTACACGCACATTTACATATTATACACGCTCAAACAATTATATATAAACATTTTATGTTAAGATATTAAAAAAATATGTTTGTATTTTGTAAAAAAAATAAATATCCCTCCGTGAGTTATGTCAATAACTCGTAATATCGTAGTAGAGATTGTAATATTCTAAGAAAGTTATATAAGTCGATTATTATGTTTTTTAGGAAAGATTTTCCATAACAATATACTTAAAAATCTTTTAACATGGAAATATATAGAATGAAATGAATTTTATTTAAATACTTTCGGCAAATAATATAATATTTGACAATAATAAAATATTAAAAATAAAAAATTTCAAGATAATTTTAAATCAAATTGCATTTTGAAGCTCTCTTTTTCTATCTTATATTATTAGCGTTGGACTTATACCGCTACAAAATTAAGAGACTTATATTATAAAATTACATCATGATAAAAAATTAATTTACTCACTCGATGTCCCTTCTCGCCAGTAGCTCCATGTTCTCCTCCCGCTCCCTTCTCACCTTTGGGTCCGAGAGGTCCATCAGGTCCGATGTCACCAGGGAGGCCTTCTATTCCTTGAGGCCCAGGTATTCCACGAAATCCTGGCTGTCCTTTTACTCCGGTACAATTGCATTTGTACGAGTCCTTGCATATCTGAAACAAATATATTGTAAAGATACTCGTTAGAAAATTCTTTGTAAAAAATTCGATCTGCAAATTAGTTCTACCTCAGGAACGATAATTTTGATAAAATCTTAAATCGACCTAAATACGAATATAACCAGAAGCGTTTTAGTACGGTAAGCGTCATGATCGAATCGAGATTTATGAAATTTTATTTATTCTGAGAACGTGTATAACGTCGAGGAAAATAGAAGCTCTTGGAAGAGCTTCGCCGAGTTTAATATTTCTAATTTCATGCTTCAAAATGCTACTTTATTAACGATGAATGTCGCAGCAATTTCTCGCAACGATATATATGTAATTGGGAAATACATGCTGCGCACTAACAGAAAATGTATATTACGCAACTTGATAAATTGCATTTATCTGGGAATGGAAATAAAATATCTGCAACGGATCTTGTTGCGAGGGTCGCGATAAAAATTGATTAAAAACGGCTTTGTTATACCGTCAAAAAAAATCGGAATCGAGGACACACACAGGGACTGCTGAAGAGGAAGAGCATACTGATTGCTGCCAACGGCGCAGAGCGTGTCGATTGAGATTATAAGCAGCGATGAAAGTTATAAACAAGCATTATAATGTTTTTTTTTTTTTTCACATATTTTTTATTTTCCCCATGATGTAAAAATAACCGTAATAAATCGTAATTTAATTGTAATTTTATAATTCTGGAATTCGTAGATCTTTTTTTCAAATCTTAAATATTATGAAGTTTATATAATACCTACAGTGCGTCTAACAACTAATAGCACTCTTATTCTTTAATATTCTAAAAATATGAATATGTAATTACGATCGATATTTACATACTTTTAACAGGTAAATTTATTTATCGTCCGAGTCAATCTGCTCGTGTGCGGAGATTGTTTTGTCTTATTTAAAAAAATTTCATTAGATATCTCTTCACGGATCTTCGATAACAAAGATTTACTATCATGATAATCCCGCGACTACGCCAGTGAGTTACGAAGGCCGCGCTCTATTTGAATAACGTGAAAGAGGACGAAAACGGAATCGTGCTTCCACACATTTGCCTTGTAGATGAAAGTTCTGCGCTTGTGTCAACGACGCACTCTAGGACCGACCAGGCTTTCAAGGAACCTTCGTAACACCGTACTCGTCCAGGCATCGTTTTTCGTTCTTCTACTCTCCTCGGTTATCTCTGATCTTCCTGCATATGCGTTTCTGTTCTGCAGCTTATAACGCCTTATCGTTTGTTTGTACAATGCTTTTTCTCTAAGACTAAGGGATTATTGAACTTAAATGAGAACTTATTAAATAATACAGCCAAAAAATTATATTCAAATAAATTTGTCTTGAAAATAATACATAATAAAGATTTATGCAGTTTTAAAAATAACAAAAAAACTTTTTGATTATATATTAAAATCTATGATATAATATGATTTCAGAACGCTCTTTTATCTATGGCATAATTTTCATTTAAAGTTCATAACATTGCAAGATTCATGCGGTGTGATAAATGTGATTTGAGACTTTTTAAGCTTTAAAAGCTCGGTGGCATCTCAAGGCTATTGTTACTTATGCAATGATATAAGCGCTTCTGCATAATCTCAATGTCGTCATTACGTTACTGTGCAGCGCAATGTCATTCTACTTAAATATCGTAGCAAAGAAGATTTGAAAATATGCGGCTCTATCTTGAGATACAGAATATATATATATATATATATATATATATATATATATATATATATATATATATACAGTACCGGCCAAAAATATATCACCTTTAGTATTTTTGAGTATAATTTTATTCAAAGTGCATGGATATTTATAATATCATAATATATGTTTTGATACAACTTACTAAATAAAATATTTTTCATAAAATAATATAAAAACTTAATTTTAATAATATAAAAAATTAATTTTGTAAGTAAGTAAATTAAATTAAATTTATGCTCAAAAATCCTAAAGGTGATATATTTTTGGCCGGTACTGCATATATATATATGTAATATGATTAAGTTTTTAAGAATAACTAAATTTTTCCATTTCTAGTAGGAGAAATATTATATACGTGAAATTTATTTATTCTGCTATTAAATAAAATGAAACAGAGTGGGAAATAAAGATAAAACTTATTCTTGATTCTTCATTCTAAAAATTTAATCTTTTTCATCTAACTATTAAAGTACTTTCAAATATAGGGTAAGTTTGAATTGAGTTGCGAATCAATCTATTAGTCTATTTTATCAATAACGGAATTTTCGAAAATTTAGAAAGACAGATTATTGTAATTATCTTTAATAAATGAGGCAAGAAAACGTCAAACTATCTAAATTTGTGGTGTCGCTGCTACTTAGTGAAGCAGTCTACGTGCGCACACATTATCCTGTAATATCAATATCGCGCCGTCAGCCTAACTCGTGCAATTAACTTAAGTGCGTGGGATCGCTTAACGCGTCTCCTGCTGGCAATCTCAGCAAATGCGAGCGTGCAAGTTGATTCCGTGTCTTCTTGTTCCTCAGTTTTCGCGCAGCTTTATTTCTCCTTTTTCTCTCGTCAGAGAAGAATCACATTTCTTAATCAGATGATGTATGTACGTAATATATAAAAAGAAAAGAAAATATATAAAAACATTTTTGGACAAAATCTTTTCTGTTTAAACAATTCAATTATTAAATGCCTGAAAATGATTAATAAAGATATTTTTTTTTTTTTAAATTTTGTCAACACTTTTCATAAATAATGGCCGGCATCTGATGCCGCGCGAAACGCGTTCTGTACATTGGATCGCACGACCTCGTCGCATAACGATATCCTACCAAATATGTGTAATGCAGGCGACAGGCTCTCCCTGTTTCCACGCATCGACATATATGACGTAACCCAGCATCAGCCCCGCCGAGGAGGAATCCTCGCGTAGCTACGCCGTGACATAATTCCACGATTACGCGTGCGAGAGGGCGATCTGTCGGGAATTATGCTTCGTTTGTGCATCGCGACACGCTTCGCCGAGAAAGCAGAGTCTGTAGTCTCACCAAGATGCTCCGATTTCACGGAATAACTTGCATCACTTTCCAAATATCGCATACATCTGTATAATCACTTTTACTTCCATTCGTCGGTTCTTTGATCAATTTATTTGTTATATAAAAATATTTTAAAGAATTATTTCCACCTATTAAGCAATTTAAAATAAGCATTGTTTTTGTAGTTTAGACTTTAGACTGACATCATATTGTAAAAATTTAATTATCTATAATTTCTCTTGTTTAAAGAAATTTTAGTAAATAATAAATTTGAGAACAAGCAGAGGGATAATTTAACTCTGATATCTAAATGTAAAGTCTTCTTTAAGAAAAGGTCGCGCGGAGTAATATTTAAGTTAAGTTAGATTAGCGTCAAGTCATAGATTAGGCTAGTGTCAGAATGGTCAAGGTTTCTCCTGATATATTCTTCTTTATTATCAGAAAAAAAAACTTTTGTATCAAAGTTTTTTTGTTGATAAAAAAAAAGTTATCTGTGTTCGCGAAGAATATATCTCTGAAATTTGTGTCGCACCATTTATGGACTGCTTCATATTATTTCACCATCAATTGAATATGAAGAAAGAAATTGGGATAAATCTGGGACGAATCTGTTTAAAATTATTCGCCCCACAAATAAACGCATGCACGCAGTTCGTAAAGGATTATGAAAGGCATATGGTTTCGTTTGCGAAAACTAACTAGCATAATCACCACGCTAAAGGCCGATACGACTAGTTTAAGTACACCAAGTATAAGTACACAAAGCCTCCCTCTCTCGCTCTTCGTAATGTACACGTGCTCGAAGAAAAAGAGTTAAGTACAGCACCACATAGCCCAACCGTTTTCGACGAATAGCGGACGTTTACGCGAGTCGTCGTTCCAAATATTTAGGCTTCGCCTGTGGAGGTTCGTGAACCCCGATTCCAAATTTACACCATTACGATACGCGTTCTCCTATTACATCGAGCTTTAATCCCACATTCGTAGAATGTAGAATGTTGTTTTGCTTAGCAAATCAATTTTTTTTCTGTTTTCATTATTTTGCAGATGAAGAATTAAATCATTTCTTTCCGAAACTTAATGGTTTTCTTTGTAGATAAATAAATATAAATCAAAATAATCGTTATTATTAATATCCCACTATTTAATATATTGTATATCTCTCTATTTTAAAATTTATTTTCCAAAAATATATATTTTTGAAAACAGTTATGAATTCATTTTGACGGCGACAGGTAAATTCTTACGGTGCCCAGGAAATACTTGCAACGGTAAACCCGTTTATTCGGCACCATCCAATACGTGCGTCTCGATGACATTCTCGATTAGTTGTGGCTTGCCAACGTGGCCTTGCAATTGTACATAGCGCCACGATAACGATAATGCACACTTTGAACCTTCGCCACGAAATGGCTTGGCTCGCTAAACGGTTCACTTGAATTCACCAAGATCAACAGGTGTATTCCAACAGGATGAATAAACGGTATTAGAAAATACGCGCCATTAATGTCACTTTCGCAAAAGTTCTTTTAAATCACTTCTTTTGTACGACTTAAGGAATATATATTCTTATTAATTTTTTGGATTAAAAAATGAGGACAAAATTGAGAATGAAAAATTTGGATTCAGAATTATGACTCTTAAACCCTGATGCTTTCTATTGTATGCCCAAAGATATTAATATTTAACAACAACAAAAAAATTGTGCAATTTGACAGATTACATAAATTAGTGATTAAAAATTCAGAGACACGAGGATTAAAATAAATTTTCTTTCACGCGCATTCATTTTTATTCCCAAGCTTATACGTTGCTGATTTATTACGCGAGTCAAACTGTCGCGTACGGAAAGTCTTTCGGCGTGAGATAAAGTACAAAGATCGATATAATTAAAGCAAAATGTAAGACGGAATTGTGGCGCAACGGACTCCCCGACATTAAATTATCGCGTTTAACCGCGTAATACTTTGGCGGGACGAATCGGTATATAGCTATCTCACCTGGTCGCTTTTAAGCACAACCCGTCCCCGAGGCCTCGCCTCGCTCAGGTTCGACCGGTTCATTTTGCGATATCTTCATGGTATCGACAACACCAAACTTTCTCGCCCAGCTGCATTAATCGTATGCAAAGAACACTCAATAGCCTTTCTCGCAGATTTTCAATTGCACTCATTCCGACCTACTCTTCCATCTAGATCTGTGCGAGATACGTGTGAGATACAGCTGAATTGATGCAAGAAAAGAAAGAGAGCGCGCCTACACTTGTGGAGAAATTGTCTTTCAAATCTATATAATATCTGTTTATTTATGTATGTGACTGTACATAGTTTATTACTGCAAATTTGCAAATATTATGCGTATTGAAATTAACAAAATTATATAAATCATACTTTTTAATATTATAAATTAAAGTTTATTATATAATAAAACCACAATTTTTAAGTATACTGAAGTAATGAAAATTAAAATACTTGGATTTTTTATTATAAAAAAAAGTTTAAATCTTTTTCTTCACTTTTCTCTTTATCATCATTTCTTGAGGATAACAATCGAATTAATATTATAAATTTAAAATACAAATAATTTCTCGTATAGCGAATCAAAGTTCGGCTTGTTTTTTAATAAATAGTAAATGCTAGTAAATTTTCGTACGAGAGACGATGATGGTCTCGTTCGGGCTCGAGGACAGTTTATGCGATACCAACTTAAGAATCGGCGAGAGATCGGCACGAGGGGCGGAGAATGACTTCACGGTATCTGCATAACGTGCAGTAATATTAAGCGTCCCCGGACCTGGCCGGATGACATCGCCGTCCGCAGGAAGATACGCGCATCGCGTCGCCTTTCTCACCGCTCGCCTTGTTTTTTCTGTCTCTTTCTCTATTCTCTGTCTTTCTTCTTCGTATCCTCTTCAACGCATTTTTTTCTCCTCACATCGATCTCTACCGCCCCGGTCCACCTCCCTTTCTCTCGACGTGTCTCGGATCGTTCGTTGCTCCAGGAGACTGTCGCGCGCAGAAATATTTAAGGACTTAAGACGACGCCGCTCGAAAATCAATTCAACGAACCAGAAAATTATTAAGTCTCCTTTTAGTTGTACTTTTTGCACATTTCCCGTGCTTAAGAAGAATTTAGCGCTAAAAAAAAATGACAAGAAGAAAAGCGGAAAAAGAAATAAATGACAGAAACTACAAATGTAATTACGTGAAGAAATCAATTAGCTCATTTTTCTGGGTTAAACTGGTTTGCAATCTAATGACATATTAACAAGATTAATATTGTAAAAATCCTTCAAGATTTATTTTCATTTATTTAATTAAGCGTTTGCGTTGCCCGATATCGAGTTTAATACGGCAGGAACGAGAATTGAATATCGGTGGGATATATCACTTTGCGCGCGATTATTTCCTCGCGTATTAGATTTCCTCGCTTTACTATCGAGTCTTCCAGGAGGATCATCGAGACGTACCTACGGACTTAGGTCAGCTTATGGCTGTAATCATGCATCTCGTTTGTCGAAGTGTCAGTGTGGCTGGCGCAAGTGTTGACCCTCATAAAGGACCCAGTGTCGCGGTGTGTGAGTTCATGGGCGCCCACAATAAGGGGCTTAATCGGCCTGTTATACTCGCAAGAATTACAGCGGTGATATCAGTGAAATGCACCGACGAAAGTAAAATAAGATTTAAAAAAATCACCCTTGCACAAGCGCTGTTTTTACATCGGCGATATTTAAGAGAAAGTGTGACATCCTTAAAAATAATTATAGGTTAAAAAATGATTATATACGAATAATTGACAAGCAGTTTTACTAAATTTATTTGCCCTCAAAAAACAAAAAATCCTGTAATCATATTTAAATTAAAATTGTCGATAAAAATTGATTACAAATGTTTTTTATTAAAATGCAAGAATAAAAAAAATTTTTGGAAAACGAAAATTAAGATCCATGATGTACAATAGAGATTATATCTATTAATAAGAATAAAAATATATTCAAAGTCACGTTACTACATATTATAGCAATAATTCATAATTTGTTTTCCACTCTTTAATTTCTCGTGGCATACATTTCAGTGATAATAATTGCAACGTCATCGCACGAGGAAAAAAATCTTTGCGGACGCCCATGTGTCGAGATCGTCTTTGCGGTTAAAAAAGACGAATTTAAGATAATCCGCAGTATTCTTGAAGGATCGATCGAAGATCTCTATACTAGTATCGAGAATTCGTGGTTAAGCCGCGAGCGCTGATCTCACTATCGATATCACGTAAACGGTGTTATTTCGAGCAAACTCCCTTTGAAAACTTCAGAGAATCTGCACTGAATACATATTTTGAACGCGTGCGAGAAATTTCGCATTGCGAATAAGTATTGAATTTTTGCTAATAATCTCTATGGAAACATATATGCACACTTTATAGTAATTCTCACGAAAATGACAAATTTCTGTCTACGTTGTTAAAAAAAAAATAGATTTTTTTTACTATTATAAATAGATTTTAGAATTTTTTTTAATATCTCTGTATCTTATAATCTGGGGAAAAATTATTTCTATCATCGTACAGTTCAATAATTATTTTGCAATACATCATTTAGCCGATGTCGTGTTAATATTTTATTGGAAATATAAAAATATATATTTTGGTACTATAAATTATCGCGTATCTATATATTTTACTACTATAAATCATCTAATCACATAAATGAATAGAGAGATCGTATGTATTCGCGTGTAATTGTAATATTTAAATCTAAACTCGTCAAAATTATATCGGTTTCAGTTCTCGCTAAGAGAAATTCGCTGAAAAACGTAAACGAATACCGCTAAGATGGATCCATTTTATTTATACATATCTTTCGAGCGTATTTTTTTAATACCTTGAGAATGCCGTGTATGCTTAATTATGTTATGCAATAAAGCGTTGCATAATATTTATATATTACGGGATCTTTTTCCAAAACGACCTACAACAGTATTGCTCAACTTAAAATATACATAAATGTGTGAAGTAGTATAAAATTTTTTTTACGTATGAAGCTCTCGCACAGTTAATCAATAAAATTAATTATAATCAAGCAATCAATGGAATTATCAATAAATTTATGTTTATACTGCCAATTTGAAAGAATGATTAAATCCGCTAGATCTATAAAAACTAAAAATATTATTCTCATTTTACGTATTACAAATTAATAGCATTTGTGAAAGATTGAGTTGTTTTATAGAATTCAAATTACCATGAATTTAAAAAGTCGAACTTTCCACCGATAGAAAAAACACTTAATTATTTTTTTTATTATAGGATTTTTGCGTAGAATTTGTTTTTTTTCTTTATATCAAACTATAATAAACAAATCTGATATTGAAAATAACGACAAAAAAATTGTATAATCGAGAATGTATGATGAGTTTGCGGCACAACGCGAGAGATGGGACGCTGTCAATGATTTATGATCTTCGAAGTTAACGAACACTATGTGATGCATGTACTATGGCATGAAATTTTTTGTGACTCTTTTCTACCATGAAGTATAAGTTATTGATGACGGCGTGAAAGCTCGTAATTTAGCTTCGCGACAGAATGTTATAAATATATTTAATTGTATTATTACGACTAAAATATCTTATTTAAAAAATTGCATTTTTTGGCAACGAAAAATACAGGTTATCATTTATCCTTTGAACTTTTATAAATACATTTTATATTTATAATTTAAAATTTAAGTCTAAATTTAATTTAATCTAAACTCATTAATGTATTAACAATAATAATCTAAGCTATTTAATAATAATCGGTAATCTATTAATAATAATTATCTATAACATTAATAATAAACATTATGATAAAACAATTTAAATATTACTTTATCATAAAGAATGAATACAAGAACAAAAATTTATAATTCAAATAAAATTCACAATTATTTTTAATAATGCCAACAAAAGTTTAATTAAAGTTACATCCATTATTATACGAGCATTATGTTGAAATTGAGAAAGATACCTAAAAATAGAAAGAGTAATATTTTCTTAAATCAAACTATTACTTGAATATCTTTTTAAATAAATCTTACATAAAGAAATATACAAAAATTAGATAATGCTACTATATAGATTATAAAGTTCTATTACATTATTTATTACAGTATTTTTTATAGTATTTCTGTAGATTATTGTGCAGATTATAAAGTTTCCAGTATAATTAAAAATTACAGTTATATAAAAACAGTCTTTTTATGTAAGAATAATTTGGAATAATTAAATAAATATATGTGTAAATGTTTAAAAAGAAACACACACGTGACTAAAATTATCAGAAATAACAGATTAATGAGAATTTAAAAAAATATGTCAACATTGAGCATTAAATCATAATAATGTTTGAAGAGAATTGAGATCGGTATTTATCTTCCGCAATTTGTGACATCAGATGTTAAAATAGATCGCGTCATAACATCGCAGATCCGCGGGTGAAGAGCAAGGTTTCCCGCATTACGCGATGCGTAAATCGATTGCACGCAGCGACGCAGCTCATCATTTAGCGTTTCGTCCAATTTTAATCGATCGCACGCGTTTCCATCACGGGTCAAATGTCAACTTTTAGCGTACTCGCCTAACTCCTGCGTTATTAATCGCGACGCGGGCGATCTTCAGCGCCTTCGCTGACCTCACCGATTTCGAAAGTGCAATAATTTATCAAGCCTATGATCGGATTCAGGGCCGTTGGATTATTAGCCATGTCAACAAGTCCATGTGTAATTAAAGATCAGTCGATGTTGATTTTTTACACATTCATTTATTCATCTGAAAATATAATTGTGTGTGTACTTGTGTATATGTATATATTATTATTCTTGCTTCAGTAATAATAGACCGTCGTGCGGAATATCGTTGATCAATTATGAAACAAACAGAGACTTGAAATGTACGACGTCACAAATTCTTGAATTTTAAATTAAAAATTCGCTTTAGGATTTAATTCTTATTCTAACTCGACAAACAGAAGAATTGTAACAATTAAATTAGAGTTTAAATGTATTAAAATAAATATTTAAATATAATACTAAAGTATTTTTTATAAGTTAATAAAAAATTTTATCATTTTATGTTACAATTACTTATTATATATATATATATATATATATATATTAACTTTAATTAAATAACTTTTGTGATGATTCACAAACAGTCCGCGCCTTTGCTAAAGATAATGAAATAATACTTTTTTAATGCGTGTCATTAAATTATGAAAGTTACGATGTATATTTTTTCCGTGTTTTTTCTTAAAACTTGATCTCGTTTCTTTTTGAATGTAGCTTTGCCACTGGCCGATCTACTTTCCAAGTTTAATTTATCGGCGACACGTGAGGGAGAAAAATATCTCGCATAGTACGCTATGGGATATATCGACTGCCGCGGAAATAGAAACGGATATGCAGCCGCCCTATTTTTGGGGCACGTAATCGATATCCGGGGGTGCGTATACCGGGACCGCGAGAGGAATTCTTGAATCAACTCCCGTTGAGAAGTTAATCGCTCTCACGAGCCTGAAGAACGTGACACAACTCGTTTCTTTCTCTCGCATAAGACAACCGTCATAAAGATGGACAATGTTGTTTTCGAGATTGGTAGGCGCGAAACGATTTGTTAAAAGTCAGAGATACAATATGAGAGATAACTTGACACGAGCTGGAGAAATTTCGTTGATGTGAGCACAAAATACAAGATATTTTTCAGTTTATTGAATTGAGTTACTGTCTTATAAGACAGGATATTACATTTTTTTTCAAATTAATATAAAAAATATAAGAATTTAAAATCGATTTGTTAAAATTAATTCTTATTAAAATTGTATGATTACAATTCTCTTTGTATCTCTGTGTATGTGTGTCTGTGTGAGTAAATTAATATTATTTCAATTTTCTTTTATGAAAAAAATCACTATTTGTAATCATAATCCAAAACATAATCTGCTATATATTATAATATTATATAATGTATTGAATGAGAATCTTGGTATCCTTTTTTTTTTTTTTTTTTTTAGACATAATCTACTTCAAATTCCTCGAACAAACGGCTATTGAAATGAAGAACGAGAATTCTGAAGTAGAGTTTGTATTTGAAAGCTATCGACTTTCCAGACATGGACGATACTATTTTAAAGTGTTCCAGGTCACCTACCCACGAAAGTGTTAAAGCTTTCCCCGGGCAGCGCGCAATGATTCCTTCACAAAAATAGCTTCCCCGGCTCTGTATAAACCGATTACTCCCGAGGGAAACCATTCCTCTTCCGAGAAGAAACAGAAGAAATGTATGACGTATTCCCAACTGATAGAGAGGAGCCACGACGATTCGGATTCTTCGGGTTTGCGCACGAAGGAAAAGTGTTACGCATCGTGCTTAACCCCGTGAACTCCCACAACTTATTCGCCGATAGCATGTATCGAGGTTACTCGTTTCGCAAGAGATATTACGTCCACCCCTTGGTGTCCCACATAGATTGAATAAGTGACAGATAAGATACATCTAAACGAATTAGGGGACAATCGCTAATTCTCATTCATAAGACTATTTTTTATTTCTAAATTATTTGATTATATAAAAACGCAAAATTTAAAGCCCCCGAAAATGAAGATGTAACAATCAAGTCAAATGCTTATAATGTGAAATGATTTTTTGCCATTATTAATAAAATCACATTTTCCTGGTAGTGTTTTTAATCGAGCGTTATGACTTTCAATCGAAATTTCATTAAAAAATTTAATTTATTAAAATAGCTTGAAAATAAATTAATACCTGCAATTCGCACACAGGGTGTACATACTTTTACATAATACGATATATTAGGCGATGTCACGCTCTTGTCTTATATTCACTTCTATACTATCTCATACATAAATAAGTAAAAATTAATGAATAAAGAACTGTGTATTCACTGTAATCTAATATCGTGTATTAATACAATTTTACCGAATAAGAGGTCCAGACGATTATAGAGTGACATCACGCTCCAAAGTTATTTATTACAAACGTGAATGAAACAGTTCAGCGTGACAATCGCTGATAAGAGTCGGGAGCTCGAGGGTGAAGGAGGATAGGCCGTTTATGGTTGTTTCGCGATAACCCGTTTATACTCCAATCGCACGTGCGCACTCTTCTCCTCTCAGCTCCCACGTCCTGCGTTCGTCACAAATTCTCGGCATATGTGCACGAAAGAAAAGGGGGAAGAGTAGAGAAAAAATTATTCAGAGACCCACGAATTTAATGAAGTCCGAGCGCGCGGTTTTTATCGCGCGTTGTCGATTGATGACGGAGTTATATTCTGTATAAATTTCTTATAGATTGCAACGACAATACGTTACATAATCCTACATTGACACAATAAGAATATCAATATAATATTTACATTCTGATAAAAAATAAATTATATACACATGAAATGGTAAAATTATAATTACAAAGTTATAAAAAAATTAATTTAAGAAACAATATTGTTACGTGAAACTGTAGATATATGTGTCTTAAAGTTTTTTATTTTCTTTCGTTTCAATTCATTAATGAAATATGAGACGATTTCTGATACGATTGACAGTGCTAAGAAGCGCATCGGCCATGCGAGATCAAGCATATTATTTTTCGTAACGTGGTCACTCGTGTAAACTAAGGTCGTAATCGTGAAGAGTTTAATTTACGCGGTACCCCTGAATAACATTCCACATGATAGCACCAAGACCTCATTTCGCGGAAGCCAAGATCGGCGGTCGTTATTGATAACAATACATATAATAATTGTGATTTATTTCGATTTAGGAAAAAACGAGAGATCACGTGGACACGAATGTCAAGTCATTGCGGGTATTCTTGCTCCGCGACGCATCCGCTTCAATACGAGCTTCGAAGAATTACATTATCGCGCGTTTATCGCTCGCAATGAACTGTTCATTCGCGGTGAAGTAAATGTTTGCGGGTAACGAAAGTATATATATCAGAGAGTTAACGCACGTTGAATAACGACAAGCGCGTCGACTATCAAGACTCGAAATTACGC
Organism: Anoplolepis gracilipes; assembly: GCF_047496725.1. NCBI lineage: Eukaryota > Metazoa > Arthropoda > Insecta > Hymenoptera > Formicidae > Anoplolepis > Anoplolepis gracilipes. Next base: position 3,543,901 of record NC_132983.1, read on the forward strand.
GCGAAATTAAGATTATGCTCTGAGAACGCGTATTCGCGATGGAAAAAAAAAAAAAAAAAAAAAAATAAGATTTGCAAAAAATTACAAGTATGCGCAAAATATAATCCAATCGACGACATGCTAAACTATAGTATGCATTCTTTGTCACAAATAATTGCGCGGTCTTTTCCTTTACGAGCAAATGTAACGAATTGATTAATCGTTACGTCATACAATTAAAATGATTATTAGGACAAACGATAAATAAATCAATTAGTAGAATTTAAGCTGACGTAATAAAGCCGGCGACGGAATTGTAACGACACGGACTGTCGGCACTGCAGCTGCAAAACAGCGAGCTGCAAATCATAACACGTATAATTAATTGAACCATCATTTATCGAATTGACCGAAGCCTTTCATTCATGCCTTGCAATCGCTAATCTTAGAGGGATATCATTCACGGGATATCGCCCACATTGCCGCATATGAGATACATCTACCAGCTGGCGTGCCGCATAGAGATTCCCAGACTCAGAATCTCATAGAAAATTCCAAGAAATTCTAACCGAAAATATAATGTAAACGATGAGATGTTATACATATGCGTAATAAATATAAAAATCACATATGAGTAAACTAAAATACTAAAAAATATATATATATAAGATAGAAGAAGTTAAAATATCTAGAAAGACGATTTGACAATTTCTGACTACATTTTTTTCAAAATCTGACCCTTGTTTTCGAAAATAACAAATTATATTAATTACGAATGTACGAATTATTTCAATATCTATAGACAGCCGTCCCTATATATGTATATTGATATATACATCTGTTTATTCTATTACTGCTCATAACAAAGACCAATGTCGTGCAATGCGCGATGCAAATTAATGTTTGCAATCTCCTTGAGAATATTATTCCGTCTGCGGTTTATATGTATAGAGTATAGACAGTCATCTGCTCGTATATATGACATCATACTCCAAAACCATTTAACATGAACATGTTAGTAGCCACTATTGACCGCCTTTTCTGCTTTCGTCTTAACGCGTGGCATGTGGGATGTGTCATGCGTGAAAAAACTAACTATACGGAAGAAAAAACAGATTTAATTCAGTCTCGATTATGTCATAATCAATTTACGCAGTTCATTGATGTTTATCTAATGCTAAAAATAAATTAAAAAGAGTTTGATACAAAGAAATATAAGCGAATAAAAATTATTTATCGTATAAAATTGTCTTTTTAAAGAGATGTTATGCGCTATATTTTTAGGAATCAATATATTCTAAATACAATCAAAAATAAAAAATTTAGACGTGATTTTAGATATGATTTATTTAATAAGAGTAATTTTTTAAGCTATATTACGTTAAATTAATCATCCCTTTTCAATAGACATCAATGAAAAGGTTTGATCAGTTATAGGGAAAAATAAATAATAACGGCTAAAACCTTAGAATAAATGTGATCACTTTCAATAATGGATTATACATGCGTGTAAATAAGTGACAGCAATGCGTGATGTCATTGACAATCATCGCGCCTACATTGTCACTAAATTGACGAGACAATAATAGCTATGTCAACCCGCCAAAGTAAATTTTTTTATTTTATCGTGAGGTAATCCCCCCCCCCCCTCCTCCTCAAACATCCCGTTATTCTCGGTTGCAATGATGTGAACATCAACTGCGCTCGTTCGATGCGACTCTAAAAATAGCTAGAACTTTCAAGCGATTCGTATTTCGACAAAAATAGTCTTACAAGCAAATTTTACGATTCCGTCGGAATCGTAAAATAACATGTAAGATACGCATACTATAGTTAACTCTCGAGATTCGGGATTAATTCCGACAAATCAAGTTTCAATAATTTGTCTATATTTAATAATTTTAATTTAGTTTCTTATTTAAATGACAGATCTCGAAATACTCTTTTTATTTTACGCTTATCTTGCGTAAAAATCAATTTTTTTAATTATAAGAATCCGGAAATATATCTTTATGAAGTTATAAATCACTTAATAAAATATTTAAAGGAAAAGAAAAAATAAATGGGGAATTGTATTGGCAATTACTATGGTAAAAATTGAAACGCAACACTATTAATTCCAGAAGAGTTATAATTATCGACACATAACACAGTCGTAAATACGATTCTATGCAATTTTAAGTGCATGCATTATTGTATACGCATGATATTAGTCGATGATGTGGGCGTTACGATGATCTCAGTTTTCAGCTATTAAAGACAAACGTGTCATTGATAATTGTGAACCGTTTATCTACTTTCTATTTCGCGCTTATCGATGAGACTGTTTCTTTAAATAAGTTATACGTGACTGCACACAGTATTGCATACACAAGTCTGCAAACGCGATTAACAGAGAATAATCTTCGACTATATTATTTTATATATAATCTTCATTCTATATTACAAATTTTCCACATGATTATAATTTATATCCAAAAATAAAAACTAAATAAAATTTTTAACAAAGTAAAAGCTGAAATGATCTATATATATATATATAATTTGTCATTGTGCGTGTTTTAACTTTGCTTGAATCGCGTCGTCGTAAAAGCAATGGGCCAGTCAATAACAGCTATATTACTCGCAATAAATTAATTTAAAGCATGATGTCACTTGTTTGAAGTCTACGTAATTGCATTAATAATACGCGCGATATAACGCATTTGAAGTGTAATAAAAGTGTGATAAATAGCTTTTCGAGAAATTTGTGCATTGTATCTTAAATTAAATTTTATATAACTATAAAAATAAAAAAGTCATATATATATATATATTTTTAATTACATAATAATTGATAATTTATTTTGAAATATATATTCTTACTTTGCGAATGAATAACTTCACATCTTAATTAAACGTAAATGTCATTGACCGCTAATAGCTTTTTCTTTCTTTGCTATGACGCATTCTATAGTATATCATCTCGCCTAGACAAGTGCATCGAGAGGTTTGAGGTTTGCTTTCATATACAAAACATATTATTGCTGTTAAATGTCTTACTACGACGTTGCATTCTCATACTATACTATCAGATATCATCATACAAAGCGAAAGATTAATAGCGATGTGCGAACGACGTGTTTAGGTTCAATTACATACGAAAAATGTGATGTCACTTATTGTCAGTGGAATGTTAAAAATACATCATTATCCAATAAAGCAAATTAAAGTTGTGAATATATAACTTTGCGGTTTAACATAAAAGACAAAGACTTCAAGTTTTAGTAAAAAATGCTATCTGCAATAAATTGTGTTTTAAATAATTGTGGTTTTTTTTTTTTAAATTATTCCCACGTGTGCTAAAGTTATCCTTGTAAAAAGAATATAGCTGTGAAATCCTAAAGTAAAGTTATGTATCTTCCGTTCGACTTCCGCAGTAAACGCGTAGGTGGAACTGTTTTACATATTCCGCGGGTGTGAAGTTTGAATGAACATATTAAGAACATATTTCGGGAAACCACGCGTAGCGATATATTATATTTCGAAATATTGAGTCAACGCGGTGGGTGTAAGTTTATGGTACAAGAATCAGATTACAAGCATGTTGTTTTCTGATCGATTAAACTTACACTTCTCATCAATATTTCCTTTTTTATTGACCATTCATTATGCTCAATTGAATATCGTAAAATAAATACATGTATAAAAAATTGACTTTAAGAAATAATATAAATACATTAACATTATAAAAATGTAATTATTATTCTGAAAATTTTCGGTGATAAATTTAAGTGATAAAATACGTGTTAAATATATGTTGAATGTTTTGTGACTCTTTCTCTCTTTCGTGTTATAAATCGTTTCATTGTCAAACTCTTCTGGTTGTTGACCTCAACTAATAAGGGCCTATTTATAAGTAGACATACGTACACAATATATATAACAGGATAGATGTTAGACCATCTAGTCATATTTTGTCTGCAAAACGAGCAGGGTTATTGAGTTGGGCTACGCATCATCCCACAATGATTATCTTTTTTAGAAGACAACAGGAAAGCTTTATCGTTATCGCGACAATAGCAGACAACTCTTTTCCTACAATTTCTCGCCAACCTACATATTGCGATCCGTTTTGGTGAATTATTTCATAACATTGTTAGTTGCAAGAATATCATTGTTAGATATTTCTATAAAATTAGGTTTTTTTTTATTTTATATTATGTTATATGGATAAAATTCTCTATCATATACAGCTTATTTTTTATTCAATTTAATATTCTAAGTTCAAATTGAGATATTTCTGTACCAACTATATATATATTTTTTACTGACTGTTATACAAACTATACCCAATACTTTTTCACTTTACATACCTGTTTTCAATTTTTCTTCATTTTCTGATCAACAATAATGTTGCTACTTTATTTTTATTTTTATGAATCGTACAATAAATGTCAATAATTCCATGAGCATCAGGAAAGAAAAAAAGGCCTAAACAAAACATGATAGCATGCACATTGATCTTTGCTGAATAATTTAGTAATAAAAACCTACGCAAGCAAACGGAGCTCTTACGTCGTTTCGAAAATAAATTTCTGTTACAACTATAGTTTTTTGGAAATGTTAGATTAAGATAATATCATATATTATTACTTCATTTCCATATATTATTACTACATTTGTTCACTACACTGTATATGTTTGGATATATATATAGTTTGATTATTTTTTTTATTTGATAAAAAAATTCTATATATATATAGTTTGATTATTTTTTTTATTTGATAAAAAAATTCTATAATAAGCGAATTATTTAACTATAGAAAGTATTAAAAAAGATGTAACAATCTCTATAAAATATACATAATAGGTTTCTTAGTCTGCGTGAAATTTCTTCATGATATATTAGTTGTATCCATCGGGGAGCGATTCAGCTCTCACTAGGGTGCGGATTCTCACGATTCTGAATGACTTTAGCATAAATGGCGAGTGACCCGTCCAAGGGGATTAAAGGGCACATAAAAATGCGATCCCTCTACCTATCGAGCACTGACGTTTCGCTCTCACTTCCCTCCCCCCCTCTTTTGTGTCGAATATTTTCTTTCATGTTTTCCGCGACGAATGTGTCCTCTGCCCGGGCGTCGAAATCGCCCACGTACTTGTCTACCGGGTGACTTTAACGACACTGTGTAAGTATAATGGCAAAAAATCTCATCTTTGTTTAAATTATATGTAGAGCTTATTATAAAGTATTTTTAAAAAAGTATTTGTATTTATTACTACGTAATATAAAAAGTATTATCAGATTGTATTGTTTGCAGCTACAGATTAAATTTGAGTAAATTATTATCTGTGTAATGTAAATGATGTGCATTTATTATTCATATTACTAGTGCGTAATTCAATATAAAACATAAATTTTTTTGAAAAAATATTTTTCCTCCTAAAAATCTATTGATAAGCTATACACGTTCGTGAATTTTAATTATGTATTTAATTCTTTCGTCGAAAAATAATCGTTTAAAAAAACGCGAATTTCAAGTTTTACAACTTGAAAGATGTTAATCATATGCGGTATTATATGAATTTGCGCAGATTCAAAGTGGAAAAGCGTTACCCTGCGATCAGCATGCAAGTACATGCTTCGTCATCGATTAACCGAGATACCGTAATGTCTCGTTTTGCAACAAGATTATGTCAAATAGCCGCAATTTCAGGCTCTCGGATTACACGATGCTCTCAAAGTCATGCTGATGAACGTTTTCCACATGGGGCTCTTGCATTACTATCGGCTTCACGCCCGATTTAATCATCCGTTACACATCGCTCGATCTTCTCTCCGATCGCAACACAAACCGGTTTATACATCACGAAATTTTGTACTAGTTAAATGCATGTTGTACTTCATAGGGCGGAATCACGCTGCATTCGTCATCAATACCACCCGCGGAGTTCCGTGAAATTGATTTGTTTCGATTCGAAATATGAAATAAAATTTTTATCGAATTTTTTACAAACTTTTCTTTTACATAAAAATAAATATTTTATTATCCAAAACAAAGTTATATGGTTTTATTTTATTTCATTGTAAACTACTTGTTATTTATTTTTTATATCTCAATATATATATATATATATATATATAATTAAATATATTATAAAAAGAATGCTTCTCTTATTAACTGAACGTGATAAAATATTCAAATTGTAAATTGTCAATGTTAAAACTGACATTAAAGAAGGTAAAATTTAACTTTCAAAAAATTTGTTTTTTTACTGTGTGTAGTAAACTAATTTTTTGGAATATAATTTTTTGATATATTATAATATTTATGAGTTATATGTTTCGAATCATCTTGTGAATAACACAGTACAATCCAATAATGCCTTAAGATATAAGAAATTCAGATGTCATCTTTTTCGCTCTACTAAGCACGTACAATATATATCAAGTGTAACGACGCATTTAGAAATAGAAAGTAACCATCCCATCAATACTTTGTTAAGATTACAAAATGACTAAATTTTACATAACAATATGTAATCATATGTGTGTCGTTTTTATGTGCTTTCTATTTTATTCTAATAAATAGTTATATATATATATATATGCCGTGGTATAAAAGCATACTAACGATATCGGCATTTAAAGCGCTCGTCTGACATTCCCACGCATTGTTTGAAAGGCTGGAATTAGGCTCCATAGAGCTTACCTAAGAGCGACAGAAGTTGCCCCAGATATAGCACGATATTATACTATTTCTACGTCATAGTCATCCGTTAGGTTAGCAAAACACACCTACATTCGTTAACACTAAAACGACCGAGAGTTGATTGTCGATTAGAATAATAGTGTCCTATTTTATAAATGAAGAAAAATAACGAGAAAATTGAGTTTTGCAGTTAATGAAAAATTTCATCCTGAAAATCAAAGAAAATTTGATGACGCGTAATGTGAAAATATAAACAAAGATTTTATAATGAATTTTGTAATTACTTTTTCAATAATTAAATTATTTTACATTTATATATATATAAAACAAAGATTTAGAAAATTAATATATGATGGATACAAAGATATATTTAATATTTTAATAGAAAGCGCAAAAGTGTTCAAATCTGTATTAATATTTTTCATACATTACGATAAAAACACAGAAAATACAAATATGATTTTAATGTATATATATATTTTAAAAATGTAATTTTTTTAATATTGTAAAAAACGAAGAATTCGAGTGTTTAGGTAAATATTTTTTTTTTTTTTTTTTTTTAATGAGAGGAAAAGTGAAGATTTAATCGTTTTAATGTTAAATCATATAGTCGTCTATCCACTGAAGAAGGAAAAAGAGAATCAATCTTGTAAGTTGAGAAAGCGATTGTGGTTTTGGTGTATTATATGTTACCATAAATAGACAATGATAAATATATTGATAAAATAAATATTTGTTTCAATATAAAAATTATTTCTACAAAGATTTGTCGTATTCTCGTGTATAATAGTGACAACTGAGTTTTGCGTTTATGAATCATTTTACGATACAATAAAAAAGGAAAATGATGAAATAAAAATGAGTAAAAGCTTATGTTAATGATTACTAAATAATCTAATTTATCTAAAGAATTAAACAAGACAGATATATCTCTCTTAAGAAAAGTAATAAGAAACTAAATTAGAAATATGTAATTTTCATTAATAAAATTTTTATCAAACATGTTTAAGAGGATTTTAAGTTGATGACTTTGATATCAAAATCCTGGAATCTAAAATGGCGATTCCAATATGGCCGAATAAAATATAGAAAATAGTCAGAATCGCGCGACAACTATTTTCCAGAGATTTATGCCTGATATTGAAAAAAATAATTGTTTTTCAAAAGAAAAAATTCAAAATGGTGAAACATTATATCGTTTCTACAAAGAAATTTTAAAAAAATCTTAGATTTTTGCATTAAATGTACGTTAAAAAATGATTATGCGCGTATCACGATGAGTAGCATAAGATGGCTATTTTAAATTGATTACATAATCACAACCCACGATTCTCAAATTAATACTGGCTATAACGTGCGCAATATTGACGACTCCGAAAACAACGATGTAATCCGATCAACAGGTAAGAATTCGCCGCGTAAAGATACAATGTAACGATTTTATAGGTGGGCACTTCATTTCCGGTTCTCCGATTCGTGCAAATTTTGAACTGACATTTCTATCGTTCCCCACCATCATATCGAGCCCATCGTACGGAGTCCACCTGACTGACTCGATCGACCTTTGATCTATATCTTTTTTCAACATTCGCGGAACACCATTAGCATCCCTTATTAGCGCCAGATCATCGTTGATCATTCGTTGATCGATTCGCGAAAGCGAAAAAATTCCGCACCATGAATATAATCCGGCACGCGATACATCTCCAGAATATTTCGCACTCACCACAGCCTCGGCGACCGGTATCCATGGGACGGTGTGCACCAGTAGGGCAAGGACGCAGATGATTCGCAGGACAAGCGACGAGAGTAGCCGCGAGATGCCGCGGTCCTCGTCGCCGGTGGTTGTTGACGTCGCGGCCCTGGGCCGCATCGTGTCGGCCTAGGGTCCTCCTCTTCCACCTCCTCCTCCCTGACTATGTCTTTCGTGTCAACCTTGAGGTCCTGCGGACGATCCCCGAGGACGAGGTATTTCTCACCTAATAAATCCGCGGTCTTTCCTGTGCTCGTTTGTCTGTCGTGATCCTCGAGAGAGAGGCAACGTGTGCGGCTCGGCACACGACAGTCTCGCGCGCCGAGAAGCTCGTCGTCGTCGTTGGCGTCGGCCGGCTTGTCGACGCACCGCGTGTCGAAGGGCCAGACAGACGGCCCCGGTTGGCCCGTCCTCCTGATCGCTCGGCGTTACACACAGACGGGCGGACACGAGGCAGGCCTGAAAGCGGTGGAGGAGGCGCGCGCTCGGTCTCTCTTTTTCTCCTCTTCCTCTCCGTTCCTCTTTCCTTTACGCTCGCCTTCTTTCCCTCTCTCTCTTTCTCTCTCTCTTTCTCTCTCTCTCTCTCTCTCTCTCTCGAACAGCGTTTGTATCCTTGCGCGCTCGTCGGATACTCGGCAGTGGCGCGGCCTCCCTGGGATAAGCGGGCCCCGCTCTGCCCCGCGGCACAATCAAGTTCCGTAAAGCTCGGGCTGGCTCGGCTTGGCTTGGCGGCTCGAAACCGGCGCGACCGACACCGGTAGGGTCCCTCGCAGCCGCGCAACAGTCCTCGTGCGACGCGCGACCGCGCGAGCAAGCGAGCGAGCGAGCGAGCGGAGCGCTCGGCTCAGAGGCGGCCAGCGGCGCTTTACCACCTCCTTTTCTCTTCCTTCTCCTGTTTCTCTTCTTTCTTCGGTCGTTTCTTCGTTCCCCTACCAACCCCAGGGCGACGGCACTACGTTGATTCGGTTGTTCGTTCCTTCCTCCCCTTCCTCTTGCGTACTCTTCACCTTTTGCTTCCTCTTCCTCTTCTTCTTCTTCTTCTTCTTCTTCTTCTTCTTCTTCTTCTTCTTCTTCTTCTTCCCGTTTCGCGGACCGGGAGTTTAGCTGGAGGCAGGCAAGCAGGAGACTCCGATCGTACTCTCTTCTCGCAGGAACAAGAGGAGACCAGAGAGATTTAAGAGAGAAAGAGGGGGCGATCCCCCGACGACGTCGGGGAAAACGAGCGGACGAAACGAGTGAGCGCGCGACGTCGCCCGTCGCGGAAGGCCCGAGAGAAGGCTCTCTCCTCTTCTCGCCCGGTCCTTTCGGCGGAGGAATTCTAGCGCTGGCGTGGCTCGGCGCGACGGCCGCCTCCACCTTCCTTCCTTCCCTCCACCCGGAGTCCATTCAGAGCCCTCCCTGGATGGGACGGTCTGCACACACCATCGGTCCGCTCGGTGCCCGGTTCCGCGCGATATTTTGTGACTGGCCTGTCTGTGCGGTGCTCGTGCTTTAAGTCTGTGCTACTCGGCTCCCTAGACCCGTCGAGGAATAGGGAGGTCGACATGACCCGGTTGGGATTGCGGTGAGTTTCATTTCATTTACCGATCTTATTTTCTTCTTTTTCTCCTTCTGAGATTCCGTCGCGCCGGTGTCTTCGTCTTCTCCTTATCTCTTCTTCTTCCGCTTCTGGGTCTTTCTCCTTTTGTCGCTCGTTTTTCTTCTTGGCTCGTCGCCCGACGCGCCGATCGCGCTGTTCCGGTACGGAGGGGATAGTTTCACCCCCGTTGCGCGCAAGCTTCCGCGTTAAGACGAGAGGACTTCAAGGACGACCGCGAGCGAAGCGAAACGAACCGAACTCGCGTGCGCGCAGGAGATTGTCCTGCTGGCGTTGAGCTTCGACGCAGCCGCAAATCGCGCCACCCGCCGATTCCTCACTTTGTCCGCACGCGCATTTTTTTCTTCCATGTGTACGCGCGCGTATATGCGTGTTTGTTATGTGCACCGAGTACATTTTTTTTCTTTTTTGCTTTAATAACGATATTTACTCCCCGTTTCTAGTCTCGATGACAACGTCGGACCTCAAGTGAGGTAGAGCAGTTCTTTGCGAAATCGTTTACTCCGCACTTTGAACACTTAACATTGACTCGCGCGAATTTAACATCGGTTTTATTACAGTGATGAGCAGAATGATTTTTTTTTTCAAGTGATATACTGTAATGTTTAAAATTTGACTTTTAACCACGAAACAACAATACTCTGTCGCGAAATATATATATATATATATTTTTTTTAGGAAAAATATCCATTTTCATTTTTTTCACTCTTCGTTTTCAATCCGCTTTTCTCTTCTCCATTTAATCCTTGCAATTTTTCAAAATGACATGTTGCGTATTTCTGCTTTCAGATTCATCGCATCCGTAGTTTGCCTGGCCGGGATAGTTAGTGGGGTATGTATAAACTTGTGATGCACATTTTCATTTTTCACGAGTGATTATGGAATTATTAAATATCATAACGACGAGTTTTTCGTTGTTTACAACATTAACCTACATTATAAAATATATTTATATATTTAAACCATGACATCGTATAAAATCGTGTCTCCAAAGTCGAATATTTTTTTTTTTTTTGCAAAATTCAAACTGTCAAAAATTAAGACTATTTGACTATTTGCGTTTTCGAAATGTGTACATTACGCGATTTTAATTACTTCAAGATATTTTTAGTTTGAGACGCATTAACTCGTATTCGATTATTATTTTGACGGATCGCGAAAAGTGGCGAACATGACAGGAGTTGAATCGCGGATATAATTTGAAAAGCGGATTTTCACATCGATTCGTGTGTACTCGCGATTTTCACGGTACATAGCGCTAGCACGACCAGCTCGCGGTTTGTTTCGTCAATCCATCGTGATACTGCACACGTGTGTACATACCTTCGCACCCGTTTGATGCACACGCATTTGTGTAGCAAACACCCACGTTGCGTCGCGCCGCTCTACGGCACTTTCGCTATAAATGAAAAAAGCCAGCTCCGAATTAAACAAGATATCATGTTTCAATTGTAGTTTTGCTGCAGTCGTGTGTGATATGGGCGTCACTTTTAAAAAGAGATTTATTATGTGCATAATTGCCGCACATAATTTCTCCTTTTCTCTCTTTTTCTCCATCTCTTTCAAGGATTTTAATTCTCCTGTCCCCCGAAGAAATCATTATTACGCGTTTCGTGAAATTGTTCAATCTCGCGGAAATTTCGGAACGGCTGTCAGGAATGAAAATGAAATGTTACGCATTACGTTTTGTTCGTACGCGAAATGTCATAAAGGGGAAAAGTGACGTGGAGAGAGGGAAGGGGGCAAGGGTTTCATATAAGTGGCGGAGATTTTATTTTAAGCATATTACACTATTGCTCGGCGATAAGAGAGTCGTTTTATGGAAAATTACCAGGCATGTGACAAATATAGCGGTGATCGCGGAGGATGTAATGAAACAGTGATCAGGATTTCGCTAACTCGGACTGCATTCGTTCGTTCGTTCGTTGCATCGTGTTTATATACGGAGGATAATAAAATACGAAAGACAAAATAACCGATATTGACTGGACGTATTATATTTATCTGCTATTTGATTACGCAACCTGATATTAAATTTTTTTATCGTCCTACAATTATAATACACGTTATTAAATTTTTTCAAATAAACGTAGACTCGAATCGAAAATCTTTGATTTTTCTCAGATTAAAGACGAATTATTTCAAGTTATTTCAATAACTGTGATTTTTACCCATTTTATTAAGTTTCACGTACAAGATTTAGTATCATCTTTCAGTAATGCCGTTACAGTGACAGCACCCAGGTGCTCCTTCTGTCAATTCGCGCCGCCCTTCCGCAGCCTTTCTTCGCCCTAATTCCTTGAAATGCTCGACCGCAGTCAAATAGCACAGTAGGAAGCACCCGAGATTTTGCTTGTAAAGTAACTGCATGCAATCTGACGTTTATTGTAGTAGACTACAGCAGACTAATAGACAGACTTTCAATATACATACACACACACATAGACAATTAAATTATCCTTAAATTATGCCGCAAGTAAACAAAGTGTTGTTTATTTCAACGACTTCCCGTGTGTAAATGCATGAGAAACTATTTAAGCAGATTTGTAGAATAAGAAATTCGACATTCTAATCTTTCGAGCGTCTTTTAAAAATTTTTAGACATTTTATGCAGATATTTTGCAAGATTAGATAATTCATATATAGTTATATTCATTCTGCATACAATTTACTATTGCATTCTGGACCAGCCCCTCTCCATCAACAGTTCCTCCCCTGTTTTCTTCGATAAGAAATTGCATAGATGACGGGAATGAGAAAGGTGTTAGATCTGAAATAGGGCAGTCGTCTCTTACGGTCCAGTCCGCCTACGGCGTCGTAACTGCGTTCGCCGTAATTTTATGACCACACACGCGCCTCCCCCCCTCCCTCTTTTGTACACACGCGTGCGTGAGCGTGTACATGTATGCACGCGGCTAGCTTAGTCACTACTGGAAATAGTCGGCAATTGAGTTTAAGAGCTTGAAACTAGTGATTTTTCCCCGTTTAGTATACTCATCGAAGTCCTTGCGGGGGCGTACCGTGATAAGACATTGTCTCGTCCACCTGTTCTGTCACCCATTCTTTCCTTGCAATTCCTCTTTCACTCGAAAACTTTCTCACATGACAAATATGGGGATTTCTTGAAACTTCGGTGTGTTTGAAATTTACAAAATTCGGATGTGATTTATGTAGTAAGTGATACTAGGGATAAATTAGATTATTATTTGAGATTTAAAATTTGATATATTTTTAATGTAATTTGTATGCAAATCATTTTTTTTTTGTTTTCTTTTTTTATATTACTCATATTATTTTGGTAAATCAAATTGTCAGAAGAAAAACGTAAATTTTTACTATCTACGTGATTTGATTTTAATCGTGTTAAAAGATATTAAATATCAAAAAGTATATTTAATATTTCGTTATTTAATTTTTGTGATTTTTGATGAAGGAAAGATTCATCAAATATCTATGCTGAAAAGTAAATTCTAATTACAAAGACTTTTGATTGTTACATAAGAACCACAGTCAATATCATAAAATTTATAAAATTAACAGAATTCTGTATCGGTGACTTGTTCATTAAATTCATCAATTAATTAAAAATTGCAAATTTCTTACGCGTCCCTTAAAAATTCCCGATCAATTCCCCGTAAAAAATTCGTTCAAGTTAACAGATTAAAATACGCATCGGAACGCATCAAATTTCTCGCCGTCCGATGCTGGGTGCGCATTATATCTATAGATACGCGTGCCGCGAGAACAGAAAAAATCTCGGTTAACGATTAGCGTATACCTCGTCCCACGTATAGTTAACGTCAGCGCCAGCCGCGGTCGTTAAGTACGGGACTCGGATGTGACGGCGAAAGATGAAAAAGAGATGCGGGCGAGTCGAGACGCGGTAGAGAAAAAAAGAAGCTCGAAAGAAACGAGAAGAAGAGATGAAGAAGGTCACCAGTAAAGGGGACGGGATAAAGGAAGGGAGGGGGGAGATGATATACACAGAGTGGGTCCATCGCGCGGTCGGTCACAATATACTCTCGGCGTTACGTAATCACGGATTCACGAAGGCGGCCGAGATAGACGATAAAAGGACAATTCTTGAACCGTCACGAAAAGATATCACGTATCTAAAATAAGAGAACTGGGTTAGAGCGGTTTGGTTAAACGAAATTGCTGGCGAGCATTGTGAATTGCGTGCTCTCGACGCACGAGCGAATTTCAATCGGCCGGTCTCGTATAATCGTTCGCTTCTTCCTTCGCCTGACTGCCTGTCTTCCGTCGTCAACCGTCGATGTAATGGCTGTAAATCGACCGATCAGTATCGGGGAGCCTTGATTTAGCTCGAGGGACGTTAACCCGGCCCGGTCACGGTGCTGTGCTGTATCACGCGTTGCGAGATTAAGGCGCCATGATTTTCGACCTGGCCTGTTTTTTTTTTTCGCGACAAGAGTCGTTCGGTTAACGTAAAAATATGCTACTGCATTTTTCAGATTATCAATACGCATATAGTGGCTCAGAATTTTCTTTGGTATAAAAATATTAATAAGATATTAATGTCCCTTTGATATAAAGTGTCTTTGAATGTCGCAATCTGATAAGTTGAAGCCGACATTTTTCTTTAAAAGAAATCTTATAATTCATTTACTCCACTTTTTCCTACTTCATTGAATATCTTTATAAATTTTATCTTTAGATTAGATTTTAGATAGAAATTCATCAATTCTTATAATATATTATATAATATATGTTCCAATAATTATTACCATTTTCAGAACAACGCGGGATAATCCTTCTGTAATTTCTTTATGATCTACATAATTTGCAACATATACATATATATACATATATAGTTTTTTTTTAATAAACTGTAAAATGAATCTCTATATATATAATCATATAAAAAATATTAATTATCATACAGAATTCATACGTAAAATTGTGTACCATATGAAAATAATCACACACTCGGTCATGCCGTACATAATTTCTTACAGACACCTGGCAATTATAAAACGCATCAGCCTTTCTGGTATTTTTTATACGAACACACCCGTATAAAGAAAACACAAGAGAAGCAGCTTGTCATGCGTAATTTACATCTGAAACTTTTAATCCTTTTATTTCTCGCATCATCCGCAGCATCAACTCATGTTGTTATCATCTGCATAAATCGCATCTCATGAATCGCGGCGGGAAGGATAATTTCACGGTTTATAGATTCGCACAGCATAGCTCTATCTCCATAGAGCAACCCATCTATTGTCGTATTGGGTTTATCATTGAGACAAAACCTCTATGCATCGCTTTCCATCGGTTTGGGGTTTACCGGCCAACACGAACAACTTCCGTGCATGGCTTTGATTTCTGTTCTCCCCTTTCGCACGATCTGCGCGAATATGACGACGTATGAGCATGCAATAAGCCGAAATTGAATATATTAATGGAGAGAAAGAGAGAGAGAGAGAGAGAGAGAGAGAAGGCATCGATAATTTCATACCGTTTTGACACAAACTATCGTAGCGATTTACATGGTATACATCTGTATCATTGGATTTCGTGATGAATCAAATTGAGAGAGGGGGAATTGGATGCGAAATTAATTGTTCGATGTAGAAATAAATCTATATAATATGAAGTAATTTGTGTGAGAAAATAATTTCAATTTGCATGAAATTTGCAGTAATTTAGAGAATTTTGAATAAACTTTCTTTTGCAAAAAAAAAAAAAAAAAAAAAAAAAATAGAATGGATTTATCCATTATTAATCTTCACATATTACTTAAATCATAATCTTTCTTTTCTCCAAAGTATTCAAATTAACTTTGAATTCTTCTCAAACATGAAAATTGAAGATAATAATTAGCTATTATTTTGAAGAGAAAAATTAATATTTAAAAAGTCGTTAAAATATTTCTTTAGATTTGTTGTAGCTGTCACATCCGTCATCTGTATGTATCCAGAATAAATTCAAAGGAATTAATAAACTTAACAATCATACACAAAAGATACAATTACAATCCGTTATCTGTTTAATGTAATATTATACAAGATACTTGGCTACTCCGATGTAATTAAAAATTTCGTACTCGCAATCTACGATTCGAATTGCCAGCGTCTTTTTGTATCTACGAGGTTGCAATTTTTCGAATCGCGCGTCAATGAATGAAGTTTTAAAAAGACACTATGCTTCTAGCATAATGCAGTGATGCACTATGTATATATGCATGCGACGCAGACGCGCAGCCACACTTTGAGGGCGGTACGTCATCTCCGAACGATAACTGGCTATCTCCCCGCGCGCTTCCTGTCAGCGCGTGCCATCTTCGAGAATACAAAAAAGAAAAAGACAAAAACATGAAAACGGGGACAATGACTTTCTAGGAAAATAATGACGCGATCGTCGCAAATCTCTGTACACATTCGTCGTATTGCGTCTTCTGAGAAGATGCATTCCACCACTTGACCTTATTGTTTTGATCTTGTCTTTGCGTCAAATGCAAATAATATAAATCTAGACGCGTAATATGCAACCGTCAAAATTTTTAGCGAAATGAATATAATTTCGTCACGCAAACTACCTCGCTTTAATTGTTTGTTTTATATAATATTTAAATACTGCGTGAGTTATCAAAAAAAAGAAGACGCAGACAATTATTACAAATTAATAAATAAATATCCTTCTTATTAATAGATCATTTCATTATTTCAGCGTATCGTATAGCCTTCAAACTTTTCCAAATATATTGATTAAATTAATGGAGTAGTAATATACATAATTACAAATAATGTTATATTGTTTGCCTGCTTTTTTAAATAATTTGGTGCAATCGTGATGTTTGAAATTGAATCATAATTTGTGAAAATTCAGTTAATTGTTCAGTTAATTGAAGTTTTGATATGGATTAATTTTATTATTCGTTTCCGTAACGTAAAATCGTTGAAATTACATGTTAATCTCACATTTTCGACTGTAAAACGAGATTCTGTTAGGAACGATCTGATAACATAATTAATCTCGGTAAAAACGGCCGCTAGTGCAAGAAACTAAGGGAAGAAAGAGACACGATGAAGACATTAGAAGTGACCACTAACGCCGAGCTGGTTTTATCTTCTCTTCTCGTAACCGTACAATCGGTCGGTAAAACGGCTCTTTTTGCGACATCGCATCGTACCGTTTGCTACGAGACCGTAAGAACGATGCTCTCAGTGGATAAAGCGTAAATCTTGGCCGCACGAAATGCGAGTTCGTTAAATTTACAGCCACACCGCTTGTGTCATGGATACGCATACCTATAAATCTCATAAGAATACCATTTAATGGGCGCACCACGCGGGGACTGTGGGGGTCAATTTAATATTATACGAGTAAACCGTCAGTAGCACGCTCTCGCGGGAACAATCTTGCTGTTAGATCTTCTGCAAATCAAGAAGATATATCCTACCGTTATTAATTTCATAATCTCTATGTAAATGCAATTACGTTAAATTTAAATAAATTTGTTATATATTATATAGTGAAGAAAAATATATCTTTGAATTGTTTAGATTTAATATACAATAAATAAAAATTCATGTTGCTTATGTTTCGCGATGAGATTCTTTGACCAGCTTGGAACGCAATTTAGACAAAGATAAAGATATTTTATATTGTAATATACTGAATAATACATGGACATAGTTTTTTTTCAATAACTTTCTGTAATGTAAAAATACTTTTTCTCATTTCTTTTATATGTAATACACACATATTATGAAACAGATTTATTAAAATTCATATCTTTTCTTCCGAGGATATAAATTCTTCGATTCAATTTTTTGATATTGGTATATTTTACATTATTGCTCCAAAAATATCTTAAACGAGAATTGCTGGTTGTAATTAACCATGGCTAGCTGTCATCGTATGTCTTATATAGCACAATACGTTTTAAATGATCTACTTTTCAAATTCGCAAACACGTGGCTCTTTATCACACATCATTAATTGTAGTATTATTATCTAAACATATTTTGCACAGTGAGATATTCGCAAACGACGATATGCAGCTTTTTTTTTGTCATACACATCTGTGTACTCTAAATCTGCCGCTGATATCGCGTTTTATTGATCGCAACTGCCACTACGTGTACTTTCCTGATTCTATTTACAGAGCTTTTCATCTACGAATATTTGTTTTAGCAATATAATCACACATCAAGGCCACTACCGGTGGTGCCGTTGGAACGAGGTGATATCGAAGGGCCTGCAAACAGTAACGATGATGAGTACGACGGTTCGGTGGGATGGAAAGATTTAAACAGATTTATTGCGGACAACGAAGGTACTTGGACAACATGCCGCCTCATTTTCGCTGCTATGATTTATGTGAGAAATAGAAGGATGTATAATACATAATTATATACATCTAGTCCTTCTTTCCTTGATCTGTTTGGCATTGCAATATCACTGAACAATAAAGAAACTGAAAGAAAATTTTCGATTTTATATTAAGGATAATAGTATAAATAGTAGTTGTTATATATAATAATTTTATGATAAAATTAATATTAATTTTTTGCAATTAAATTAAATAATTAAGGAAAGAGAGAAAAAGAGAAAAGAGTGAGAACTTGTATAAAAAGTATTCACATTAAAATATGTTTTTTTTTAAATAGTTACATTTTTGCATAACAATTTATATTTATATTGCAAAAAGAAATCAATATGTACTCTTTTTAAAATTAGTATATTTTGTCCATGCCCAGAATTCGTCTTCGACCTGAATATCAATTCTCGCGTGCAACAAATCATGGTTTCATTCTCCAAAATTTGGCAATATAATAAGCGATAAAAATATCAGAAGCTATCATTAGAATTTCGGCATTACATCTGTTCACTGGGATGTTTAGGATACGAAGAAAAGCGGAACGGCAGTTTCACGGCTGGTCAATATAGTCCCGATGAAAGGACTCGACAATGGAATTATTACAGAAATAGGAGCTATCCTTACGGTCAAAGTTATCCGAGCCGGTATCCTTACGATCGAACATCGCAGGGCGGTTACGATAGATATCCTGACAATGGAGGCGCGTCAGGATCAGGAACTGACGAAAATCGATCAAGCGGTTATCCTGGTCACGGTGAAGGATATTACGATACATACAGCGGTAATTAATTTCAATTTGACAGATTATGTAAGAGACGAATTGTATTGTATTCTGCTTCAAATTTCGAGACTGATATAAAAATGTTTTTTAAAATATCATTAAATATAGGAAAGGTTTATGCAAAAGAAAAATTTATAATTTAGATTTTAGAATATTATAGCTGACAATGAGTGAAATCAGGTTTTTTTTAGAAAAATCCTTTAATCGTAAATGTTTTCTCTTCCGTATTTTTTCACATTCAAAAATTGGTATTTTTTAAGATGTATTCTCAAAGATATATATTTTTACTTAGCTCATTTTTATTCTAAATTAATTGTAATTATTCGTAATTTTCGTTTAGGTGCCGGTGAAAGTGAACGAGGAGGAGCAGGAGCAGGAGGAGGAAGAGGAAATTCTTACAATTATGGCCAAGGAAATCCCGGTGATCCTTATAGTGACAGTTATGGCGGGAATTATGATGCGAGAGGTGCGGATTCTTATGGTCGTGGAAGTAGCGGTCGTGGAGGCGCAAATACTTATAGTGACGATCAAAGAGGTGGTTATGGTGGTTACGATGCCAGAGACAACGAAAATTATCCGAGCAATTACCAGGTGGTACCGATGCCTGGAGCATCTAGTAATTGTACCGGATCAGGATGCTGCGTGCCCAAATGTTTCGCCGAAAAAGGCTCACGGGTTAGTTTCAAGAATTAACAATAAAATCTTAAAAATGTTGGAACGATAGTTAAAGTATTCAAATGTGTTTTTTTTACAAAGATTAATAGATATAGTTATATTTTTTCTATAATAAAAACATATATATATATATATATATTTATTTATTTCATAATTATTTATTATATTCTCCTTCTTCTTATAAAACTTTTTATAAACAATAGAAAATTTAAAGAAAAAAATAGACATTTTAAAATCGTTTTATCTTCTGCTAATCACGTATTCATAGCATTTTGAAATCTTTTATGTAATTTTTGGAATTCTTATTAATTCTATTAATCATGATATTTTTAATCAGGGGCCTCCTGGATTAATTGGACCGCAAGGACCAAAGGGACAACGAGGATTTCCAGGAGCGGAGGGCCTTCTAGGTCCTAAAGGTGAAAAAGGAGATCCCGGTCCGCAAGGTCCGCATGGTGTGAAAGGTGACAGAGTACGTGTTTCTCATATGATGATGATATTAAACTTAAACTTTCTCCAAGGAATAATTTTATGTTATTAAAGGGAAAAATGGGTATGCCTGGTTTCCCCGGTATAAATGGCGTGCCTGGAGTACAAGGACCATCGGGATCACCTGGTTTGCCCGGTCGTGATGGTTGTAACGGAACGGATGTAAGTATTATACAGTAATGAAAAAAAATCTTAAAATAAGTACATTCTTTAATTAGTTTAATTTATATTTAATATCTCTTATTAAATATCTAGTTTTTAAATTTAAAAATATATAAATTGTAATGATTAAAGAACGTTATTAACAATTTATACATGATATTCATCTAATAATAATCTTCTATTAAAAGCTTATATTGTTAATAATATTTATGTTAATATGAGAAAATATTTCAAGTTTATAACATATGTTTTAGGGTGCTCCCGGTCGTGACGGTGTTCCCGGAGAACCAGGACCTCGTGGTTTTCGAGGAACACCTGGTCCTAAGGGAGAAAAGGGTCAGCCAGCGTATGCTGGTTCTTTTCCCGTGGGACAAAAAGGTGAACCTGGTATGGACGGTGTAAGAGGACCTCCTGGTCCACCTGGTTTGCAGGGAGAGCGAGGCTCGTCTGGCCCGAAGGGTGAACGAGGCCCTTACGTGAGTATTGCTTAAATTTGTCGATTAAAGCTTTCTTAAAAATATTTCTGCTATATATATATATATTTTTAATACAATTATATATATTATATGTATAAATTCAGGGTGCTCCTGGCATACCGGGACAAAAAGGAGTGAAAGGTAACATGGGTCTCGGATTCGAAGGATTGAAGGGAGATAAAGGTCAAAAAGGAGACCCGGGTCCTCCTGGAACGACTGCGCCTATTATGCCATTCGAAGGAGTAACCTCAGAAGTAACTGGTCCGCCCGGAGAACAAGGACAAAAAGGAGATAAAGTACATGAAGGAATATTATCAGTTTTACGTAATAATATATTCTAATTTGATTCTAACATTTAGGGTGAACTGGGACCGGAAGGACAAAAAGGAGAACCAGGATTGATGGGTGATCACGGTATACCCGGAGGATCAGGTCACAAAGGAGAAAAGGGTCTTCCAGGAGCTCCAGGTATTCGTGTAAGTATATTAAAATTTTTTATGATTTAAACAAAAAATTTTAAAAAAATTATATATATATATATATATATATATATATATATATATATATATAAATATAATAAATATTTTTAATTTATTATATTATATAAAATAAGATTTTTTCTTCAATGTCAGGGTAGAGATGGTTTCTCTGGACCTCCTGGACCTCCTGGACGAAAAGGTGATCGAGGTATTGATGGATTAGAAGGACTTTCTGGACGCCCTGGTAAAAAAGGAGAATCTGGTCGAGATGGACCGATGGGTGTCCCAGGATTACGAGGACCTCCTGGACCACCGGGAGTAAGTCTTATTTTTTTTAATAAATAAATAAATATATATATATTTTTACATATTAATTAAAAAAATAAGAGAGAACTTTATATGTATTATATATATTAATATATATTACATTAACATACACACACACATATATATATATAGTAACAAGGAGAGAGAGAGAGAGAGAGAGTTATTTAATTATTTTTATTATTATTATTATATTAAGTATTTATATTAAGTATTATTATATTAAATATTATATTACAAAGTTAATAAATATTCCTGTTTTTCTGGCAAAAGTTTTTTTTTATTCAATATGATTTTATTAAATATTATGTGGTAGGGTGGTAAAGGAAGACCAGGACCACCAGGACCAAAAGGCCCACGTGGTTTCCCAGGACCTACCGGACCGCGAGGAACAGATGGTTTCCCTGGAGATCCAGGACCAAGAGGTCCTCTAGGTTTACAAGGAGGCCCCGGTTTACCTGGTATTCCAGGTCCAGAAGGTTTACCAGGGGATAAAGGTGCAAAGGGTGAGCCTGGTTTGACCGGATTTCCCGGAGGTCCAGGACCACGTGGATTTGACGGACCACCGGGGCCAACAGGACCGCGAGGACTGCCAGGAGAAAAAGGATTATCGATAATGGTAAATATTATATACTTCGGCATTATGATTATTTTATCGATTACTATGTTATTTTAAAAAATAATTAAAAATCGTTACATATCTGAAATAGGGTCCAAAAGGAATGGATGGAACGCATGGTTTTGATGGAGAGAAGGGTCAGAAGGGAGAACGAGGTTACGCGGGTGTCCGAGGCCGACCAGGAGACTCTTTGGATGGTATTCCAGGAGCTCCTGGTGCGCCGGGTGAGGCTGGAGAACCAGGAGCACCAGGAAGAGATGGAATACCGGGTCTTCCTGGACAGTTAGGAGAAAAAGGAGATATTGGCGGCCGTTGCATAGATTGTTTACCAGGATTGCGAGGTATTAAAGGAGATCGCGGTCTAGATGGTATTCCGGGTCTTACCGGACCTCGAGGACCTCCTGGAGAACGCGGTTTCCCTGGAGAACCTGGATTGGATGGATTACCAGGCACAATCGGACCTCCGGGACCACCAGTATGTTTATAATTCTAATTTAATTGATACATTTTTTTATTATTCTGTGCTAAATATTTTAGATATATGTAAAAAGTTTCAGTTCTTTATCTTTATAGTGACGTATGTACATATGATAAATCCGGCGTAAATTTTATTTTGCGTAGAGTAATACGTTAATATAACAACAATTACAATATATACATCTTAATTTCACGTCACTTTTTTATTTGTAAATATACTTGTTATATGCATTATTAATTAATTAATTATAAATTTGTAAATAAAAAATGTATCAATTTTTCAATAAGGGAAAAGATGGTATACCCGGTGCTCCAGGACCTCAAGGAGAGTCTGGAACTCCAGCGACGGTGACATGGAATATGCTTAAGTTAGAAAAAGGTGACAAAGGAGCGCGCGGCGAGTCTGGTCGACAGGGCCCGCCAGGACCGGAAGGACCTCAAGGAGAGAAAGGCAGACCCGGATTTGAAGGATTTCCAGGACTTAAAGGCACTCCAGTAAGACTTCTTAATCATTAATTTAAAAAATTATTAACATTTTTTTGGCAAAATTTCTATATACTGAGTTAAAAAATCATTATTTTTTAGGGAGATCGTGGATTCCCTGGACAGGATGGCGTGCCAGGAAGACCAGGTACGCCTGGACGTAAAGGAGAAAAAGGATTAAGCATAAAAGGTGAACCAGGAGAATCAGGTAGATCAGGAGTTGCAGGACAAAAAGGAGAACCTGGCTTATATGGTTTGAAGGGTGAACCTGGTAAGATTTCAATCTTTTTTCTAATTTTTATGTATTTTTACAGAATTCTTTACATATTTTTAAAAATATTTAATACTTTTAGGATATATATATATATATATATATATATATATATATATATATATATATATATAACTAGATATTCGGTTATTTAATTAAAATAAAACACTCTGTATATATATAAAATATAAGTTGCTATTGTATTGTATAAGTATGAAAAACATTTACGAATTTTCCTGCAACTAGGTCAATGTCCGCCACTTCGCTTTACGAAAGGTTTCAAAGGTGATCGAGGTTTAACTGGAGATAAAGGAGAACCTGGACCGCCTGGCGTAGATGGATTGCCTGGTGATAAAGGCTTGCAAGGTTTCTCGGTACGTATACTAATTAAGAAAATGTATGAAAAGATATTTTATTTTTTCAAGTTATAAGTATGTTAATAGATTTTACATATATAATATATATATATATATATATATATATATATATATATATATATATAAAATCTTAAATATTTTTAATAATACACATATGTGATTGCTTTTTTAATGAGTGCATTTCAATAAGTTAGTTAATAAATAATTTAAACTTTCAATGTTGAAGAAATAATAAATCGTTGAAATAATTCACAAATAATATTACTTATCTATAAAGAAATATAATTTCATAAATAATGTTATTATTTAAAAATTAGGGTCCACCTGGTGTACCCGGTCAAATCGGTGCCCCTGGACCTGTAGGTCCGAGAGGTTTACCTGGCCCACGTGGTGATAAAGGCAACATGGGACCTATGGGTTTCCCAGGAGAACCTGGTCGAGAAGGACCTAGAGGTTTTCCGGGTGCTCCGGCTCCGAAAGGTGAAAAAGGAGAGCCCGGAATATCTGTCAAAGGCAGTCCTGGTTTAACAGGTCCTCAGGGTGAAAAAGGAGAAAAGGGTCTTCCAGGACCACACGGAAAAGAAGGTCCAGTAGGTTATCCTGGATTACCAGGCTTTGTCGGCGAGAAAGGAGACATAGGTGCACCAGGAATAAATGGTTTACCAGGAGCACCCGGTGCAAAAGGAGATACTGGGCCAGTTGGTCCACCTGGTCCACCAGGTGTTGCTGGTCTTCCAGGAACTGACGGAAACAAAGGTATAACATAATAAAAAAATTTTAACAAATTAAATTATGACTTATTAAGTAAAAATATTCTTATTTACTACAATGCGATTAAAAACATTTTAAATAGTCATTATTACCCTTTTAAATGTTTACTCTCAAGTAATACATAAAAATATTTTTACTAATAATAGTCGTGGAATATCAATTTAATTTGTTAAATGTTAATTATAATAAATAATAATTAAATTAACAATAATTAATTATAATTAAATTATTTTATAGGCGAGCCAGGATTACCCGGAGAGCCTGGTAGAGCAGGTCTCCCAGGATTCCCAGGCGCGAAAGGTGATCGCGGCGAACCAGGTATTGATGGACCAAAAGGATATCCAGGCAGACGAGGCGCGCCTGGAGCTATAGGTAGACCTGGTGTGGATGGTGAACCTGGTATGAAGGGAGAACACGGTGATAAAGGTTCACCAGGATTCCCTGGATTACCGGGTATGGAAGGAAAGCCTGGTCGTCCTGGTATATCCGGTCCGAAAGGAGATCAAGGATTACCCGGTACACCTGGTTTACCCGGTCTTATTGGTTATGAAGGACTTAAGGGCGACACTGGATTACCAGGACCAACGGTACGTCTTTCATCTATTTCATAATTATACACAGACATTATAATATATAATATATTAAAATAATAATAATATATAATAATATATATTAAAATAATAATAATAAATATATTATTATTATATATATATTATTATTGTGTATATCTGACATTAAATTGTGTAATCAGGGAAGGAAAGGAGAACCAGGACAAGTTTCAGAAAAAGGACAGAAAGGTGAGCCAGGAATGCCTGGGATACGAGGTCCTCAAGGTCCTCCAGGGCGAGATGGTATCGACGGAGCAAAGGGAGAACCTGGTAGACCAGGTATTGGTCGTGATGGATTGTCTGGATTGAAAGGCGAGCCAGGCGTACCTGGTCGGGATGGATTACCAGGATTTCAAGGTCAAAAGGGTGACACTGGTGTACGAGGATTCGCGGGACTTAAAGGCGAATTAGTAAGTTTAAATAATGTGAAACAAAATATTAAAATAATAGTTATAATAATTAAAAATTAAATAAATGTTATTTAACTTCTTTTCGTTATTATTAGGGTCCACCGGGTATACCCGGAGAACCAGGACCGCCCGGAATAGATGGACTTCCTGGAGAAGTTGGCGACATCGGACCACAGGGAGCACCCGGTTTCCCTGGACTTGATGGTGAGATAGGTTCTCCCGGTCGACCTGGACTTGATGGCGTTAAAGGAGATCGCGGTTTATCAGGTAAGAAATAAATACTAAGTTTGTATAAATGTCATTTAAGTATGAGTATAAGAAAGAAAAAAAAAAAAAATATATATATATATATATATATATATATATATATATATATATATATATAATTTAATTATGTTCTATCAATATATAAGTTAAACATATAAAGAAACTGACAATGAGTTAATAGCCAAATAAAACTAAATTTCAGGACTTGTCGGATTGCCTGGTATTCCTGGATCACCTGGAGAAAAAGGAGACCGTGGTCCTCCGGGACCAACAATTCAAATTAAGGGTGAGAAAGGCGAACCAGGTGTTCCTGGATTTTCTGGACCAAAAGGAGATAGAGGAGATCAAGGACTAGTAGGTATTGCTGGATATGATGGCGAAAAAGGTGACAGAGGTTTAACTGGACTAGAGGGATCTCCTGGACCTCACGGTGCCCCTGGATCTAAGGGTGTGTTTTATACAATATTATATAATATTTATATAATATTATATGAATATGTAATATTTATATATATATAATATTATATGAATATACAATATTATATAAATATTATATATAAATATATAATATTTATATAATATTATATAGTTTACATAATTTATATAAAATTTCTCTAAATATTAATAAAATTTATAAGGCATTAGTGTGTGTATAACGAATTTCTGAGGATAATATTAAGCAAGTTTGTTTATCTATAGTATATATATTACAATATAGTATATATGTTACAATAGTTTTATTAATATTTTTATTAATATTTTGTTCGTATTTCTATATGAAGTATTATATGTCTTATGAAGGTGAACAAGGACCTTCTGGTATTTCTGGAATTCCCGGAGTTACGGTAAAAGGTGAGAAAGGTCTGCCAGGTCTTATGGGTAAGCACGGAAGAGATGGATTGCCAGGACGACCTGGAGAAAAAGGTGAGCCAGGATTGCCTGGTTTGCCTGGACAGAAGGGAGACATTGGTCCTTATGGACCAGTTGGGCCACAAGGCGAAAAAGGTAATCAAGGCCAACCAGGTATATCTGGATCACCTGGACGTGACGGAACGCCAGGTCTTGAAGGTGTACCAGGATTACCTGGTGAAAGAGGTTTAACGGGAGATCAAGGACCGCCTGGATTATTTGGCGTCCCAGGAGAAAAAGGAGAACCTGGTATTCGAGGTATATACTAATATTATTATTATTCAAATTATTAAATATTATTTTTATTTTTAATGAATTCAGTTTAATAATAAAAAAATAAGAAATAATGCATATTATTACATGTATAAATATGTTATTTATATTTCATAAAAATATTTCTGGAGAATTATAAAATTTTATATATATGTATATATATATTCTTATATATAAATAATTTATTTATGTATATATGTAATAATATTAATTATCTCTCCTTTTTATCATTAAATTGAATATATATACTTTAAGCAATTATATCATATAATAAATGTATTAAAAAACGATAATTTATCCATTTATTTATTTTTAGGACCAAGTGGATTAGATGGACCTGTAGGAGAAAAGGGTGACAGAGGTTGGGATGGTGTTAATGGTCTACCTGGGCCGATTGGTGAGAAGGGTGATAGAGGATATCCTGGTGCAATCGGATTGATAGGTGCCGTTGGTTACCTAGGTCAAAAAGGTGAAAAGGGTGATGACTGCATCGAGCCACCGATGGGACCTAAAGGAGATCGCGGATATCCTGGTATACTCTATTATAACTTCTCTAATAAAAAAAATATATTCATGAGTTTATAAAAAAATTTTAATATCTTGATATAAATTATATAATGTTAAAAATATAGTTTAAAATACAAGTGTTTAAATATTTTTAGAAAACTATATAATACAAAGAAAATATTTAAAAAAACTTTCTATGTTATTTTTTGAATTAAAAAAATAGATTTTAAATATAACTGAGACTATATTATTATATTACACAATGCAATTAAAATAATAAGCATAAACATCTTCACAGGACCATCTGGACCGCCTGGTCCCTCGGGAGAGAAAGGACTTCCGGGTCCGCCCGGTTTCCCCGGCTTGGACGGTATCAAGGGTGAGCAAGGTTTCATCGGTCCGGCAGGACCTCCCGGATTGCCAGGATTACCTGGACCAGTCGGTACGCCCGGTCTACCGGGTCTTCAAGGTCCGGTCGGTCTACCGGGCCTTATTGGAGAGCCTGGTACACCATGCGAAGTGACACCTGACTATCTCACCGGTATTCTTCTGGTCAGGCATAGTCAAAGTCAAAGTGTGCCGGTTTGTGAGCCAGGCCATATCAAACTTTGGGAAGGATACAGTTTACTCTATACCGATGGAGACGAAAGGGCGCATTCTCAAGATTTAGGTAAGTTTTTCGCATTACGTTGTTAATTTTGGTTTAAAATAATATTTTATTTTTTTAAATTTATTAAAATTATGATAATTAATATTTAAACTTGATTTAAAAATGAAAGATTATACATCAAAATCATAAAAAAATATTAAAAAATTTTGTTTCAATTTTTATCATAATATTTCCGGATTTTATTTATAAACGTGTCATAATTTCTGACCCGTATTTTCCATGCAATTTGTCAGAGATTTATTAGATTTGTGCGATTAATTTCAATTATCTGCATTAAATTGTCACTGCTGGTGTTTGAATATTATGCACTTAAATTCATTATTCGGTGTATTTATATGCGCTATATTTTTATGCGATCATAGACTGTTTAACAGCTATTAAGTTAATACATATTTACATTTTGCAAAACAAGTTATGCTGGTTTTTTTTTAAGGCTCTGCATTGAATACTACAACTAGGAGATAATGTGATTTGTTGATTTCAAATTATTGAAGATATTATAATGGTGGCAGATTGACGCTCGATTAAATTGTTTTTTTATGCAAACTAATCCAACTCGTCCTATAAATTATTGCAAAACAGGTTACGCCGGCTCGTGTGTCAGAAAATTCTCGACGATGCCCTTCCTGTTCTGCGACGTCAACAACGTCTGTCATTATGCTAGTCGCAATGATCGTTCTTACTGGCTATCGACCAATAGTCCAATTCCGATGATGCCCGTTGAAGAAACGGCGATAAGAGATTATATTTCTAGGTACGTTCAATATACATGTATCCCGTTGAGATTTTTGTTTCTGAATGTACACAAAATTATGTGCATTTCTTTAGAATGTTTATTTATAGAAGCTACAGAAAATAAATCCGGATATTTTTTAGCCGCACATTTCAATTGAAAGAATCGAATTTTTTATAACAAAAAGCTTAAAAAAATTTATTTTTTCAATATTTTGTTCATATTTTCAATTTTTATATTAATAATTATATTTCTCAGTGTTTCTGTCAAATTAAAGTATCATTTTCTGATTAAATATTTGATTACATTTTTTATTAAAATAAAATCTAATTTTTTTATATAAGTTAAAAAATTTTGATTAATATTCAATTGTATAAACATCATGTGAGCTTGCTAATATTTACATGTAACTGTTCACACAAGTTTACTTATTGCATTTAATCTTTGGATCGATTTCCGCAGATGCGTGGTGTGCGAAGTTCCGGCTAATGTGATAGCGGTACACAGTCAATCGATAAGCATTCCAGAATGTCCGGCTGGATGGACTACTCTTTGGATCGGTTATAGTTTTGTAATGGTAAGTAACTTTTTTTTTTTTTTTAGTTCGATTTGTAACGCCCAAGGTAATTTCATGTCTTTTGCATTTTATATTGACTTTTAATGAAAATAATTTTTAACTGTATATGATATAAAAAGTTATTATCTGGATATTCTAAATTATACTAAACATTTAATTAATTTGAAACTATAAAATTGTATAGAAGATATAAAACATTGAAAATTAAATCACATATACAAGAGGGATTAATGAAAAATATCAATTAAATTTATTACAATGCTATAAAAATAAAGAAACGGGATTATAATTAAAATTTATTTATTATTCATCATGTGCAAAATTTCTAACATGCGTGTTAACTTTATTTTTAATATAAAAATTAACGAAAATTACTAAAGTAATTAAATCAAATAGATTTAATATATATATATATATATATATATATATATATATATATATATATAGAAAGAGAGAGAGAGAGAATGTTTAAAATATTAATATTGATAAACATTGTTTGTATTTTTTAAACACACAAGTCATGTGTGTGTTTAACCGCATCGTTTTATATTTATACGATTGTTTTTCTACTATTACCTATATTATTTAAATTCGAAATTCTTTTTGCTATTCAATTCACTACGCAGAGAGATCAATCATGCCCGAAATAAGGCAAACTTTCATCATTCAGGAGACAAAAATTGTCTCTGCTGAAAGAGATCCATTTTATCCATGACATTCTTTCTATATCAAAATTTCTCAACACTTCAATAACGATATTCAAATAAGTTAATAAGACGCACACGGTTGTCTGATTCTATTTCGATTAAGCACTGGAGTGTTTTTGAATTTACACTTATGACTTTGAGCCACTCAAATATTAAAATACGCCTCGTAAGCTTACTCCAGAAAGTTTATTTATCGAGCAAATTTCTTCGCGATCGTTTCAGCACACCGGCGCCGGTTCCCAGGGCGGCGGCCAGTCCCTGTCGAGTCCTGGTTCCTGTCTGGAGGACTTCCGTGCCACACCGTTCATCGAGTGTAACGGCGCTAAAGGACACTGCCATTACTATTCTAATCAGTACAGCTTCTGGATGGTTACTATAGAGGACGGTCAGCAATTTAGGAGCCCTGAGAAGCAGACTCTAAAAGCGGGCAATCTTAGGTCCCGAATAAGTCGCTGCCAAGTTTGTATAAAGAACACGTAAAACACACGTGCGCCACCGTTTACACGCAAAAGAAACACATATACACACTCACTCACACACACACGCACACGTATACACACACATATTCTCTCCTCTGTCCCTTTTTTTTTTTTTACACGAGAATAGAATCGAAAATATCACTATGATTATAAACAGACGGCGATTGAGACCGAACGTAATTTCGTCAAAAGTTTAGACCTCGATATTAGAGATTCGGCATACGAAAACGATCTCTATGTTTATTCGAAGCAATAAAAATGCGTTGGCAATGCGGAAAATTAAACTCGTCGGAATTACGCCGGTTTCGATTCCCGATAACAAGAAAGAAAAGAGCGGTAACGTCACGCGATGGAACAACGGAATGGAAGTTCAGAGGACTCGCTTGATCCGCGTCGGGAAATAAAGAGAACGACGCATCCTTCCTCTTTTTCTTTCTCGTGATTCCCTCTGCCGGATGTGTTCCGCAACCATGTCTTGTCTTCATTATTTCCTATCCCTTTGTCCCTCACCGTGTCTACACTCTACGTCCCGGATAACTTTTTTTTCCCCTCGAGAGCCATCCTCCCTCTCGCTCGTTACCCGCTCTTTTATCTTTTCCCACGAGCGCTTCCTCTTTTTCGCCATATGTGTTTTTTCTCTTTTTTTTTTTACATGTATAACTTTACAAGCAAGTGGCTCTAGCGTACTACTTTAGCATGTAAAATAATATATATTTATATCTCGTATGAATCTCGTATTTTTTTTGAAGTCTAAGTTTATCGTAACGACACTGCCCATATCCAATATGGCACATTTTACATATTGTATATTAATATAAACGATCTTAGCCTGGTAATCGTGTGACGCCAAATATTTAAATAAATAGGTATTTTGCTACGTAGCTAATAAAATTCTATTTTCAAACTTGACTGACTCATTTGTGCTTGTTTGTATATCCGACCTTAAATAGTATGTAAGTAAAATTTTTGCATATATTTGAAACAATAAATAATTGTTATAAGCTCCAAGAAAATGTAATAAAAAAAGTGAACAAAAAATTCGATGCATATAGATCCATTAATTTCACGCACGAGTACTTTGAACATGGCATAAATGGCGACTGATATCCATATCGATTACTGTTATATATGTTCTTTACACAATTTAATTAAAAAATGCAGAGAAAAGTGTACTTTAATAATTCTGCTCGTAGGAAATATTTTCTCGAGTTCCTTTTTGCGCAGCGCATAATTACTTCAAGATTTTAATTGAATTTAAGAGACGTAGAGCGCCCATTTTATCGTGAGAATAAGAGAGAAATTTATTCCCGCTAATCACTACTGTTAGCGTAGTTTATTTTATCTGCAGATACCACTGTATCTTTTAATTATATGTATAGATAATCAGATAAAAACTTGTTAGCACGAATGTGTAAAGTACTCGTTAACAAATATGTATGTACATATATAAATGTATTATACATCCACGAAGAATGTTTAAGATTTGTTAGAGAGTAAAATTTTTATTAATTTTAAAAGTTTCATAAATTTCACATCCATATAATTTTGATTTATAATTGATTTTCGAAAAAGTGCACTTAAATATAATAAAAATTTTAATTTCAAAGTTCCATTCTATACAAATGATGAATAAGTGAATGAGGAATGGCTTGAGATTAAATGTTCGATAAAATTTACTCAACATTTATTAAAGACTCTATAAAGTTATTAATCTTTCTTTTTCTCTCTTTTGCTTTTTTAGTCAAGTTAAATTTTGAATCGTTGTATTGTACGTAATTCATTTTCTCGTGTCACACGCGAGTAAATTGTCATTGGTGACAATTTTATGTGTATGTTCAAACATCATTTTGTTATGGTAATCTCTTTTTTAAGGAAAAAATCGCTAGTGTACTAACACCAAGGCACTTTAAAGTAACGAAGGGCTATCTTCATGTCAAGAAAGTTAACACGTTCACGGAATTCTGTAAGAGACTGATCAAGATCAATGTCAGTCAAAAGCCGTTTAACTGGTCTGTTGAAAAAGATTTTAGATCTTTCATGAGTTTGGATTTACGTGCGAAAAGTAATAGTAAAAGAATAGTACCTCTAACTCATATATATATATATATATATTTCTTTTAAATATATATTTTCAATCTTTCGATTCCAATTATTAAACGAAAATGAAACCAATTTTACATCCCGATAAAAGAGTTAATTTATCCGAAGCCTGTTGATAATGTTAGAATTTCTTGAATTTCGATCAAAGTGCGAACGAGAATGCAACACGATTTATTTGCATATTTCCTTCGCAGTAGTTGAGATTGATTTTCATTAGCATATGTTTTCGTTTTCGATACGTGCAAACAGCACCGCCTCTCAATGTTTGTAACGTCACATTCGATCAGGCATGAACGGATGTCTCGTTGAATAGCACGAGGACTGAATCGGAACGGTATACAATGCCGCGCCCGCGTAATGCACACGAAGCTTGCACTCTTCCGCGAGTTTCGAGAAATACTGCGACATTTCCTCGTGCATACGTCAAGTCGACTCCCAGGCGGTATTTCGAGTGCTCCAGAATACGAAAAGTATAAAGTTACAATATGCGAATTTATTTTTGGAATGTACGATTTTCGTTGCATATGCTTCCTACTGTATTGCCAACTTTACACTACTTTTTTATTTCGCATTTGAATATGTTACACACATACTTACGCACATATATATATATATATATATATATATGTATATATATACGTTATACATACGTATATATACAAACACATTTTAATTTAACAAGTTTAATTTAATTTAATTTCTTTTAAAGTTTCTTCTCAAATTTTATGATACGGAAAAGATGTACAACGGGTATATATTGGGTCATAGAATCATGAATAATTTTGTTGACAAGAACTGTTACATCAGTATATTTGATAATGATATGTAAGAATTTTTGACAGAAACGCTGCCTGTCTGAAATCAACACGTTTACAGTATAGCAATTAAAGGCGAGTTTCTAAAAGAGAGTCAACTACGCACTTTAAGAAAGAAATTTATAAATATTCTCCTTTACAAATAATTTCTCCTTTCGAAATAACAGAAAATATACCTCGACATGGGTATTATTAAAATTATTTAAATGTGTAATTACTACTGGGGCGAGATATTTAATCATTAGCTAATAGAACGATGAAACAGAATGGTTTTTAAATGAGAAATGACACGTATTAGTATCTTTGAGATTCAAGAATATGGTTACCCAATATACGTTAATTGTAATTTCTAAAATAATAGATGAAATATTATAAAATATTATAAAATAATAAATATTATAAAATTTCTAAAATAACAAATATTAATTTGGAAGCATTCTAAAATTTTTACATTATTGGTCACAAGTTATTTTTTACATATAGCTCATAAATGTTTATTGTCAAATTTGATTGCGCGCAACATTTGTTAAAGCGATAATTACAAAAAGTTAGAGAACAAAAATGCACGAAAATTATCTCTACAGAACAAGACTATAGAACTATAATCTTTTTAAACGTATTCCAAAATTGCAGAAATTGTACCAATGTGTAATGTTACACAATCACAATCACGATTAAATTCCAGTCTTAATGAATGTAATAAAAAAATTGATAAAAATAACTTAGTCCGATTTATTACTACTAGTAAAAATAAATTAATGTTTAAAATTAATAATATAAATTATTAGTTGGTAAATTAACGGTTTTTGTATTTTTGAATCAATAAATAAAGACTACATTTTTTGAAAAGAGATTAGTATAAGAAATATTATTTTCAATCGAAATAATTAATTAATATAGTAATAAATGATGTTTGTAATAAGTAATATTCTTTCCGTTACATCTCGTACATTTTCATTCTCATTTTAATTAGTTAATAAAATATATTAAAAAATGATTTTAATCAATTTATGACATTATATCTCTTTTTAGTGTCGTATATAAAATATTTATGTATTATGTTTGAGTATAATACCATTTCTATCGCTATTATTTCCTACTAAAGATCCTCAGCGTGAAGAAAATTCCAGTATATATCATAGTATCGATTGATGTCGTAGTAAAAAAGTTTACAGAGATAAGTTCAAAGAGCACAACTATATAGGAGAGGGAGAGACGTCCGTCGTAAAGGAATTCTACTGAGGCCAATGTGTTTAGCATAGTAAGCAGTCGAGCCTCCAACGAGAGCAGCCTTGATTCGACACACGTGCCGTATTCTGTAAAATAGAGAAAATCACGAAACGTCTAAAAAGTCCATCTTGGCCGAGTCCCGGCACTTCGACAAACTTTGACAACATCGCGAAACCGGCATCGCAGCATTCCTTCCGAGATTCATTTTGAAAGCAGGAAAGCCCGGTTAAAAAATCTCCATCATACTTTAATTTAACACTATCCAATTATTTTTGTCTTTTATTGGATTTATCGTGGATATAAAGGACGGAGATAATAATAAAAATAGAATACAAATGAAAATTATGATGTTTCAGATATTTTAAATAATTTAACACGAATAGCTTATCACAACAAAATTTCGCAAATGCATAGAAATATATTGCGTAGAAACTAACATAAGTTACTATGATATACCCCGTACACTTCTTTAATATTTTTAATTTATAAGACATAAATTTTTAAATATTGAGATTTTTCAGGATTGTTATAAATT
Source organism: Anoplolepis gracilipes (assembly GCF_047496725.1). Lineage (NCBI taxonomy): Eukaryota > Metazoa > Arthropoda > Insecta > Hymenoptera > Formicidae > Anoplolepis > Anoplolepis gracilipes. The sequence continues at coordinate 3,579,479 of NC_132983.1, forward strand.
ATAATTAATATTTAATTTATAATCAACAGTCTTTCGTATTCCTTTTATCTTTTTCATTTTGCTAATTATCTGAATCGGCTATTTAAGGAAAATCTTAAAAAATCTTAAGTATCGAACGCGAAATTGAATTGAACGAGTATCAAAATTTTTTTAATGTAGATCCAAACAACGGAGAAATAAATAATATAAACGTGTTTGAGATACCATTGAGATCATATTTACGGCACCTTTAAGATGTCAAAATGACACCTCAGAACATTTTTACATCATCTAGATGCACTCTTCTTCTGCTAGTGACGTACGGATTAAGCAAAAGGAAAAAGCGTTTGGATAATGCTTGAAATTTATTTGCAATTCATGCTTTATCGAGAGCAATTTACATGCATTCGTGTATTTTTTCTGCGCCAATGCAGTTACATTATACGTCACAAATCAGTCACAATTGCCATTTCATCCGAAAAGATCTTCGTGTTTTCGACGCAAGTTTTTAATGTCGAGTAAAATTTCAATTTATTTTATTGTAAAAAGTATCATACATTGTAATAAATATTCCGAAAGTTAAATTTTGCACACGTTCGTCTCATATAGATGGAATTTTGATAAACAGAATATTTTTGTCAAACATTGCACAGTTTACAGGAAAATCACGATTATTACTTTACTTTCTATCAAATTTTTAAATTAATTATCTTGCTATATTTCCTATATTTGGCATCATAAACAATAATATCATTGGTTTATTTGTATTAATGTATGTATTAAAAAAACAAGACAAATCAATTTTATCTTTATGAAAAAGTGTCAATCAATATTATAGTCAATGTTTCATATGTTTGTTTTATATACTATAAATTTGAAGCTTTTATTTAATAAATACGCGTATTTGTAATATTTTATAGATTTATGATTTCATTTAAATTTTATTTTCCAATAACAGCAGTTATTAAATTTGCATTTGTTAATTTCACGTTACTAATTCACAAGAATTTTATATACGCAATCATCATCATACACATAACATATTACACTCCATTATATCTATTACATTTAGCACAATATTAGTTTGTAATCAGAAATTATATGTAGAATTATGTAAGCGATTATATATATATACAATAAAAAAATTATCTTTGAAAAAGATATATAATAAAAGAATATTTGTAACTCAATAATATACATAAAAATATTATTATTTCAATTTTCTTTTAAGCAAAAAATCAAATGGTATAATAATATATTTGCAAATAATTAAGTAGAAAATACACGCGAGCGTATTGAAAAATGATGCTAAAGTTTAATTTTAGCTTCTCAACATTTCTTCAATCTAGCATTTTTGTTTGATTTCTTGCAGATATCAGTCCTACGTCTTTCATTTACTCGTTCATCTCTGACATTCGTCGAGCGCGCGCTAGCAACAACGTCGCCTTAAACTCAATTAACGAGCAAATGCACGTTCGTGACGTCGTCGTTGTTGTCGTCGGACCGAAGCAGCGTTCGAATAATCCGCGACTGTAACTCCGAGTAAACAGTTACGAGGTATAATTGCATAAACATTAGCGAGAGACGCAACAAAATAGGAACGGCGGAGTTAAGGTTTCATACATTCTAAGAGACTATGGCGAACGACGGATAGGAGAACGGAGACATACGGCCGCATACTCTTGTTTTGCTCTCGCAAGGATGACAACGTTGACGTAGCCGTTCAAGGTGTTCGTTTTCCCTACGTAAGCACGGACTCTATTTATAATTAATTATGAAAGAAGGTGTGGTGTCGAATGGACCAATCCGACCGGTTCGTTTGTCCTTTACTCGTAGAGCATTTCGATTATTAGCGTGCCGTCTCGATTCGGGCTCAGTGATAATGAGCAAGTCGTACGAGAATCATCGATAAATATCTCCGTTATCGAGAGATCCATATATATTCCCTCCTGTTGGAGGACACACATATTTCTCCACGCAGTTGTCTACCGAAAAGATCGGCAGGTGAAGTTTTCGCGGGACATTTATTTCTTCCGCACACGACGAGATGTCCGCATCCAGTTTCCGTGAACATTGGAATGTTTGCGCCTCCGACATCGCTCGGAGAACATACAATCCTATAAGATCGATCGTGGAAAACATCATTGTCGAACCGAACCCTAACAAGTCCATGATCGCGTTGTCTATTGGTGAGTATTGAGAAGAAAAAGTCGTCTTGTTTTATTGTAAATTTTGCGCGAATATATTGTATATATTTGTGTGTTTAAAATCGAACAAGAGCGATTGACCGCTGAAAAGAATAAATGCAGGAAAATTTAAATCTTATCTCTATTTTTCAATGTGCTTTAATTTTTTTTGCAAGTATATCATTATAAGCTTTTACTTTTTCTCACTATAAACACTAAACTGCAATAAATATATCTCTTTTATTATAATATTTATATCTCTATTTTATACTCCTTTCTTAAAGAGTATAAAATCTAGTTATTATTAAGTCACATTACTAAGTGTCTGTTATTCATTTTATTTCCATTATATTTCCATTATATATGTACATAAACATATCATATTAAATTCGATTATTGCGCGACTTTTAAAAATTTTCTTAGTGATGTCAATCTTTATTTATGTCACAAAACATTTGATTTGACAATCTCTCTGTAATTCTTTACATTTTCATCCTTTACTCGGCAAGAAAGATGAAATACAGAAAAGCACGAGATGATGTATCATGATGGTGTAATTATAAACGTTTACGCGGAGCAAAAAATAACACGGCATGAACCGACTCGTCCGATCATTCTCGATTGAGGAGAGAAAGAAGATTGTATACGTTCCACATCCTTTATTATAAAAGTTATGCAGAGATAAACGCGATGTGCGCATAAAACAAGACAATGTAATCTGTCTTTAGTTTCGTTAATGTACGAAACGCCGCAGCAATTAAAAAACATTTAATACAGTGTACGTTGTGGAGCGTATTAACTGCAAAATTATACTATTTTTAAAATTCACTGTACAAAACGTCATGATTCAACTCATCAGATTGTTTTAAATAAAATTATTATACTTCTATTTATTTAACTTGAAGGACATTGGATAAAAACGTTATGCAAATAAAAAGTCAATGTTGGTAAATACGAGTAAATGCATACAAATGGCAAACTTTTGCCGTTTCCTACGAATAGATTTTTAATATGAATGATCTCTGACCATTGTAAAAAAAGTTTGATATTATCGATCGGTGCAACATAGAAGGTCAAATATGCTGTATGAGAAAAATATGCCAGAATATGAAAAAGCGTATTTTAATTAACTTGGAAATTACATCGAAAATATAAAAATGCGTTTGATTTAGTCTCTATTTGTGTTTTTGAAAAAGCATAAAATATTTATATTATTTTTCATACGTAATCTTTGAGATAATCGAGTCAATTTTTCACTATCAATGTATCTAATCTATCATCTTTGCATTAAATTTCAATGTGTGATATTTTTCCATAAATATTACAACTTAATCTTCTTTTTAACAAAATTTAAATAAGAGATAATTATACAGGGTGTAACAGAGCGCCCGTATCAGGCATTTTTTTTAAACGATTTGTCGTTGCAAGTTGGGGAAAAAATTTTTATGACAAAAGCCCCAGTTCTTTTAATATTTTATCAATAACTAAAATTATTTTCATTCTACTATTAATTATTTATATGTTTTGCAATAATTAAAAAAATTTTCAAAGTATTATAATTAAAAATTTTTCAAAGTAATATAATATTGCCACATTACATTTACGATATGGACGCTCCTGAAGCGAAGTGTCGCTCTTTAGTTACGCACGTGTAATGTTTCGTTGTTAATGCGCGAGTCTCAAGATCTGGCCGAAATGTGCAAATAAGAACAGCACTAGTTTACGACAAAAATCTACAATAAGATTAAATTATATTATTCTTGAGCAAGAAAAGTAAACGTCGTAACACGAGTTTACAATATTATTATATATAATTATATATATTTTATTAGGAAGTCAATGGGAGGAATTCGAGCATCTGTAAATGAAAATTAATTATTTGCATTTTTTTATTAGTTGGAGAAATTAAAAAATTTTTCCTACAAAAGTTGTTTCTTTTTAAAGATTCTATCTAATGATGCCTCACTCGACCCACCTTCCCATTTGAAATGATAAAGTTCACACCCATTTTTCCAATTTCCCGGTTTTTCCGAGAAACGCTCTGTGTTACCATTCGATTCTTCACTGAGGCTTTTATCATAAAAATTTTTTTCGCCAACTTGCTACGAGAAATCGTTTTGGAAAAAAAAAAAGAAAACGCCTAATAAGGGCGCTGTTACATCCTGTATATTATAACATTTGTAATTTTTATTTCTTTTATCACATATTATAATTGATATTGTTAGAGTTGTAAATATAGGATGAACTGTATCAGTTTAAAGGAGTTTGATAAAATATGGATACTAGAATAATTATTATATACCATATTTGCGTAAAAACGAACACTATGACTGGTGATTTTTCATAAATTTGCGGAATTTATAGATTTACGGGACGCCTGTGATAAATCCGCCTGCGTTTATTCTCTATTTATGATCTTTTCATATAATGGAAAATTTTCAACATTCCGATAACCTTGTTTATCTTGATTGTATTGTTAATCTTGCTATTTATTTAATAAGAAATAAACAACTTTCCTTGCAATTTATGCTAATATGTACTGTATTTCTTTCCTTTTTATAATCTGGTTAAAAAATCGCGGAGTTAATTTCCTCATAAGATCTACAAACTTCTCTCTCCTGTCCGGAAGTATTGAAACTTAAGACACAGTTCGCTCTCTAGAAAATATTTTACGCAGACACGCGATGCAAGATAGACAATATTTCGTTTGTCGATTTTGCTGTATTTCTAGAAGAAACAACTTTTTCAAAAGTTTACCAAATAAAAACCTCCTAAACAGTAAAACAATTCCAATATACTTGGTTCAATCAAATTTCTCTGACACCTAATATATGTATGGAAGAAAAAACGCTACTTTTAATATTGAAAATTTTTCCATGCTGCACAATTCCAAACGAAATTGCATTAAATGAAGTAATTAGACAATGTAAACATAGATAGGATATAACAATGCCTTTTTGATAAATATAAAAATAATCGACAATATGTAGCCTTTTAAAAAATATGGGCTTTGTTTCTGGACGTAAATTTTGACAGAAATTTCGATTGTATATTAAATTTTTTCGATTCTATAAACAACTTCGATTTTATATTAAAAGGAAGAAAATTAATTTATTAATTCAACATTTAATAAAATATTGAGAGAAAATATTAAAGAATTACAGAATAAATTGTTTATATGGTTTTTAATTATTTTTCAAAAAAAATATTTTTTCGCAATATTTTGTAATAAAAATAAAACAGATTATATGAAACTATTTTAAAGAATTACGCGTAAAACTGAAACATCTCAAGAATTTTTATCTCAGACTGATTGTGAGTTGTATATTTTGTTTGTTTTAATTCTTTGAAAGTTCTCAAACTTCTCGGAGATCGCGATTTTAACTAACTGGCATAGAGTTTTATAAGCGGTGAAAAGTTAAAAGGCTTTAAAGTTAAAATGGTACTGACGCGTGAGTCCTCTTAACATTTGTACCAGTGATGCAAAATGCAGATGTGTCAGAATGTATCGGAAAAACGTCCTCAGCAAATTTTATACTGAAATAGAATAGAACTGACACATGAGCACACTAATCTAAATATATTTCGATACAAATCTTACCCAGATGTGCTAGTGACCATATATATTTTCAAGAGCTTTCTTTCATTTTATACATATGTAATTTCAAGAAGATTACAACGTCGGAAAATGGAATAGCAGCGTCATGATTTTCAAAAAGTGCTATCTTTTACTTTTGTAAAATGAGTAAAGCAAAAGGTATAATATATAAACCGAAATTAATATAACAAGACAATATTTTTAAAATATTTTTTATTTTTGTTAATGAAAAGTATAAAAGTTTAGAGAATTTTAAACAATTCGGAAGTGGTAGTCTTTTAGTGAGATTTTTTTTTTATCGAGAAACAGTATACTATGATGTGTGCATATATGTATATTTCGTGTATCTCTCGATAAAGTTTCGGTACATGGTTCTGCTCCAAAAATATTCCAAAACCGGTTTATAAGTTTCATAACATGCTGAAAAGATCGATAGAAAAACAAGGAATTTTATATTATATTTTTTTCCCTCTCTATTATATGTATAAGAAAAAATATATTATTTTTGAAATAACATATTATTTTTTTAAACTAACACTTAAAAAACAATTTTATTTGAAAAAAGTAGTGCAAATGCATAACATAGTTATATTTAGCAATAAAGAAAGAGAGAGAGAATAGTTAAAAAAAATCACATAAGACTTTGATGATATTAATAATATTATATATAAGATAAAAATATGTAGGAAAACGAGAATATATGTACTAAATAAAATATTTAACAAAATTAACAAAAAATGAAATATACTCTCGTAGCAAAGTCAGGATTATTTTATTTTTTGTTTTTTTATTTATATAATCTCATCAGTCCATATATATATACTCCATGTAGAATATTTTTTTCCATATATGCACTATGAAATATAATATATACACATGCATAAACTGAAAAGTTTATTATTTGAAATTATTAAAAATTATTCATAAAAAATTCCAGACTTTCGACGTTGTAACATATCTGTAATGTGTGTAATTTATAATTCGCTGACAATTCTCTGAAAGATTTCAGCGTTTATATCAATATTAATTGATACCGACTGTAATAGAAATATGAAATATAATATTGCAAAATGTTAACTGCAACATTGTTGAAACACGATTCTTGCGATTAATGGCGACCAAGTTATAATTACGTAATTTTCGTAGTTTTGGCCGAGCTCGAATTTTATTTCGTCGCGTTGTCGTTTCGTAATAGAAATTTTGCAACAAGGATTGACTATGACGCGTAATCTCCGGGAAACAATTAATTAGTTCCTATTACAATATATATATATATATATATATATATAGAATGTAAACCAAGTAGTGATTTTCGTTATACTTTGACGACGCGTCTGTAAACGCATTTCCTACAGTTATGTTAGCATTCATAGTAATCAATTTATAGCACACATACGTGTATTTAACTATGTGTTATGTAAAACTATATAGTGGAAAGTTTAACAGCAAACTAGATTTATACAATTAGTAGCTTATACATTTGTAATCGCGCGATAATTGATAGACCAGTATTTATGGCGTTTTTCAAATGAGTCTTACGTGTTTTATCGCGTATTCTATTTGAAGGCGATCCTACAACTTTCGGTAATTTGAAGCCGCCAAAAGAGGTGATTGAGGCTGTTCAAGAGAGCGTAGCTTCGCAATTGTACAACGGATATGCGCCAAGTACAGGTAATGCTTTTTTTTAAATCTACAAGTTTAGTTAAATCGTAATTTAAATTTTCGTTTTATTTACGAGAAGAATGATGCAAAATAAATTTGCTAATAACTGATATAAAAATTACATTTAAATACTCTATTATGTTATCGTTTTTTTAAATATTTTTATAAATAAATATTCATAAATTATTTAAATATAATGTTATAAATAATTAATATTTAATATATGTCATAGTTATTCATAAAACCAATATAATATATATTTATCTATTTTATGATGTAAATTACTAATTATACATATATTTTATAAGGAAATATGTGTTTATTATGTATGGTATATCACAGACTAAATATTAAGTATGTTTATTTCAAAATAAAGTAATTGATTTTGATTTATTCACAGGTTATCAGAGAGCGCGGGAAGCCGTAGCTGAATACAGCTCGAACGAGTTCGTTAAAATCGATCCCAAGGTACGATGATGCTTATATCAAATATCGATGACAGATCGGCCAATACGTGTCGCAAACAAATTTGAAGTCACTGCCTACACTGAGATTTCTTGTCACGTATACACGGTCGTATTTTATTTATTCAACAACGAGATATTTTATTATTGTTATTTATTCAACAAGAATAACAGAGGGCCAAAATTGGCCAAAATTTATTCAAATATTAATAAAACAGTTTTGTTGAACACGGAAGAGAACTGTAAATATTTCTTCCAACCGCAAGGAAAGAAAAAATGCGATCTAGATATTCAGGGATTATTTTCATGACGAGGTCGATTGTATTGTATATTTCGAGTACTCGTACAATCTTGAGGAGATAGTTAATTAACTTGGCGCTGTGAAATCTCGCGAGATGGAAATCGCGGACGCAGATAGAAAGAGAGATATGTCGATAAAACGATACAAAATATTGAAAACGAACGAACAGATCAGTTTAATTTTATAAACAATTTATTGAATTACTCAAACAAATATAAAATTCTATTGCGAAAACTTTATATATTATATTATTAGATAATAGTAGAGAAAGAAAAGAGAGAGAAAGACAGAAAGCGTAAAGCTTACAAGTATAAAATAATATTTCTCTTTAGAAAACTTTTCATATCCTTTCATTCCCCGTGTTGTACAGTTATGATGTACACGTAAATACTGCTATATATAGTTTATTTTTCTGTAATGAAACTCTTGCGATAATTGTATAAAATTCCCTTGTATTTTCATGTATTGTTTTTTTAATTACAATAAAACATTGAAATTTATCAAAATATATCGAATAAATTCTTTAAAAATCTGGAAATGCGTAAAAAATATAAAAATAATTAAAAATGTTTGTTATCACGAAAAAATTGTTTTTTGTTTTTACTGTATATTTAATATGACGTGAATAAAACACATAAATAATCTATTTCGCATTTCTATATTTGTCGTAGGACGTAATCCTGTGTAGTGGATGTTCTTGTGCACTTGACTTGTGTATCACGGTTTTAGCTCGAGAAGGCCAAAACATCCTAATTCCACGTCCTGGCTTTTCGATCTATCGAACATTGGCAGAGGGTCTTGGTATTACGGTTAAATCATACGACTTACGTGTAAGTATTCTTCTCGAAAAAATAAATAAATAAATAAATCTCTTCGCACGTATTACATATAAATATATTTTATGCAGCAAAATATGTAATAAATATCTAATAATAAACATTGAAACAACAAAATAGTTGATAAGCTGTTATAATTTTCATATAAAATTTTTAATTAAAAAAATATATATATATATATATATATATATATATATATACATATAATTTAATTTAGAATGTATTTTGAATGAATATTGTTATTCGACATAAATCTCAACATACGAATAGATATTATCTTAAACATAGAGCTTCAAATGTAATTAATCAATAACCGCTTGATGGTCAACAACTGTGAGAACGAATTATGTCATTTACACATACACAAGTGATATTTCAATATAATAAAATTTATTGATTTATGCGTGGCAACTATTGGTTTTCAGTTTTGCTTCCGGATGATGACAAATCAAAAACGTGAATTACACGTTTGACTAGGTTGTCGTACGGATAATTTAAAATTTACACATTGTGGCGATTATATTTGTGTAAAGATTCAAATGTTACACAAATACAAATTAAAATTCTTTATCAAATATTTTGAACACAAATAAAAGGACTGTTTAAAAAAAAAAAACACGTAGTGAAAAGCCAAATTTTTCTTTACAAAGAGAAGAAAATATATAAAAGAATTCATTTGTTTGTAAAAATATAAAAATTTGAAAAGAAAAATTGTGTTTCTTAAATAAATTATTTTTTTTAATTATGTTATTCCATGTTTGTTTTACAAATTTATATTAACTTTTAAAACCTTAAATTGTTTAATAATTGATTTATTTGTTTAATTATTGTTGCCTCTCTCTGAGTCATATAGATAACGAACAGCGTAATGAACACTTGCTTCATATTCCTGTAATAACGTACAAAATATTGATCAATATCGCACTCTGTAATAATCGCGTCTGTAAAAGAGAAGGTAGTATTACACGCTACCGTGTTGCATCGTCATTAATAAGAAATGTGCATAACAGGCGTCCGCCATATTTCTTAAGTTACGCATTATTATAAAACGCACTTTAAGAGACAATCAGGCTTAGCAAACGGCTTTATATGCAAAAATATTCCATTTCGTTAATATCTTTAAATTTATTAACCACCCGTAAGACGTGAATATCACGAAAAACAATGAGTATGCATAATGTGCCCTTTTAACATGCACAAAGGCAGATTGCAGACACAATTTTTTATCGTAGCCACGTTAATTATACGCACACATACACACACACACACACACATATATATATATATATATATATATAAATATATTCCATTAGAGATGTCAAGAAATAAAAATTTATATTTAAAACTTTTATTTCCTACCTGTTTTTCAAAGAAGTGTAGTGTAGTTTTTGTAATAACAATTAAATAGTAGACATTTTTTTATTCGCTCTTATTTTAATTTGCTAAAAGAAAATACTTAACTTTTAATATTAAATAATTTTTAATATTAAATTTTATTAATTTCAAATTTTGCAAAGATCTCATTTCTTCCGCAAAATAGTCACGTAAGAAGCCAATTGGAACTGTTATTGTGTAATGACTTTAAACGACACGCAATCATATTTAAATCGTTCTTCATTACGATAAATCTATGCTTTCACTCGGAGATTCTTCAAATGTTAAACCCAAGTACTAATGAAGTAGTCTCCACTCTTTTCAACTTCGCTTACCGCCAAGTTTTAACATCTCGCTCGCCTTTGCTATGTATCGTTGGGAGGTACTTTACTTTCCTAAGAAGTAATTACAATCGTAATACTGTAGCTTTAATTGTCTACAAAGCGAAATGTGCAAGGAATTTGTAAACCATCTTATGCCGCGCATCTCCTCACACGTCACGTATTCGTGAATCACATAAATATCGTTGCTTATGAACATAAAATCTTTTAAAATTTGTGCAAAATGTTCTGGCAATTTTATTATTGTGTTACATTTTATGAGAGACTTTATCGCTTCTTTGCTCATATATCTATATATTTTATTTTTAGTAAATATATATTTCTAATTATTATTTATTTGAACGAGAGCACACATATAAAAATACATTTACCCAAATTAATTCGAGATCGTAGATTGTTTCAATTTAGTACGATATAATTTTGAAAAAAAATATTAAATTCTTGTTAACGTGTCCTTTAAACAAAAATTTTGTTGAAAGGGTTGCCTAAATTTTGCTACAGTAAAAGTTAATTCGCAAAATAAATTCAAAACTGTCAAGGAATCTGTAGGAAAAACGCGCAATTTTTCCGAGAGATCCTGTAAGAGAGATCCCTAAAAGGGAAATAGGAAATGAAGATTCAAGAGAGAGAGTCACTCACGAATGCATCCTATTAATATTAATTCGTTCGTTTCGCAGCCAGAATTCGGTTGGGAGGTCGATCTGGATGACTTGGAGGCGCAAATCGACGAATCGACGGCGGCGATTGTTATAAACAATCCTTCGAATCCGTGCGGTTCTGTGTTCAGTCGCGACCATATACTTGACATTCTCTACATCGCCGCTCGTTATTACGTACCCATTATAGCCGATGAGATTTACGAGCACATGGTACGTGCCCCAATATTACGCTTCCCCCACAAATATCAAGTGACAAATCGTTTCATTTGCGAGCTTCGAAATAAAGCGCGGTCCACGTCCTTTTATTCAAAGAGAATACGCAATTAATTCAGAGCAAATATGCAAAATTTGGTATTCCAAATCCGGAAAAAGTTGCGCTGTACTTCGTTATCGCGTCAAGAGAATTTTTGCTTGTAACACATATACGATGATCAGTTATAATCTAATCGCAAAGAAAATGTTTTACAATAATTTTGTTACAATATTAAATTTTAACCTTGAAAACATTGTTTACATTTTATTATTAAAATTCTTATTGTCTTTTTTGGATTATAATGAGAATTTTTTTCTTTACATTAAAAAATTATACTTTAACAATGTGCTTTATATTGTATATAAAAGAATTTCATGAATTTTAATAATTTAAATTTTATTTTTGTAACTTAAAACTTAAAAGTACTCACAATATTATTATATTATGCGATATATAATGGCAGTAGTTCTTTTGAAAAATTCAATGAGACAAAGTAATGTCTAGCTGTCACGGTTTTGCGTTATTTTGTGTCACATGCAGGTGAAACATACGTGCCTATTATGCGCAAATACATTTTTCGCCTCTCCGCTGTTTTCAGGTATTTCCAGGACGGACTTTCCACTCGTTAGCGTCTCTATCGACCGAAGTTCCTATTTTGTCGTGCAGCGGGCTGACTAAAAGGTATGTTGGAACGTGAAATGACTGTAAAACTCCCATATTTCGGCGTGGAAACTCGGGTGTGAGATTTTGCGTAACATTCTAGAATTTTTACGCGCAAACTTAATGTGTAATTTTCGCGTATTAAATAAAACGACCGGGTAGCTAATTTACCTCTTGAAATGTCATGTTATATATTTAATGTTTAAAGATTCAAATAACCAAGAGAAAAGTCAAAAGTGATTAAGAGGGTGTACATGAAATGTAAGAATTTTCGCAGTGCAAAATTTTAATATTTGAGTTTAATAAAAAGCGTTTAAAATTAAGGAATTTAAAAAATTTAAAGAATTTAAATATTTATTTTCGTCGAAAAAAAAAAGAAAATATGCTTTTTATATTTATTTTAAATATTATAATATATTAAATAAAAACATTATATATACATATATGTACAGTGATCGCTTAAAAATAATTTAAAGAATATAACATTTTTTTCAGTTTTTTTTTATCAAGTTTTTTACTTATTTTCAGTATGCGTTACCTTCTATTATCTGCTTTCATCGCGAAAGTATGTAGTAGAACTAACGATTCGTGAAGTTGAGGAAAAAATTCCTTAGGAACGAAAGCATGCGCGCGTTCCTCTGTAAAATTTTTCGCCCGATTTTCGAAAATAAGGCAAGGTGATTGAACATGAGTAAAATGTTCGCGATCAAACCGAAAGAACGTTATTCCGAAGTTTCGTGATTATGCTTCCATTGCCCCGACGGTATCAGATTTGAAATGCAACTTACGAAATGTAATTTACGATCGCTATACCAGTTGTAAACGAGTTCCTGCAACTGTTGCTAAATCTTTCACTATGAGTAGATTACAATGTATTTTACATGTCACAGATTTCACAGCGTAGTATTGAGATATTAAGTAAATCGCGTTTTTCATGCGAAATTTAACGATATATACATATGTATATTTGAATATATTCGAATATGAAATGAAAATAAGGTATAAAGTAAATAATGGAATGAATATGTGAATTATACAGCAAAAATATGCTGTAATACGATAATTTAATAATAGCAAATAAAGTACGACTATGAGTTAATAATAATTGTAATGCAAATTTCTACTAAACTTTGATACTTGAAATATATATTAAAAAATAAATATTTTATAATCGAAATCAATTGAATTTTTCTCATAGAGTTTACTATATAATTCATTGCATATGAAATACTTTGATCTATTTGGAATAAATTAATTAAATGCGAATTGCGCAGCTATATGCTTCTTTCATTTAACACAGTAATTTTCATATTAATGAAAAGAAATATCAGAAAAAAAAGGCAAAATGACTATGGTCGCGAAATCAATGTGAAAATGAGATTATTTCAATATAGGATTACCATTGGTCGTATTCGTAATAAACGTTATTAATAAAATGGTAGTAGATTAATATATGTAATTATGATTTAAGCATCTCTTCCACATTTAATGATAAAAAAATTTATTTTGGAGAATAAAGAATGTTTTTACATATTGAACATTTCACATATTGAATTTAAGGTATAAGTATATGTCAAATTTTTTGCAGCTAAACGATAATTGTACGTGCTAAATAGAATAAAATAATGGCTCTTGTTGTTTTGGAAAAGTTTACAATTAGATTTTATCACAACAATGGGGGCGATTTTACGTTATATTAAAATAATTTCTGTACTCTAAATAATTTTTAATAATATTCAATTAATAATCAAATTAATAAATCATAAAAATCAATAAATAATGCATTTTTTTTGCGCGAACATTAAAATTAATATTTATGAATCAAGTTATTAACTGTATATAATTATTTGTATAGAAAAGCATTTCATATTTAAACTAAAAATATTTTATTGTAATACAAAATTATTCCTATAAGAAGTAAAGTGGCTTTGGCACAGTAATCTGTAAAATGGAATCTGACGACATACATGTATAATCATATCTTGTTTTCGTTTTTCTTACAGATTTATGGTTCCGGGCTGGCGCATGGGATGGATAATAATCCATGATCGTCAGAATGTGCTCGAAACTGAGGTAGGTAAACGGTCCTGGCACAATACGTGGCAGCACGAAAATAATTGCTTCTCTGGTGGCATTGTTTTCATAACGAGACGGGGCATATCGTGGCGAGTTCGACATCACACATTATAGATTTGATTAAATTTCGTTGATTAAACTTTATTCTGCCATGAAAGTTCGGTCTTTTGGCAACCAACGCCAATCGTGTATTTGCAAAGGTGTATCGCTTTTGGACAAACTTTAAACCGTCGTGTCGTGTCGTTACTGAAAGTATATTTGTATTCTTTAATAACTTTTGCAAGTCGTTTCGCTGTATCTTAAATAAGTAATCGCAATAAGAATTTTGAGAGAAAATCTAATCGAAAAGTTTTATTCACGCGTCTATTACTATTAATGCGTAAAAAAATTTCGATATAGAATATTTTAACTAAAGAAATTTTCTCTTATCGCTACACTTTATAATATTATAAAATAAAAATGTTCAAATAAGTGTTTTAAATAAGATAAAATATTTAAAATATGTCTATAACATAATATAAAGAGCGATTAATTTCTAACTCTTTTTTTGTAATATACAATTTTTTTCCTTTTACGTCCACATATTTACTATTTTATTGTACAGATGTTATTTTCTGTTTAAAAAAAAATTGTGTGATTTTTTTGATAATATTTTCTGATAGACGAATCGCACAGGCTGGTAAATATCTGTCGATTTGCAGTACGTTCGATGTTTCACAATATTCTGTCTGTGAGAGATACTATTAAGTCTTTAGAAATGATTTTACATGTCTAAACTCGGACTCGATTTTGAGAGTTTTTTATGTCTGGTCAGATTTACAAGGCAATTTGACATAATCTTTTCTGTATAAAAATCGTATTCTTTCAAAAGTTCATTTTATAATAAATATTATAAATAATAAAATACAATATATGCATAAAAAAGTAGTATAAAATATATATATATATATAATTAATGCAGATTTAATAATTTTTTTTATTTACTGTTGTTTAGATTCGCAAAGGTTTGCATTGCTTGAGTCAACGAATTATTGGCAGCAATACTCTTATTCAAGGTGCCTTGCCCGCAATACTTCGTCAAACACCGCAAAACTTCTTCGACGATGTTATCCATACTTTACACGTAAGTTTTCTCGATTTAATAAATATAATGGGAACATAAAAATTCAAATATTTACACAAAATTCGCAATGTTACAGTCGCACACCAAATTGGCATACAATTGCATAATAAAGATTCCAGGTCTAAAGCCGATAATGCCGGACGGAGCGATGTATATGATGGTAATCATTTCTGTTATAATTAACTCGGCCACACCCTTGCATAATTCCAAGAATCACAGCGTATTGTTTAACAGTCCGTTGCTCGCGGGATAAAGCGTAAATGTTAATTAAGTGCTTCATAAACAGATCGTACAATTAGTCGGTGCACGACCACCATTTATATGTTATGCGTAAATACCATCAGCAAGGAGCGCCGACAGCAATTTATGAGCTATGAATTATTGAATCGATTTCTAGGTCTACATCGATCTACCATGTTTTCCGGAATTTAATTCCGATCTCGAATTCGTACAACGATTGCTAATGGAAGAATCCGTGTTCTGCCTACCAGGCCAGGTTCGTTTCTGACATTTAAATTATTAATCGATCATTTTTAATTCTAAATTATCATTTCGTATGTATATACAAAATTAAATTCGTAAATATACCAAAAAAAAATATTAAAGCTTTTTAAATTAAATTTTCTGGTATGCTGACGTTTAATGCTGATGTTTAAAAATATCGTAAAAAATCAAAACATTACTTTACAACGATAATTTGCTGCAAATATTTAAATATTTAAATTCCTTTCAATAATTAATTT
The DNA here is from genome assembly GCF_047496725.1 of Anoplolepis gracilipes. Classification (NCBI taxonomy): domain Eukaryota; kingdom Metazoa; phylum Arthropoda; class Insecta; order Hymenoptera; family Formicidae; genus Anoplolepis; species Anoplolepis gracilipes. The sequence continues at coordinate 3,595,734 of NC_132983.1, forward strand.
AAATGTAAAGTGGTTCTTTTAATATTTTAATATATTAAATTACAAAAACAAATTTATCGCAATAATTTTATAATGGGCATTAAACTTTTAAGTAATAATTTTGAAAATTATTTATTTATCAATATATCTCGATTTGAGTTTGTTTCTTTATTTCTCTTTCTACATGTCACATCAAAAGTATAAAATATTTAAATTATAGATTTATATTACAAGGATACGATAATAATAATAATAATAACAATAATTTAATAATAATATAATTTAATTTTATAATAATGTCTATTTTTTAAAACTCATTAGGATAAAAATGACGATTTTTTCGCGTTTCTACTAAGTTTTTAAATAGCTTTAGCTATAGCTAAAGGAAAGGGCTTCCGAATGGATGTCGCGTTTTTAAATAGCTCATTCAAAGAAAGTCTATTTTTTAATCATAAAAGTATGTCAGTTTAAAAAACTTTTTTATTAAAAATAATTTTAGTGATTTTTCATGTTCTCATTTAATTCTCCAGTGCTTTGATTATCCCTCTTACATGAGACTGGTAATCACCGTACCAGACGACATGCTCGAGGAAGCTTGTCAAAGGATTCAAGGATTTTGCAAGAGACATCACTATAAAACGGCAAAGATCATGGGGAGAAACAGTTTCGTCGATGTAGAAATTCCATATTAATATTATAAGAGAAGAGACAGTCAAACATGTGTAAGAGTCTCACAAGTATTTGCATTAACTTGCTGATTATCTTTCACGGATCGAATTCGTAGATTGTATCCAAAAAAGAATATTTCAGTCTTGGTTTTTGCTCTGTGAATATGTATATCTATTTCTACGTTTTTTTTTTTTTTTGTATAATTTTATAAGTACATCTTTTATATTTCTATTTTTCTTGTAAGTATATGATTATGTAATAAATGTTTGATACGTAATTTAAATAGTTATTTTGATATATAAAGATGTCGAGATAATAACTTCCGATTAGCCGAAAGTTGACTAATAATATAATATATATACACGTAAAATGTGCGACACGTGTACCGATCTGTCATCTATTATTCAACACAAATGCGTTGAATTTATCTAGATACGTATTCATATAAAAATAAAAAAGATGATTTAACACTCACCGAGAGTTGTCTCGCTGTTGCCCGACGCTTCCTCTCTCTCTCTCTCTCTCTCTCTCTCTCTCTCTCTCTCTCTCTCCTGCCGGTCCTCTCGCTCAGCTGGGAGGTTGACACAACACACGCGTTCGCGGAAATAAGGTTAGCTACGATCGCACGGCACTTGCTTTGAACGACGCTCCCGTACGCGACACGTACTTTACTACATTACAATGAAAAGAATAACGCCATCGTCATGATCCACTCACATCCGGCGACGTTTCGTGCATTTACACAGCGAATACATATCTCTCGAACGGCGAAGGAAATCCGATAATCGTGCGCCGAACCTGTCGTGTAAACCGACACCGCGCCGCGCTGCGACTCCTTCTGCTCCTGTTTTCACTGCCTGCGCTTCCCGCCCTGCAAATAACAAATAACAGAATGGTTAGAATTTTATAGAAACGCAGTCGTTAATATACATATAAATTCAAATTGAAGCTAAATGTCCAGAATGTGCAGTATTCGCGCGAACGATATCGATGGAATAATCTCCCGAAATACGCGTCGCGACAAATCATCAAGATACAAAAGCCGCATTTCTGTTACATTGACAGTCGTTAGGTATGAAAATACCAGACTAATTACGACTATACTTACTAATGAAATGCGTTCTGATGCCCCTCGATTCGTCCCGTGCGCGCAATGTTCTCTTAATGAGCGAAAATGTCGAATATATGATTGACAGCAACTTCACCCTAATGTTATGCGCTACTACACGAGTCAAGTTAATGATTAATCAAGGCACGATAGATCGCGCGAAAATATATAATCGTAATTCGGTATTCGACGCGAGAGAGATTTTAATCGCAAAAATTTTGCCAAACACAAAGCGTTATTAAAAAGTCGATATATTTCACGATTCCGTTAATCAAATCACTCGATCCGATGATTCGTATTATTCGCGTTCTCAATTAATAACCTGATGAATTACATTTAATTTAGCGAAATAAGCAAAAAGCTCGAAAGAACTAGAATGTAATCTAATTGAAAATTATAGAGAAGTAAATATCAGGACAAACAATAATTTATAGCGATGGAAGCAATAATAATTTGTTATCACTTTACTTACAATTATTATTATGTCTATCGCTCGATATCCCTATTTTCGCCGCAAAACGCGACTGTCTCGCGATATATTCGTCGTCTCAACATTACGAATCATCAATTTAGAAAGTAGAAATTAAACGCGCAGATCGATAATCACGCTCGTGGTGATCGTGAATAATCACGGCGAAATAATAACGCGACGACACACGGAGCGACTTGTCTCGCTGCCTATCGGCTCGACTCTCACATTGCGAATGACAACAAGGTTACTACGGTGAACATTCCACGGCTCCGTACTCGGTACGTAAAAATAAACAAACACCGGCGCCGACCAATGTGTCGCTCCCCTCCCACTGTGAAATATTTTGACGTATTACAAAGTAAAATATATTCTGTTTTCCATACGTTTTCATTTAATATTCGGATGAATGATTGATTAATTATTCGAATATTTTACGCTTGATCTTGTGAGCGTGTCAATATCATCTAAGATAATAATTAATATAGTTTATTTGACAGAAAAACATAATACATACCTGAGCAAAAACTATTATCAATGGTTATTGTTATTTAAATTCCAATTCTAATTTTATAGATATGTAAATTTATTTGAGAATGAAAATTTTGCTTGAATCGTAAACATAATATCTATGTAAATTATTTTTCTTCTTATTATTAAGTAGCCTTTGTAGATTTTACATCCTAGGAAAAGTAAAATTGTTTTTAATGAATTGAGAAACTAAAATTATATTATACCATAAAAAAATATGAACCACACGCACAGTTCTATATTATTAATATTTTATTGTTCGGACACATATTATGGTTAAACTGGTTTTCGCAAAACTTATGGTGTACCTTACAATCGATTCAACTTGGGATATTGGCTACATGCCATAACAGAACTTCGTTTGAAAAGGGAGTTGCGAGAACTCAACTCAAAAATGGGCGTTACCATGCTTGCTATTGATTTTACGACAAGAATTCGCATGACAGAAATTATAAATTGTCGGCTTTCGAGTTCCAGAGTGATGTAAACAAAGCTTGGTTCTCAAATTTACAAAAGAGAAAGTATATTTTGAAATGTCACGTAAATTTTTCGAAACGAAAATAAAATGATGTATTTTTATTCAATCAATTTTTTAAAATAAATGATCTCTTCTATTTTATCATGAAGTGGTTTCTGCTACTCTGATAATATCGTAGACTATTATTTCCATCGTACAAGTTACATTTATCTATTCGTTATAAATGTAATCGAGTAATATATATGTATCTCTTGCTACATATCACATTGCGCATGTAATTTATATTATAACGCTATAAGTTAGTGCGTAATTTTTATAGTCATGTTATCCAGGTAGTTGCAGGTGCAAAATTTTTTTTTTTTTACCGCACAGAAACGTAGGGACGGAGAAAAATCGCAGCGTTATAAATCCTGTCGCATAGCGGAGTACAAAAATTAGAATACGTCGAGCGTCGTCGCATTGTTTTTTGCGAATCACGACAGTGCCACTGTTTGCATTAACGATTTATGCACTTTAAAAACAAAAATAATCCTGTATGCTGCATATATAATTTTTTTCTTCAGAAATATTTATTTACTAAAATTTTACTTGCATTCGCCAATCAATTGTGAATTGATTATAATTTTATTTTTTACGTTATTATTTTTTAATTATAATTTTATTATGTTATATTTTAGTCTTCTCTCTCTCTCTCTCTCTCTCTCTATCTTTTCTGTTAAACATTCTTTTTTCCTTTTCTCTCTATATTTTATTATGGTTTAACCAGAAATGTACTTGCCTCGCATGCATGAACTTTGCCTGTGTAAATCTCGAGTAATTCAATTAGAGATGCGATCAAGCCATAGCTGTACTATCGATATCATGGAAACGCGCTATCGAAATACTTAATTGGAAGCAAAAGTTGAACGTTATATTCTTCTATAAAAAGATTTATCGCAATATCGTAAAATTCGAACGATCGAAATGGTTGGAACAACAGAATTGGAGTGAATCGCAGAAAAATAAAATATCGTGATTTATAAAATTGCAAACTGCGGTCGTTTTTGTTTCAGTTAAACGTATAATCCATAAACTAATTTTGATACAGTAATCAAATTTTCATGAATTTGCTATAAATAAAAATAAAATTTACGTTTTATTAAAAAGTTTAATTTTATTATTTTTATTTACGGAATCGAGCTATAATAAAAATCAGTTATAATAAAATTGACAAACAAATGGAACCGGACCTGATTTTCGCGAGAAATGATCTAGACATATTTAATAAAATATCTAGAATCATAGCATAATAATAGCACAGTGATTCGTAGCTATTTGCTAGTAAGTGAACTACTACATAATGATGGTGATTTTGAGGCATTTCTTACTCATAAAGATAATGATATAGATAATGAAAGGAAATTGCAAATTTAACTGTTACTTTTCAGAATTTTACTGTTTAAAGAAAATATAATATTTTTTCCGCTAAAAATATTTTTATATCTAATTATCTTCAATTGGTTCAAAATAAAATTTCGTCAATTTATTCATTTTATTTTCAATTAATCAATATATTCTCAGAATCATATATTACTTTTTAGAAAATACGTTTTATCAAAATATCCACGAGTGTGTGCAAATGATTTTATTTAATATATTTATTAGAAATCTTTCAATATAATTCCTTTCGATATAATTACCTTTAAGCTTCATAATCAATTGCAAAATTTAACTAATACTATTACTGTCTCAGTAAAATGTATTGCAGTTTGATAATCATAGTAGTACTATATTCAAGTTGTTGTAAAAAGCATTACATACTGATTTGTGCATGAATCTTTCCGAGTTCGAAAGTACTTTGTGTGCCTCACACAGTTCATCGAGCGTATTTCTAGTAACATTATATATATATATGAACGTTTATATTAAAGAAGAGAAATAATACATACTTTAGCGAGGTGTAATATCCTTTTATTTTGATCAGTTTTTTTTTTCATAACACCTTAAAGTTTAAATGTTTATTGATTCTGGCTATTAAAATTGTATTAATGTCTATTTAAAAGAAAATATAATCTGAACTATTTGCATTTCTAAAGCTTTTAATTATCTGAAAATTCTCAATCTATTTCCAGACTTTGTTCAAGGAAATCTATTTTAAATTGTTTTCCACATATACATATTGTTCGAAAAAAGGTGCGAAAAGATGACCCATATCTGAAGTTTCATCAAAGTATTTTCGTATATATATTCAATTTGCTTTTTTTCTCTTCACTATATTTAAAATAAAAAACACATACAATAATTTTCCCGAAATCTATTGTGAATGCGTTTTCAATCTGAACCATCGTGGTATTGGAAAAATGAACGACGCGTACCTCAGTCAATATATTAATAGATATTTATTTTCATCATAAATCACACGCGCTATACTGTTATTTGCGTTTCTCTGAACAAAGAGAAAAAAAAAAGAGAAAGAGAACACACAACGCAGTAAGGAATGGAAGAAAAGGAAAACTGCATTGTTTCTCTAATAATTTAGAACACGTTTGTAACTTCAGTATTTCGTTGCCAACGTTTTGAGATATTCTTGTAGTTTACAAAGAACGACAAATAAAAACTAATGTTATATACAAATATATATAAAAGCAAAATATAAAAAAATACTCCTTACGTTTCTAAAATTAACAAATATAGTAAGTTTTATGATTTATACGATTTTATGTTTTTTTAAACAATTAAAATACACAAACAGTATACTATAATTTATGCATATTAATTCATACATCATTTATGCATAGATTATAGATAAGCCTAAAGCTATACAGTTGTTTGAGGAAGCTTCCACACGCAAGATATCTCTTTAAAAATCGCAATTTCTCAAACCCGTCTTTAAAAAGACAAGCTTATTTATCTTGAAGACCATAAAGCAGGGTGGCATCTTGTAAAGACAACATGAAAGCTTGGAAGCTGAGCTTAAACGTCAAAGTCTCAAGCAAGCGTTTGTTCCGGGTTATAAAACTAAAAGTTATTTAACTTTTTTGTATTATAGGTTTTGTCTGACAAAACTTGAGTATTGTGTTTTCAATTAAAAAAAAAACGCTATATATAAGATATATATTTTTTATATATTTTATATTAAAAAAGTTTATAATTTTTCATGTTCCAGAATATTTTTGATATTATATATTGCGCTCTTAAAAATTTCATTTAAAATTTTCATTTAAATATCAGATTTCCGCAAAAAAAAAAATTTAGTTGTATTATCACGGTTCTAAAAATAACTGAAATACATTAAATTTTTTAAAATTTAAATAAAAATATTTAACACAAAAAAGGATAGGCTCAAAGCATAAGATATTATTCACGCAAACTACATTTTCTAAATATTTTTTAAATATTTTCTACACACACAACATTACTTTTTATAAAAAAACATTTAAATTCTGTAATCTATAAATCCAATAGATCTAACCATTTATAAAATAATTTGTACATCCATCTGTATCTTTTTATTAATGCAGAAACTGAATCAAGATAACAGCTATTCTTTTTCTTTTAGCATAATTCAAAAAACTTACTTTCCCTTTTCGCAACTATGCATATGGATGAGACAAGCAAAATATGTAGTATAAAAATAAAACATAAATATGTAGTATAAAAATATAACACACATTGCGTGAATTATACTTGTTTTTTTTGAGTATGTATGTACATGCGACAAATGTCAGTAATTGTCGCAAACATGTAAAATATATTGTATTTTATTTGATTATTCATGAAGAAAATTCAGACAATGACATTTTCTTTTCTCAGTTTAAATAAGTATATATACATACAAGTATGTGTGTGTAAAAAACTGAGTGATATTTAAATTTTTGGAGGAGAGAGATTTAGATATTTTTAAAGTAATTTTTAAGTATTTTTGAACTTTTTTTGAACTTTTACTCACTTAAACAGAAACAAAATTAAATATTCACTTTTAAGGCATAAATATTTAACGACTTTTCGCTTTTTCTAATTTGTCCAAATATTTATAAAAATAAAAAATTCTCTCTCTCTCTCTCTCTCTCTCTCTCTCTCTCTCTAATTTGTATAATAGCGATAGTAATAATGTTGTGGATATTTCGGCTCAGAATGCCATATTGTCAAGTAAAACAATTAATTCGTGAACTAAACGTATAAGAGATGGGTCACAATATGATTATCCTAAAACGACATTATGTTATTACTGAAAGCGGAAGTTAGACCCAAGTAAATCTTCACGCCTCGCCAGACATTGTGTTTGTGTTATTCCACACTTGGTGAACTCTCGTCTAAGAATACGTCATTTTCGCAATAAAACTCGGATATATCTCTCGCTATCCATTTTCTGATGCTTAGAAAGTCTGCTTTGACTTGACTCCACAAACTTCTTCTGTGTATGTGTTTTTAAATATATAAAAATAAAAATTTATTATATAAAAATATGATCCATAATAAAAAAAGTGATGAAAACCCGTGAAAAGCGTGTTTGTTCAAGTCGTATTTCGATATTTATATTGTTGCATTTTTTTTCCATGCGTCTGATTGACGATCAATTTTTGCGTAAATGTTTGTAAATGAGTGATAGTACGAAAATGAATATCAAAATTAATGAAAATCAAGAGAGCGCAATAATAATATAATATATCTCGAAAACCATTAATTCTTATTTATCAATTCTCTCTATTTTAATATATCATATATTTTTATATAAGTGAGTGTAAAAATAACTTGTTTTTTCATGCTATATAAGAGAAAAAAAATATATGTATATAAAATTGCAAAAGTTGTAGAAGTTATAATATCGTGTATATTGTAACTAAACGAATGATACTGCTGTCGAAAGAAGCAGTGACATATGAATGCCTGGTTAAATTATTAGAAGAGCTGGAAGAAGATGAAATGGAAAATATGTTGTATTTTGCTAATATCTTACTGTTAGACAAATTTTTCTTTTATGAGAAAGTAAAAGAGGCGAGAAAGAACCAATATACATGAGTAATGAAATAATTCCTAGTATATAAAAAGAATCATCTTTTTATAAAAAAAATTTAATTTTGTATACATTAAAAATCCTTTTCGTTTTAAATAACAAAAGCCGATTAGTGTCTTTTAAAATATATTATTATGGCGAATATTATTTTTTAACAATTGCTGTAGCTGTTTGAATTATAAATTATAATTAAGACACGAGAAATAAATTTATGATTAATTTTTTTCTTTATTCCTGTTTCCACCGCGTGCGTCGCTTCCCGCAACAGAATTTTCTGCTTCATCGAGTGCTGAGAGTGTTGAAGGTAAATGTGCAGAATAGTCCGTCCGGTAGAAACCGATAAAGCGAGGCGTAATACGGGATTAATGCGAATCGAATGTGATTCCTGATTAATAATTTCAAGGCGACATGCCCGGCATGGCATAATTGGATTCGCGATTGTCGCGCGATCATCGCAGTTATAAAATTCTCGTAAAAATATCGATGAGAGACAAATGTTAAGCTTTAAATGAACGAGCATTTCGAATTAAAAGCAATGAGAATTGAAATATAAGATATAAAAATGAAATATTAAATATAATGTACAAAATGTACACACACATAACATACATGTACGTATGATTTTATGGGGATTATATATATATATATAATCTCCATAAAATCATACGTAAAAAATATATTATTAAAGTTTAAATATATTATTAAAAAACATTTTTGATTGTGTATATATATATATGTATATACATACAATCAAAAATGTTTTTTAATAATATATTTAAACTTTAATAATATATTTTTCAAAATAATATAAACAGAAAGAAATACACCTAGATAACTGAAATTATGAGTGAACATTTTGTTCACTCTGGAATGGTTACAGTTAATGACCGACTCATATCAAAGGAAAAGTGCAGCTTCGTTAGCCTCATAAATTATCCAAATAATATTATTAGAAATATAATAGTTATTTAAGAGATAATATCCATTTGCAGTAAATTTTGTTTACGCTAAAGTATTATGTCGAAATAAAATGTTATTGCTGAAGATAACGACGAAAGAAATGTAACATTTCAACATTAAAAGGCTATATACATGACATTTTAAAGAATTTCTATAAATATCAGTAAAATATTATAAAAATAATAGGAGATTGTAATTATGACAGTTTAAATTGTAATATTTTATGTACGTATATACAGTATGCATTCAATTTTTTATAACAACAGATAAAAAAATTTATGTTATATTTTTCTGTCTAACAATATATAATATAATGTTATATACATGTATAAAATATTTTTGAACTTTAAATGTCTATGGAAATAATTACAGACAGCAGAGTTGGATTTATCTTTAAAAAGGTGGATTTACTTCAAAAGGATGATGGTTTAAACATGGCGTACGATGACGTGGTAGAAAATTCAAGAAATTTAAATATTAAGGATTATATCTATAGTCATGAGTCATGACGTAAATTCTCTGGAATAGTTTGTCCCAATCTCGGATTCATTCATTTATTATATAAGATTATCGCGTCACCCTGACATTTGAAATGACAGAATTAGAATTTTCTCTAGAGATTATACATGTATACATATATATGTATATAAGCTAAGGAAAAAATACGATATTTATTTATTTATATAATATTCGCTTATTGTCAATGTAAAATTTGTTTCGCATAACATCTCATATTATAGACTATTGTGTAAATTTTATTTGGATAATTCTTTAAATATAATTTATTATTAAATTTATTAAATCTATTATTAAATATGAGTTACACGTATTATACTAAATATAAAAATTTTATAAATTATATGATAATTAAAAGATATATAAATATAATTTTATATATTGTATAATATAATCTTAAATTTTAAAATCATTATTCCAGTTTAAAAAATCTCTAACTTACTAACAATAAGTCGAATAGGATATGTCTCTATGGTTATAATAAAACTAGCTGATCGATAATCTGAGCGTAAAAGTAACGGAAAACTGTCGTAGAAAGAGAGAGAGAGAGAGAGAGCAATTTCGTACAAGCTTTAAATGTCATTCCGCGCACACATTCGTTCTCGATTGAAGATTTAAGAAGTGCAACATCTATTCCCGTCGCGTCTTACGGTGGGATAAGAGAAGCCATCTTCTTGTACAACACCTCATCATTCGCGCGAATAATATCGGGCTCTTCCCGAGTCGGGTCAATCATACAGTTTAAATTCCGCGGCCGTCGTATATCGATCTACTCCAGCCTGATACGAGATTATACGTAAGACGACGTTCGACGTCGTGTCGAGGCTAATGGAGGTAAGACATTTTCGGTGGAATACCTCGGGTAAAGTGGTCGATTACCGCTCCGCCGTGTTTCCTGCTTCGGATCCGCTCGTACCCTCGGATGCGGCCTGACAATAAATAGATCGAGGTCGGAGCTGTGATAGACTTTAAGTACTAATCTCATCAAGGCGACGACGACGGCCAATCGCTAATGCAACCAGGCGGATATTACTCCGTGCACGGACGAGATCTTTATTTTCATTGTCGCGAATAGATTGTGAAAAATCGCGAACGGCAATGACGGCAATCTTTCACCGACAGTTTATTGTCAGTTAATAATAATTGAAAAAAATGGTACGTCGAAAGAAATTTATTGAAATTTTTATCTTATCGTAAATTTAGTAATCTGAGGTAGAAATGAAAATCGAGATAACACTATTAGTAATACGGATTATTATTGCATGTACAATAATATAGCGTGTGTGTTATTGAAATCGACTATACAACGAAATATCAATATTTAAATTATTAAATTGACGAAAGCTTTTTCTATGTTTGAGAGAATACAGTCAATGTAAATCTGCGTTGATCAAACCATATAGAACAGTCGAGATTGGAATACGATTCATCTTTTCGATCAGCGAAATATTATTCCAAGCTGGTTTGCGAGTGTCTAAAGACAGCGAAAATAATTCCATCGATCTTCACCGTTAAAGCCTGGGGCATTTCTGAACTTATTTGAAAGCTTAACAAACGCTTAAAGTGGAAGAGGGTTAAGAAGCAATGACAATCTAACTCACTACTACGATCGGAACTTTGAAACTCAACCGCTGTTTCCGCCAAACAAAAGCGGATTACAACAAAGCGATCCGCCTGTGTTATATAATACTTTTCTATCTTTTTCTCTCTCTTGATTTTGCTCCATATAAAAGAAATTACAAAATATTTTATTTAAATTTATGACCAAAAAAATGCGTAAAAAATTTAATTATTCACATTGCATATTTTTAGCAGTATTATTATAATAGTGGCAATTATTTTTCTGCATTTATAATTGATAAGTACTTTTATAAAAAAAAAAAAAAAAAAACTAATAAAAGACTCTATATTAAAGAGAGAAATGTATAAGCATAAAGCACTGACTTATTTTCTTAATATTTTTTTTTATAAAGTTATTAATGAAAATTTATATATACAAAAATAATCTAATATTTTTCATTGGTAAATTTATGTTTATTCTATTAAAAACAGAGAGATAAAAAATAAAAAATAAAAAGTTTTTTATAAGTAAAATTATAAACAAAATTTATATTATTTTCTAAAATAGGATTGAATTTACTTACTGATTATACAGTAACATTGGCAAATATTGCTAGAAAATTTATACAAATATTTACTACAATAGATGAATCGATTGGCGTAAGTTGCCCCTGCGATTATGCAATTCTTCATACTACTAATATGTGAAACCTCTTACTCCGAAACACGCTTTGGTTCCATTCATCTCAATATTTCTTTTGCAATACTTAAATGATACAAGATAAAAAATATTTTGTACGGAAATTTATATATTATAAGATGCATTGTTAATATCGTTGAGTTAATCATGCGATAATTGCCGAATGTCAATAAATTTCGAATATCTGATGATTATTTTTATTAGACGTTTCAAATGACATGTTCTTTGTTTTCTTGCTGTTTGTAGTCGACAAACGTGGCTTTTTTGTCATTACTAGAGTTTTTGTCATGTATGCTCGAGATGAAGCTTTGTTGGTCTTTAAAGTAGGTTGTAACCCTTGCACACTATAGCAGAACTCGTGAAGTGGATGTGTCGGAGTGGATGAGACTGCAATATTCAGATGCTGTTAGGGGGGATTTTCTCGTCCGTGGCGAATACATAGCAGACTTTGAGCAGTCTTGGATCAACACGGTGCATTCAGTCGTAGTGTCAGGGCGAGGCCTGAGATTTTAATTCCGATTGTCTTTCTTGCAACGTAACCTTGTTCACATGTCTATCTCGTTCTTTTGAATATACTATGATGAATGTATTACGATGACAAAAAATTATATTTATAGTTATTGAGTATAATAAAATAAAATTGATAAAGTCCGAATAGATTAGAGTTGAAAAGATTTTATATTTGGATGAATTTTATTACATGAAATAGTGAATTAAAATGTAAATTATATATAATATCAATGAAAGCGTAATATGTTAAAGATAAATGTAATGTACGAACCTCTCACTGTTAAATATAGCGCTCGTATATCAAATATATAATACGAAACAACGAACATTCGAGTGAGTAAAAAGTTGAGAGAATTTTTATAATAAATATTACACTCTCTCTTCGCCGCTGATTCATTCTCCAGTTATTGATACTGTCAAAAAGATAATTATTTCCACCGTTTTCACCGCTAGTATAACGAATAGCAGAAGAGATAACAATAACAAGACTACAGTAATATATTTTTCAGATGGCAACGTACATTTATTTCTCCTAGATTTGAGACGCTAGCTTCTAAAACAGATGTGCAGTGTCGTTCTCAATAACTTGAATATATACAGTGCAAATACATTGTTGATCTTATGCATGCTCTGTGTCTTTTAATAAGCATTTTTTATTGTCATATATTATTAATAAAATTCTACTGTTGAACTCGGAGAGAGAGTAGTTTAGATTAAGAAGTATGAAGGATGCGTGAGATTGACATTAAAACAAAAGATAAAATATTTAAGCAATTGAAAATTGCATCATCGAGATGCAACATTATTTCTCATAGAAACTTGCACGTAATAAAAATATTATGTAATTTTAATGAATAGAAAAAGAGAGCCGTACGAATTAATAAATATCTAAAAATGTAGCTGTGCCACCGAGTATATATCCGAGTATGGCGAACATTTCGGAGATATATTGCCTCTGCGGAGCAAAAAGTCCGCCAAAAGGCACCATTACGTATGCGTTTTAAACTGTTAACGCGGATTTAAGATCGGCGATAAATTTGCATCCGAATGCAGAAACGACGACGAGATGCGTCCCAGCGTGTTGTGTGCGAAAAGATCGTAAAAAGAGTATTCGTGGATTTATGCTTCCGCGACGATCTTGCCGGAAAAATTCAGAGCCTGTATTGAATCTTTTGCGCGAGTCGAGAGATGCGTATATTTCATAAAAGTTATAAATCCTTATTAAGAGCAGGTTAGCCGCGCATTGGTTAAATAATAACTTTGAGAGAAATTACCGCGAATACATTACATGCATTCCCATCGGATACGACGGATACGTATTTCGCTTTAGCAACGAGCCGTAATTTACTGGCGTTTTCACTAATAAATATCGTTAATACGTACACGCTGTATATTTCTCGTCAATCGCGCTACGTAAACAATGAAACTATAAAGACATTTTTGTTCACGCGACATGTAAACAATTATATAAATAATTTCAGTCATGTAATAATTGAAATTAACTATACACGTGTGGCAATAATATATATATATATATAGGTCACGTATATAGACAAGATATAGGAAAATCTGCACGTGATAATTTTTGCGATAATAAAATTCAATCGAATCAAGTTTCAAAGCAATAATTGCATTATCAATGTGTATATAATATAATACGTCTTATTATATCTTCTTATCAAATTAAAATTCAATTTATATAATTAACTTAAATTTTATAGTTATGAAGAATATTATGTAACACAGAATATTCTTGTCAATTAATTAAAGCTGTGATTGTGATCATGTCTAAGTGCTTTTGTTCAATATTGAAAATTCGTGTCGGATCATTCGCGACTATTAATCTTTCGCTTTCATTCGACTCATTGTGTCATTTATCACATCGTTCGACGAACTGCAGTGGTGACTCGTGACGTTTCGTGTTTCGGCGGACGCTCTACGATGAAGATTACGATGTTGCTGAGAATGGGGAAAGACAACAAAAAGAAGGGTGTTGCGCACGAGCGAACACGGCGCGTGCTGCACTCCTCACATCCGGGCGTGCAATATCGCAACATACGTCCACACAACTGTCGATGATAATAGGAGTCTGAATAATAGCTGTTTGCGCGAGGCTTCGCGCAGGAGAAGTTACAAGAGCGCAAGAGGTTAAAGAACGTGTCGTGAAAGGATGAAGGGCGAGAATCGGTGATGGGTGATTGCCTGCGTCTCTCTCTCTCTCTCTCTCTCTCTCTCTCTCTCTCTCTCTTGTATCGCATCGTCGCATTTGATTTTGATTTTCTTATACAAAATGTCCTAGAATCATCGGACGCAATCTCGATTACGGATGTTAAAAAACAAACTAACAATAAGAAAATAACAGGTTGTTTCAATGACAAGGTAACGAGATACTTATGGAAGTTTTTCAATATTGAAAATTATGAAGCTTTAAAGGATGTAATTTTATATAGATATAGGAATTTTAATTCTGTTGAAATGGATTTTACTTTAACAGAAATTTTAAGAGATATAATTTTTGAAATACTCCAAATTGAAAAGTATAATTTTGATGTCGGTATAAAATTAAATTTCTCTCTCTTTCTCTCTATTTTATTGGAAAATTATTCTTATCCAATAATCAATACGATTCTCACATTTCGCCTCGTATTATTCTAGATCAATAATTCTCACCCTTCTGTTATTGGTGTCATCCTAAATATATGTCTCACAGTATGCATCTTCTATCCAACTATTTCTCCGATTTCTCTATTAATTTAATATTATTAACCTAATTTTATTATAACAGTTTTTAAATAAATTATCTAAAAATAACTTTAACATTAGAAATAAACATATTTTAATTTTAGAATCTGTGAAAAAGTTCTACTGACAAAATTTTATAAAAGATTTATTAAAGCATTTTAATTAAACATTCTTATTCCAAATATTATTAATAAGTAATGTTCATATATCTAAAAAATATTATTACTTGATATAAATTTTTATCGAAACAATTATTCGCGCCAATTTGAAGATGCTTTTTAATTATTGTATATTACAATCAATTTTATACAAAAATAAAGGCAAGATTATAAAACCATGATTCCTACGTCACAGAATTTTCTGTGACGTAGGAATTAAATTAATAATAAACACGAAAATAGACACGAAATCCACGCATACCAGGTAAACCTGGCGTCCACCTCGAAGGAGATGTTCAGCACGAGATTACGACATTTAGGATGCCGGACGTTTGAGGTACGCCAAGATGAATTTTAGGTATGTACGAAATAGGGCCACGAATCACAATTGGTTTCGGTATCGTGATTGCTTATTCGCGACGAGAAGAGATCGAAACTTTAGTCGACGCTGTACCAAATAAAATTATCCATCCGCGTTTCGTGTATCTTCCGGTTCATTAACGAGCTTAGTCGGTCCACCACCTCAGTCTCTTATCGCAGCTTCACCGCTTCCGACAAGCTATGCAAATGGAACAGCCCGTCAGTTAAATCAAGAAAAAGAAAAGAAAAAAAGAAAAACAGAAAAAGGGAAGACAGTTACGCAAGACTGGTTAACTTTGAAATGTCGTTAAACACTAAAATTTCCTAAAGGTTCTCCTTCATCGATCTTCCTCTCGCGACCTTTTCCTGCGAAGTTTCGTGTGCCAACTCACGTATTACTAAGGAGATTGCTATATGTTGCCTATGTTTTATCACGAAGGCTCGTCTGCAATAATGATGGCAGCATACAATTTATTATCCATCATAATCTTTCGTAGGTTGGCAAGTTTTGTGATAATCAAACGTGTGTTTGAAAATAATTTTTAATTTTTAATTTTTAATTTTTATAATTTTTCATTTCAAGTAATAGCGCTCCAGGGAGTAAAACTAACGAAATATTGGAAGCACCTCCGCAACGTACAAATTGTTGGAATTCAATTGTGAGTAATATAACGAAAATTAATAATAAATAGCCACGAATAAGCATCTCGACCGTTGAATTACTAGGAAATCCCAAATAAATTCTTGAAAATACACGATTCATCGTACGCTTGCCTTGGCAAGCGCGAGACAACGCACAAGATTAACAAGAAAAATCGCGCGATAAAGAATCGAATTCGCGTTTTCGCCAGATTCCTACTCTCCTTCCGCGTGCGTATAACATGTTATAAGAAATCTGTCCCGGGGTCTCTCCCCTATCTGGCGAGTATCGTTCGCCAAGAATCCGTAGGTCATCGAATCCGAGAGGCAACCCCGTCGCGCCACCCCCTTAAGTCTCGACCACCCTGCTCGCCGCGTTATCTTCATTCTCGATCGTGAATGTTGGGGTGACGCGCGCGAGGGCAACTTTAACGGCACGCAGGCAACGTACACGACCGAAGCGTGACTGGTGCGCGCGCGCGCGCGCGCGCACCCTGCAACCCCTCGAGGGGGATGACGACGTTCCTCATGGCGGCAGCAGCGGCGGTGGAGTTCGTCTACGTCGAGGGGTGAGGAAGGGCGAGTCGAGTAGCGCGCGTATGAAAGGGGGAACGAAAGGGGATGTAGCGGAAGACGACAGAGAGAGAGAGAGAGAGGGAGAGAGAGAGAGAGAAGGGGACCATCGGTCGACCATCCGCGCCGATAGTGGGGACACGACGACGAAGAGGTGGTGGTAGGGAGTTCGCACGTCGACCGGAACGGCCCTACCAAGTTTTATCCAACGATCCGGGAGGCTCGTCGAGGTAGTGGCCCGCGCCCCACAGCCGCGACAGCTCGAAGCGCGCGCGCCGCGTTTCTCCGCGTCGAGTTGCGCCTCGCATCGGAGTTGCGCGCGAGGAAACGGTGAAGCAGACGAGAGAGAGAAAGAGAGAAGA
The DNA here is from genome assembly GCF_047496725.1 of Anoplolepis gracilipes. Taxonomy (NCBI): domain Eukaryota; kingdom Metazoa; phylum Arthropoda; class Insecta; order Hymenoptera; family Formicidae; genus Anoplolepis; species Anoplolepis gracilipes. Next base: position 3,613,041 of record NC_132983.1, read on the forward strand.
GCGTGGTGGCGGTGGTGTAATACAGTATACTGTGAAAGCGACGACCGCGCGTATCCGAGAGTCTCTCCCGAGGGCGCCACCCCAGCGAAAGGGGTCGTCGTCGGCGTGACGTTCCGCGTTTCATCGCGAGATTCCGCGAGAGTGTGCGCTGTCCAAGTAGCCAAATAGCCGCGAGTAAAAGAGTGCTACGAATCTCCGCGTATGTCATTATTTTCGAGAATTAATCGTGCTGCTTTTTATTGTGTCTTCCGCGACGTCGATCATTATTCGGATCGCGTGGGTGGATGCTCCTTCGACCCCCGAGAAACAGACCTGCGGGTGTAAGTGCTCGGGTACAAGTGCGGAGACGGGAACCTGTCAACGGATTCGCGCAGCGCTATCCTAATTCCGGTATTCAATACCGGTTCCGGTGAACGCGGCGAAGCTGATGCCGACTCGAATTTCGCGCTTACTCGTCCATCCGGATATATAACTGCCTGTAGTCGCCCTGTCTGGCTAGAAGGCGAGCGGTTGTTTTTTTCTACCGGGCTGGTTTCAGGGGAAAGTTGATTGCACGTACACACGGGGAGTGTTGCAGGTGCGGAGAAACTCGGGGGTGGCGTACGCGAGGAGGGGTGTCCTCGCGCAACTCCCGCGCAACGTCCAAGCACCGAGTCCTGGGGAGGTGCCGTGCTTCTCCTGTGTGTGTGTGTGTGTGTGTACGGGACGCATTAGCACCTGGCCATCGATAGCGTACGTATCAACTTGTTCTCATCTGAATCTAGAGCGCGACGCGATGCCGCGTTACAGCCTCTCCTTAGGTTCTCTCCTACACCCCCAAACAGGTTATTGATTTTGCCCAAGTAAGGAGGTACAGATGTAGCCCCGTACGCCCTGCGGCCTGCGACCTGCTCTCTTTCACCCTTGTCCTCTCTTCTACGTGTCCTCCCTCTCTTCTCTCTCTCTCTCTCTCTCTCTCTCTCCTCCTCCCTCCCTTGTTATTCTTTTACATTCCATCTCCATCTTTGTCTGTCCATCTATCTTCGCATCCTCACCGCATGACTTGTCCTTGATCCTGCGTATCTCTGACAGGTGAACTTACGTGATCCTTCCTTACACGTACACATACACACCCTTCTTTTTGAAAATGCGCGTGACATCGTACGTCATAAACCGTTGCGCTGCGTCGAATGCATGTTCAAGTCGATTTTTGGTTTTAAACAGAAGGATTACGAGACGGCAGTGTAAATATTCACAGTGTGATGTCATCGAGATTCTCCCGAAAACACGCAGTGTGTCTTACGTGTGTCGCGAATTATACTCTTAAAGGATATTTACTGCTAGACCGCGTGTCAAAAGTTCACCGAAGATGCTGAAATCGAACATAGAAGATGAAATGAATTTACGTCGGCCGGATCTTGTGCGTCGACACGATAAACACGCTACGGCGTAATTGGAATTGATGTGATCGATAATGCGTTTGTGCTTGTCAAAATGCATCATGCATTATTCTATGACAAGATTTTTATAAAGCAATCTCTCCTTAATTTCAAAATTCGCAAGAAATTATTCATTTAAATGTATCTTAAGATTTATTTCAGCTGAAATCTCGAGCAAAGCGACGTTATAATAATCATACATACATATTAAGATTAAAGATTATCACAAAATGTTATACCATGCTTCGAGACGGGTATGCCATCGATCACATCGATTGCGTGAATCTGTCGCATAAAGTTTTTTTTTTTTTTTTTTTTTTTTTTCCAAAAGCATTCCATTTTATTGTGTCGGCCGATGCGAGACCTTGTTGTGTATATCGACTAACATAAAACTCTTATATAGCTTTAAAATATATTTATATTTCCCCTAAAAATATAATCTACAACTATCAGTTATTAAAATAAATATTTATATTGTACATCGCGATATACACGTTTTCAAGAGAGAGCTCACACGATCCTCTTACGCGTAAACAAATATACCAGTAGCTATCAGTAGCAGATACCTACTATCTATATCAAATTTTTTCGTTTTTTTTTTTAATGTTGCGATAATGTTAGGTAATTACGTTACGTAATTTTTGTGTTCAGAAAAGTTATATGCTTGCGAATTCTGTATCATCATCCATAATGGCAATTACATGATTCTTATCCATCTTTTTTCGAGTAGCTCAAAAACTTTTGAAAGATTAGGTTTTAGAAGTTTTATATATATACATTTTTAGAAGAATGTCAAATCGATTTCTTATTACGAGCATGTCATTTAAAATGAGTGCCTTGGAAAATATCGTTGGACAATTCAAACTTCTGTTCACTTAAAATGTCATTTTCACAGCATTTAATATTTAAGTGTTAAGTAGACTGTTAAATTTAACAGCCATATTAGGAATACAAGAAAGAAAAAAAAACGTCGTATTCTGTTCTTAATTTTGCAATATATGTATACACAGAGAGAAAAATTTCTTTAAATTTAATAAAATTTATGCTTAAAGTAGTCGAATAAAGCTATTTATTTCAAGAAACTAATAAGATTATTGGATTTTTAAAATAACATGTATCATATAATATTGTTTAATTCAACGAAATAATACTTTATTCAGTCAATAAAAATAATGTTTCATATGACATAACGTTGTTTGAACAAAATAAATAAGTCCAAACAAATTATTCAAACAAATCGTTCTCTCTGTGTATAATTTCGTTATTTTAGAAATGAACAGAGATTTAAGTAGGAATAACATTATCATATTTGAGAAAACATATAAAAATAAGATATAAAATAACAATTCCAAGAGAATAATACATTATGCAAAATTCTTTCGCTTCTCGATATTCTCTCAGATTGTCAAGAGTTAGTATCATACCATCGTGTCAACGAACCTACGTGGCACATTGTCGGAGTAGCGTGACTAAAGTGTGCTTCAGACAACGGTTACGAGCAGATTCCAACTGACACCGGGGGATCGATCCGTCGGGGAACTTTTCACGGCAGACAGAACGACTGTGTGTGGTCTTTCGCGAAACCGGCGGACTTGTAGTAAATCAATAGCAACCACGTGAACCAGCGACGAGACGGTCGTTCTGTCACGCTCTGTCCGTGGAAGCGCGGCCTCCGTGAATTCGGCGAGCAAGCGGATCGATAATAATTCGGCTGAGGCCGCCTCCGCGAAGGATTTGACCCTTTGAACTCTCGACGGTTTCCCGGCCTAGCCATTGCTTCCTTATCCCGCAATATTTCTGTTAATACTACTGTTAGAGAACCTACATGACCTTTAATAACGTTATCGGAAAGCTTAGAGTAAGCGTAAGCTTAGAGAAAAACTTGTTTGCCTAACAACTGGTTTTTAATAGTTGGCATAAAAAGAGTTCCGGAAAATATCATTATCTATGTGTCATTAACGTGAATAATAATGTCTCTTTTGTACAAACTTTTCTAGAATGTTTTTGTAAAAGTTACTCAGATCATCATTTATCTCTCGCGTACGTTTTTAATTTTCAATATTAAATTTAAATCTCTATTAAAATCTACGCAAAGATAACTGAACAACATTTTATTATTATAATCTATCAAATATCTTAAATCTTCAAATCTTAATTCGATTTATGTGTATAGTACCATTCAATTTCTGATCTTTGATAATTTCATAAAAATCAATCCCTAACTATTTTTTCTATAGTTTATTGTTTATATATTACATAGAAAACTAATATTTCTTCAAAATATTTATATAACATTTCTCAATATATATAAAATATTCTAACTGTAAAAGTATTTGTAAAGATAATTTCAGTTCTTTAAATAACATGATATGCTTGGAAGCAGTAATAAGACAAGATTCGTGACAGGCAAACGCGTGATACAACATTTGATGATGTAATTGCTTTATGAATTAAGTAATGTTACTTAATTGCGCAAATTATCGAATAAATATATGATAACATCCATAACTTCTTACGTAAAATTTGCTAATTATTCATAAAGGAATTATTCAAAGACCTAACGTTAATTAAATACGTCCAACAGTTTTTAGAAATTTATATGTTTAATTTGACAGCTCACCATTTCTAATCACGTTTGCATTTTTCATTGAACGTAATTGTAGAACAATCATAAAATAACAATGAGTTGAGCATGTTTTTAGATGATTTCAGTTATTCACGCAGCAGACTTTTCTATTTCTCAACTGCATATGTAATATAAAAAGCATTTCTAAACGAATCTCTAAATGTACGGAATAAATAACAGTATATAAAAATACACACATTATTTACATGTAAATAAATGTAAACAGAATTCTGTCACCAAGAATTGCGTAAAAAAATTGACTTTAAATACTGAATAAACTTGAGATTTTATAACTAATGTGTCAAGCTATAAATACTCGTAATATTTCAAAAAAATAATCTAGAGTCATTTCGCGTTTCTCCGAGCTGGTCTTTACGACGAAGAGGCATCTCGATGGAAATAGCACATAGGCGTGTCTGACTTGCCGCGTCCGAGAGAAGTATCGCAGCTATTTCTGAAATTATTTGGCACGAGATACCTTAATAGCATGTTTAAAATGCTTCGTAACGTGGAAAAAAATTACTCGTAAACTTGCAGATTGTATTAAAAAAAAAAAAAAAAAAAAAAAAAATATCGTATACATTTTCGTGTTCATTTCGTTGTTGATCACGTTCGATGATTTCCGTGTTTGCAATATATTTTTTTTCTTTCTTTCTTTCTTTTTTTTTTTAATAAAAACGCAGTTAAATTGAAGATGGCGGAAACGTGCGGACGTTTTCGATATTACCTCGTAGAAGCGTTATTTCGTATCGCGCGCACGAGATGTTTGCTTTAATGACAGCATAGGTAAACGTGTAGTCGGCGCTTTCAAGTTAATCCTGAAATTGGAGTGATTCGTATAATTTCGTTGCTTTTGAATGCCTCGCAAAATAGGATTTATCTCTAAATCCCCGGCATGTGCCCAGCAGGAAAGCAGTAGAAGGGAGGGGGAGGGGAACGTAGAACGGTCAATAGTCTCGAGGTATAGCATCGCGGCCGCAGTAACTATATTCCTGAACGCGCAATTTAATTGCTTTCGTGGCATCGCATCACGAGGCTTCATGTTCATGTCCTTCTCTATTTCTCGTTTTGATGAAAATCTGACCGTCGAACGAAAGCGACAATAATCTATAGGGAGATACAGCGACGGTGATGACTGTCGGCTGATGACTGTACGGGGGCGATCTATCAGAGCGTCGGGTTAATTGCTTTCGTCCCATCGAATCAACGGTCCTGTTTTTCATCTCGTGTGTGCAGATCGTTCGTTAAACGGCTTTATCAATGTAGCCCAAATATCTCAGCAAAAATGTCAATAATATCGAGCTAAAATGCGATGTCACCGCGATCACTACAGTGTCTAGAAAATAAAGGTAGATTTCTCTCGTCGGATAATAAAAAAGGAAGGACAAAATGAAGAAAAAAAAAAAAATTATGTTATATATAGAAATTTTTTCGCGTGAATAATAGAATCGAAATAAATACGGAATGTTTGAAAGTGTCGATGTAACAAAGAATGCAAGAACGCAAGAATACGAACAGACAATACAATTCTATTAAATAATTAATCTCAAGCAAATAAATTGTTAACACGATACTTAATGCCGTAATGTTTAACAAAATGCTGTAATTATCCTCAAATGTTCATGAAAAAAATTGAACCTTGAATTTATTAGAGTAATTGAAAACAACGGTTCATAATTGAATGGTGAATGAATATTGTGTTACCTTGATTTGTAAACATCTAGCACGTTAATCCCAGAAATGAGCACCATAATACCTAAATACGAAACCATACTATTACTTAAAATGCTTGGAATATCACGTTTTAATCCGCAATCTATTCGCCTAATAAAGCGCAATATATATTGCGAAACTATCAATATTCCCTCGAAAAGCTCAATTGTGTGCGACTGTTGTACTGTAGAACACGTCCGTATGCGCCATATCATCAGTCATACGATGTAAAACTAGCAGGTGTGGCAATACGAAGATGTCCGTTTGTTCAATTAATGGCGGCTCTTCAATCAAAACTCTGACCCAAATGCGAATATCCAATATAGTCTCGCCTGGTGTAACGTATTTTCTCGTTAATACCAGCGTAAAGTAGGATTAGCGTATAGTTAAGTGAATTATGAAGTTTTGCAATTTATCTTGTATGATTAAATGACATAATTAAAATTTGTGAATAAATTAAACGATAATAATAATAATAAATTTGTAACGAAATTTTGATAATTATACATACATTCTTTCTTTCAATACAATTAAATTTTTCCATTATTTTATCGTCGTTATTTAAGTATTTTCCACGGTTGTTAATTTCGTTAATAATTATTATTAATGTTGTTTCATTTATCGATATGTACCCCAACTTTATATATGTTTTATGAAATACGTCATTGCTTGTATTTGGGACAGGTCCAGATTTATCGCGCCTCTATTACGCACATTATTGCTTTTGATTTTCTTACGTCAAAATATATCGACTATGTGCCAAGTGTATTAAAATTAAACATGCTTGGCACAATTATTTTTTTGATATTTTCAGAATATAATAATCTTTGATACATATATGTAATATCAAAAAGTCTCATCGTTTTAGATAAAAAAAAATATCATATAAAAAATAAGAAAAACATAAAAAGTCTCTAAAATATTTTTATATAGATTACGATTTTAGATATTTGTATTATTTGACGAATAACTCGATATCCAAGTAATTGCTTAACGATTGATTATTCAAATATTCGTTTTATCGCGGTTTCATCGGTAACGAGGCTTTCTTCGGCGCTGGAACTTTCGGGAGGATTTTCGCGAACAGAAATTTTTCAAATTAATTTCGTAGGGCGGCGTTGATAAAGCCCAGATGTAACGTCGCAACCGTCCGCTAATTGCATTGCATCAAAACAAAATCGCCGCCTGTACTGCCTTCGAGCGATTTGCAAAACGGGGTCAATGACCAAGCGGCCTCGTAGCGTGGAAGCTCGCCAGTATGTCCAAAAATACGACGGAAGTTCTATTCGCAGGTCAACGTTTTCAAAGCTGGCCGTACACGCCATACTGGCAAAGTTCCGATGCAGCAGAGCGAGATGTTCATTAGAAACAATGGGTTCGCGATCCTTAAACTAATTTAGAATACCATATTGGAATTTATAGAATCCCATTTGAAAGAACGCGTTTATACATGCATACATTTCGAATAATATAATATTTTAAATGACCATTAACGTATGTGTGTGTGTGTAAATGAAAATTAATATTTAAATCTCAATGTTCTGTTCTGAGAGCATGAAATATAGTATAAAAACATTAATTTGAAAATGGTTGTTAGCAGGTAGAAATAACAGAAATAAATCTTTTTCTTTTTCTCCCTCGGAGATATCACACAGAGATATATCAAATAAATTAAAAATTATTATTATAGGTTGTTGCATTAGATTGTAAACGTACGAAGAAAGATAAATATCAACGATCACAATATATAAAAGCGTCGTTGTAGGTCGTAAACGTACAGACATTCTACGAAATTATTGATTCGACCCTGACATATGTTGGACGCGTACATATACGATGCATGTGCGCGTGTTCTCTTCTTTCGTGTCTAAAGGCTAGCCTCTCGTAAAAATCGTAACATTAGAACAGAAGACCGACGAAAGAGTTTACAGCACGACACCGAGCATCGTCGTTGCTGTCACAGATGTGTGGAATCCGGAACGCGCTCCTTAAACTCCGTACACAATGTTGACAGTAATATTATTAAATATTTTGGAGTCTAATCAGAGAGGGTCAACGTGCGTGCATTATTTTCTGTTCAATACAAAATTTTACTTGACAAACAAGAGAGTATTATCATGGTGCTAATGTCATTTAATGTTTGTTATTATGATTTGTATGAGAACCGAAATGTAATTATCTCTAAATTTCTATCTCGCGTTACGTTGTCGTGACAGAAAATATTGTAAAATAACCAAGATTTTGAATCAAAATCATTTCTGATGCCATTCTATTTCAATTCTCTTCCCGGAGTCGGAAAAATATATATATATATTTTATAAAACTTCGATTTAACTCCAGAATGGAAAAGGAAATATCAAGGGATTTTGGAATTTATATTTTATTGGAAAAGATTTTATTGCGTTCGCAATAAAACTACGATAACATTCCGATGCTCGAATTTATTTATTATTAGCGGAATATAAATCTGGGATAATAAATGTCTCTAGAACAAAATAAATTAATTCTATTCAGATTCGAATCCCAAAGAGATTAATGTATGTATAATGTCCAAATTTACTGAGACGTAGAAAAATCGGAGAATATGTACGGAGGAGATGCTTTTCGGATGCTCAGCGCGTTGCAGCCAGTCGGTAAATAAATAATGATATGAAATATTTATAACACAGTCGTCGCTTATCGATCGCTCAAGATGACTTCGCTCTACAAATCTTGCGAAATCTTCCTCTCTTTCGCATCAAGAACTTTCGGCTGTTAACCCCCCGAAGCTCTCAGTCTCGAAGTGTTAATTCCCGCGATCTTATTATTGTGCACGGAGCTTAACATCGATTCTCTTGCTGCTTCTCTCCTTGTCGCCCTACACGGCTAAGACTCTTTAACATTTGCGTGCAGCAGGATTTCTAAGCCGCGGCTTAGATCAAAGTTCACGTTCGCCTCGCGGTTGATTGCGCGGGGAATGAAATATGTACATAAGTATATTGCATAATACATTTGCTCGTAATTATGGAGTAACAATCTACCATGGTATCGCACGACCACTCATCATCCTACCTTAAATTGACCATTTTTATTCTCGGAAACGAACATAAAATTACAGCGCAAAAATTGCCACTTCCGATTGACCATAGAAATATGTCGCAATTGTGCACGAAAATGTCGATAGAATCATAATTTATTGAACTACTGTTCTGTTTACAGGTCCCATCCAAAATGCACTTACAAGTGTTAGAAAACATTCGATTAGACATTTACATTTAAACATAATAAAAAACAGCCATTAGTACTTTATAATTATAAAAATAACTGTTATTAAATTATTTCATGAGAGAGTAGCAATTATTCAAAATTATGTTTTATGTGCTATTATTTCTCTCTGCTTGAAGTGCATTTAATTTATAATCATTTAATATTGCGTTTAAATTTTTTTCTGCCATTAACTTATTATCTTATATTATAATTATACGTAGTAACAGAGGTTTATCATTTTTATTATTTTTTCTGAAAACATAAATAGTATTTTGTTGCACGATAAAACCTAAAGCAATATTATAATTACGAGAATTAAAATTATATTAGAGTATGGTTTGGTTTATACGTATTTTTTGCCAATTACTCTAGTTACTTTTTGATAGAGGCCTCGAGAAATAGTATTATGTACGTGATGTCAGAGAGTAAATTAAGACTCCCCATGAGATCAATTAAGAGATAATTAGAGTTGCCGCAATATAACACGTCTCTAAGTTTAATTCTCTTCACGACGTTAAGTATTCCGTCATGTTCAAACTCTTAATACCACGAACAATATTATTAAGTACCTTAATTTATTCTAATAGGTTTTATATACCCTAGTATCTACAGATATTGTATGCAGATTTTTTGCATATCAAATAGTTGGACATATTCTTGGGATATATCTGTAAATTTGTGATAATTACGTCGCCTTTTGTAAAAAAATACAATAATTATATGATTATACATAAAGCATTTCATTTGCAATATTATCTTCAATGTAAATAGTTAGCATTTGATATTTATAATAAATAAAATGACGCAATAAAAGTATTAACAATGTTTATTTCATATTTATACTTTATTATTTGGTTAATATACTGGTTATTTATATTAATAAATCAAATTTATTTATAAAAATAAAGATATATAAAACCTTGGTTTTTTATTTTAAAATATATTAACAAACAAAAATACTGATTTATTAAAATTTCGTAATCTCCAAGAGATTACTGTATATTATTGTACTATAAAGTCAATCGTTCTTTTTAAATGTATGTAGTTGATAAATTTAGTCTTTCTCTTATTAAAGATAAATTAATAAAAAATAAAACACAAGAATGAAATAAAAGTGCGTGCGCACTGCGGCCTTTATTGATGCAAGTATAAATCGCCATTCCTCGTGCTTCGTATGAACGTCCACCCTCGTTCCTCGAAGGGATGAATCTCCCTTTTCGCGCACGCAGTTTGCGCAGCTTCACCGCGGAGCGGAACGTCACGAAGCAGGACACATCGCCGTCCAACGACACCGTCGTGATGTACTGAAATATGCAGCGCGAGCGTCTGACGTTTGTCATTGTCTGCGCCGACTAAGAGTTAGGTCCGGGTTATCAGACCACTGTCGCTGTCGCTGTCGCTGTCGCGCGCGAATATCGCGTTCCACTCGGTATACCGCACGATTCCTGAGGTAATATCGTCGCGAATCGGGAACGAAATTTACATAGTTCTCTCCTCGAATGTATCCCCCTTGACTCCTTCTATATCGCGCTCCCGCGTCCTTTTGCCGGGGTAGCTAACGAGCCGTGGAGGAGCCTTTTCAGAGACTCCTCGTGGCATCGTGTTGGGCGCGCACCTTGGTCGGGGAAGGCCAGCTAGCTAAGTCCTTCCCCGTCGTCACCAAAATCGTTGTGCGAGAACTTTGAGGATCGTTACCACGAATAGGTGTTCCCGCGAAGCTGTACCTCGCACCCCCTAGAAACGTCTAATTAGGGTTCATTGTTATTTGCGCACGTATGGAGCTTAAATCCCAAGACCACAAGGACGACGGTAACGCGAAAACCACTTCCGCTCCGTTTGGTTATCGCTTCTCTTCACGAGCGAACTTTCCAGCGCAACTTGGGCGATCAGATAGTACCATTAGAGAAACATTGCATTTATAAAGTACACGCATAAATTTTCTCTTGTAGAGAACGCCGCTCTTTTTTTTTTTTTTTTTTTTTTTTAATTTTTTAAATTTGCAATTACCTACGGAAAATCAAAGAAAATAAAGAGTAAAAAGCAATCAATATTCGCCGTTCTCGTTTTTCTTTTCTAAGATTAACTTATTTTTTGTTTTATATTATCGACCGTTGTGTTTATATTTTTGCATGTATAATTTATATCCAGCGTAAACGATTCATGTAATAATCTTTGAAATAAACTTATTCTACACCTTCTTTTGGAATCATTTTAATTATTTAATTAAAACTATTTAGTGTGTGCGTATATGTAGATTCTCTTTCTTTAATTAATCTACCACTTAAAAATATCAAAAGAGAGAACCGTGTATCGTTTTAAAAATTTATTCCTTTCTCTGCTTTTAGCCAGAGTTTTCTTGAATTCAGGACAAATGAAAAAAGGTGGATCACTATCTAAATCCGAGTTTATCGCAGCTGAATAAAAATTTTACAAATACCTTTTTTTCTTCCCCTCCCTTCTCCTGATGTTCTATTCGAATCGTGTTATCCAAGTGACACGGATAAGGCCATTTATGGAGCTTGTCAATAGTAATTCTGATATCGGCGTGCTATTACGTAATATCGAAATTCGATTTTGTCGCCTTTTCTTAGCGCGTATCGGATTTCGTGGCAGGTAATCTACCGCATTCGTAATCTCCTGCATCAAATTTGACAAATAACTTTGAAAAGTATTCACGTAAACACGTACGTATCGGTCCTTTCTATCTCATTGCTACAAATTCTTTTAATCATTATTGAATATAAATAAGAAAATGTATTACGGTAATTTTTTTTGACACAAAGTGATTGTTTCTTCATCTTATAAATATTTGTAAATTTCTTTGTTTTATTGTTTCTATTTTTGTTTTACTTGATATCTACACATCTAATCAATAAGTATTATTATTGTTGAAACTCATGTATCAAAGACAAATTCATCTATGTTTTAAACATTCAAATTAGAGATAGAGTTAAAGTTCAATTAAAACAAGTATAAAGTATAACATTATCGTTTTACGTTATATAAAAGATTATTTGCGATTTACTAAAATTCTATATTTTTTCTTTTCTTTTATTTTGTCTACAATTTTTTTTATAAAATAGATACATATTGCGTCAAATATTCTCCAAATTCATATTTGCTTTAAATATGAAATTAAAAAATAATTTTACAAGTAATTTGATGTTATAGAAAAAATAATTATGGAATACAATTTTGATAGATTTTATTACAATTTTGATTGATTTTACAAGATAAGTTATAATGTTTACGCAATCAACTCTAATACACACATGATTATATATCATGTGATTTTCAGTGCCTTCCTTGCTTGCTTGATAAATTGGAGTTTTTCCGCTTATAAAGATTATTAATGAGGGTTATGAATCCTCGCGGTTATACGAATGAATAAAATACGTATGTAGGAACGCGAATAAAAAGGTAGCTTAAAGGCAAAAAACGACTGCTTGCAGAAACGTAGATGAAACGTGGAATTTTTTTAGTGCGTGTTACAAATATCTATTGCTGCTGCACTTTGTCAAAATTGTTATTACAACTTCTATCGTATTAAAGATCGGTGAAAGATAAGTAAATAATTTTATATACGAAAAATACGAATTATTTTTTAAAATATTGAAAAAGGATTGTGATGCTTTTCGATAAAAAAAAAAAAAAAAAATAAAATAAAATAAAATAAAATAGAAGGTATCAAACATTTCTAACTGAAACAAAGAAAAAACAATAGGCTTTTTTCCTTTTCTTTTTTCGTATTTTCGAATATTCGTATTTCTTCCTCTCGACCTTGATCGAGTGCAAACTCTGTGGGACATACGTTAACACTGAAGGGCCGCAACGGGCTAAACATCCATACTAATTAGGAGCGTGGCCGCAATAGGCCAATAACGGACCCCAGGGGTGGGTTGCGACTGTCGCGAGGGAAATCTCTCACCACGCTTTACGCCACCACGATCCTCGTAGGTCGGTGATACAATGAATGGGGGGGGTGCTAGCGAAGGGTAGAAGCACAATGAGAGCTCGAAGGATCGAAGCAGGAAGGTCGACGGGATGAAACGCAATTTTGTAAATAGGGAATAGCCAAGTCGGGATTATTCTAAGCACTAGGATGATTCAATCGAGCAATTTTATAGCCAGCAGCTGCGAATCTCACAGGAATAGAAGGAAGACGTGGAGGGGAAGTTAACTGCTGATTAAGCATTGTCGTAGATATCAACCATCGGTATTATCTCGTGCACGATTTACGCGAACGAATAACGTACTCGACGACTGTCGTGACGACATAATGCTTGTTTTATCACTGCCTATTATCGTCGTTACTTACTTACGATCGTTTGTTTAAAAGACGATGGAACGCAATAAGTCTCGGTATCGATTTTAATCGAGTTAATTTTGTCGACAAACACTGTTAAGGAGAATTATATAATTCTTAATTACTTAAAGAATGTCTGTTCGTTAAATCGTTGTCAAATTATACTGAATTGTATGAATAAAAAATGCAGTTTTATCTTAATGAAATAAATAAATTCATATCTTAAAGTTTTTTTTATTTTATTTTGATTAAAAATATGCTATAGATAAAAGTAAAATAAATAAGAGATACTGTTTCGCAAATTATTATTAGTAAGATGATAAGAAGATGAGAATTTTTTTAAGAATATCTAATTAACAAAAATTATTAAATTATAGAGATTAACTTTTTAACATATAAATAAAAAAGTCGATAATATATACACATAAATTTTATAAAGATTGTTCCTTAGAATTTTAAGATTTATTCAAAAAATTGATTTTTAAAAAATTATAAATTTGAGTGTCAAATAACCACACACACACACACACACACACACACACAATAATTTAAGACAACTCTATATTTTATTTTAACTTATGTGTAAAAACGAGAAAACTTTAAATCGCTCATAAAATTTTAGAAGCATAACTATACATTTTTATTAATATAAGAATCGTGTGAAAATTGATCAAAATATCAATTGTAAAAACAGCTGGCGAAAATTTAATGCAATCGGAACGATATTGCGTTCGACAGAACGTTATCGGTTTCGTCGATATAAGCAAAATACGTTTTGCGAGTGCATCGCGAATCTCGCACACGTCAGGGACGATCTATTCACAGAGTACGCGCTCTTTGAAGCTATTTTTACGGATTGGTCACAGCGGGCATACGTCGAGCTAGCTGTGCACACCGTCGGGTTTTACATATCCGCCGAGTATTATGGAGTTTAGTCACGCCATATGGTGTCGATGGAGCGCAAAGGGTTGTACCAGTCCTTGAGAGTCTAAAAAGCCGAGCGCTCAGTCCTTCACCTTGGATTCTCTCTCTCTCTCTCTCTCTCTCTCTCTCTCTCTCTCTCTCTCTCTCTCTCTCTGTCTCACTTTCTCTCCCTCTTTTATTCTTTCTTTCTCGACCAGCATCTCGAGACTATTACAGAGAAGGATTCCAGACTCTTTTGTGTTTGGGCCATCGCCGCTCTTTACACGCGTTTCACGGTCTGCTGCCATGTTACGTGCTTCCGCGGTTTCTCCAACGTCTGTCGCAAATGACGCCGATACGAGACCATTCATTTCGATGGACAGTGACGCGTGAATGAAAAAGACAGAAAGCACACGGGCCCGGCAATCTTAATGACTCGTTGCAATGTTCCGCGATTGTTATCGGTCCCCCCCTCGCTATGCATAATACACCTCGTTACGCAAGGTGTTGCAAAAATGTCTCTTTACGCGTGTTTTGCTGTTGCGGCGTTTCCGTCTAGAATATTTAATTCATCGTTACAATATGCATCATGTCATCGCATATGAATGATTTAGATAATAAAATTTTAAATTTGAAAGAATTTGTAATTCTTTAAACTGCTTTTTATAAAAGGGGAATTTTGCATACTTGTAGTTTTCTTCGTCTATCGATTCCTCAAACCAACCAGAAGCTTTTTACAATAAAGGCAAACTTGAATATAAAATTTTTAATTAAAGTCATCGCTTGTAATAATGAAATATTATATGTAAATAATTATTTACTTAAATTAAGATTACTTTCTAAAAGCGATAAATGATTTTACGATCACGTTTATTCGTTTGTTATAGTATAATTTCAAGTCATTAATCATTGAAAATTCATATACCTACTTTGCAATGTGGAAAAAGAGTTTCAAACTGCAATTATGTTTTTTAAATTTGTAAAACTAAAGCTCTTTGTAAACACTGTTTTTCATTACTATCCTCATTATCTCGTAGCCTAAGAATTACGGGCATTATATGCTTTTTATGTCTCGTGCGGATTCTATGCATCGCGTAAATCCGGTTACGTATACGATTTTCGAGCACACGTCGAGCAACGGCTTATCCGGCTCACAGGACTTTTCCCGAGTTGACAAAAAAAAAAATTTTGAAAACCGAGAAGCACAAGTGGGTCGCTACGATACTAACTTGATCCACTTTGCCCTTAATGTCTTCGCAATATTGCTCAAGAAAAATAAGAACCTAGACGGGCAGCAAAGTGGACGTGGCGTGTTTTGCAACGATACGTCCTGTTTCATCTATTTCTTTTGGATACACGAAAGTCACCACACAGCAATGGCATTTGCTTGTATTGCGGCGAGCAGCTTATCTCTGTGTGTACTTTCCTATTTAAGCGTTAAGACTTAGTTTATATTTTGAAAAAGTTGCATGCATTGCGAGAACGCAATCTCGCTTAAAGTTCAGAGGCAGCTATTTTTATATCGTCAAATGTATTGATAAAAAATAGTAAGGGAGTGTGGCGTTATATAAAAAATTCAAGTGTAATTATCAAAAATTTTTTAATTAAATATATTAGAAAAATTACACAAAAATTAGCTTCTCATGAATTTTTTTCGAGCTAAAGATTATTTCAAAATTATATAAAACCAAAAATAAGATAAATATAAAATAAGATCAAATCTCTTCTAACACATTCTTTGTAGATAATTTATGTATTTTCTTCTTTAATTTCTCATGACTTTTATTTTAATTAAAATATGATTTAGTTTAAATCATAAAAAAAAATTAAATGTAATATTTACATTTAATATTAACATTTAACATTGTTTACAAAATTTAAACCTTTTTCAGGAAACGATTTGCGTTTTGATAATATTTTCCCATCTCTTTCCCAACAATACGTGTGTAAGAAAATATACATGCGAAATCGTTGCGGTAGATTGAAGTATGAATAAAATGTTGCATTAAATTTTGCATTAATATTTCTACACACGGGAGCCGTTTAATGCGATTACACAGTCATTGTATACTGAGCGAAGAGAGAACGTTGGCACACAATTCTGTCAAGTCATTTATTCCATTACACGAGATATATCTTTCACCGTTTGAGTTTCGTATATTCAAATAGGTAGCCCCATGCGTCGCATCCTCTGAAATTCTGGCATATTTATTCCATCGAATGGAAATATTCCTTCGCACATCAGAAAATCGGTAGCACGACATTCAAAACTGCGAAACTGTATATTGTCATCTACGAGATCGGAAATTTTAATATAAAATATTTATATCGTGAATAGAAGTTTTCCGACAATTCGTGAAATTACAGTTGGATGTAAATGCATATGGCGTGTATCTCAAAGCTAAAACAATAAAGATGATAGAGATGTGTGTGTGTGTGTGTGTGTATATGCATATATTCTCTTTCTCTTATTTGTTTTGTATTTAAAATAATTTATGTAACTAACAATGTCTAAGTCCATCCATTTTTATTGGTTTATTTTTTTAACGTGAGTTAAATTATAAAATAAACATTAATCATTCTTTCTGTAAATCTGTTTTTCAGATAAAATTATAAGTCCTATTAACAATTAGATTTTATCAGGTTTATTAATATCTTCTATTTAAAAGTTTACCGACTCTAAAGGTGAACTTTAATCTATCCAATAGAAATTTAGGTCATAATAGCTAGCACGTGCACGCGCAAAATAATCGACGAAAACAAATTTTCTAGTGAAAACAATACAAAATTCATATAAAACTTGCAAATATATCTTCGCATTCAATATGTAAAGAGTTATACGTACTTTCACGGTATTTTTTCATAAATTCTTTTTATAGCCATTCCTTTTTCAAAAAATAAAATAATAAATCATAGATTATAGATATCATAGGAATAGTCATAAAGCTAGTTCCTGATGTTGATATAAATCAATTTGAAATAGATTAAAGCCGCTAAATAAAAACTAACAATAAGAGAGATATATAGTTAAGATAAATTATAGCGTGCGGACGAAAGGCTGTTGAAAAATGACGGACAATGGTGCGTTAGAGATCAAAGTAGTATCGATTGTATTGTAGTATCAGAAGAAATATGTGGCAATCTCTCTCGATGGTGTATATTCCCTCCTGATATATATACATATATATATTCTTCCGTCTCTCTAATGACATGGCTCTGCCCAAACATCTGGTGGATCCCAGTGTGTTCATTGATTTAGTAGAGACGGTCGAGTCGTCCGATAGCAGCTTGCTAACCCATCACGGACATCCTTCCATCAACATTGTACGAGCATGCGACAGCCACGACGACACCGTTTTGTAGCATAACAATGAGATGTACGTGACACGCGCTATATGTATGTATTAACCCTTTGGGATTCAGAATAATTTCCAGAGAGAGAAAGGGAGACAAAGTAGAATATTATGTCTAAATTTCGATCTCATCAACGTGTCTTGCGTGTTTCGCCTAACAAAATAACAGATTTCCATAATTTGCAAAATTACGAATTAGAAAAGAAAGAAAAAAAAAAAAAAACATCAGTTCTAAATTACAACTGTCAATTGTTATCTTTGAGATATGTAAAATTTTGCTTCGTAAAATTATCAAATATATAGAAATGGCTTCTAATCCTATTTATTATATAATTCGTAATGTAAATACCTAACGTAAATAAAACAGAAAATATAAATATTACGTCGAAAAAAAGTAATTAAGATTTTCTTACGAAGCGTTTAAAAATTATGTAATAAATTAAATGTACTTTAATGTACAATACTTTAAAAAGTCGATAGAGAATAAATAGAAATAATTAAATATGCTATTACAGATGAAAAAAATTTGTCTTCACGCTCCATTATTAAAGCGTGTTTTATCAACAGTGACAATTATTATGACAAACGATGAAATTTAACTCCGACTAATGTCGTGTTTAAGCGAGTACGCTGCTGACATCCAGCATTTTTCCGTACACTATCTAATTATCAGATGTCATGATCCCACGGTGTATGTACATCACGAACTCGGTTATTACACGCGCGAGCGAAGTCGTAACTTTTTTCGTTTTCCAATCTCATTAAAACCGCGAACCATCCAAATTATACAGTCTCACGACGACAGCCGTGTACATCAAGCATAAAATAATTCGATATTCGAGTAGATAGGAATATCGTATGTTATGTTAGAATTTTTTTTACACACGAGAGAGTAAAAAAAGAATGTTTTTAGAGAGATACCACATGCACACGCACGCGCACACAGCCATAGACACGATGGCATGTTCATGTCATCACATTTCGAACGTGGAAAATAAATGAGAGCTCTCGTGCGATGACGCGTCGCAAAAAGTGGATCGAGATCATCTTGTGAAAATGAGATTCTTGGATTCTTTTTATGCGAGCTATGGTATATTTCCACATATATATGCCGCTGTGACATCTCACGTTCGTGCGAGGAGACGTAGATATATAGGAATTTCTTCATGCGCACCCGAAAGATATAAAGATCTGAATATTAAATGATTTAAGTATCAAGATTGTCATTTCTTTAGCGTCGAGGAAATTAACTGTAGATTTGATCCGACAGCTCAGATTTATATAACGACATAATTTATTTCAAATGATAAAAGACGTTATTATTCATTAATGAAAAAGAAATCATATCGAAATTAAACTGTAGATATGTTATTTATTTTATGCTGTTTTCATCTAGTTAGAATAAAAGTAGCTTGAAAAATTTATCCAATCAGTATGTAAATATATTATTAAAAACTTTTTTATGTTTGCTCTACTTTTGTGTTAAATGAGATTTATACATAAAACGACAGACGTCGTTATCACTTCATTATCGGAGTAACAACTGTGTTAAGGACCATTAACTATGTTATAGACTTGACCTGATCTGTTTCATAAAGGTATATCAAACCTGTGTAGCTGTTATTGTATAATGACATTGTTATTGACGCTGAGATAATGCATTGAAGAGGAGCGTTATTGCTTTGTCAACAGCAAGGTAATTGGAGATATTTCACGAAAATATTACAGAGTAATATATTATTCCGCAGCGTGAATATCTCACGCGCGCAAATGCCTTAATGGCCGGCCGGAAGTGCAGGTGCATGAAGAACAAATCCCGAAAGTTTTAAACGCCATCACGACGTAACCGCGTGCGTTCCGCGCCGGCGAGAGGAATCGTCGAGGAAACTTCGCAGATTAACTGCCTCTAGCAATAATATAGCGGAGGAAAAAGAGAAAAAGAGAGAGGGAGAAAACGCGACGGCGGAGCGGCAACGAGGGTGGTTTCAGAGACGCATGCAACCGCTATCGATTGACAACCCTCGACCCCACCAGCGCTGCTACGCCATCACCACCGCCACTACCACCACCACTAGTACCGCCGTTACTACTACATCGTAATGGTACCAGCACGCTCTCAAGCAGCTAGCAATAGCGGCGACGGCCGTCGTCGTCTCCTGGCTTTTCTCTCAATCAATTCAAGTAACCTATCTTCTATCGCTTTCTACCTCTCTCACTCCTGTCTTATCGGACTCATTTCAACAATTCATATCTAAATCGTATGAAATTTAACTCGAGCCCGTGGAATCGCGCGCTCTCGCAATTATATGAAATTATAAGTCATAGCACTTTGTTCTCCGATCGTAGAATTTTATCTCAAAAAGAAATAAATTTCCTTTTTTTTTTTTTTTTTCTTTCTTTTCTGTTCTTATCTGTTCCTTTTCCACAGCTCTCACTTATAACTTATTCGCAATTTTTCTATTACTCTACATTTATACTCTTTTCTTTTTTTTTTTTTTAATAATTATAACAAGTTTTAACTTCCGTTAGTTTATATAATCTTTGACTGATCCTTAGAGGATTTAAATCTAGTATAAAATAAATTTTTCTGTCTCTTTATATTTTCCCTTTTTCCGTATTTTACTTCTGTTTCTCTTTGTATACTCTGTATCCACTTTTTATATCTTTGTCAAATTATATATCAGTTTGTATAATATCTGTGATCGCTCTCAAGAGATTTAATCCCAGGATAAAATAAAGTAGTAATCGTATCTCATTCTTTGTTTCCATTTTTCTCTTTTCTTCCCATATTTCAACAGATTTTCTCATTTGCTCATCTTATTCCTGTCTCTCTCTCTCTTTCTCTCTCTCTCTGGGAAATTCGCACATTGGCAAGTTCGTACATTGATATTATAGTTACGATATAAAATTAAAACTCGTACTCGTTCGTAATATAATTTTTAATTATCCATAGAGAATTGAACATCAAAATGAAATAAAGTTTCTCATACTATGTCTGTTCTTTTTTTATACACGTTTTTTTCTTTCTTTACTATTTCAACAATTCTACCCTTTTATTCATTTCGTCTCTGTTTCTCTTTACACAATGTTCTCTAATGCCGCACGCGTGCTCCTTCGACCGAAGCGCGTTTGTCTCCTCGTTTGTCGACTCTCTTCCACTTTGGCTCCCTCTTTTGGCGACGCAATCCGTCTCTCCTGCCAGCTCTCTCGCACTTCCTCCTTCGTCCCTCTGACGGCTTTCCACTCTCCTTCTCTATCTATCGTCTCACCCAAGCTTTTGCCGCGTCTGTATGCTCCAGAATGCCTTCTCTGCTGAGAGTTTGTCGTCGTCGTCGTCGTCGTCGTCGTCGTCGTCGTCGTCTCGGTCGACTCCCTGTGTCGCTGCGGGATTTCCGCGAACCCCTATCCTAGCGCTCCCCTTATATCAAGAGATGCCCAGAGCGTGGCGACCGAGACCGAAGGAGACAGATAGATCCCCGAGTTTTGGCTCCTCCTTCTCTCTGACTCTCGACAGGAGAGAAAGAGAGAGAAAGAAAAAGAGAAAAAGATGGGGCAGATGGTGGTGGAAGGTCAAAGACGCTAAAAGGGGACGGAAAAGAAAGAGATGAATAGAGGGGAAAGCAACGAGGATAAAGTAAAGGATATTAAACGATGTGAGAGAAAAAAAGATGGATAGATTAAAAGGCAGAGATATCAAAGAGAAAGAGATAGAGAGAGAGAGAGAGAGAGAAAACAGAGAAAAAGCGAGCAATGTAAAAGGACAGAATAAAAACAAGGAAAGAGAAATAAAGTGAGGAAAATGGCGTCCTCCAACGGCAGCAGCCAAATATTTTACGAGCTAAACTGCGCCGGCGGCCTTTGCCCACGAGAATCGATGTGCGAAGATCAGACGCCGCGTCGCGGGGTGGTTCCTGCCTCCTTCCAGCTCGACGCCACCACCGTCTCTCCCAGACTCGTTCGATAGCCGATAGCAGAAGAAAGTGAAGAATCTTCTTGACCAAAGGACAGAACAGGATTTTTCGATTTCCGATGATTCGTCTTCTCGTGAATGAGGAAGGTCGGCATCTCAGCTCTACGTTTTTACCAGCCATCTCTCGGGACCGGAAGTCCTAATTATCGAAGGAAATAAAGCGGGCAGGGAGGAGCTCGAGAGAGTTTGCTCGAATGGAAAGTGGAGAATGTAGTTAATCGAATGCCTGCGGCGATCCGCTGAGAGAACTTGCCGCGGTTACTGTTGGTTACATGACGGTTGAGTCAGAAAAGTATGTATGAGATAAACTATAAAAGCTTTGATTTTGCTTTTTTTTTTGGAGCAACAAAACGTGATTATTGATCCATTTGACATTTCGCGCAAGATTACAAGATTACATCAGATATATATATAAAATTACGTTAAACATGACATTTTTGGAGTTTATAATGGTCGTGCGGTTGACAGCAAGAGAGAGACACATGGCTAGACGCCGCATATAAATCGTTGTAAAGTTTGGTCGTAGGTGCCGGAAGAAGTTACACGAGATGTAACTTCTGAGTTACGATGAGGGCACTAACCGTAAATGGGATATACGAGATACCGAAGAGAATTGAACGGAAACATCTCACAAGTGATGGACTATGTTTTATGTTAGATGTAAGTCGTTGCAGAGCTATTTTCGTATTTTTCATACATTTACAGATAAGATTTTCAATCTCATAATTTAAAGAATAAAAATCATTCGAATCTATTTCCTTATATAAAAACGTATAGAACTAAAAAAAAATTAAAGATTAATATTTTACTTTAATAAAAAATAATTAGTTAAATATAATTTTATTTGAACTTTAATTTATAAATAATATTAATGTCAGTAACGTTTAATTTTTACTCTAATAAATGAAGTAAAATTAAATAATCGGTTAAAGTGAATTTGAATAATAAAAAGATTTTTAGCAATAAAACTCGACGAAAAATTGTCTTAAAATTTCTCGAAAGCTACGTCAGCAGAATTTTTCGAAACTGTCTAAATCTAAAACAAGATTCAATTCACGAGTGCAGGAAATGCTCGCCGAATTTCCTACGCTGCTTCACATGGTAATGCACTTTCACATGTAGCCGAAAAATCTTATATATACCCGCATTCCACAATTCTCTACCACGCTCCCCTATCCGCTTCCATTTTATCGCCACCGAGTTTCCCTCATCCGACACTATCAGGATTTGGCTTTCGTCGTGGTGAAACCTGTCGACGATGGAAAATCGACCGCGTGCCACACACTCAACTGCAGATTATCCAAAGAAATTGTGCATTCCTCATCGATCGCGAGTTATTACGTACCCTCAAATTAATCGAGTAGGATATTGATACTTAAATTAGCAGAGAAAGAGAGAAATTACATTGTTATTGTACAAAATGTCCCAAAGTCTTTTTTTCATATATAATTCATATAACTTTTTACATTAAACTTTGAAAAGTATCTGCTTATTTTAATTGAAACATCAAGATAATGACATTTGTAAGTAATAAATGGATCAAAAATATTATAACAAATTTCATGAAATAAGCTATAAAATAAAAATATGTAAAATTTTAATCTTTATCTAATTTAATAGATTTTACATTAATAAAATAAAATTATGACACATTTATTTAGCATTAACCTCCTTTTTAAATTCTATTAAAACTGATAATATTTTACGAGACTATGACTAAAAGATATCAGAATTTAATATTGAAATTTAAATTATCGCAATATTATTCTGCCTCAAGGAGCGTATAAAAGGAAGCGCGAATAACTTGGACTATCCTGTCCATTGTTGCTGATTGTCAGAGAGACTTGCTCTCCAAGTTCATTAGGGTTACCGGCAAACTATCCCAAAGTAATCGTGAGACGTGCTACATGAAGTTCGTAGCAACTAATGGTCTCTGACTCGCTTAAGAACAGGCGGATCCTCTTATGATATTTCCGTGGGATCTACGCTGATATCTTGCTCGCGATGTTAGAGCCACAATCATCGGGAAATTTTCGAGATAAATATGTCTGTCTACCGACCGTAGAAAACAGTATTAAATTAATTCCGGTGATTTTTCTTGCGCTTAGGATCTGTCCAGAGATCGCATCAATCTTCGACCGTGAAGAATGAAAAACAATCCACGGGATGTTATCGTAAGGTTTAGATTACATCAAACATCCGTGGGATATTTTTTGACAAATTTGAGAATGAGTTCTGCTCTTGCAAAAGTTTGCCGAAATGCTATTTGCTTCTGGATCTTTTTGTTAAAGTTTATAATTATAAATATAACAGTAATAGTGCAGTTTACATAAAAACCATAAATTAAAATTCTTAATTGTGTATTCATACTATTGAACATTAATAAAAAAAAATTTAATATTGTGATTATATAATTAATCCGGAATGAACTGTATAGAATAGCCTGCATAACAATTATATCATTTTGTTAAATTCAATACTTTATATATATTTTAAATAATTATTTAAAAATGTGCGAGTGCGATTCATAGAATCGCATCGTTATTTTATTTTATCGCTCAAAATATACTCTGTAATAATTAACGACTTGTCCAACAAGTGCTTTTTTTCTAGAAGCAATTACGGCGAACAGTATGTGTCGGCGGTATACTAGCGTTGCAACTAATTAGAGTCAGGTGATGACTCGAAGGACTAATTTGCTTTTAAACCTGTTTTATGAAATAACTGCTCTAAATATATAGAATAAATAACTTGGCAAAAATAAAATCCATAATATGAAAAACAGAAAATATATATTAATTAAATAAATTTTTGTTATGTGAGATATAGTTAAAATTGAAATTCTTTCAAAGATTGTTAATCGCATGATCAGCTTAATAATTTTAGATAATTGCTGAAAAGAGATCAATATATTATATAAACATACAAATATATCTATAATATTACAGCAATGTATAATATAATTATATAACTGCTATTATAAATTGCGCTATTAATCAGCTTTTAATTAATCCATTGGCACTTAAAACGTCAAACGTAAAGCAAGCTCACACTGGATCGCATTTCGCGGATGAAAGGAACGTCACGAGGGAATATCGCCAAGCGCAGATGATATTCCGGTTTCCGAGTTTACACAGCAAATTACCGGCTCAACGGGGATGAAAAAAGAAGGATCGATCGGAAGTCTCTTTGGCGGCGTGGTTATCTCTCCCTGTTCTTCGTCGCGGCGACTTGTGCCAATGTGTTCGTAACCCCTCATTAACCCCGAACGATTACAGTACGCACGCTTCATCCCTGTCTCTCTCTCTCTCTCTCTCTCTCTCTCTCTCTCTCTCTCTCTCTCTCTCTCTCTCTCTCTCTCTCTCTCTCTCTCTCTCTCTCTCTCTCTTCTGTCGTCGATCTTTTTCTTTTTTCTCTCTCTCTCTCTCTCTCTCTCTCTCTCTCTCTCTCTCTCTCTCTCTCTCGCCATGACCCTCCTTTGTTCGTTACAACGGACATTCCGTTGTCCAGATGCGTCACTTTCTCAGAAAGCATTACGCAGCTCGTTAGCATGTGCTCTCCCCGGCCTCTTAATTGGCTCAATGGATCTCTTTACGTTCATCGCTAATCGTTGACACGAGAGTGTGGCCGTAGCCTGAAACACTCTGCTCTTCTCTGGCAAAGTATATATAGCCGGATGATCCACAACTCGTTCGAAATATTTTGAATTTTATTATAGGTACTATGGTTTCTGCGTAGAGAAAACTATATGTCAAGAGGTAGCAGACAAGTTGAGTAAAAAAATTTTTATGAGCATGTTCCTCTGAAACGTTCCATGAAGTTCGTGACTGTATTAATTTAAAATATCCGCCGATAAAAATAAAAATAAAAAAAAAGTTACTGGCAATATTTTAGTCTTTATATTTTTATCAAAAATCAATCTGCAGTATTCTTCGACTAAAATGTATATTCACATAATTTGAAAAAAAAATTACAAATTTTTTATATTTCCATAAAATTATTAAAATATTATATCGCGATATTACTTTGAGAACAGAAAATATCAAGCGTCAGCAAATTTCTTTAACTGGATAATATTTTATATGGTTATCCAATTTAAAAGGATATATGACGAGAGAGAAAAAAGTAAAGTTTTGCAAAATGATAAGCGAGACTTTGCTAAACTTGCACGGACAGCAGATGAAAAGATTAAACGGTCCCTCTAATCCTCGAAAGAGGATCACAGGGTGCAATAGGAAATATCGCACGCGTTCGGTCTTTAATAAAAGAGTGGATCGTTCCTTGTAATAAGGATACTTCCCCGCAAACAGTTCCCGTCGACGGTCTTAAATCACCCTTTCGACGTGCACGTGCAAAGTGTTTGTTAAACGACACGCACGGCATATCAATTTTCATCGCCACGAAAGTACAATATATCCTCCCGTATATTTTACTTCGATCTACGTTATGCTACTTGGTCGTGCACTATGCGAGTGAGCTATTACACACTTTGTCCGGACAATCGCTTCGTTACCCCTGAAAATGAGCGTCTCTTTAAGAAGGCAATTTAACGAAAGAGATGTCAGAGACGTATATAGTGTGCAACACCATTTTTTCTTCGTCAAAAATTTTATCGTAATAACTTTTATATTACGTTGTCTGTTTTTATTTATACACATATTATACAGTCAAATTTTATTATTATTATTATATATACAGCAAAACTTCATACACATGAGTTAAAAATTTTGTAAAGCTACAACTTATATATTTACGCTCTGTATATTATAATTAAAATATCTAATTATCTAAAGAAAATGTTTATAATAATTTTAATAAATAATCTTATGGAAATTCAGTTTAGCTATATGTTAATTGCGACGTAAATTACTTCAAATTTGTTAGTTATAGTCAACATTCAACACGCGGAGAGTTAACGAATAATAGCGTAGAAATGTATTGCCGCGAATTCTAAAATAAATTTCCGATATTTGTCGAAAACTAACCGATATTACTTTACAAAGCTATGTGTCAAGCGGAGAAAATCGAAGCTTTTAATCCACAGGTTCTTGACCCGATGATTGGTTGATTAAAATTGTCGCGGCATCGCATCGGAGCAAATACACCGCCGTCAGTCACACGTTGGTTTTTTTTGCGGCAACGTTTTGCCCTCTACAACCGGCCCGGTTTACTTTAAAATTGATACTGACGTTAACTGACGGCTTGTCGATTCGGACTGCATTCACTGAACTCCGCGCCCGCGAAATGCCTCATTTCATAAACGTAACGAGCGACCTCCCCAGTGCAAACTGCATACGATCTTCGTTATCTCGCTTTCCCGATATGCATTTTCATCGCGCCGAATGTCGCGTCCATGAATTTTTCTCCTAGTAAATAATATTTGATCCGCGTTCACGCCTCGCGGTATAGAGGTATAGTCAAATATTGGTCTGTCATCGGTGACGCACACGTAAATTGAAATGTTGACAGTTTGTTTCTCCGAATTCTTTCTGTCGAGCGTTGAGTTTTGCGCGAAGAAGCTTGTCATGTTTTCGACAAATGCGAGATATCATTTTTAACACTCATTTTTTACACGCTTGCTTGCTATTTTTTCTGTCTCTTTTTTATCTATAGACAAAAAAAATAAAAATTAATTTTACTTACTTATATCTAGTATTAAACATAGAGAAGCAAATTTAAAAAAATAATTTAAATATATTTTTATCTAAACAATTAAAATATGTTTAAATAATTTATATATTTAAAAAAACATTTTAAAAGTGGCGAATATATAATTGATTTAATTTTCATAAATCTTTGCTCAAAATTTTTAATTTAATATGCTTAGGTTTTGCTGAATTTATCTTTCGTGATACTGTTAATTAACTGTTTTGTATTATTGCCAATGTTAATAAAAAATTTTATTTAAAAGGAGAAATGCAAGCATCTATACTTTTTCTCTCTTCGAAGTTTTTATGTTAAAATTTTTAATCGTGAGAAAGAACTTGATATATATTAAATATAGCATATTTTATAATTTATCGTTAAGTAGTAATTGACTAATAGTATTCATAATAAATGACAAAAAACTCTCTGCAAATAAACTTAGTTTCACATCAATGACTTATTAACACTAAATGCATTAAGAAATTATTTCTTTAAAAAAATAGTACAAGTAAATAAAAAAGAAGTCATCGCTGGATTTTCAAAATAAAAATCCTTAATGTTTTATTGAATAAAATACATGGGGTCAAGTAATTTTCGTGTCGACTTTCTATCGAATTAGACAACTTGTTCGGTGAAACAGTCACGTTGTTTCGATACAACGTTCACCAAACAACGATTGCGTACGCAATCCATACTCGTACTTCGTATTGAACCGAATAGTGATGCCCGATTAAAATTCGTGTTCCTAGCAATTAACGTATATTTTTTCCGCCAACGTCAACGCAGAGTTGCCTTTCAATTGCGTGTAACATTATACGGAATAAACGTGAATGCGCAGGTATGTACGTGCTGGTTTCATCAAACTAAATTTTAGAATAACAAAATAACTAAATAATCAAATAAAATCAATAATGCGATTTAAATAAACATATTTTATTCATCAGTGCTCTTGCTATATATATATATATATATATATATATATACATGTTTATGTCTATTTTATTTGTTAATTATTTTGTTCTTTTTTTAATAACAATAACTTCTTTTAATAACATTTCTGTAGAACCATTTATATTTCTAAAATCTTTGACATTTGAAATTAATACGTAATATATAAATGTTAATATTACAATATTATTAAATACTACGCATTAAATGTTCTCTTATGATGTATCATTTTCTTAATTATAGATTGAATAATTATGTATCTCGTATTGAATAAAAGTTATTTTAACTTTACCACAGAAATTAACAGTTTTATCTTTACAAGAGAATCTACAGTTGTGTACAGAATGTTTTTAATAATTATCATTCAACAGCTTGGCAGAGGAGCAACAAATTTTTTTTTGAATATAACTCAATTCTTTTATCGCTGGCGATCAAAGTTTATTTCACAGTGATTTGCGAATATATATGCGCCATATACATACGATTCAGTATTTGTGATGGCAAACTACGATAAACAAATGTAGTCGCTTTCGATTCCGTGTTTTTCAATCATGAAGTATGCTGCTATTTATTTTAATAGTTTAACAATTCAAACAAATATGTGTTTTACCATGTATAAAAAATAACTATAATAGGCCATTTTTCTTTTTGTAAACAAAATTCAAGTTAAAAGATTACAAATATGTTAGCTTTTTTTGTAAACAAAAAATTCACTTTTACACATTTTCTCCGCTACGTAAAATAAAAACAACTACATATTTTATAATGATATTATTAATTTAAAAATATCTTATATATATATATATATATATATATATATATATAGTTATTTATGTGAGGTTACGCACGTCATTAAATCAATTTGAATCACGAATGCAACTATTCTACGCTTCTGCGTAATCATGAATACTTGATCTGATTACACGTGAGTACATATATTATGTACCTCTAACGAGTCAATTTATATCCATAGAAAATCAGAAAGCATCTATTTATACTGTTTCATACATCATGTTCATTTGAATCAACAAGCGATTATCTAACAAAATTTTATAAATGTTGATATTTCATATTTATTCAGAAAAATTAATAAATTTAGAAAATTATTTAAGTATTTGAGATTAATTATTTTAAAGAAAAAAAATTGTTTTCTATATTTTTGTATGAAAAAGTCATCCTGTTAAAATACATAAATGATAATTAATATGCATTAATTATTCTATTATTCTGGGCGAAGGCATTTGTAGAAGTAAATCGATTTACATATCTCACAAGAGTTAATTAAGCTGCTTGTATTCTATAATCAATTAAAAAAGAATATAAACGCATGGTGACAGGTAGAGAAAATGCTTCCCGTGAATTCTTCGCCCTGATAACGATCGCGGTTGAGCATGTACGAATAAAGCAAGCCTTGTGTTCCTTCGTAGAAATCGCAGTCATAATGAACACTCCGTGATGTACAAAGCAAAGGCTTTATGCTACGAGAGGTTTGTGGCAATATGCTCTTTGGCGCATTTAAATGCCCTTTCTTCCGTTGTTGTAAGGATTGCACCTGAATCCGCTGATAAGATTACTAAACTGAGCCTTGGAATTACGATGGAGAACGAATGAAGTGCGTTTGAAGCGTTCTTTACAAAGCGATCAAAGCAACTCACAGTTTATTATGTTTTGAACGATTTCAGCTGTAAATAAGTCACTGTACAAGTAAAAAATATTTATCGATAGGATAATAATTCTGATTCTCTCATTCATCAATCTTACATAAATTTTGCATTGTAAAAATTAAATATTTATTAATAAAGCGATTCTATGTAAAATATAAATATTGTTACATATTCATTTTTTACAAATTTTATAAATAATAATCCCCAGAAATTTATGCTACAAAAAATAAAAAAAAAAAAGGAAAAAAACGATTAATATCTTGAAATGTGAATATGTATCTAGATGGAAATTGAATTTTTTGCGGAACGAGTTATAGAGATTTTCTCTTTTATGACGCGTGAACGAAATCGCTATAGTTCTAAAGAGCATTAGCGATTTTTCTTTCTCGTTCCCCGAGTGGGAAATAAGACTGATGTAAAGAATACAAGTTTAAACCATGACATAAGCCTATTAGCCGGCAAGATTTATCCCCGACCAGCAGTACGTGCACCCACGCGATTTCACGCAGTCCATTTGAAACGGTTTTATATAAAACGGTTGGTAAGGTTCTTTCAAAGTTCATTTATTATAGAGCACGTTTCGTTAAAAATTACAATGAACCACCGCGTAAAAGAAACAGTTTCAGCAATTATCGTATTTTATTTGTAACTTTGTTCCTCCAATGTCTCGTCCCGTGAATACACTCTGAAGAATTTCACGAAAGAAAGTCAAGAATTTAAACTTTAGAAGTTTCTCAAAATTCTAATTCTGAGACAACAATAGACAAGAGGAGATAAGATTTATTTCTTAAATACATATTTTACTTTGACACAGAAATTTTGAAAATGTTGAAACAGTACGATTATTCCGAATGACAATATTGAAAGAATGTTAAATATTTTTAATAGAAAAAACATTTTTGCGAGAACAGTTATAGAATTGAAAATTGAACCTGAGAATTGAGAAATTCTACAGCTTTCATAGCTGAAGTAAATGATTTACAACAAACTTGCACATATCAAATATTGAACAATTGCTACTCGGAGTAAATAGAATTATGAATTTTATAGTTTTTCTTTAATTTTAATGATAAGCATTTCTAATAAGTTAGAATATATGTTTCTTTTCTAAAAAAAAAAATGTAAGAAATCAGAAACATTATTTGTTTGTAAATTGAGTTGGTAACTAAAATTGGAGCGTCAAACACGTTGCGTGTTTTGTGGAATATAATTTTAGGTATTTCTCTTCCGCGATATTATGTATGCACTATTATTATTCGCATAGCGTGCACGTGTCAAGGTGCACGAGGACAGTTCCAGTATTACGATAGAGCGAAATTCTCTTTTTCATTTCGCGCACCACTCTTATCTCTATAGGCAAAACAAAGCTAGAGAAATGAGATAGCATTAAAAAAGACAGGGAGCGAAATGTGCTGCATCCCGATGCGACAATATATTTAGGAGACACTTAGAAAACATATAGTCTATCTAAATTACACGCGACATACATTTGTAAGATTAATATTTATGACGCTCCTAACATTTATATAATCATGCCAAACCTTAGGAGTTTAATTGTATTGTCTTGAACAAAGCCATGACAATTATGTTGCTTTCTCTAAAATGGATTATTGCCAATAAATTTCTTCATTTGCAAACATGCGTATCAAGTGTGTAATTAAATGGCTTTACTTGATTTCGTGACTGTTGTTAGATGTAAATGTGCAATTTCCATTTCACTTCGTAACGGTTTAGTTTCACAAATGGAGATATTTCGCATTGCTATGTCTACAACTTACATTTCGTAATTATCCCGTTTCAACGACGGTTTAATTATTATTCTCTTTTTGATGGACGATAAATCTATTACGC
This sequence comes from Anoplolepis gracilipes, assembly GCF_047496725.1. Lineage (NCBI taxonomy): Eukaryota > Metazoa > Arthropoda > Insecta > Hymenoptera > Formicidae > Anoplolepis > Anoplolepis gracilipes. The sequence continues at coordinate 3,644,685 of NC_132983.1, forward strand.
TTTATACAGGATGGCTATTAATTCGGTTGATTAAAGTCGAATTATTGGATCTATGTTCTTCTACAATTACTACGATAACGTAGAGATACACATTATATACATAGAAATATCATCGTAGAAACAAATAATCGTATACAAGACTATTCAATTCCTTTACGTATTTAAATATGATTGACGTAATTAACACTTGCCTAATCTGTCCTATTTTTTAATATACCGCTTTGATTATTGTAACACATATGACGACAAAAAATCAAAGTTTTCTATTTTAATTAATTTATCAAATAAATATTATTTCTAATAACTTGCAGTTTATTTTTAATAAATAAGTGAGAGATAAATAAGTAAATAAATATAAAAAATTGCTAATTACAACTAAAAATAACTAACAAATATATGAAATAACTAAAAAAAATTATAATACCGTGAAGAAAATTGTTCACAATCATACACAATTTTTATGTTAATCAAATTATTAATAAGAGATAAATTAACGACGGAAATATGTTTCGCATGAAGACTGATAATATATAAGTGATAAATTTTGCACGTGTTTCATAAATAATTAGATGACATCGCGGGGTATAATATGTGCAATGTTATAATAATTATAGCTATGCGTAAATTCATTTTTATCTCGATTAATATGTAATAAGTTGTTCTACTAAGTTATTAATATATATTCGATATTAAATTTCTCTGTCTCTCTCTCTCTCTCTTTCTCTCTCTCTCTCTCTCTCTCTCTCTCTCTCTCTCTCTCTCTCTCTCTCTCTCTCTCTCTCTCTCAATAATTTCTCTAATATATAGTTGCTTCTTTAGCTGCTCATTAATTTAATTTTATCAATTCTTAATTTGAAAGTACTAATAAATATATGACAGATACTTTAGATTATATCAGTAGAAATCGTAGCAAAATAATTAATAATTAATTTTTATTAATAATACACGCTAATTGAAGCATACATAATTATACAAATAACATTTCAAAACTGAATGTATTTTTTTTAAAATAAAAATCAACTAACTATTGTAAATGTTTTATTTAATATATTTACTAAGTAAATATATTAAATAAAATTTATCGTAAATTTAGTAAACAAATAAAAATTAACTACTTCTCTTATTTACAACTAAAGTTAAATTATGTGATGAAATTAAGTGCACCTTCGGTTACCCTTTTCTCTTGTGAGAAAAATTCGAGACGTTCTTCCGTCCGACTATCAGCGACAGGGATACGGTGAGGTCTTATGCGGGTGCATTACACTCGCAAGTGCATCGCTGATCTCGCAAGGTCAGTGTACCGGAATAAGCCGCGTTATTTTTTCAAGGATGTGCACGCGATGTATCGTTTTTCGTGCTCGCTCGAAAGCCCAGCTGAAGGCAGTCACTTAATATGTTTCGAGGAGGGATTAGGTGTCGTGTTTCGTCGGACTTAACCGTATAATGTAGACTTGCCAGACTCGACAGAGCATCTGCTTCCAAGCCCTCGACTCGTATCCCTCCGAGGGACTCGAGGTCTCGACTTCTCGAGGTCGCTGGGGAGATGACTGTGAGATTGGAAATACCGAGTGAGAGAGACAGACAGAGAGAGAGAGAGAGAGAGAGAGAGAGAGAGAGAGAGGAGAGAGAGCGCTATTATGTATGAACACATAAACGGGTTGTGAATGTGTAGGAGTATAGATTATGACTGACATAAAGATGACATAGTGATAAGTGAATTCGATACATATCGCTGCCACTAACGCGATTCAGTTGTCAAGGAATTATTGAAAACGTTCAAATCAATATTTAATAGGTATTTCGTATTAAAATGCAGTGTCGAGACATATATATATATATATATATATATATATATATATATATATATGTGCAGTTATTAAATTAAATCAAGATTTATATAACATAAGCTCACATACAGATTTTTTTTTAATTTTTGTTTAGGAAACATCTTGAAACATATTATATATAAGAGAGAGCATATTATACATAATATTTATTATTACTATTAATATTACACACACACACACACACACACACACATATATATATATATATATATATATATATATATTATTATTATAATCATAAATCTATATCAAAATGTATAATAAATATGTAGCTCCATATGATTTGTTGCGCGCTTGTATGAGGAGCGCTTCAAATTTGAATTAGTCTGTTTGATATATGTGTTGCGATGTCAAGAGAGATACATATATATATATATATATATTCGAGAGATTACAAATTCTTACATGGGATCCATATTGTGGGATCTATACGTTGTTAAAAACAGTTGTTGCGCGTGGTAGATCGAGTTCTTTGAAAATGCGCTGTGGTATTGTCTTGTTATGAACATGTGGTTCGCGCACAAAGATAGTCTTCCTAGTTCCTGCCGTTGCGCGAAAGGATATATGCAAACTTGTTATCATTGCAATGGGAAATTTGTATGCCATTAACGCAACAGTTGATAAAATAACGGATAAATGTTTTTAGAAATATATTAAAACATCTGTTTTTCTTTATGTCAAGGAATGAAAGAGCACTACATTACGAGAAAAAAATAACAAACCAAATAACTATTTTGCAAAATTGATTTACATAGCTAAAAAAATATTCTTTTTATATTCCGAAAGTTTGCATATATTTCGATGTTTTTGCATACGCGTAATTTATTCGTTTTTAACGTAGAGGCGATTTTTATTGTGTGAATTTTTGATCATGTATATTAATATATCAGTAATATTTCCTTTTATTCGTACAACAATGTTTCAAAAGTAATTGTATAGTTTGTTTTGATCGATTAATTATGCTCGACTAATTATAATAATAATAATTTTCCACTCACAAATGGTCAGTTAATAAAATTTTCGATTAAAAAGTTCCATTATTATTATTCTACATCTGAATATTTTAATCTATTAATAATATGTATTGTATTAAAAAAAAAAAAAAAAAAAAATATGCGTTTTATCTGAAAAACCATAACTGTCAAAGATTTTTTATTTTGTGTGATATTACGACATATAGAAGCAAAGATATAGTCTAATATTGTAGGTCGTGTTTCAAGCGCGCTACATTACAAAGACAGTTATGTTCGTATATTTCTTTTTTTCGGTACGACCATCGGAGCGGTTTCAAACTTAAACGAGCCGCGGCTGACCTCACATCCGCTTCTCTTGGGGCGTGAATAGAATCAAATGGAACGGAGGGTTACTAAATGACAATGGTCAACTCGTACGCGCCGGTTCTTATTTCCGGTACAGCGATGCGGACATTGTTCATCGCATCCTGCGTAGCGTATGACAGCCAAAGGCGCGTTATCATTTTTTTTATATATCTCAATTACTTTGAAGAACAATATTGTCTTATTGTGTATTTCGTGAAAATAATTTGTTCTCAAAAATTTGATAAATTTATATAAATTATAAATCTAATTAAAATATAAAATTATTTATATGTTATTTATTTATTTTAAATGTTTTATGCTCTGTATAAATCTAATAATATTTGTATAATAAAAAAATTGTGCTGAACGTCTTGCAATCATTTTATAATCAACTCTTCTCAGAGTTTAATTAAGATACATGTACAATGTTACGAGGTAAATACAAACGCGTAAGGATTGGAATTATCGTTATGTGTCGAGAAAAGTGTTTCAGTAAACGCACAATTACCATTCGAATGGCTCAATTTGCACTGTTTTACATTCAGCTTGTACCTTTATCTTTAGAATTATGGCGGTTTCCCCTTCTTGGAATATTATCATAATAACGAAATTGTATAAACATTTGGTATATGATTTTGTGTGAGTGATTATTTTTATAGTAATTGAATACAAGGTGTAAGATTAAGATGGTCATAAAGATAGATAAAATTATATCAAATTTCACGCAAAAATTTTGCTATTTATATCGCGCGTTAATTAAATATACGTAGTACTAGTAAAAGATTTATTATAAGAATATAAATAATTAGATTATTTAGATTTATGATTTTGAAATAAAAAATTTTGTACAATTCAAATATATATTGTTCCTATTATCAATCTCTCTCCTTTAATCAAATAAAAATATTACTTCAATTACATAAACTATAAAACAAAAAATGTAAATGTAATATTTCAATATTATGTCTGTAATAATTTATTGCAGTTTTGAAACTTTTCCATCCTCGTATAGTCTGATAATTAAAACTATAAACATCTGGAGATTAAAGCAAACTTTAATTCCGATCAATGCTTTTATTCTAAATGTTTCTCTTTTGAAATTTTAAAAGAGAAGAAGGACAAAAAACGTGAAGCATCCGATATACATACTTCATAGGAAACGATTGTTGAACGTACGTTATAGTCGTGTACAGGGAGTGTTTGAAAAATGGAAAATAAAATTAAGGTTAATTTGTGCCGCGTTGCTTCCAATACGTAATACGGGTCATGAGCTTTTGCACAGAGTGCGTAATATATAATGCTAACATGAAGACTTTCTCACGTTGCGGTCGATGCGTGTAATTGTTGCGAATAAATGACGTCACAGTAGCATCGCGTAGCGCAAATTGTTCACGGTTAATGAATTTACGGCTCTCGACCGTTCAAATTCCAAACAGGATATTTGAAAATGCATACAAAATTACCGGAAATGTTCAAACGTGAACATTAGCCATTATGGTCTCATTATGGCTATCGTCAATCCGTCCGTTTCAATAAATTCTTAGCATATTCGTGCATACAAAATGTTACAAACAGCGTAATATATTTTCTTTCAGTACATTAAACAAAAAATTTATGTATGAATTTGTAAGCCAAATATTTCAGTATTTTTCTGTGGCTAAAATATTATACAGTATTTTTCTGTGATTATAGTATTATATAACTAGTATTATATTACGTATGCTATAAAATTAATAATATATGCAATTTTAATATATACTTTATTTGTTCACTTATAAACGGGAAAATTTCTTTAATGTTATTTAATGTTTATAAATAATCATACTCTTTGCGAATTAAATTCTTTACAAAAAAACCGTATACTTTTTATTAAATGCTAATCTTTATAAAGATTCGATTTTTATTTTATAAAAAAGCTAAATCTTTTTATATAACACATTTGATTTTATAAAGTTTGCAACACCAGAACACAATATTGTAAATGTACAAGTTAAAACAATGTCAGTATTAACTGGAAAAAAATAATAAAAAGAGGAAAAATATAAGCAATTATTAAAAAAAGAAATAATGAAATAATTAATTTATATAATTTAAATAAATAATTTATATATATATATATATTTATTTATTTATATTTAATTAGTAATAAAATAATGAAACAAATTAAGTATGATATATGCACATATGTCTTGATTCTCGATATTTATATTACTTTAAATATTATAATGCGTATCTAATAACAAAAAGACAACTTGAAAAACATTTTCAGTTAAATATATCTATATATCTCATCCCCCATCCTCCCCCCCTCCTCTTCGTCCGTTAAAACTATCAAATTGTAATCTTCATGTTAATATATTTTTCGTTTTTTTTAACTAACAATTTTCTCTGTTATCTATTTTCAGTTGGCGTCAGCACTGATGCTTTAGTAAAGATATTGGAGTTCTAAGAGAGAAAGAGGAGAGAGCAAGAGAGAAATTGCACGGGAAAACGGGACAAATATAGCAGGATGTGGCGCGTACGAGTCATCGTCTTCCTACTGGCAGTCACTTCCGTCACCTACGCCAAGGTGGCCGTGTTGCCGCACGATGTTTACCCCGGTTATGAGGTGACACAATTTCGAGGCGACGCGAGTCGTCCGTCCAATTTTCGTCTCCTGGAGACCGGTTACTCCAAGTATTTCACCGTGCTGGGCAATGGTCTGGTGATGACGACATCAGATCTAACGCCGCTGGTGGATCGTCCGGTCAATCTGATCGTCTTGGAGGAATTGGCCAACGGCACGCAGACCCATGACCTTCACCTTTACGTCATCAATCGTCGAAATATGCTGACCTTCTCGCACGACCGCCTTGGCGAAGGTGAAGTACCGGAGAATCAACTAGCCGGCACGCGAATAGACGGATTTCCGGTTCTGCGGGCGCGCGGTAACTTCCCGGTTCATTACAAAATCCTGCCAGACGATAACGGAGAACGTCCGTTCGCTCTTCGAGAGAACGAGTCCAACGAGACCGGCTTCAATCTCACCTTGCAGAGTCAGATGCAGGGCGTACGGATAGTGACGGCAAAACCACTGGACCGTGAAATACGCGGTCTCTATACCATCGTCATACACGCGTCAGACGGTAACTTTCTCAGCACGTCAAAGATAAGCGGTATCGTCCACGTGCTCGATCAGAACGACAACAGTCCAATCTTCGAGCGCGAGCTGTACATCTTCGAAATCAGGCCGACTAATCTGGACACGTTGCACAAGGGTAACGTGGCCTCGCTGCCCGGCTGGAAGAGATTCTCCACCGTTGGCAAGGTCACGGCCAAAGATGCTGACGGGGACAGGGTAGCGTACAAGCTTGTCACGCCCAGTAGTTTACTGATCGTTGTGCCGCAAACCGGCGAGCTGCTGCTGGCTGGGGAGCCGGAAGTCAGCACGGAGCAGGACAGCGAATGCGAACTAATCGTGGAAGCGCATGATCTACGCACGCCGAGTCGTAGCACCGAGAAACCGGCCAAGGTCATCGTGAGATTCCTCACTTCGGAACCGGACGAACAGCCAGAGGTGCACCGGATACAAAAGAGAAGGGTCACCCGAGCAGTGCGACCGACGAAGAAGGTCGATTTTACGGAGGCGGACGGAAATATCGAGGGCAAGATCGCATTTTATCTTGAGAAGGAGAATGAGAAAGAGACTTACAAGATAAGAGACGAGAATAAGTGGGTCACCGTGGGCGCCAACGGTTCTGTCATGGTCAAGCAAAAGTGGGACTATGAGGAGTTGGGTCCAGAGAAGACTATCGATTTCTGGGTTACAATTACGAACACAGGTACAGGTAATATCACAAAAATTTTCAATACATTTTATAGCTTATAAATCCTTTGACCACCTTGCTGTCAGTTTTTATTTGTAAGTATTTAATTAAATTTATTTTATATTACGCGTTATTAATATATTTTAAAAGTTATTATTTAATTTCATTTTACTTTAGTAGTTAGTTAGTTATTTTTGATATAATTAATGGTCAATTCAATGTTATAATATATTTGTCAATAGTTTTTATATTGTTTAATTAACTTTTACTTTTGCCGGTGTTCCACGTGTCAAGAGCCATGCTCGCGATATCCACCCGGTGTTCCGTGTCCATTTTACGATGGTATAATTTTTTATTTAAATAAGCATTTTGCTTGAAATAATTTCAACTGGCACATTTCACGATCTGTTCTCATACATTCTCACGCTTTTCTCCAATTCATATTCTATCTTTGGGGTTCCATTTAGGTTATGGTATTTCTGACTTAAATACACGTGAATTATTGGAAGAATATTGGCAGCAAATATAATGGTGATAGGTAGTAGATTATAAATATACGACAAAAAATATTTGAAAATGTGTACTATATATTTTATTTATAATATTTTTTTAACATATCTAGATATGTTTTTGCATAAATAATTTTAAATACTTTTAGGAAACAATATAATTTGTATAATTATAATATAAAATAATTATAGATGAAATTTGCGCTTTCTTTTAACTATAAGTTATAAAGTAACACATTACGTAATATGCAAAATATTTATTGTCGTATCTATCAATAACTTCTCCTTTCCACATATATACAGAGAGCTAATAATAATTGTAACTCTCTTTTCTTTTCTCGCATCATCGGCTTCCAAAGGATTCCAATGTAAGTAGCAATCCATATCGCCCATTTTAATACTAAACAAATAATGTTGAATATTGATCCATGTCATATTGCTTTCATATTACATTTTAATATCTCTCAAAAGACACTTCTGTAAAAGCATTTTCTTATTTACACGCTTTTAGTAAAATTTTAGAGATTTACTGTAAAATAAATTACTGTTTATCGATGCTGAACGCTATTTGTAGATGACGTTGTAAAAATGTAAATATTTGCATAAGAAAACACTAAAAATCATATATCAAAAATAAATATCATTAAAAAATTTAATTAAATCTTTCATTTTCGAGCAAATATAACTCTGTATTAATATGAAGAAACATGTATGTTGGATTAAATATTTGTATAATTCAATATAATTAAATTTCTTTCAACACACACAATATATTTCATTATATAAAATCTAATTCAATTCATTGTCTGTGAAAAATCATATTTTAATCAAATCAAAAAAATATATATATATAAAATTTATTTTTATTGATTAAATATTAATATCGAATTGAATTTCATTTCTTCTTTTATAAATAGTCTATTGAAAGATAACAATAAAATAGCGTTGCAACATAAAAATATTGATAAAAATTTCGCGACGTACAAGTAGCGTATCAGCAACTAACACGTTAATAGTGCTCTTATGACTGCTACGTATATATATACGATAATCGATGTAACGTTATAGATACCGACAATCAGCGCGTCATCATCAACATGAAGGACGTCAACGACGAGCCTCCGTATTTCATTAATCGGCCTCTACCGATGCAAACGGTCGTCCAGTTGAACGCACCGCCGAACACTCACGTGTTTACCCTTCAAGCCAGAGATCCCGACACCGACCATAACATCCATTACTTCATCGTGCGAGATCGAAGTACGTAATAACATGAGTAATCGAAGTTCAATATTTCGATCATTAACGGCTCATGCTCTCTCCATCATATCGCTGGTGATACGTAATATAATAAGTAACGGGAGATTAATCTACCGATGTCGAGAGCGTAAAACACACATGCGCGGTATACTTAATCTTCTTAAAGACTTTATAATTTTATACGATTTTTAGCAAAATATTTACGAGAATTATTTTTAGCTCGATCAAAGAAATATTGTTCGACATGTTCTTCTCTTTAAAAAATTCAATACATCTGTCATAACAAATAATTTATTTTTTCTGGTCAACAGTTTAACGAACAGATATGCGAAATTAAAATTATTCTCTCTCTTTCTCTCTTTTAAAGAGAGTTTCTTTTATATGTATATTCTCATATTCACAATTTTATAATTTGATTATTTGCTGTTTGTATTACATTATTACTTGTGTTTGAAAATTTTTATAAAATTAATTTGTCATAATAATTCAGTTAGAACAATTCAATTTAATTAATCAGAACAATTTTTTTTTCAAAAGAAAAATACAAAACTATATATCTTGGAAAATTTATTATGATTGTATTATAATAATTCTTTCTTTATATTAATATTTTTCATGATAAATATTATTGTATATATAATTGTATATATAATTAATTATTTCATTTTATAAAAGAATTAATTTTCATACGGGCAGAAAAGTAGTACACAAAAGTTATCATAACAAACAATCAAATTATTAATAATTAAAAAGATTAATTGTTTACATAAAGATCAAAGAATTTGATGCTGAATTTTTCATATGGAAAAATGTTCTCTTGATTCAAGATTATTGCTTCATTAATTAAAAGAGAAATATGCAGTGAGTTTAACATATGAACGTCACGTAGAAACACGCGGAACAATCGCGCGTACGGTCTAATTATTAATCTACATCTACATGCATCGTATCGGTGCAAATCGCACATCGACCTCATCGAAAATGCACCCGATGATTACAACGGTGACCCGGTATCATATTTCGCAATTTACAGGATTATATCGTAATGATGCTATTATGTCGAATGCTTTCCCACAACGATCGCGTTTCGATGTGATAAACAATTTTTGTTGCACAGTGCGTTATAAAGTATGCTTGTAATTTCACGCTGCGTTATTAATGTGCTGGCATTAAACTAACGGATAATAATAGCTTAAATGCTATCAAATGTTAAACTGAAATTCCATTTGAGTCTCGATCATAGATTTTGGATAGGAATCTACATTTGTATAACTTACATCTGCAAACTAAGCTACTATTTCAATCTGAGGTTTTAATATTATATAAATACTAAAAAATAATTTTATTTTTATATATCGAAATTTACGATGTAATACTAGGAGAAATGTTCTTTTATGCGTTTTAATTATTTCATTTCTTATAGTAATTTAAATACAGAAACGTATAATCGCCAAGTATCGTGTAATTAATGGAGCCCGCGCGAGATATTCCTTGGTTAGATTGTGACAAAGATAATGACTGCTTTAATCAATTAGTTAATTAATTAATTATCTACTATGCACACGCAGCTGGTGGCCGCTTTGAGGTCGACGAGAGATCGGGGGTGGTACGTACTCGTGGTACCGACCTCTTCCAGCTGGATATGGAGTACGTCCTTTACGTGAAAGCCGAGGATCAGAACGGTCGTATCGACGAGAGGCGTTTCCAGTCGACTCCTGAGGAGAGACTATCGATCGTCGGTGGAAAACGCGCACCGCAGTTCTATATGACGGCGTACGAGGCCGAGATACCAGAAAACCAGAAGAAAGATTCCGAGTTAGTTCGCAAGTCATTTCGATACTCATTTAACTCTTTACAGATTCGTATTTCTATGTATTTCAAGGAAGATCTAAAGTTCTCTCCAGCTTTCTTCCACATAATTAAAAATAAATAATAATTTGGCAATTCTGTCAGATGAGATTACAGCTTTAATATTTAAATTGTCGCGTTTTATATATATATATATATATATATATATATATATATAATTGTAGAAAAGAAATGGTTTCTATAATTATGTTACTTCTGATATCGTAAATTATACTATAACATTTTTCAAATGAAAAAATTACTGACCTTTTTTGCAATCCATTTGTAAAAGTGTCAACATAAACACAAAGCGATTTTAACAACGCAGAACAGACTGCTTTTTTAGAAATTAATTATTTCAATATTTTAAACGAATTAATATTGCGCCTTTATACTGCTTTTACATTATTATTTTTTTCGAGTCCAACTTGTCCTATGTTCTTTTATATGCTCTCGATATTATTTGTTAGTACAAGAGTGCTCGCGTATCGATTTGAGAGTCGAGTTTACTTTTCAGATTGTTTGTCTTCGAAGGATTCTAGTTGACTTTTCAAATTTCAATCTAAATTCGTTCGAGTTATTTTTCACATGACATATAATCAAGATTTATTTGAAAACTTATTCTTCTCTTATATCGCATATCTTTGCGTATCTTATTTTTAAGCGTTCGCGGGATGTTCGTGCAAATGTCACGTGTTGAAACTTTTCAGCATAATATCGGTGAAAGCTAAGTCGTTCGCCGATCGGGAGATACGCTACACGTTGAAGGCGCAAGGTCAAGGAGCCGCAGGTACATTCAACATCGGCCCGACATCTGGAATCGTGAAACTTGCGAAAGAACTGGATTTTGAGGATCTGCGACAACCTCACATTTATTCCTTGATAGTGACAGCGACGGAGGACTCTGGTGGTTTCTCGACCTCGGTCGAGGTAAGTGGATTTATGTTTCTGTCGAACTTTGTTGTCGTTATCACTACAGAAATGACATTTCTTTCTTTCCGCGAAAAATATGTACCTATACTCAGTTATCTGTCATCTATCATACGTGTTATTGTTTCTTTTATCGTTTAGTATTATTTATTTTTAAAACTAAATATCGAGCAATGTATTTCACTCACTCATATTAATCACGTTTATTGTCTTACTCTATTTGTTAATTTTTTAGCTAACAATTCGAGTGTCCGATGTAAACGATAATGCTCCTAAATTTGAACTGCCGGATTATCAAGCTCACAATATCGACGAAGATCTTCCGCTGGGAACGAATATACTGAAAGTCAAGGCGACCGACGCTGATTCAGGAGCGAACGCGGAAATTGAATATTTAGTATCCGACGATCATTTTAGTGTGGATTCCAATGGCATTATTGTTAATAATAAGCAGCTCGATGCGGACAACAATAATGCTTATTACGAATTCATCGTTACCGCCAAGGACAAGGGTAAGTTATGGAAAAAGTAATAAATTACGCGGATACGGCTTGCACTTTAAAACTTGAATTAATAAAAATATTTCTATATTCTTCCGTATAAAAAGTTTGTAATTAATCAAACTCAGTAATAATGTATACCTAATGTATATATTCATTTATCATGTCTCGAGATATCGATTGTCCACTCTTTTGTGGATATAGTTAACGTTTCTCAAGATCTGCTTGAAAAAATGTCGGTTGATATCTTGAAATCGATTTTACTCCTATATTACTCCTATATCCTATAGGAGATATGTAACGGAGGTCACGTAAAAAGGGCGAAGAGGGGATGCCCTTTCATACGTTCTGTCAGCAAGTCGAGGATCAGCTCCGAACGACTAAATCTCGCGGATTTGGTTTTCAAACGAGCTCTAAATCCCTGTCTTGCGTCGCGCTGTATCAACCTCGTATTCGCGTAGACGCAAATTTACGTTATTTGCATATATATGGCGCGAATGCGAGATGATTTCCGAATAAGTCACGGCTTAATTGGAAATAAAGCGGCTGAATCGGCACGAGTAACATGTGCGCTTTTATTTATTGCGCATTCATGCGTGCATATCGCTTCGCGTGAAGTTTGACGTTGTAATAATACAATAGTTGTTTAACATGCATTCCTATCGCACACATTGCCAATTCAATAATTTAAATTAATACAGCGCGATTTTCATAATGTTTAAATATTCCATATTGTCATTGAATATTCGAGATTGTCATTGCGCGATTTATATGGTGTCGAGCACGTACTTCTTTCTACCACAGTTATGTTTCGCATAAAACGTTATTCTTAATCTTTAAGTTACAGAGATCGCTGCATAAAAACTTGATTAAAATATTTCACAAGTACATTTAATATATATATATATATATATATATATATATATATATATGGTACATGATTAACGAGTTTATATATCTTTCAGGAGAACCGTCGAAAACCGGCACGGCGACGGTGCGGATATACACGAAGAATAAAAACGATGAGGAACCGAAATTCTCCCAGCAAGTTTACACGCCTAACGTCGACGAGAACGCCGGACCCAATACCCTGGTAACTACCGTCGTGGCGTCCGATAAGGACGGTGATAACGTACGATTCCGATTCGTTGGCGGGAACACTACGTCGGGACAGTTCGTGATTGAAGAGATTACGGGTGTGATACGTCTTCATGGCAAAGAGATCTCCCTGGATCGCGATAAGTACGAGCTAAATGTCACGGCTTTAGACGACGGCGCGTGTTGTCCGAACGGCGATCAAACCATCCACACCAGCACCGCTGTCGTTGTGGTCTTTATAACCGATGTGAACGACAACAAGCCGGTGTTCAAAGATTGCGGGATGTATTACCCGAAAGTGGAAGAAGGCGCGCCAAATGGTAGCACTGTCATCAAGGTACAGGCTACTGACGAGGACAAGGGTGTCAACGGACAAGTCAAGTACTCGATCGTGCAGCAGCCCAATCAAAAGGGCACCAAGTTCACCGTTGACGAAGAGACTGGTCAAGTCTTGACCAACAAGGTACATTTATTAACGATCCTCTTCAGATATTCAAAATGATATTTTATATTTTATTATATTTTTTAAAAAAGCGAGAGAAAATGAATTCTTATATATTTTCGTTTAGCAAAGCAGATGAAAATTGATTTTAAACAAATATAATATTAATATTTGACTCCTTTTGTTTGAAGCTTTCAATAAAGACAAAAATGTATGTCAACTTTATTGAAATACGAAAAAAATAAAAAATCGGCTTTAAAAGGGTAACTTTAATACAAATGCAATTCGCATATTTAATAGTCTTTGAATATATTAACAAGTATCTAACAATCACTAATTTTCATTTCTACCATGTCTAACTTTGCCATCTTTTGTACGTATCGTATAGGCCGAGCGATAAACACGCGAGGTACTTAACACTTTAATTATTGCTCGTGTCGCGATCCATAAAGATCTCTAACAATAAGATATCAGCTCCATATATGCATTTCATCAGTTATACATATGTTTCATTTCATGTTGCATGTTCATTTCATCGCTTTAGGTTTACATATTTCTACTAGCTCTCGCTTTTTTATATCTATTTAGCTATATTAATCAATAAAAATTAATATACAGTTTTTATTACTAAATGTATATGTATATAAAATTTTGAAATAATTTTCATGAAGAGATTTAATTAGCTTTGCTTTAATTATATAATATAATATTATTATTTTTCATATATTAAAGATAAACAATTTTTAATGCAATTTTTATTATATAATTCAAAATCATAATTTTCCATGTTATTCATATTCAATAATATAACTATCTTTTCAGGTTTTCGATCGTGAAGGTGACGATGGGAAATTTGTGTCTGTCACTGTTAAGGCGACGGATCAGGGCGAACCCTCGTTAGAAGGTGTTTGCTCATTTACCGTCGAAATAACGGACGTGAACGACAACCCGCCGTTGTTTGACCGACAGGTGCGTAAACTAAACCAGACTCGAAGGCAAACGTTTAGGAAAGAACCCCTTTCGAGATAGAAATGCGCGAGCAGATGTCCGGAAGTAAGATCGTGCGCTGGCGGAACCACCAGCGGTGTACGTTATGCCTCGATGCACGTAACTCGAGAGACCACTAGCGATGTAACTTTGGGCTAGTTTCGTTGCTTACGATCAAGATACATACATTGTCGTTTATCGATTTAACGTGCACATATATACATATATACAATATATATACGTAGGAGTTTGCGCGGCAAAGTAAATGGAACAAGTGCATAATTTGTAAAGTCCGTAGCATGATATCTAAAGTGCATCTCATAAATTATAAACTTGATTCACTCTTTCATGTTTTAAAATCGTTATGTATATTACAACATATGTAGCGTGTTTTCCGAGGTATTTGCGACAAACTTTGAAAGCATAATCTCTCGATTTTGAGTTTAAATTTTGAACAAAGTTTAAATAAAAATTTGAATCATCACCTCGTCATATTTTATTCTAATAAATTTCAGAAATTTTAAGTTTTTTTAGAGATTCTATTGAAATAAACAATAAAGATTACTTTTCCTATAGTTTTCTATTAAAACAAAACTAGAAATTAAATAAACAATGATATTTTGACGGATAATTTTTCATGAAATTGCGATCCTGAAACACGAGAATATATCTTATAATTTTTAATTTTAATTACGTAATTATATATCTGAATATAAATATTTCCTGAAACATGTAAATGTAAAATCAATGCGTCGGACTTTGAGATGAATTAACTTTCGTTGAAATTTTGCAGAGATATGTAGAAAACGTGAAACAGGATGCGAGCATCGGAACAAATATATTGAGAGTGTCAGCATCCGACGAGGATGCTGACAACAATGGCGCGATCGTGTACTCGCTGAGTTCACCCAACAATGAGCAGAATCTGGAATACTTTGAGATCCAACCAGAATCTGGTTGGATTGTATTAAAGAAGCCCCTAGACGTAAGTATCTCTATAAAAATCGCTAATATCTTACATATCGTCTCTCTTTAGCAGTATAAAACAGCATCGTTTTCCTGGAACACTCCCACTTTTTCGTGGGCGAGGCTTGCAATTTTTCTTTGCAGCCAGCTTCTTGTGCCAGCTTCTTTTGCTCTTGACGTCCTTACGATACACACGATAACTACAAAAATATATTCTCAGCAATTAAAAATTATAATATTTCCGCTCGAAATAATTATTTCATTAATATTACTCGTGATATATCATCTAAATCGCGATATACACTCGTCCCGAATAAGTGTACGCGTGTCCCAGGAGAATGTGTAGGCTACGTAGCATATACTATATCTATTTATATATATATATATATACGTATATATATGATATCGTATAAATACAAAACTTGAGTGTACACCTTCTGCCGATATATTGTACGTTTGCGTTGACTTACGTTATATTTAACACGAATCCGTTTTGTTGCTGAGCGGATAAACTTGTACTAATATACGTTTTGGTCGGCAATTATTTCTCTCATCACTAATATGCAACGAAATGAGTTTCCTTTTTACGGCACATGTATAGAACTTTTTAATTCCCATTGATATGCACAATGTGTTCACTATGGTAAATACTTAGCTATGCCTGATTTCCTCAAACGCTTCATGTACCTGAATCGATCGACCGTTCGGGCTATTTTTGCAACAAAACACTCTCTCTCTGTCTCTCTCATTCTCTCTATTGAGAACATACTCGCGGCGCGAGTACCTTTTTAAAAGATTCCAAACGAAGCTTTGATACCTCTTGTCCAGTTTTTTCATTCAATTTTCGTCGAGAATCGGTAATCGAGTTACGTATGAGCGGTCGAAAGAAAAAAAAAAAAAAAAAAAAAAAAAAAAAAACATACGCGTATCTTTTCTTTTCCGTCCTTCTTGTTATCTTTACTTAAATTTCCGTTACTTGCCGTTCGTTTTACCGTGTTTTCCGATTTTGTATCGCGACACCAATCATGATCATTTTCGATCAACTTTGACGAATTGAAAAATGCCGACGCGTAATTTTGCAGAGAAAAAAAAACAAAACAAAAAAAAAAAAAAAAAAAAAAACGCGTGCGGATCGGCCTAAACGTGTGTGTGCACGGCCGACCGAACGCGAAAACGTGTGTACTTTTCATACTTTTCCTGAAAAGTAATCAAAGAAAAGAATGTGTATTATTTTTTTTGTACGTGTTACGCGTTGGAGAAAAACGGGAAAGAATGGGAAGGAAAGATGGTGATAAAACGATGATGAGATAAGAGATATGTGATAAAAAAAAAGAAATGGAAACGTTCGGAGCAAACTAATGATCTTTAACTAATCAACTAACATTATTAATTGTGAATGTTTTTCAAAAGGGAAGTGATGTTTTTTGAACTTCCAGGAGCAGGTGGGAACGACATTTTTTGAGCCCCACGTACGGTGTACTTCAACCTCTACGCATTTTGTGGTGCATCAGACATAAACAATTTTTGACAATGCTTGCATATTTTATATGAATGTGTTTTTGATTCCTTTACAGGAACGGATCTCGCTCTCGCTCCTACATCCGTCCTTGCCCTGTGTCTTTCTCTCTCTTTCTCTCTTACTCTATGTACATCTCTTTTATCCTGTCTTTAATTTCTGATTTTTTTTTTGTTTCTTTATAAAATATAGTTTTGATATGTTGCATTTTGTATTTTCTGTTATGTTGATAATTACTTTGTTAAAGATGCCTGCTAATTATTGATTTACTGATTTTGCTGCGTTGATAAGTTTCTCTATCAATCTTTTTATCAATCAGTTTATATGTTCCTATTCTTCATTTCCTAATATGCTAAGTTACTTTAGATTTTGTTTTCTACATTTTTCTACTTCTAACTCTGTCTTATCTATTTCTTTAATATATTTTCTTTCTAACGTTTCCCCATTTTCATTCCACTCTCCCGGTATACCACGACGTGACTGACAAAGAAAAGGAAAAAGAATACGAAAAGTATTTTTGATCGAGAGCGTTTAATAATGTATATGTATATATACATATGTATAGATCATAAGAAAACTGTTCGTGGTGTGACATTTTTTCTTCTGTGATTGGGGCGGCATACCACTGTCGTGACGAAACGGGAAGAAAGCAAATGAAAGTGAAAGGAAAGTCGAAAAAAAAACCAAACGTGCGGATATATAATCACTATCACGACGATTCAGAAATAACGTCCATCGGTTTTTGAGTGTCGTTAAAACGAGAACGAATCAGACGAGGGGTCGTCATAGTTTTTTTTTCTCCCATCCAGTCTCAATATAAAACTCCACCCTTCTCCCCTTTTTTCAAATCTCCACAGCTATCCTCATTATCACCAATCTCTCTCTCTCTCTCTCTCTCTCTCTCTCTCTCTCTCTCTCTCTCTCTCTCTCTCTCTCTCTCTCTCTCTCTTTCTGTCTCTCTTTCTCTCTGTCTCTTTATTCTCCCTTTCTTTTCCCTCCTTTTCCTGATCGTCTCCCGATGCCTCTTTATCGCATTCTCGCTTGCATGCAAATGCCTGCATTGATTGATTTCGTAAAGGAACTAATTTCAACTTCTTATTGTTTATGTTTGTGTTTATTGCACCATTTACTTTCTTCGGATTTGATGATGACAAAAAAAAAAAAGGGCTGTTTTCCAGTAAGTAGGATCTATATTCTTGTGTTTCACACCTTGCATTGAGACACATTATGATGTGACAGCATTGTTACCTGCGCAAAAGAAAAGTATAATATTCGTTGCAAATATTCTAGAGCGCCTTTCCGTTCGATTATTCAACATTATATCGTTTCGATGATTTTTTGCCTCTGTTGTTGTTATTGTTGTCACTCGGAGACGTCACTCTCTTTTTCTCTCTTATTCTCTCTTTCTCTGCTCTCTTCTTGTCGCTCAATTTTTCTATAAATCTTTCTCTCTATTATCGTCTCTCTTCAAATGTTTTCGTTCAAAAAGTTTTTTTCCTATCACGCGTGATATATTTTTTATGTACATACACACGTGCTATCGCGCTATGTTCGCTCTTTTGTCCTGGTCTCGTACGTATCTGTAAGTGTAGGATGCTGTTTTTATGTCGGTATCCTATACTACTGGTGATATATCAATTTGTCTTTACGCGATACTAGATATCCGACGGACGTTTGACAAGTATATAAAATAAATACATGTAATATATATAACGTGTCATTTTAAAAAAAAGTCTCTTCTAATTTGTCGAACTTGTAAGAGAAGCTTGAATTATGAAACAAAAAAGCTTAAACTTATTCTTATTTAATATTAAAATAAAAGTTAATATCTTAATGTGTAGAAAGTTAAAATTTATCTAAATTTACATAATATTAAAATTACAAAGATTGAGAGTTTATATAAAATACTGATTTATATCAATTTGATTTAATGACGTACTGAAAATAAACTGACTTGCTGTGAAAATTCATACGTAACACATTTTTATTTTTTACTTTGCATTTTAGTAGCACAGCACTTTGTAATCTAGTATTTGTAAGTTTATATTGTATTTTTCACGGCAGGGTCTTTTTTAAGTGTAAATCATGTTTCTTAATAAAATCACAAAGTGCACTCATTTTATGTGTGTCCTTTTAGTTAACGTCCGTCGGATCGAATGCTAAACTTCTGGAACAGCTTCAATAATTACTTTTAATGTTCCAGGAAGCCGATAGATCTCATTATTAACAATTTTATGAGATAGCAAGATTATAAATAAATGTATTCGCGTTTCATTTGAAAAAGAAATACGCCAATCATAAAATTGATTTCCAAATGATTAATCTGATGCAATGTGTTTTTAAATAAAAATCACGATGTTAATCTCGTATGAAGCGGGTGAATAGAATCAGTAAATTATAAACTAAAGAATTAAAAAGATTTCAAAATTAAAAGTTTATTCAATTTTGTGTACAATTAAATCTAATTTTATCCATTTTTCTAGTTATGCATCTACAATTATACTTCTTAACACAAATTTTTTATATAATTCTATTTAACTTCCAATTACTATTCACCCGCTATTCTTTTTTATTATACTAGACATTTTAGAATTAATTAAAATTAAAATTAAAATTAAATAAAATTTTTTAAATATAGATTCTTGGATATACTCTACATAAATAAATAAGAATTTAAAATATAAAAAAAAAATATTTGATTACAAATTAAATATAAACTTTATTTATAAAACATTTAATACAAATAAAAATATTAATTTTGCAAATAAATTAAAACAATTTACAAAAATGAAAAAAGTAATTCTAGAATATCTAGTATAAATATCTTTCAGTTTCATGTTATTTCGGATGAGCAAGGATAAGCATAACATTCGTCCCATGCAATTATCATTATTTGTATTTAATACAATCCTTGTGTAAACGCACCTTTTCACTTTTTTGAAAATCAATCTAAGATTTATTAGACGATGTTATGGAATTATCGAAATATCTTTGATATAAAATCAAAGTAAATCCTACACGTATCGCATAGACAAAACAATTTGTCCGCTGGTGTCAATCAATTATCAATATAATTATTAGCAATGAGCTCAAATATGCAGGTCTGTACATTCTACAGGTAAGTATAGGCGTCACAACTACATCGTCTACACTTGCTTATAATTTTCACAATCTATTCATTATTGAAACTGATTACAAATTGCACATATTTACATATTTATCGATATTATATTATTATTATTGCTTTGTTAACTAACAGAAGTCGGCGATGTAGTAACCTTCATCATTATTATGACCATCATCAACATCATCAACATCATCATCGTCATCATGCTACGTCACTGTATGTTGCAATTATTCACAAACTATTCACAAAATATTCACCTCATGGCATGTTTGAGTTCATTGCAGTTAAATATCTTGTTATCGTAAGCGATGCACTTTTATTATTTAATTCAAGGAAAATTATTAGGAAAGTTATTTAAATTCTCATCCGTTAAGGAAGACGGCAAATCAATCACCGAAATAACATGCAACGGAATCCATCGAGATACCTACGAGACTGCACGGCCTTTTCTCTCCGTTTTTCTTTCTATCTTTTTCTATCTTGTTTATCTTTCTCTCTTCTTCTTCCGTTTTAATCTCGTTCGCGAATAAAAAGCAGATAGATCATCAAGTACTTTCTCGTGTGGACGCGCTCGACGCCGAGTGACGCCTTAGCTCTTTCCAAGTAAACTCCAACAGAAAAGACGAAATCGAAAATGAGAAAAAGAAAAAAAGAAAAAAAAGTATAAAGTGACGGGAAAAAAAAAAAAAATCACAAAAAACCGCCAACTCCCGAAAAAAAAAGTGTTCTCTAAAGTTGACGGCCCAATGTTTTGCCACTAGCGTGACAGCTATCGCCTGCGAGTACGGGCCTCCGACAGAGGGATGCCAGTCTTGTCCGCAGACGTGGACGTTGAGTTAGACGTCGTAGACAGAAACAATAAACCACCTGTGTGGGATTCGAATGTATACGGCCCCATTCACATCAAAGAAAATGTCACAGTGGGTACTATAGTGACGTCGGTGAAAGCCAGGTTTGTATGCCACGACATGACCAAGACAAGACACGTGACATGCCGTGCCGTGCCATGTAGTGCTGTCCCTCCTCTCCGATCCTTGTTTCCAATTTAATTTTTTTTTTTTTTTTTTTGTTACCCTCCTTTTTCCGTTTTACCTCAATTCAATTACTCGCGTATTCTATTTGCCTCACGATTCCCTTCGATTCCCGATTCCGTTTAAATTTACTTTACGAGTTCACGCCAAGTTTTCTTTCTCTTTTTTTTTTTTTTTTTTAATCTACGTTATTCTTTCTATTTACCTTGTTCCATTTCATTTCTTTTTCTATTCCTGTCACGCGACATCTATGATCTCTAGTTTTGTTAATGTTTTTCATACACTTGTATAATCAATTCTTTTATTAAACACACAGAAACAAAAGGTACACATCATTTTCTTTATTTCTTTCTTTCTGGTTGCGGAAGCACTTATGGTTAAGCGCGGCGCGGTAAATCGCTAAATTGGCGGACACTCCTTCTCCTATTACTACAACAACTTCTATTACTATTACTACTACCACTATCTCTTCCTAATATATACTGTAGCGAGTCGCGGCGATCGCTCTTCGACGATATTTGGAGGCAGCGAGTGTTCGATCGGGCAGTAATAATTTGAAAATAATCGAGCTTCTCGATTTTCAAATGGAGTAAGTGAAGTCTGTATATAAATTAACAAGACACGATTCTAATTATAAAACGTACATCATTACTATAATTTTTTCCGAGAGAATCTTATAAATTTATTGCCATTATTTCGTCTCAAGATATAATTTTCGACTATTACATAATCAGACAACTTACTCCACATTTGAAGATCGAACAGGCTCTCACTATTTCGACAAAGAGAAGAGCGACAGAAGGAACCGTGCGTCTTCAAAGACTCGGCAGACACAGCGATCGCCGCGCAAAAGTAGCAGTAATAAACATACGCAATAATAACCATAATTATGCGAACGCGGGAAGGCAAAGCGGGATTTCCTACTGGCGCCTCTCTCTCTCTCTCTCTCTTTCTCTCTCTCTCTCTCTCACTCACTCTCTCTCTCTAGCGCGCTATAATATAAATGTAATATATATATATATATATATGTAATTAGGCGAGGATGTAGCGAGAGAGATCCTGGTGCGCGCTCTTTTGCGTTATTCATGCGCAGAATGCAGGTTGCGGGAGTGTCGTCGATCATCCATCCAGAGCTCATTCAACTTCCGGCCCATTCTGCGAGCATCAATACGTATAATCTCGCATTCGTGCGAGCCTCTCGTTGTAATCTTTGTACAGTCGAACGAGCGAATTCAGCACGAGGGTGCGTGCATATATAATGCGCGAGCTCGCGCTCGCCAAAAACGTTCCAGGCGAAGGTCGAGACCGAGAGACGGGGCATCGCGAGATGTGATGGCCAAAATGGGGGATGCAAAAAGAAAAAAAAAAAAAAAAAAAAAAAAAACACCCTCCTCTTTTCTTCTTCTCCTCTCAAAGAGAGAAATCACCGGAAAGAGCGACGGTGCACCAACGACGTTATTCCCCCCTTTTGCCACGAGCCTTAACGCCTTAACACTAACGCCGTTGTTTTTTGTTCCCGTTTGTTATATACACGCGGTCTGGCCGCATAGCGCGAGACGTACAAGCTGGAAGCAATGGCCAAAGACAGGGGCTACCCACCCTTGTCGCGAACGGTGGAGGTACAGATTGACGTTGTGGACCGTGCGAATAATCCGCCCGTATGGGACTACGTAGTGTACGGCCCGATCTACATTAAAGAGAACATGGCCGTCGGGGCTAAAGTTGTGTCTATTAAAGCCAGGTCTGTCACACTGTCAATGCTCCGTGCGGCTCTCTGCACGAACCCGCCCTGCACGCAATCTCGTGGCAGTATTGTTCTTGTGCACGTTAATTGATATTGTGTACGAATTCCACATTACACGCATTTCGACACATACACACACAAGCATATTCAACATTATTCGCTCGCTCGCTCGCTCGCTCGCATACATCGTAGACTTGAGTATATAGGAGGTTGAGTGGTGGAGAAACATAATCGTGATGTCGAGTATACATGGGAGGATAAGAGAATACGTGAAGGATACCGGAGGTATTTATTTTTCGCAAAACATTGATATTAGAGCAATGATTCTTGAACGTGAGCCTTTCAAATGTCGATTGTTGAAATGCATTCGGTACTGTAATAAAGATAATTAAAGTATATTGTAGTATTTTTTAAAGAGTAACAGATAAAGAGATAATGGATAATCTTTTCGGTGAGAATAAATTAACAACAGTAGAGATTAGCAATCATCATCATCATTATTTTTTTAAATAGAAATTAATTAATTTCATATCGATTATCCATCGCGGATGTAGCAATATATTAATAATTAAAATCTTTCACTCTATTAATTGTCGTAAAAATTTATTTATAAATTCTAGCTCTTTCGCAAAACTTCACGTGAGAATTATTGCCTCAAATCGCGTTCACACTCGCGAAGATATAAATGCGTCTCGCATTTATATGAAAATTCATACATCGACACACACACATACACACACACATACATACATTCTTAAACGCGATGTATCCTCTTTTCTGCGATGTGAAGCTATTTGTGATCGGTACCGGCCTCGTTAGCGCTTCATTTTTTTCGACTTAGCGTGCAGCAAATAGCGTGATTCCATCGAGCCGATTACGTTCTCGAAACGTTTTGTTGCATCTCTACGCGAAAATACGAAACCATTTTCATTCTCTCGCGGTTGAGCTCTAATCGATTCCGCAGCGAGATTTATTTCTTTTCCATCGAGGTAACAAGAAGGTGCCTCTTTCGTGTACACGTAAATTGAATAAACAACGCGACCAAAGACTCTCTTTTATTCAAAAGAATGACTTGTAATTCGCAAGGAAAATATACAAGAAACGTTGAATCCGAAGAAGAACCATGTCGAGTATCCGTCTCGGCGCTTGTATTTATCACTAGAACGTAATTTTCCGAACAAAGCGTGAGTCCCATTGTTGCACGATAATCGACACAGATATAGCCGTGCTTCTACTATTATTGCGTTAAATATTAATTGTTTGTCCTGCCCATTGTTGCTTAGGAATTACTATTAATTCGCGCAAACATGAGGAGAAGAACGGCAATTTTATGAATTATTATCAACATGTTGATTACGATCTAAAGTTAAAATAAATAATTAATTACAATCAAAAATACATATCAGTTTAAATAGCGTTACAGCTCAATATTACAAAGTTTAATGATCAATTTTTTAAATGTATACAGTTTATATTATTTTTAATATTTTACCAAGATTGAAAAAAATATTCTCCGTCATATTTTATTCTAACTTTTCGGATAAAATATAACTTTAAAAAAATATTGCGGATGCGTGGTGAATTGCGCGGTGGCAAAAAAAAAAAAAAAAAAAAAAAAAAAAATCCAGCTGACCGATGCAAACGCGTCTTTTTGCTGCAAACGTACCGAAAGCCGTGTCGAAAAAAACGTTAGTAATGGGTAGTTTGCGCTTGACGTATCGCTTTTAACGGGTAGTCTCATGGAGACACATGGACTTCCGGCGAAAACGAATTGGCTAATTACATACGTACACGGTGCGCGAGAAGTGCCAGATGTCATCGTCATGCGCTGTCGCTACAAGATAGTACGTGCATTTTACTATAAATTCAGTACATTTCGACAAATTCTCTGTGTTGCATCATACAAATATTCCGGTGACTATCTAGTCCAAACATGCGTTAATTTAATTTTTCATGAGTATTTTAACAGAAATATTAACGAATACAAATTGGATAATTTTACAGTTTGCTTCGAATATTTAGAAAACTAAATGATACATAGTAAAATTATATTTTTTGTAATCTTTACAATTTTTCAATCACTTCTTATCATTATGTTCATTTATTTATTTCATTAATTAATTATTTTACAAGTTAATACAAAATTTTAATCGTCTTAAAATGATGCAAAAATATAAAAATAATATAAAAAAAAAAAAAAAAAAAAAAAAATATTTTCAGAGAATTATATACAAATTTTTATATTACGTAATTTCTCCATCTAAATACGATAAATATTATTACCTACTACATTTTAAACGTCAAGTTTCACCAATTTCATGCATTCAAAATTGTAACAGATTTTCCAGACGACACAAATTCTGTGCCGAACCGTAAGTAACGTTAGTGACATTTCAGAAGGATTAATTCCGATGAGTTTACTCGTTAGGACGCTGGTTTAATGGTAGTCGGAAAGGGATGCAGCAAAACGTTTCATTATTCGGCGTTAGTTTGCCATTTTCCGCCAACTTTCCTCATCAACGTCGCGCCACGCATACAAGTCTCGACGCAGGGATGTTATCGGATGTACACACGCGCGCACATATATACATACACACACTTTGATATCATCCGCTGATAATCACTTCTCTCGTCGGGAATTCGCGGCCCAGCAAGAAACGCATTAACATCAATTCGTGCCACGCAGCGTGTTAAGCCGCAACGTTAACAAGCAATAGGTACTTTAAGTCACGTGTTTGTTTCTGCGCTGCGATTCTATAGCGATATCATATACTACAAGTCATTGCCAGCTAATTTGTACGACGAATTTTCGCGACGGATTAGACGCAGAACTTTCTCTCTATCTATCTACCTATCTATCTTTCATACATTTGTTGTGTGTGCCGTAAACATATTTTTGGGCATGTTTTATACGAATAGATTGCTTTCCCCCTGAAACTATATATATTTATATATATATATATATATATATATATTAATTTGATAAACTATTGTCTCTCGTTTTTTTTTTTTTTTTTTTTTTTTTTTCTTATTTGTCTCTCATAATTTACACTCATTCCGTGCGTGTCTTCTTCGTTTTTGAGTTATTTCGTTTTTTTGCACAAGATTGGCTTTTTTCAAAATTTGTTTGGTCTCGTCTTTTTATTGCTGTATGCGTTCCTGCCTGGGACTCGTCACTCACGATGATCGGAGTCGCGAGTCAGTCAAGTAGTTAAGACCGCAAATGCGATCGAGCAATTATAATTTTCGATGCCTGATTTGGCAAGTTGCAATCGAGCATATTCAAGTATGCCATATGTACATATATATTTCATTTCACTCATGTTTGGTTGTTATGATTTTTAAATCGCTATGATTCACAATCTTAGTTCGTCGCCAGGACACGCATATCCATCCAATCATCGACATACGTTCCATGAATGCCGTAATTAATTTTTGGGCATGTTTCGTCAGTTGCTTATCTTGCGTTAGGTTACGACGTGTGCAATCACGTTCTTCTGTTTTTTCCCCATTTTTTTTTTTCTTTTTCTTCGAGAGCGTAGTGTGTTTTCGTAGTGTCATTTTGTCGGCGACAACCTTTTTTTGTGCGCCGCTCGACAGCAAGTTGAACAACGATTTAGATTGTTGAGTTGATGATAGTTAGAGCATATTTTTAATTGCTGGACTCACCGTCTCGTATCACGTCGGGCAGTATAGCGTAGTTGTGATTTATATATCTTTATCTCTCCAATTAAAATTGAGCGAGCGAAAGCATTTGCTAGTTGACCGGCATCGCTATGTGATGCTCGCGAATCGAAATGCTCACGTATCGACTAGCGAGAATTTCTTTCTCCCTGTCCTTTTTTTTTTCACATGGAAAGGAAAGAGAAAGATATTATAGATTCACGAGACTCGAAATGAAAACGATTCTACATCCTTCTGGCCAGTGAGCTGATATCGAGATTAATTTTTCACAGTACGATTTTGTCATAAAAAAAAAAAAAAAAAAAAAAAAATTCTTTGAGAATAATCAAATCAAATTGTCACGAATCCAATATTTCCATAAGTGGAATTTGTATACTCATGTTAATTTGTATACTCATAAGTGGAATTTGTATAGACGTTGTACTATACAAATTTTTCGATGAAATCGTATTGGAATTGATTAACGATACGCTCACGTGGACACGATACACACTCATAATCACACAACAGATACGCATACAGACACAGTTGCATCGTCACCGCGCACCAAGGGTTAAGAAACGGTTGCACCGACTGGGGATATAAGATCTACGTTCTCGAAACTTTGCCCTTTCTACCGTAACTTTTGACTACACGCGCCGCTCTGTGCGACAGTCTTATCTGTACAAGCTGGCTTCTTGTTCACATACTTACGTAGTTGTACACATGCGAGCACACAGTCACATACTCACTCACATGCAAACCTTCGGACTAACAATAAGGGTCACGCTTATGAGCTGTACTATACTATTCCTATTATACTAACCAACACCACGTGTGCGATGTTATAAACTACTCGAGGTGAACGCAATATCATCCGTCAGACGTCTACGTATAACGAGCAATTAAAATCACCGTGCACAGCTGCTGTTCGTCACGGGCACGGGTTACGCTATTATTTTGGTAGTAATGTGAAAATTCTCCGAAATTAACATTTGGCTTCGATGGCACCGCTAACGAGCAATCGGAATTAATCAGCAAAAAATCACACGGTGACGTGAGTTTATTTTACCTGCTCCAATCACGATTAATAAACATCGAATTAAATTGCGAAGAAAAAAATTGAGATATTATTCAAACAACCAATCAATATGAGATTGAGTTTTCAAATGAGCTAATTATTACATTTAACATTGTATGTATAATTTCGTGAGTAAACCAAGAATTAATTAACATTTGTAATACAACACAAACTATTTTTCTTTTTTCGCTTCATATCAATTTCAGTGGAGAATTTTTTTTTCACGAGCAATTTGTGTGAAAGTATCGAAAATGCAAAATGTGAAAAGTAAGAGAAAATTGGCTGAATAAAAATCGAAAAGAATTTCGGAAAATTCATTCGAGAGACTCGAAAGTCTGAGTACTTGAATGTTTACGCGAAATACATAGATTTATCAGTGTTTATGTTATTCCTCAAATTTTTTATTCTATATATTGCAATTAATAATTTTATCTTGGAAGATACTTATTTTTAGATTGAAAAAAGTTAATCATAGCTAATTTTGATTACCATACACGGTCGAAATCGAAAATCGAAAAATTAACACACGTGCTATCTGTACAGTTTATAATATATCACTGGTGGTTGCAATTTATTTCTCAAAATGATAAAAGTAATAAATGGCGGTATTATTAGAATCTTTTGTATGATGGTTTGAAATTTGATCGAGTTACACCGTTATATTCCGGGACATTAATCGCACGTTTCAAAGCAGCTTCGATATTTTGCAGATATTAATCCACACTATATATTCCGCATTTTAAACGAATTTTAAATGAGTGTTGCAGGACAGTTTCGATATTGCAAAAATTATACTTTGAGTGAAATAATTTCGCTATGGAATACCTATAATATAACCGTTCGATTTGATAGTGTAAATCGTTATTTATTTGGTATGATATATGCAATGTCCTAGATTCTCTTTTTCTTTCCTTTTAATGACAAATTTTTTGATAGTATTGCAATCAATTTTATTTCGAAGAAACTAATTGTTAAAACCTACCATGGTTTTTTAAAAATATTTATATATTAAATATATTAGTACGTATATGTAAGATTTTAATCTAAATTTATAAATAGTCTATAATTATTATCTATCATCTTTTTTAAAAATAGTTATATATATATATATATATATATATATATTAAATATATATAATTAGTATTGTATATAATAAAATTTTATATTAAATTAATAGTTAAATAAAGACATGGAAGTGATAGAAATATAAGATAAATTATAAGGATAAATATATTTTGACGTAATTTTATTATTTGAATTACGCAATGAAAACTTGACTTGCAAAGCATAACAAGATGAAACTTTAAAGTAAAATGTTGATATACGTATAATAAATAAAGAGAAATGAAGAAAATAATTGCAGCAAAGAATCATAAGTATTTTATGAATATATTTCTTTTATAATCATGCGTGTTAAATTAAACGTTCGCACTTAAATTTCGCTGGAAATTATTAAAATTAAATATTGATCAGACTGTCAAATTGCGTATGAAAACGCGATACGCACATCGTATACCATTAAAATGCCATTTTTTCATATTCTGTTAAACTGCGAAAAAGTATCCTTTGCGATTTTTAATGGCCGAAAATGTTCGTGTGTCAATATTACTGTCCATTCGTTCAATATATCGCGTTATTCCTCGTCACTGCTACCGCGTAGTCGCGTAGCTCTCGCTGACCCACGGATTTTTGCACGACAAACGTGAAAAAAACGTAAAAAATGTATGTGCGATATGAGTGCGATAGTAAATGAATTACTCATAGTACTTACTTCTCTGATATCTGTTTTATCCGATGCAGATCCAGGAAAAATCACTGTGAATGTGTTAGACATATGTTTAAATAGAAATGAATTTGTTTAATATTAAAAGAGAGATTTCTTTTACCGGAATAAATCATTTATATAATTAAGAATTAAGAATTTTTTGATAAAATATTTATCTTTCAGTATTTAAAATACTTGCACTTAATAAAATTTCCATATTTTATATAAATTCTTCTTAATATTGCACAATAAATTAAATGTTACAATATTAAAAAGTATAAACAGAAAGTTACAAACATTTAAATTTTCACTGATTATAAAGAAAATAGAATCATTTAATTTATTAATAATCAAGTTGTATTTATATTTTTTAACGTTACCAGACAACGTAAAAATGTTCAAATAAATGTGACTCATGAATTAAAACCCCGCTTGCAGACTGTTACTCTCATAACGAATAGATAGTATCACGGATTTTATGTTAGACCGGAAAAATATGGTTGATAAAAGAAAAAAGAATGCTATCGGGATTAAACATAAAATACGTCGTGCCATGCCAGTTTTGCCGTCTCTAGTAAAAAGATGCCAACATTTTTCACAGAAAATCCTTCCATCCGTACATAAAAGTGCCATTTCCCGCAATTCGGAGATACTCTCGCTTATTTAAATAAAATTGGTCGTAAAACGTATTCGCAGGAATATTTCTGCTACATTTTTCAAACAAAATCTTTTTGCGCTTTAATGTAATTTCTAGTAAATTCGAATGTGAATTCGTTTCGGATCACGTTCGGAAGAGACGTCTCGTTTCCGGGACGAACGTGATTTAAGATCTCCGGACGAAGTTTTAAGAATATCTCTGGGAAATGATATTTTAATGCTTAAACTCGCTTTTCATTTGAAGTTAAGCGACGAGGACAGGAGAGATAGTGCACGTCTCTCGCAATATCTTGGTTCGGGTAAACTTAACATGGCTACGTTCAAAATGTAACACGGCGCGACTTAAATGATTGAGCTCCGGGCGGAACACGAGCACTTAACAGATCTTTGCGTATTCACAAACGAGCTCGTTTTGCTAACGGCGCTACCGAGGAAAGTACAGTCTGAAGATTGAATCTTTTAAAGATCTTTAAGCATGATATATACAATGGTTGAGATGTTTGCTGCATTTAACTTCTGAGATTTATATCTAACGAATACTTAATGATACGTTTAATTTAATTTTTGTGGGTTTGCTTTATCTACATAATTTTATTTAGATAAAAATTATACATGATGTTTAAGTATATCCGAGAGAGACATTTTGAAGTAGAAAACGTAAGTGACAAACGTAAATCGCGATTATCAATCGTATTAGTATTATTGCATAATCACTAAATTGTGTATCTTATAATTTTGAAAGTCAGATTCTCAAATTTATGTCAAAAGACTCACCAAAGTTGTGACTTAAAGATGTCGATTGCGGAGATGTAGAGCAACACAAAAAGATGTAGCACAGCGCAATCTGTGAATAAGACAAAATATTTATTAATAATAAAATATATATATATATATATATATATATATATATATATATATAATATGCAACAGAAATTAATAGCAATTTTGTTTTTTCGCGTTTACAAGATTTCTTTTATTTTCTATATATTTCTAATATTTTTCTTTTATTTTAGTATCTTTTTCTCTTATGTATATAGAATTCCAAGTTTATAATATCCTTTCTGCAAGAAGTTAATTATTTTGTAGTTGATATTTATATTAGCACTTTGATATTGTCCGTAATGTGTAATACTTATAGAGGCAGTCTGAGAACTTTGACTTTTATAAGCAGTATTATGTATATAACATGCTTAATGCGGGTTACATCCAGAAAATATGAAAATTATCTTTATATAAGCATTATAATAGAAATATATTTTCTAAGGATTTTGGAGATCATTTTTTCTTAGCATAAACTTTATAAGATCTACTTAACATTAAAGTTTAATAATTTTTAGAAATAAAGTTACTTTAAAACGCGTAGAAAGGCGACAAAATTCAATCTTTTAATTAATTTCGAGAAAATTTTATTCTGATTTTATGACCAAATAACGCAACATTTAAGATTCAAGAGTAAATAGTTACAATAAATAAAGTCGTCTGTAAAATGAAATTTTCGCTAAGGAAAAGTGTCGAAAAACTCGCCTAAAAATTCATTTTTCTTTTTCGTTTCCTCTTCTTAAAACATTTTATATACAAAGTATTCTCAGAACCAACTGTAATTTTAATAACAGATTATTTTTTTTTAAATTTAGAATTAATATTTTTCATAAGAATCATTCGTAAGTTTTTAAAAAGTTTTGGCGATATACGTATAAATATATCAAGAGATAATTAAATTTCATAAAGATAAATTAAATAATAAAATAACAATATTAATTTTATTTTAAAAATTAGCTTAAAATGTTTATTTATTATATAATTGTTTAAATTTCTCCTGATTTTGTTTTTAAAACATCAAAATTATTAGCATTCAGACATGCATTTTAATAAAAAATAAATAAACTTTCTACATTGATCAAAATAATTTTTATAAGAATCAATTATTTTAAATTACGATCGGTCGTTTCGGAACTTCGTATGGAAACGTCAACGCCGTGCCCGTATTCGAGATGATAAACGGCACTGTCAATTTCGCGTGTCCTTTGAACCAGGGAGAGATCTCTCTCAGGAGACACCAGACTCCTTCCGTATCAATGGACATTTCGTAGACGTTTAACGGATAACACGACGGCTGTGTACAGCCGTGTGTACACGCGATAGGTCGTTCATTCGCGCGAAACAAGGAAACGCACGCATCATTATACACATATATATATATACACACATAACGCGCGCGTGCATAGACGACAAATAATCGAACACGTAATAATTGGGCATATAATGCAGTAATAATGAATTCGAATCATGTAAGTAGTTATCGAAATCAGACTGTTATGGATTTTCAAGGATTAATTCTAAGAAAGAAATTCTCGTAAAAACAATCCTCGATAAAATTTTGTTTACTTGAAACGAATAAATTTATTCGTTTTCTTAATTAAATAAAATTTCGAAAAAGCCTAATCAAAGAAATTAATTTAAAAATTTTTATCATATGCTGCTTTAACAATCCTTTTACAAAAGATAAATGATATTATAAGAAATTAATTTTCTATTACTATTTTTTAATATGATTTTTATGTTGTCAACACTTTTAATTATAACATGTCTCATAAGTTCAGATATATTTAAAAAATTCAAAAATAATTACATTAAATTCTTCAATGAGATTTCAATGAATGGAAATTAATAATTTTAATAATAATAATTTTAAGTTATATAAATCCAAAATACATATCATATATTATTCAAAATTTTGATTACTTCTAATAATGTAACCATTTCTGCAGGATGCTTATCCGTTTTCGAGAAGATAATTAATTTAATTTAAATCAAATTAGAGACCAGGCGATAATGCGCAATTGAAATAATTAATTTCAAACGAAGCACTTCACAAATCGCAAATTAGTAAATAAAGACTAATTGTAGTTAATGAATTCCGCGTAACTTTTATTGATCCAAACGTGATAATCGCTTGAGTAAGATTTCCAAGACAGAAGTTTACCTTGCATCTTTTATCGATATTTAATTACAAAATTAATTAAATTTTCATGTTACAGAAATAATTTTAATAATTCATCAAGTTTTTCATTTAAGTTTTTAAGCAGAATATATAATGAAGTAAATATTTACAGTTGTGTACTAATTGATCCTGTTAATTAATAATTTGTTTTATTATTAAAATATTATTAAAATTACATGTCGAAAGTTTGTTTAATTATTTAAAGACTATTCAGAATATGTGTGTTTTCTGTAATGATATTCAAATAAACAATAGTATTTGCATCTAAAAATTATTAATTTATATAGAAACTTAAAAATTTATTTGTATTTTGCGGTATACAATAATTATATGTACTAATTTATTAATTAAACTATTTCGTAAAATACTAATCTTAATTTTCATTATAATTAACTCTAGTTTCTATTTTACCTAACAATGTTTCTCTACAACGTTCTATATCTCATATATTAAGATATTTTTCAGTTATCACAATTGGAATTTTAGAAAAAAAATATAAAATAATAACGTGACCTTTTTCCAGATAATAACGCTAATTTCTTATTCCCTCGAGCCATTCTCCAAAGACCTTTCTTACGTCTTTTCCAACGAATATCGGTTTTAACATTTTAAACTTACTGGGTAATGGAATTGTCATGGCATTTAAATCGCCGAAAAGAATTTTGTGAATTTTACGAGTGAACTGCTTGCATTATAGACCTACACACTTAACTGATAACCCATTTTCTTTAATATTATCAATGTAAATGTAACATTATATCACGTTTCGTTAGATTATTGCCAGATATGTTAAAAATATCAAAGTAAAAATAATTATTTTATCATCTGTTTAAACTTTAAACTCCAAAAAGCTTAAGTGTTTATATTTTTTAAAAAGCAATAGATGATACACAACGCTCTCATGAGAGAGTATAATAAATAATCATCGAAATGTGTAGCTTAATTTTTTTTTTGCATTCTTTAAAATAAATTCTAAAATTTGCCAGCTAAATAAATTTAAAATTATCGTGCATCGAAATACGCAACATTCCGGAAACTACATCAATAGACAGTAAAGATTGTTGATGTTAACAAATAACAGTCTGATCGATTAATCTTTCAATCACAAAGCTCAACTTCACACTCGAACAAGACTCGCGCGTTCTAACACGGCACATACAATGGAAACGTAACACTTCTGCTATTGAATTAACAGCGGTAACAATCAACGATAGTAATTAGCTCACGTGAGCAAACGGGACGAATGTAGCTAGAGCAGCAAATATATCTTTTGACTGCGTCAACTAGGATTATGGCCGCTCTTCGGCAGGAAGCTATCGCTCCCGTGTGTGTATGTGTGTGTTATATAATACGCGTATATATATATTATATTAAACGATTTTATATGTACACGCGCAGATGTGTGTTAATTAAGCGCACCGAATAGAGAAACGGAAGGGAAAAAAAAGGAACGTGGGCGACAACGGGAAGCGAAAAACGTGTCACGCGTTAGGTAAAAATCACTCCCACTGATCGCTACGCATCTTAATCGGTATAATTTCGATGTATATTTAATTTTCTAGGCACACAGCAAAATGTACATTAATATTCATTACATACATGTGTCAAGTATATCACGATGTTGAAATTACTTTTGTGCATTTATAAAGGAAAACAGTGTTGTGGGAAAAACGAGTTGACCCATTTTACGAGCAGTAGTTTTTCAGTAAATTAAGTTTGAAATGTGGAGTTTTTTATGTTGCCGGTCCAACTGTATATATAATTTATTAATAATATATATATATATTATATATACATATATAAATATTTTTTACTTCGCGGATTAACTCACTTTTGCATAATACTGCTCGGAAATTCGTGATCACTGAAATTATACCGGTTTCGAACAAAATAAACCACGCAAGAACCAGCAAAATAATCATGTAGATGATGAGGGTTTAATGTGTAGAGATCAGTGAAATTTTGTTGTTGTGGACTACTACAATCGTCGTTTTACCTTATTATTAGATATCTTGACACGCCCTAGCGAAAGAGTCTCTTTTTTCCATAATGACGATGGTCGGGCGTCAATTAAAAAAAAAGGAAAGAACTCCATTTATAATATTTATCTCTCTATTTCTCTCTCTCTCTCTTTCTCTCTTTCTCCTTCTCTCTAATTGTGTACGTATGCGCTCGCGCGTATATAAAAGCGTATACGACACATCGCATGACGATATCTTTTATTTCAAGATTTATGTTTTTTCTCGTTATATATTGGCAATAACAATTCTATACAACTATACATATATATACAGGATGCTCTGGAACATCCGTTGTTCCTTTTTTGTTTATAAATTCTTAGATTAACTAGCGTAATAAGAATTTATCTTTCTTCGATAAATATTTGATTGAATGACATTAAATTGCATTTCGGTTTGTATGATTGTTTTCTCATAAAATGGCTCTGATTATTAAATGGTTGAGTCAATATTAAAATAAATTTGAAATTAATACGACTCAAAAGCGGAATAATACAAACTATTGTAAATTATTGTTCAAAAATGTGCTGGAAAAAATATATTTTTCATTTATATTTTAAAATATATTTACCATTTATATTGACTTATTATAAAGCATACATGTACATTTACAAGCATACATGAATAATATCTATTGTTTAAAAATTAAATATTTAAAGCTCGAATAAATATTCAGTGTACTTGCATTCCTAAATATATCAAAATAGATACGTTATTATTGAGTGTTTGTTAAAAAAATTTTACATGATATTTTTCCAAGTGATGTTGTTTCATTTATTATAATATAAACTTACATTTCAGTATTTCAAATAAAATGTCTATTCTCCAGCATAATAAACATTAAATGCAATATTTAGACAAAAATAAAACTTTAAATTTTCCTATTTAAGATATTACGATCTGAATAGAGATGATGGCAAAAGGGATCACATTTAGCCGCAAGGGTATTCCTGTATATTCGTATCTTGAAACTGGAACAACCAATATCGTTTCGTGAAAAGGGCAGGTCAAACGTTACATAACCGAGTATGTAACAATCGTCTTTGGATTCCCGAGTCACGTAAAAGATATCGGTTGTTTCATCTTCAAAATATCGATATGTATATATCTGCTCTTTTTGTTTCTCTCTCTTTTTCTCTCTCTCTCTCTCTCTCTCTCTCTCTCTCTCTCTTTCTCTTCTATCTTAGGAAATTTCCGTTCTCGTTTCTGTTTTTCCGTTTTCCGTTTCCGTTTCGTTAAGCCGTTCACGGCGCTCTCGGGCAGCCGGTGGCGTGCCTTTGTAATATGTACCTTTGTGTGTGTCGACAGCTCTGGAATCGACAATAATCCGACGGTCTTTTACCACTTAATGCCCGGTTCTACGGCACAGACGAACAAGTTTCATACGTTTTACCTTCAGCAACGCCCCGACCAATCGTCGACTTGGGCTGACATTAAGGTTAACCACCCGCTGGACTATGAGAGCATAAAAGAATACAATCTCACCATACGAGTTGAGGTATGTCTTTCGTACTTTCACGTTTGAAAAAATCTTGACGCAATTAAACTTTGAGAGAAAAAAATAAATATGTATACATATATTTCATTTCATGACGCCGTTGAATAATCTCTGTTTTTTAATTTTTTACGAAATTATTAGCAATTATTAGCAAGTATAATTTTTTACAAAATTAATAATTATAATTTGTGCGTCAATAATGTAATTCTGCTCAGCACAATTTAATAAATAACAGGCTCTTAATAACTGAATCTTAATAATTAATAAGCTAAAATTGAATAGGCAATAGAGAGCCGACGCGGATGTAAGGCGTGAGGTAGTATAAACCACTTCTTACTTAATTTATTATTATTATTAATTAATTTAATAAATAAAATTAATTAATAAACTAATAAACAATGGCCTCACGCCTTACATCCGCGTCGGCTCTCTATTGCCTATCCAATTTTAGCTTATTAATGTAATTCTGTTTTCTATGCATTTAATCTCAAATATAAATTAATCGCGTATAAATCACTGCTCTGAGAGAGAAAAGTTCAAAGTGAATATATACATATATTTTAAATCGTTTTCATACATTTATATGTAAATATAATTAGAAAAGAATGTCGAGAATATACGATGAATACGAGAATATCGAGAAATATACAATGTATAAGATTTTGTAATCGCAAATCAATTTTATTCCTTCAGAATAATGGAGCTCAACAGCTCGCTTCCGAAGCGACCGTGTACATCATGCTGGAGGATGTTAACGACGAGATACCGCTGTTCACCGAACGAGAACAGGAAACCGTACTCGAGGGTGAACCGGTGGGCAGTAAAGTCACCCAGGTGAACGCAATCGACAAGGACGGGACATTCCCCAATAATCAGGTAAATCGATATCAAGCGTTATTGCATAGTGAAACAGATCGACATATCCCGGGACACATTGCGATAGCAATCAATTAATTGCGATTAGTCTACTATTTACAAGATAATGTGTGAACACAATGCAGACCCTTAAGCTGTTGATTTGACGTCCTTTTACGCATCTCTTTTCAACTTTAACGGTAAAAAAAATTAAGTGACAATTATTTTCTAACAGATGACTCGCTAAATATTTAAAATTAAATTACACATTTCGTGGTAATACGTATAGCGAACTATTTAAATTTCAGCTGCTTTAATAAATATATGTATTTATTTTGTGGATTTTAAAATGTAGGAGAAAAAATAAGTGCGTATAAAATGTTCTTTTGATAAAATTAAATTTGTTATCAGTGTTATTTTTAACTTGAAATATCGATATTACAATGCAATTTATCAAAGAAATTGATGAAAGAAGTAAAAAGATATTTCATATACTTATGTCGTGCATTTATAAAATAGAGTGAAAAACCTTGCGAACATTAGTTCGATTATAATGAAAGATAGCCGAGAAAGACGCATCATCGACACAAAACTCTCTACTTCTTTATCGTATAGATTCGATTTCGAGTGGATCAATTGCAGGAAGATTGCATCGAGGCTGCACAAAAGAACGAAAGAACACACTCGTATCGCGTTATACCCCGGCACTTGAGCGCGACTTACGGGAGTTCAGTCGTCGAAGTCCTGATTGAGGGTGAGAAGCGAAAGAACGGCCGGGAATTGGGGAATACGTGGTGCTTTAGACTGTAACTTAGATCGTCGCGTCGAAACTTTAATGATTTCATGCGCGGCAAAACCGGTATTCCCGCTGTTGAGCAGGAACGTTATAAACTCCGTAACAGAGTAACGCAATTCCAACGATCGTGTTTGAGTGGCGTTGAATTTATCACGTACAGGAGTATTATAATAGATACATGCGTTAACAACACGTATATACCATCGTACCGATGTTTAATCGCATGATTATCATTCGTTTTGCGCTGGAAACCAGGTTGCTACGTTACGAAACGCATTTTGTAATGTAGGTGTAGTTACGATTATGAACGCGTAATATTACGCGTTGAATATTGAGATTAAGTGTTAACTCCCGAGGGGAAGCAGAAGCAAGATATCCGAGATATCATATAGATGTTGATTTCAGCCTCCTGGGGACTAAATTAGATTAATTTTCAAAGAAAATTCAACACTTGTGAGACTAATATTGTTATTTTCCAATTTTTATAGTAATCTTTTTAGCTGTTTTGAATCGAACATGCTTATAATCAGAAATTACTTTATCATGTATAATAAGATCAGAAAGAAATTTTTTAATTTTTACTGAAATTATTACACAACAGTAATTTCATTCAATTTCAAAAACAAATTTATAATTTTTTCAATTTACTGCATAAATCTTTTATTTCAGTAATAGTGTTTTTAAGACAATTGATTAAATATTATATCTAAAGTTTATATATATATATATATATATTATATTTCACAAAGCATTTATGTAATTATAACAACATTGACCCCTTCAAGAGAAGCGGAAAAAAATTGTTTAAAATGAGAAAAATCTCGTAAACACTTTACTGCTGCAGGGTAAACTTTAATCTTTTTTACATTAAACAGAAATAAGACCATTCCTTAACAAACAGCTTCGTGAAAATGGCGTAAACGCTGGTAAAAAAAAAAAAAAAAAAAAAAAACTGTTCTGCAGCAAACGAAAGCATAATTCGTGAAACATCGCGAAATTTCCACTGGAAATTTGTCGATTAAGTAACTTGTGAGATACGCGCGGCACTTTAAATCTCGCAAGAAAACGTGCAAAGTGTTTCGCGCGCACGAGAGATCTGTCAAATATATGCACATTCCATTTGCACGTGCTAGTCGCGAACATAGAACGGAAATGCGCGCAATCTCGAGACAAAAGGGACACGATGAAAATGGTCGACTAATTCAACATATAGCCAAGCGTTGTAATCGCATTATACCAAATTCGATATCGCCTTTTCTTCGTTCTTTCTTCGCCCATTCTTTTTTGCATGCGTACCATTAATGACAATTATAAAGCAAAGAGAATATTTTGCAACAATAAAAGACAAAAGTTTCAAAAATCAATAATAAATAACATAGAAAATACAATTCGTAATCTATATAATTGTGTGTTTCACTAATGAAACTTCATAAATGTATTAAAACAAACTTATATTGAAAACTCATTATTAATTTAGACAAAAATTTAAATAATAGATGCTTAAATCATAATACTTAATGTGTAAAATATTTATATCTGGATTTTAGTAAAAATGTGCTACATGATAAATTAAATAATTTTT
This sequence comes from Anoplolepis gracilipes, assembly GCF_047496725.1. Lineage (NCBI taxonomy): Eukaryota > Metazoa > Arthropoda > Insecta > Hymenoptera > Formicidae > Anoplolepis > Anoplolepis gracilipes. Next base: position 3,684,532 of record NC_132983.1, read on the forward strand.
GGTTTTTATCAAAAAGACAATGTGTAATAAGAATATTTAATGACGACTTAATTGAGTTTATCTATTGTTTCCGTTCTTTTTCTTAATTGAAGATTTAAAAAGAAGTATTATGTAAAGTAGTTCGAAAGAGAGAGATAACTAGTCTATTATTATATGTCTTTTTCTTTGAAATGCAGTGTAATGCCGTTTGCCGTTTCATTAAAGAAATTAGAATGCACAAAGTGCGTCAACAATTCTAGAACTAATCGAAGCAAAATCTTCTCTTGCGAAATATTCATTCAAATTTTCTTGTTCTTCACGATAATCACTTCACGAAAGTTTCGCACTCTCGGCATCATCACCCAAGCTCAGACCAGGAGATTTTTATGCGTTTCGCGTGCTTTATATAAAACATGCATGCACTTTAATATAAAACAGGAAGTTTTCGCGAATAAAGGTAAAGTAAGTCGGATTATAAAAAAGGTCATGTACGCCCAGAATGTAGTGCGCGAAGACTGAACCATATCCCGGATAATAAAGCGGCAGTTATATCTTGAAAAATATTAATAATTTTTTTACGTTAAATGTTGTAAATAGTTATATATTTCATATACAAATTGCATTGAAAAATTATTATAATTATTACAAAAAAAAAAAAAAAAAAAACAATATAATATAGACAGTAAAATACACTTGAGAATACATATAATATTATATTACGATTTGATAAATCTTTATCCTATGTTTTATACATAACAAAGTTAAATATGATAAAAGAATCTCGGTAATTTGTGATCGCACTATACCAAGATTATTCGGTTAAGTTATAAAGCAAATATAATTTCTGTTCTCCCGATGTCCAGCGGGATTTCGTAATCCTTTATTACTTATTTTTGTACGCGGAGATACCGCAGGTGAAGTCGATAAACTTTACACGTGTTGTTTATCTAGGTCACATATTACGTGGTGAACAGCGACAGGAACGAGGGCAAGGATTATTTCGAGATCAACAGGGAAACCGGCGAGATCTTCACAAAAGTAATGTTCGATCGCGAAAAGCAGGGCGCTTACGCCCTCGAGGTGGAAGCCAGAGACGGAGCACCGTCCGCGCGACCCAACAGCAACGGCCAACCTAATTCAGGTAGGTGATACGGAAAATTTTATTTAAAAGCTCTGCCGTTGCGCGTATCATATAAAATGCGTAATTCTCTGTCTGTGTGCGTGTGCACACACGTATTATAAATATTCCGGTAAATAATAGACCGCAGCAGCAATATATTTATATTCAGGTTCATGGGCGACTCTCTCTCTCTCTCTCTCTCTCTCTCTCTCTCTCTCTCTCTCTCTCTCTCTCTCTCTCTCTCTCTCTCTCTCTGAGAGCATGTCAACCGTGCAAAATTACCGTATAAAATGGTACCGCAGCGGAAAAAGCTCATACCTCTAGCTCTTGATGTTATAAATCCGTATTCAAAGATATGACTTATATAGCGGATATATATCATAAAGAATTTTTTTTTAGAAAATCTTATATCAAAAGTCATGCAAATTCATCACAGTCATAGTTTACGTATGTCATCGTTTCGAAAACATATCTGAAAAAATTTGCAATTGGAATACAAGAAAAGATTAATTGTCAGCAGGAAAAGATTAATTACCAAAGAGAGATTGAAAGAAACGTATTTGTCGTTTTTCAATCGTGACTAAAATGTCTGAAATATGAAAGGGTCAAAAAACATTCTGCTTCGCGCATTTTATAAATTCGAGTAAATAATGGGTTGTAGAAGAATAATATTTATATTCATACGGAGGGTGCGTGCAGACCATACAGAATTACGATATAAAATTTGGGTAGAATGTTCGCTTATCGCTCGCCAGCAGCAAGAAAAAAAGTCATGTATCCTGAAATTTTATAAATTAACGGATTCACATCCGCGAAAAAGTTTAGATATAAAATATATTAATTGCAAGTTTGTATTTTCTACTTTACACGATTATAGATATTTTCTTCTCTAAAAAAAAATGTCTTTTAACTTACACTCAATAATTGTTTCAAAATTTCTTATATTATTTTCATAAAGAAGGAGCGGTTCGGATGAGTGTAAATTTCTGCGTTTTACAAAGGAATTATCGATTCACGTCAAGTGATAATCGAATTATCGGTGAATTTAATATTATCCGGAAATGTATGAGCGTGTCGTCTCTGGGGAAATTTGTGTAGGCACCTTCAACCAACGAAAGCTCTTTGGGACTTTTTCACACAGCATGTGATTTGCATTATCTTTATGGTGCGAAGTTCCATTAATATAATTACGATGTCGAAGTGGGTGCGCGTCTTGCATTAGTTGATTGCATGACTATATTACTTGCAACTTTCAATCAAAAAGAATTGATTGGACTTTTTAAATTTATCTTAGACAGTATTTAAAACAGTTATGAATATAATAACTGTCAGTATTTAGCGCAAGACAATAGTTGTTTACAATATATCATCAATAAAAATTTTTTATATGACATAATATGTAAAAAAGAAAAAAGATCACAATATTGTGGGATAATATTAATTATATTGTGTAATACAAATGATTTATATATTCCGCAATCATAATTTTTTCTGTTAAATTTTAGCCAATTAATAAGATAAAGGATTAATTAGAAAGATAGTGAAGAGTTTTTGGAGTGATTTACAAATCACTTTGAATTTTATGCAATTACCACCGTATTACGAAATCGACAATAAATGTGCGGTCCGGTTACTAGTTTAATTGCGCCGAGCGTTAATCCCCAAAGACTGTTTATAGTTCGTTGCACGTCGTAACATTAATTCCGCTTTTCTCAATATCTTATTCGTCAATTGAGAAACTTTATTTAATAGCCTTGCACACGTAACCGATTGTTTAAAAATAAAGGGAGATACCTCTATTTCTTACTCTGATTAGATCATGTTAAATATCGTATTGATTCTTTTTCTTTGTATATTTAAAGATGAACAATTTTCTTTTAAATGCTTCTTTCTTTAAATAAAGAATAAAGATGTTTGATATTTAAATATATATATTAACAGCACAAACTAAAATTAGTACAATTCAAAATTTTTCATATTATATTTTATGATATTTTTACCAAAAAAATGTTCGAAGATATTCATTAAAAAATATTTGTTATTCTTTGATAGAGGTTTTAATTTTTTTTTTTTCCGAAATAGATACGTTTTATCGCCAGAGTTATACGTTTCATGAAATTTTAAACTTCGAATCCGATTTATCGATCGGCATTACCATTGTGCTCACACAGTTGCGCTCTGCTTTTTGCAGATCGACTCGTATTAAGTACATATGTGATTAATTAACGTTCTAACCACGTCGAGTTGTTCCGAACATAATGTACACTTCCCCTAATTAAAAGCTAGATCCAAGAATCTCGAACAGATAATTAGTTCTTAACATCGTTACGTTCAATGTTGTGCGCCGCATTGAATCGCATTAAATCGCATGTTGTATTATAATGCACACATTACGTAGCGCGTGCACTATCGGGTAAATGAGATTGATTCGCATTCGATATTCGTACCCGTCTCGCTATTAGTTGTCGAGAAAATTACGTTCGAAGATGTACGATCCAGGAGGTGCGCGAGATTAGACGTTTCTTATGAAGCTCTTGTAAGGATTTTTCTAGCTACATACGACGATAAAACTTCTTTATTTCACAGACTTTGACTTCACGTTCTCCCAAATTATTGAGAGAATTCGACCGTCTTCCCTTGTCTCTTTCGAAAGCTTAGCTTATCAGGAAGTGGCTTTATAACATCCACCATCATGAATACCTTCCTCAGGCGCCTGTGGCTATATTTTCAGTAAAGGCTATGTAGAAATTGTTTTAATATTTAATCAATATTTAGAGTTCCTTTTTTTTAAAAAAAAGAACAAAAGAGAAACAAAGAAAGTACAACATGTGATATAAATATACAATTAAGTAACAAAAATTTAATAAAGTTTCTATATAAAATCAGTAAATCCGTAGTCTAAAAAGTGTAAATTTATTATTTTATTTAATAATTTCTAAAATCAAGAACAGTACTTTAAATAATCTTAAATCAATGATAAAATATTTGTGAAATTTTGCTTGCTTTAAATAAGCATATAAATATACTTAACAGCATAAAAGGCAAATTTTGATATATTTGATTTGTTATATATTTGATATATGAAATTTAGAATCGTAATACGTATTTTATATACTCCTTTATTTGCAAAATAATTGCAAATAAAGTCGTTAAAATGCTATCAATTTCAACAGAAATTTAATTCGTTTTAACAATTTTAGTAAAACTTGAAGCTGAAAACGTATTACTTTCGAAATGAATTTATACACGATACCTATTCAATATACCTTAAAAAAGATAATAGTATTAAGCTCATAAGAGATTATGTTGATCTGTTTAAACACGAAATACATGCACTAGTGAAATTATTAAGCCGCGCTTGATCATGGATTTCCCAGCGTCGCTTTACATCGCGGGGATTAAAACAAACGTATAAAAAAAAAAAAAAAAAAAAATCTGTTTTATGATTCGTACTCTTTGTTGAAAGCGTATTTCGATTTGCCTCTCGCATCGCTTTTTAAGATTTTCATGAGCATCTGTCGGAAAAGTTGTGAACTTTATTGGCTTTCCCGTGGAAAGTCGAAGTACGAAAGTACGCGTACGTAAGTTGGAATCTCGGTACTTCACAACGCAATCCCATTTCTAATAAATTCATGATTGATTTGATGTGGTGCGCCGCCTCCATGCTAGCAGCATTGATTCCTTTTACAATCATGAGACCACAACGAGTAATTTTGCAGAGTCAGATAAAGCAGATTTCTCGACTGAAACTCATCATCAGAATTTAATCTGAGATTATCGAAATGTGTTCTCATTGAATTTAAAAATTTAATAATACTTTAGCATCTTCTTAGAAAGGAATGGTATAAAAGTATACCAATTTTTAATGTGGCAGAATCGGATGAAGATATAATTTTTGAAAATATTGCTTCTTTCTTCTCTTTACCTTGAAAATTTAACGGTAAAAAATAGTCTTCTACCTTTTTTTCAAGATTACTTATTGTACTTTTATATTTAAAGGAAGAATTGTTTTATCATTTTCTCTGCACATTTAAACTTATATTCTCTCCTCTTTTTAAATTCATTAATACAACACGTGTCCCATAACTATCGTATAATATAATATTTTGACAGAATATCGATGCAGCTTGTAAATAAAAATATTAGAAGTGTAATATTATTTCTGGTATCATATTATTTTTTTACATCTATTATATGTATATTATACTATGTATTGTACGATATCACATCGGAACAAAATTTTTCTGCAACTTCGAAAATTCTGCGACTATATCGTCGCAGAGTTGTACTTTGTACCTTTCGCCTGTTTTGACTTCTATTTCCACTCGAGAGAAAAGTGTTGACTTTGCGGTTGTGGTTTAGATGTATCGAAAATCATAAACATTGCATTCAAGCCTTTTCTTTCCAATGTTAGCATATGGTACGTGCAATGTATTTTACACGTGTAAATATGAAACGATCTAACATGGAAATTCAAAAGTACTTGTATGTTTCTATGAATAACAGAAACACGTTACGTAGAAAAATTTATAAGAAGTGTCTGTAAAGAGTGTTCTGTTCTTTTTCGACAATTCTTCTTTGATATAGATATTCAGAGTCATACAAATTTCACAATAAAAAGCGTTTAAGAAATTCAAACGCCAAGAATCGGAAATTAAGGAAATTAAGTTAATTTACCGGTCTATGTGCGTCCTACAATTAAAATTTATATCATCTTTGTGATGTTTAAATTGTAATTGAAGATTAACACAAAATACCAGAATCGCATTAACGGCGATTTAAGTATAGTAAAGTGCATTCATATTGCAGCACAAACGAAAGAATTTAATGGGAAGCGTTAAATCGCAATTATGCAAAACTGCATTACATCGTCGGATGTTAAAGAGAAAACGGATGTATTCTCGTGAATTTCCAAGCACGACTTCTGGCGCAAGTAGTTCGACTTTAAGCTTACGGATTATATTACTCTAGCTTTTCTCCGTGCACGTATAAAAAGCTACAAGAGAAACATTAACATGGAAAAGATGGGAAAATACATTTCGTGCACGCAGCGCTCGAGAACGAGTAATTTCAGTGATTTTAGCATTCGTGTATGTGAAGATTAAATCGCTAATACGATTTTTACAAGCACCAATATATTCTCAAACGTTATGAATTATGGATTTAAATTTCGTCATATTACACAAATTTTTCTGAAAATATCAATGTCTTCGATTTAATATTTATTTTACAAACTTTTTCTTCCGACACCAATTTTTCTTCAGAGATTTTTTTTTTTAATATTTTATTATTTCATAAGTAATTCATTAATATTTGATGTTTAACATTCTACAATTCGCATTTATCCAAAGCCATGTATATGTGGATTCGTTAAGTAAATAACAAGTTTAATGTGTGTATCGTAGCATTTCCTCTCCGCAAACGTTTATTTCGGTCACGGGAAAACGATCCAGGCTGACGGGCAACGTTAAATTCGAGTTTACCTAAAACAGTAACGTCGCTCTGCAAGCGATCGGGGTTATTTCTTTATGTGTATTTCAGGTGCGAGCGTGATGCTAGGTAACATCGCAGCGGCGAAGTGTTAAATTACAATTATGCTAAACCGAACTGAGAACTTGGTGTGGCGTTTTCGGGGCTTGAACATGCATATTATATCGTCGGTACACGCTCGTTAACAATACGGCGCGCAATTAATAATACGGTCAAATCATTGTAAAATTCGTCGGTACTCTCTGCCATGAACAAACGACCACTTGTTCTACTTGCACAAGTATACCTACTGCCGTTTGTAATTAATCGCGTAACACTGTGAATGATAATACCAGCAAGGTAGATAGCTTATAAAGCTCAGAAATCAATGGATATACGCGCGTGGTTTCGACACAAGGCAGCCAATCGATACACGTTGAAAATCTCTCTCTTTTGCGTCGAACCAATAATATTTAAATTTTTGAATAATTTGTGAATATCATAAATTATATTCTTTTTTTATTCCTAAAATATGTGCTTCTTGCACAAAATATTTTATAAAAAATGTTTAATTATAAAGATAAATTTACAGTATTTACAGTCATTAAAGAATCTTACAAATATTTAACAGTAAAAGCTTTTTATGAGCTAGAAAAGGCAACTTTGTTATAATAGAATATATATATATATATACTCGAGGTTGAAAAAAATTATCATTAAAATGTTAGTTGCAAAATAATAATGTCCATAACATAAAAAGAAAATGTTGCACGGCAGATGTGACAAAACGAAGAGATGCTGCAGCTGCTGTCAAAGGTTCGGGAAATCTGCTTTTCTAGCTTTGATGAACATAAAAGATGTTCACTAGATTGCAAGATTATTTTTCAGAAAGATAACAAACGTGCCGCGCGGAGATGTCTTCTGATCTTTGTTCGTTTTTACGGTGATTATTTTTGTTGTCGTGCTGACCTGTGTTAACAGAGCGCCCTGGTATTTTTCCTCGGTTTTAAGTGCTGGCTTTGGCGGTCGACGTGCCCGCTCACTCGCGAGGTAGAAAAACTGATAGCGTTTCACGCCCGTTGCATTCGCGGTCCGCAGTTTTCTCGGACGGTGTTTCTTAGCCCGGGGTTAAAGGGTCGGCTAAACACACACGCCCGGTATATGCATACCTCTCGTCCGATGGAGCCAAGTTGCATCGCAACTTTAGCCACCGCTGCTCTGTGTTTTTCTTCAAATGCACGCTTCAAACGGTAACGTTAAATTGCATTTGCAGTTTCGGCTGCGGCACCGCACTGCGTTGCTCGGCTAAACGCGAACGTTCATCTCTTTTCGGGGAGAAGGTTAACGCGAGTTTCTTGCCCCTTGGCATGAAATGTTACGGAATGCGCTCGGCGTACGAGTGCAATCAATAATGTCCGCGAGTATCTCTTTGAGCTTTTATAATATCCTCAGTATTATATATCTTGGGTGCTTTATCTTTCTAGAGTTGCAAAGTACTTACCGTTCTTTATGCTAACGATAATTTTCGTGACGAGTTTGTTGGTTATTCATATTCGATAAAGAGAGTTTGGTAGTCTTTAATCGTGGCTCTTTAATTTTCAAATAGAAATTAGCATTAAATTCAATTTTCCTTACAACAAAGTTTATTTTAAATATTATTATATTTGAAAAGTTTATTAATTTTTAGTATTATGTATAAGTGATATCATATTGAAAAAATATAAATGGAGAAAGTTATTATCGGAAAAATTATTACAACTATTATAAAACTATTATTATTATTTCTAATTATCAATTTATTGGTAATTCATTATATTTTAAAAAAACAACATTTTTAAAACTTCGCTATTTATAAGTTGAGATCTTTATATTTACTTCTCAAATTTTTAATATTTTAATCTAAATTAATTAATTAATTTGCATTTTCATTAAGCCAATGCAAAAGTTTCTTAAAAATATTTATATCAAATTTTTCAAGACTGACAGAAATATAATTTAAAAGTCGTGACAAATATCTATAGCTAAATTACAACATTGATCAGCAAGTAAATTAATATATCAATGGAATTAAATTTTCCATAATAAATTTTCTAGTTTACTTGAAAAAAATTTCCCTTACTTTCCGAAATAAAGACAAACAATCATTTTATCTGTCAGTTGGAAAAACATAAATTGAAAATGTCTGCATACGAAGAACAGACAGCGACAACCAGCGGTGCATCAGTTACGAAAATCTTACTTATGACGTATGTGTATATGTGTATGTATGTGTAAGCAAAATGTCAATATGCAAATTGTTACTCTGACAGGATATTGACACACACTACCGTGAGATAACGCGATGCGAGGTATAATTTTCTGGGGGAATGCTTTCATCTCACACATACACAAACAGTTCGGCAGTCTGCGATCTCTCGATTTCTCGCGAACATAGACAGGCATTATGCGAGAAATGCGTGAAACTCCAAGTTGAAATCAGTGACGTTTCAAGATGAAGAATCTACATCTAGAGGCTGATAGGCAAGATACAATTGTCGGTCCATTAACTTCCTTGCAAATCTCATTTCACGCGAGGTCGCGGAAAAGAACACGACATTATAGCTTGTAGTCAGTCCTATCTTTTATTGAGCAAAATCTTTTTATATATTTATACATAAACGTGATAAAATAATTTATTTTGTGTTAATTGGATTCATATTTCTCTTTAATTAAAATTTTTGATTATTTATAGAAAATATAATAGTGTATAATACAAGAAATTTTAATATTATATTATCATATATATTATATAATTTCACATTTATAATGTGTAATAAAATATATAAAATATTTAATATACATAGAATTTGTCATCATATGCGAAAATTATCCAGAGAACGAAACTTTCAAATTATTAAATTATTAAATAAATAAATAATTTAAATTAATATTACTATCTAGAACAAAAAAATATGTAATTGAATCAATAATTACTACCATCTCATCTTTAGTTTACACAATTTTCTATCTTTATTCAGGGCAAGTAATGTTAAGATTAATAAAATATTCTCGTTTAGCAAAAAAATTGTTACAAACTCTAATCATCGCACATCTCGACTCATAATATATTATTTCACAAATGCAAATGCACGCATAAACATAATGTAGATTATATTTCAGGATTTCGTCGTTTCCGCAAAAAGAAAAAAAAAGAAAAAAAAAAAAAAAAAAACTTTTCACATGGGAATTGTAGGTTTCTGTGAATGTACAGAGGGGAGAAATATGATTCAATATACAGAAAATTCAATTTTCAGAATTCTTAAGTTGTGCTCGTTGGTGAGCACTTTTTAAAGGTTGGAAGATGAAAAAGGGAGATATGCATTTTATTCCGTTCTTGGTTTCTCATATTTTTACTGTTTCGTTGGGCGATTTTGATATCAAAGATACAGATGGATATAAAAAGCTTCGTTGCAAGAAATCTCTAGGAAAATAATAGGAATTCTATTTTGTATCAAAGTTTGTTATAGACGCATCAAAATTAAGAAATGTCATTGTTATATAAAAATAATCTAATATTTTTACAATATTTGTTATACTGCGGAGATAAAATTGCTTTACATGAAAAATTGACATAATGTGTCAGAATAATATAACAGAAAAAGCTACATGTATGTGATGAGTTTTAAATGTTTGACTGGTGACTGACAATGTTTGTTTAAGACAGCACTGTGAAAATGGAAAAAATATTTTAAACAGACAGCGTAACTCTCTCTCTCTCTCTCTCTCTCTCTCTCTCTTTACAGATTTGTATTCTCTATTATTTTCATTTATTAAACTTTATTAAATTTTACCACTTATTCTACATTCTTGTCTTTTTTAAATAAAACATTAATTTGATTCATAAATTCTAAATATTATAATAAAAGTGTATATTTTTTTGCAATTTTTATCATTGGCGCGTTGTAGAGCCATTTATGCATCGAGTTTTCGCATTGAAAGAACCCATTTGCAATTACCTGCGGTAAATCGCGCGCGCAAACACAATAAACGGAATGCAGCAAATTGTCACAGATGTAAAAAAATGTTGAGAGAGACGTGAAACAAATGATACGTTCTATAATTTCCAACATACTATGCATGTCGCGCGCATCACGTTGTCGAATGTGGTCGATTTTCTGGAAAGATTGAAAAGCATGCATTTTTTTCTCCCGTGGGAGCGAGCATTCAAAACACTTAACTTATTCATTTACTTTCTTGCTCGTTGCCAGAATGGCAACGGAATGCCAGCAATGGGCGGTTTTAGATTGAAGGGAAAATAAAAAACGACAGAGGGAGATAAATATGAACGAGAAATTCCACCAAGTTCCGCGTTGTTCCATATAGCGAATGTTGAAACGAAACCCTAGATGCTTTACATCGCTTTTTTTACACGTATACGCGGATTGTCCTCGTTTTTTCTTTATATTTTTTTTTTTTTGGTGTAACTCGACACGACAAAGCTCGTCCATCGCTATGAATAATTAGCGAACATTGAGATTGCGAGCGCACGATGAATCGTCCATCGCCGGTTGCTGGGATGGATATTATGAGTTCGAGCTCAGATGCCCGCGATAATTACAGTTCTGTTTAATTATCCGGAAACTTCATCAGTGAAAAATGCTCTCGTTAAATATGATACTTCATAGATATGACGTATTTAATTAAGATGGAAAATATTTTTGTAAAAATTTTTAAGAACATTTCATAATACATTTTGAAAATGTTTTAATATTGTAAAATTTTATCTTTAATTTTTATCTGAAATTAGTTTCATATATCTTTTATCATTTTAGACGTTGTTCAATATACCATTTTCTAAAGAAAAGGAAGAACATAGAAAAATACAAATAAGAAACATTTTTCCCTGAATTAATAACGAAAAATAATAAAGCATCACTGAATTAACATTGCCATATATTAAAAAATATATACTACGCTTTTTGAAAATATATAAATGTATAATAATAAGAGTTTCAATTTTCTAGTGGCACATTTATTTCAAATTATTATCAAGTTATTCTATTTTTATGTGTAAAATTGTTGATATTTATAAAATTGTGATTTTGATAGAAAAAAAAACTAAAAGAGCATAATGCGTGAAATTCATTCATACGTTTTCACTTGACACAGCTGAGCTGGCGTATAACAGGCGTACCTATACGTTGTCTTATGATACATAGTTCATGAATAAGAGGTACGCTAAGAACTACTAAACATCTCTTCGAGAAATTGTAGTAAAGATTTATCTACAATCTACAGACATAAAATAAAATTCAATTTTCTTTACATTTTATCTATGTATATAGGTACAAATGATAATGCATCCGTATGTCACGCAAAGAAAACTTTGTATATAATTGTCGCAAAACGTAAACCGCAAAGTACAAAAAAATCAGAAATATCAAAATATGAAATATAAAAGATTTGTAGAAGAAAAAAGTTTATCCCCTATTCTGATCTTTTAGATGGAAACAAGTGCCAAACACAAAACTGCCTTGTCAACAAAAAATAATAAATTTTTTAAATAAATGCATAAATATATTTTCAAAACAATGTAAAGAGAATTTTTTATTTTATTATTTTTTATTTTATTATTTAATTATTTTTTATTTTAATACATGCGTAAAAAAATAACATGAGAAATCTTTTCAAGTATTTTTAAATCGATAGTTAAAACAGTCTCAAAGCTATGTAGATATGTTGTTTCCATTCATAAAACAATTGTAGTTTGTGTTAATTGTGAATGTAGATTCAAAGTAAATTAAAATTGTCGCACAACAAATATTTCAAAGTTATGTGAAAAACTTGAGAAACGCATTACCCGAAAGTTGTAATAATTTACTGACAGAATAATTAGATTTCAGTGACAATTTAAAATGCAGATAACTTTGATAACTAAACTTTATTAATTAGCTTGTGATTATGTAAAACCTATTGATTACTTCTCATGCAAAGTCTACACTAATTTGAATGTGATTTGCTCTATTTTCTCATCAATTAAAAATATTCAGGTTTTACTATTTACAGTATATATTTCGATTTAAATTAAAATTAGATTTTAATGAAAAAATTAAAAAAAAATATTAATAAGAAAAATAATATGTGCTACATAATAATACAAATATTTCACAATATATAATATTAAAATAAAATTCGATTTAATTATCAGATAAATGTTTTACCATGTTTATTTCGCGTTTTAATATATTCTTTATTTCGAAACAATTTCAGAGATGGATTTTATGGAGAGAACTTCGCGAAATAGAGTCCCATTAACATAGTAGTGGAGTCTATACTAAAACTATATCCGTTTGACTGTGTTGCGTGATAAAACGATATAAAAGTACTTCTATTGCCTTCGTCATATCTATCTACTCGCGTTCGCGGTATGACACAGTCCGCGATGCAGAAATTTTTCTGCGAAAATGTCATATTCGTCTTTGTCGGGGAATCTCATCAAGTGATTTAAATTCTCATTAAAAACACGCAATCATGATGGAAGCTCTATGGCTTTATACGCAAATACATTTTATATATGGATATTTTAATTGCCAACTTTTGTTCAAACATCGATAACTACGGCTTTCTCGCGCATACTTTCATTGTGATTACACGCGTATGTAAAAGCTAATTGTAACATGAAATGTCGCACCGTGTCAACGAGAAAAATATTAATTCAATTTTAACAAATACTGTGATCTTTTATGTGAGCTACATCTTGAAATAAAAAATATATATAAATCTTTTCTCTTCTTGTTATTACATAGAAATACATAATAATGTATGTGAGATGAACTACATCGCCATATCCGTGGTCTGAATAATTACAAAAAAATCTATTTCAAGCCAATTTCATAATAAAATAAACTCAACATATAATCAATATGAAATTTTCATAGGAAAAGTAAAAAGAAAATAAAAGGCAATTTTAAGATTAAAAAACACAATATGTGTTATTGATTTAAAAATGAAGAAAAATTAATTTAGAACTTTTTAATATAATGTTATTATTATGAACAAAAAAAGCATATGTTAACGTATATAATTGAAAAGAGGAAAGAACAAAAATAATTTGCACATATTTTTCATTCTTTCATTATTTACAACTTACATATAGAATTCTTTTTTAATTACTTTTATAATTTCTTGGACTGAATGTGAACCATTTTAACAAGCATCGATGTCGTTCTGTACAGTCCTTTCGATTGACATGTATAGCTCACATGGACACATATTCTGCTGTTTGTATTAGAGAGAGAGAGAGAGAGAGAGAGAGAGAGAGAGAGAGAGAGAGAGAGAGAGAGAGAGAGAGAGTTTACACTCGTCGGTAGAGATAATTGATTACACCCAAACCATCCAAACCGTTGAAAAAAGAGCGGCTGGGATTCTTGCAAAATTGGGTACGTGTGTGATATACATCAAAACGTATCAACAGGAAAGCCATATTGCACGGAATCGTAAATCACTATCAGTCGCGTTTAGGGTAACTAATCTTTATAAGAAAAATTGTTTTTTCCTTTTATATGTATCGTTATTTTTATTCTCTTTTTTTCTGACTTTTAAGATTCACGTAAAACGATAATCTTACAATATACATTTACGTAGAATTTCGAATCAAGATTTAATTTTATTAAAATGTTTAATATAAAAAGTGCAGAAATTATAAGGAAAAAAATCAAAAAGTTATGCATAAAAATAATATTTAATTTTTCCGTAAGATTTAAAAAAGTTCACCAAAAAATTGACGAAAAATAACGTAAGCAATGTAGACTTTATACCGTATTTTCTAACAAAATTTTCATTTTGCATGCGTCGTAAAGAATAACAATTTCAATAACTTTCGATTTGCTGAGCTGAAGACTACCTTGCGGTGGAATTATTCCCGCTTACGATGGAATTAACCTAAATTTCGCGTTATGTCAGCAAATAATCGGATTTAAATTGGAGTTCTATTAAAATAGCTTACGGTTGTAAAATCTAGAAAGAATCGATTTGCATTGTAAAATAGATTCGCTTTACATGAGTTAGGCGTCGATTTGAGCTAATATGGTACGGAATTTCAAGCTATTTAAGGATTTAGAACTTGATCGATATTAGATTTAGTTCCTGAGACTTCGATTTGGCGTCGATTAGAATTGTGCGAGAAATTGAGTGTTAGCCAAGATTTGGTTAGGATCGAACTAGAAACCAGTTGCGTCACAGTAACACACTAAATCTGACTTAATTTATAAAGAATAAATTATAAACTGAACAAATTGACGCAAAGAGAAATGTGTAAATTAACAGTACATTACATTGAGCTAACGCAAGTTTTTAATTAATTATTGTCTATTTACACCAAGTATTATTATTTTATTGTCATTTTGATTAGACAAAATGTTTGTAAAGTGCAATAACATACGAAAGTAGCAAATTGTTATACGTTTTAGATTATCTTACGTAAGATAAATCAAAATTCCCGTTTCAAACTTTGAGATACTGTTTGAGAGACCAAGCAAGAACAACAAAAGTTCCTGTAAACATTGGGTCAGAAATGTTCCCTTCCCGGATTATTTGTAGCAGATATGTATATATTGTATATATTATGAGATTATTATCAACGTGTTGGACACGTTACATCGGATAGTTTATACTAGATGGCTTTGCTTCTAATATCTCTACATGAGAAATTTACATTTCGAATATAGAGGGGGAAGGAAGCATTTCCATTATCTATGTTGATGGAAACTTTCGTTATTGTAACAGTCCTTCCTAAACATACTTTCAAAGTCAGAAGAATTTTAATTCATTTGAAATATCCACAATTTCCTACAAATTTAATTCAAATTGTCGCGTTCTTTTGAAATTACACCTAAATTTGCTGCGGCATTTTCAAATCACTGAGAATTATAAAACATACAAGTTCACACTAAATAAGTTAAAATTTGTCGAAACTATTTATAAAATAAAAGTTATGTTACATTCATAAAAATAAATACTTTAATTATGTATTTAGATGGAACGTTTTTATCTCAAATATTGACACGTTGGTATTGTTGAAAAAAATATAGTTAGTATTTAATATTAAAATATATTAAATATTGAAATGTATTAAATATTTAATAATTAATATTTAAAATATTTATAAATATTTATAAATATTTAAAATATATATATATATATATATATATATATATATATATATATATATATATATTGTATATGAATGTATTAAATATTAAAAAACGTAATACCATATATATAAAAAATCTCTTTGCGAGAAAATAAAATAGTAATCACATGGTGGTCTTGAAATTAAAATGCGCAATGATCTAGATCTACTTTCGAAATAAGCTGTTCAATTAGGAACGTTTCAGCAATCTCGCGGCGCACTTCCGCCAGGATATCGATTCTGTCCGATGCAATCTCTGACCACGGCACAGAGGCGACTGGCTCGGCTCGCTTCTGGTTCGCCGACCCCGGCGGCTGGCAAACTTACCCGGGAAAGTTTCAAAGCGGGGGCGTACAATCTCGTGTTTATCTGGGCGCAATGTGGCGACAGAGCGAGCTCGCAGGGGCGGAAGGGCGACTTCAAGGGCCAGGTCGAGCCAAATCGAGCTCGGGCCAGTCGCCAAAGGGAACGTTCTCTGAATTCTGATTTCTGGCGCCATTTGTGTTCCTTTCGATTTTCCTCGATTTCCTACGCCACTGTTATCGCTTTCGGCGATAGTGGTTCGCCTGTGGTCGCGTCATAGGCGGAACTACGATGGTTATTGCCGGCAACATACGCGTTAAAACGATCGCATCGGTAACACGGATTTGGATTTTGACAGCGTCGGGATTCGAGATAAATAGTCGTATACCGGCCAATGGATCGGAAGAACAAACAACGAAGATTTAATGAATCTTTATCAAGAGAGTCATTTATTTTAAAAGTTGCAAAAGTCGATCTATATAATTGATGTATTAAGATATCCATTTCTATTAATTTTCTATTCGTCCGAATATATTCGTTATAGATTTTATAAACCTCTTTTTTTACATATCAAGCACAAATCGTAAAAAATTTTAAAATATTTTTTCACGTTATCGAAAAAAAAAAAATGTTTTGCAACTTCTCGCTTCTGGCATCACAATTCGACGTCGCACTATCGACATTTAAAGAACTTTAATATTACAAAAATAAATACTATGTAACTTTTGCAATATCCATTTCGAATAACTTTATCGGGTCATTTTTTGAACGATTTTCTTTGAACTGAACATATCATTTCTGTTACTATGCTGCAACTCGCGGTAGAATAAAATTTTAAGAGCGCAGTCCATTCGTCGCGTAAGTTCCGGATCGATGGACGTGAATTTAACTGTGTTCAATGTACTGTTGGTGGGACACGGAAAAAGGGAGAAAGAACAAGCGTCTCTGAATTTCGATTGCCATACTTTCATTCGTCACGAATGTTACACGTAATACGATATCGCTTAACACGCTGCCCATTCGTTGAATGTGCGTTCGCGTGGCAAACTGTAGAATCACGCAGGCGTGGAATTTCGCCTGCGGAGTTTCCGAAGGATGATTTCACGTGCCAATAAATCACCAATGACGAACCGCATCAAAATAACGTGGACTAAAACAATTCCCGGAAATATGCGGAACTTTCATTTTGGTACCTGTACTTTTACAATGCGTTTGAGCAACATTGCAAAAGAGAAAATGCTGTAAATGTATGAGTGAAATTCGGTGTTGTCTATTCTAAGCGATATTATATTACGGTAGTTTTGGAGAATTTGTAGAATTCATGAATATCGATTAGCCATAAGTATACATAGATATTTAAAATATTTCAAGTGTTTGTATTATTAATTAGTTTCAATATACAAAAAGCTTCAAAATTACATTATCAAAGATAATTAAAACGTATTAATAAAAATAAAATTTTAAATCTCGTAAACTATGGTAAAAATTTGTAAAATAAAAATGTTTTGCGTGTTATTGAAATTGGAAAGTTCAAAAAAAAAAAAAAAAAAAGAATTAAAAAAAAATATAATTATTATTTTCTGTACTTATATATTTATTGTGAAATAATTGTATCTTTAGAAGCGAGAAAGGAAAGATATTATTCTATTATAGAAAATAATATTACATTTTCGTTCTCCAATTTGAATATTTAATTTTATTTAAATGGCTCTATACTGAGAAAAAAGTTTTAATTTGACTAAATGCGTTTAGTTTCGTTATAGTCGTAATATTACGTATTTGACTTAAATACTTAATATTTCAACTATAAAGAAACGATAATTAACCAAGTACATTCAGTCAAGTTAAGAATTTTTTTCTCAATACTTTGAAATTTATATACGTCTAAAATTTTTCAAATGTAATAAACAAAATTAATTAAAGCGTTCTTTTATATGATGTACGATGAAAATGCTCTCTTTAACGTTCAGTTTGAGTTATTTTGAAGCAAGATTGCTTTCGCGTCAAAGTATATTTCGACGTGAGTTGATATCGATGTTGGATTGTATGAAAGCTAACTCACCTTGATCGGCTTACTATCGAAAAGAATTGATATTACACGAGTGAGAGATCTTAATTCCAATAGATGTGAGTTGTTTTTTAAATTGCGATATTGCTTTTTATACCAGACTATTTCGTACGAATATTTTTCCTATTTCTACAAAAATGTCAATATTACTAAAGAATTTTACGTCTTCTAAAGGAAAATTCACAACATAATAAAATGTAACTATTTCGATAATTTTTTTTATTTACACTAAAAAATATACTTTTTATTTATGAATATGATCGCAAACTATAATATATGATCATTAAAAAGCAATTAAAACACAACTATCAATTGTGTTAAATTTTCAACTTTTACTGTTTATTAAAAAAAAATACACAAACGCGTTTGTTTTAATTTAAAGTATTGCGTTCACTTTTATTTATGTTGGAATTTCCACATTTCATTTTTCTGTTGAACGACATAATTCTCGACATCCATCATATTTTTTACAATGGGCTTACAATGCTAATCTTTTTACTGATACGCGACAAATGTGATAAACAATAATATTTAAATAAGAGATTCGTCAATAAATTGCTGCGGTGCACGTTGCTCGCGATTCAATTAAAAAGTAATTACAGAGTGGATTTGTTTGAGATTTACACGTACGTTTTTACCGTTCTCTATAATTTTGTTATTTTCTATGAAATATTGTAATTGCGATGTATTACAATTACGCGGTATTCTCTTTCGGTATAGTCCCGGTGGCGCATCATGCTTCATAATATTAACTGATATTACATTTTCGATCAAATCGTTCGTGATGAAGCTCTGGAAAATTCTCAACGTAATTAACCTATCAGGAAAACAAATTAATGTCACGATGTAATTATGAGGCGGCCAACATTATAAACGGATAATCATCTCGAAAATAATCGTGAACCCGACAAACGTGGTACTTTTCATAAAAGAACTGTCACTCTTGTCACTTTTCAAACGCGCCAACGTTGTGTACGTATTTACTTTGCGCGAGAATGACGTTTATCATTTACTTCTTGAAAGCATCTTTGGTCTTCTTAACGCGAAGTTGTCGCTCATTACGCGACAGCCATTAACTTTGTTACAAAACTTATAATAGGCGTCATCGATTGTTCACCAACGAAATCAAAATGAAGAGGGTTAACATTTTCTTTTGTTTCCCAAACTTTCATTTCTCACCTATTTTCTTCGGATAATTACAATTCTTTCGTTATTTTTTTTTTTATCATTTTTTTTCTTTCCATTTGTTTTCGTTGGTAATCACGGATCATTTAGGAATACGAACACGCATTTAATTTTTATGCAAAAGCTGTAATCTAACGACAAATTAAAAAAAATTAAAACGAACCAACTAAATATCTGATGGCAGCGAATAACGTAATAAAATATATGTATATATCCGTATAAGCCTAAAAGTTATTGTAAAACAAATATTCAGTCCATTTTTCATCGACAAATTTTATTTCATGCATATCTCTTTCATGCTACAAATCCAGTTAATGGATAAATTTTTACTTTAGCACCATGTAAAAAAATTCTACATTTTTGTTTCTATTATTTTTACTCCTTTCAGTTTTAAATTTGTATTGTATACAGATTTTCATTTTTAAAGTACAATGTATTAAATAAATAAAAATGATACTATTTCAAACTGGTAGTTTCTAGAATTATGCGTTTCCAAAATGAGAATTATAGTCTTTTGTAATTAACGCGATTTTTCTTCACACTAACAACGTCCAACATTGTTACTTTTTATTCAATTCTCTTGCAGAAATGCGTATGAAATACGCGCTTTTCAAAAATGTCACATGATTTAAATAAAAAATTCTAATTTTATAGTCTCTGATTGTGCAAACGAATATAGCATTTGTCGATGGAATAGTAAAAAACATAAGGGCAAACATCCCTAGCAAATATGCAGACTCTAACTTTTATTCAACGCGATAACGTTCATGCGGGCTACACCTCTCTCTATAAAACTAAGCGCAACCGCGACATAAAATAAAGTGCGCACGAGAATGCCCGGCTTTATACTGTACTCATCAATTTCTATGTTTTATGTTGGAATTTTCCAGGAAAACCATAATACACGGGCACATCTAATTACATGTCATGTTGCCGGCTCTTATAACGAAAGTTAACGTGGAAGCTTCGAGCTTAGATAATTTATCCATCAAATATGTGCAAAATGAAATCGGAGGATTTGTGAAATTTCTTTCACGTAAATGTATAATAAACATTTTTTTCCACAACAACTTATTATGTATTCAGAAACTAAGCTTATTTTGCTTCAATCTCTTCGACAAAATGTTTAATGTTATAAAATTTTTGCAAATGTAGAACAAATTGGGGTAATTTTACCATACGATTTTAAATTCAAATATATAAAATAACTCATAATATTATATCGATGCTTAAGAAAAAAAATAAAGTTACTTAGATATCACGGTATCACCATAAAATATGTACATACATAAATCGTTGTTGTCTTCAATGTTTTTGAATTTCGTCTAATTAAGTAAAATTGTACAATTCTCCGTCGGGAAAATGACGAATCTAATTTCATCCGCGTTAATTAGAATTTAGAATTTCCTGCAACCGGTGTTTTGTTTGCAACAATTTACTTATATGTATACACGTGCAAGAGTGTATGAGAAATATTCCGTATGTCGTACGTGTCATACTTTAATCAATTCTTTTTTGTCCGTAGTATCGCGTCAGATTTGCAATGTTTGATTTCGATCGCGGACGTCTCGATACAGTTTTTTCAAATTGATATTATCATGTTATGCGATCAACAAAACTAGCGAAAATTGATTTGACTGAATTGATAACGACAAAGCCAAACAGAATGTTAAAAAGGGATGTTCGCAAAAGTTTTTACAATACACGTACAATACACAACTGATACAAACGTAGAACGCGGACAACGATCCCTGTAATCTAGGATGGATGTACAAAATGGTACAGGTGTCCAGGACGCCTCTCTTTGTTTTACTCGTGATACGTTGTACGTGCGACTACAATAGAGGATCGACTATCGACTTGCAGTTTGCGTAGCTTTCACATGAAGGTCTCATCCCGCAGTTTGCGTATTTTATGGTGACTCGTAGATGTCTACATACAATGTATTTCTCGCAATCAAAATTAAAAAGTATTAAATCTTCCTTTAATCGCCATGGTCGATATTTTAATGTATTTGCATTTAATTGACACAAAAAAAAAAAAAAAAATATTTTTAAAGACAAAAATTGTGAAAATATTTGTGAAGTAAAAAAATGTATTATGAATCGCGCAAAAAGATGTATTAAAAATCAATTATTATAGATAGAATATTACGCGAAACAAGAACTATCAGGGTGTCTACTCAAATCTTGTAAAAAAAATTCTCTAATTTTCCAGATACTTTTGTTCAAAATTCCAAGTAAAAAGAATATTTTCGAAACTTTTTAATACTTTCTCTAAAATCAATTTTTTATTACATGCATTTTCTAATGTTTTTGATTTAGAAAGAAAAACATATATATGTATATACATATATTTATACAGGACTGAGACGTCAAGTTCACGTTGTCTCACTTTATTTGCCGACAATTTTTTAAGCATTTCTTATCAGACTTTAAGTATCAGGCTTAAAGTTTCACAATACTTATGTAAGAAATTCTATGCGTAAAAAACGAATGCTATAGAAACTATGCTCGCATTAATTTTCGCAAGGAATCCATTATCTTCTTACGCTTATATATATGTACATATCAGAAATGACAATTCTGCTGAAAGTTCAGAGTTTAATCAAATCTATGTACTAAAATAAGATCCCGGGCTTTTATTAAAATATCGATTTCAATATTCTGAATCAGGTTGGTAATCATAAAATTTTACATTTAATAAATGCTTTATATGTAGCGCCAGGTTTAATAAAGATAAAATGTGAGTAGAAATCTTGTTAGTATTCGGTTACATTGGTAAAAATGTATTTTTCATAAGTTCGTAGACAGAAAATATTTTTGTGCTGATGTATCGTTCAATTCTAGAGAAGTAATACCTTTTATAAATATTTCTCATTTTTTAAATAATAAATCGTAAAACTAAAAGACTGCTACTTGTTATTTAACTTATTGTTTAAATGTTTTTCTTAGTTGAAAAATTAATTTGTGTCGAGTAACTCTGGCAAAATAATAAATGTCAGAGTAAAGTAAATTCGGATCATTATATAAAATACAAATATTATTTCAGAAATAATAAAAAATAGTTGCATCCAACACGAAATAATCATTATCACTATGATGTATTAATTCGTACACGACATTATATAATTCCTAATTTGATAGCACGATAGGGAATTTACATATTCAAAACGCGTCGACATAATGAATTATATTAGTCTTCAGTTAAACTCCTCCCATTATTAATATCAGTAACTACGAGCTTGTCATATGAGTATTATTGAATTTCAACGCTAACTTGCTGACGGCTTCAGACGTATTACCTTAGCTACTGCTCTGTCTCATTATTACTTTAGTAACTGAAATTAATCAAGAATTCTTGGCTATTTTGAATAAATTACATTAAAATAGAGGTGTCAAGTTTTTAAACAAACTAACAATTCAAAAAATGTAATTCTTTCTCAAATTTAGTCTATTCTCTTTCATAACCCTTAATAATATATACAATTGTCTAAAACTAAATATGCATAATCATTAATAAAGTAATATTGTAATTGTTAATAATTTATTAATAATATTGCGATATAATAGTAAAAAGTAAAAAGCAAAAATTTGCAAATTTCGATAACAACAGTTTAATTTGAAACTTTATTGTGCAAGATGTGAGAACATTTCATCAATTTATAAAGTAAAGATGAAATATAAGCGTGCTACTGTGTATAATTTTAGATGAAAACTACTTTTGCTGGATGAAATTCCGCGATTAACTATGTTCCGTGGTTGCCGCGAAATTTCCTCGATAGTTGTGTCAACATGAAGCATTCTCGCTATTACCTTCTATTTTGATATTCCAGTTTCCGTGAAAAAATTGTATTCCTACAGGGTGCAATCTTTTTTTATTTATACGTAGAATACGATACGGCACTAAAAATATCATGTATGCACTGTGCAATGCATGTTGTGTATTTTCGTTTATATCTAAATGTCAAAGAGGTACGTATATGTTTGAGTATACTGAAAATTTCAATACACTAAGAATATACACAGAAAAAAAAATTTTTTTCACGCAAGTTCTATTCAATTTTTCTTCTCAATAAATATTTACTTTGCATCAATATAAAATTCTCCAAAGATAAAATCCCGGAATTTCCATTTTGCAATCGATATGCTGCGGATTTTTCCTTCGTAGAAAGTTAATTTAAAATTTTATTTACCGAAGAAATTTATATCAAATTCATAAATCCTTTGTAGTGACTCCAATTGACATTAACTACTCGCGTTTAATAAACTTTCATACCGATTCTAATCTAATCTGACTCTTACTCGTGCGCTCTTGAAAACGAACAAATTATTTCACAGGTTGATGAGGAAAACGTATCGAAACGTTATTTTATAAATAATCATACACTTATAATTAGTAATAAACGTACCAAGTGCTATACTCTGATCTCTGAGAGATCTTTGCATTGTAAGCAGTCAGACGTTAATATAGCAACCGCTGTTCGTAAATACACCGCGGTATATATCACAATAGCAATTAATAACGGTAATTGGACGAGCACCATTAAGTCGCTCCGTATCGTCTATGCATGGTAAAGTGCATTCGACAGTGCAGGAAGGGATGGAGAGGGAGAGAGGTAGAGAGAGCTGCTGCACATTTCGCGTTTGTGATATCGCTCCGTATATGTATATACATATGTCGGTACTTTCAAAAGTGCATCTCGCAATAAAGGTAGTCTCTTCCTGTA
Organism: Anoplolepis gracilipes; assembly: GCF_047496725.1. Taxonomy (NCBI): domain Eukaryota; kingdom Metazoa; phylum Arthropoda; class Insecta; order Hymenoptera; family Formicidae; genus Anoplolepis; species Anoplolepis gracilipes. The sequence continues at coordinate 3,708,554 of NC_132983.1, forward strand.
GAGAAACCGCGATCGGCATCAGCTCTTTTTGCTTATCCGACCTAATAGCTTGATTTTTCCTGATATTTCCTTTGCAACGTTTTTCTCTCATAATATATTCTCTCTCTCTCTCTCTCTCTCTCTCTCTCTCTCTCTCTCTCTCTCTCTCTTCCTCTCTTTTCTTGTGAGTAAATTTTTACACGGCATTCGATTGAATAGCACATACACGTGAGAATTTTTCAGATTATTCAACAAAGAGCAATGACTTTTCGTCCCTTTCCGTGATAAAAACCGCGATCAGGTCACGACGATTAGCGCTGTCGCTAATAATTTCTCGTCGCGCATTCGTTTCCTCGACACGAGGTAATAAAAAGAGAACAAAAAGAAAAAATGTGAAAAAAAAAACATCTTTGACTAATGAAAATCAGCGATGGATTTAACGAGCGTAACGTGAGCTCGGAGAGATCGTATTTTTTTTTGTGTATGTTTCAAAATTTATATTTTGATATCTTTGGATTTTACGGGCTTGCCCCGGATTATTTAATTAACTGAATTTTTTTCGAACATAATGCTTTGCAACAAATCGTATACTGGAAAATGTGAAATTATACACTACCGTAGTGACATTAGTAAACCGATTCTCCGCGCGCGAGTTTATTCCTCTTCTCTTCTGTAATCCCATTATGTTATAGAGAGCTGTAATATCTTTATGGTTGTTTTAATGCCGGTAATATTGTTATCACGTGAATTGTATATTTAATAGGACTTGTATATTTAATGCGTAATAATACACAATCGTATTTATAATAGAATACGCGAATATTAAGCCATTGAATAAATATCCGATTTACATTAATAATCTTTATATAAATTTGGAGGCTATATATATATTTAATTGTAATAATTTTTCAATTATACGCGCTTATCATCGATAAACCGTTTCTGCATCTTTCATGAAAATGACAAATCTAGAGGAAAAATTCATTATAAATAAAAAATATAGTTTATATAAAATTTGGATATTTAATGAAATTTTAAACTTTTAAAAGATATATATATATATATATATATTTATGTATATTTTAATATGTAATGAGTTAATAATAATAAGTTGATACCCAATATAATATAAATATATATAATCTAACATAATTTATAAATATAAATATAATATAGTATAAAATAATAATATAATATAATAGAATTTATTGTTGAATAAACTTTTCATAAATATTTAGCCACTAGTTGAGCAAACTAATGGTGCATCTTCGCAATGTATGTTTAACACTAACACTCTCCTATTTGCAAGTGAATTTATTTGTTCAATTAGTAAATGTAATTTATGTCTCGCACACATAAGAAACATGTTAATTTATGAGTTAGAATTATTTCTTTCTTCTTTTTTATAAAATTATGAATAAATTCAAGAACATGTTTCTGAATTTATCTCGTAAAATTTAATAAAAAAATTTTTTCACACAATTCATATTATGCATGAGAGAAAACTGTGTTTTACAAATTGCAATATATATTTTCCAAATAAAAACAAATCCCACTAAGTCTACATTTTTGTAAGAGTTTTGTAAATATTGTAATTATATCAATATCTTTCAAAATTTATTTATATATTATCACAGAAAATGTAAATTTATTTTAATTAAATATGTCATATATATTCAAGATTAAATCACACTATGGCAAATTTAATATTTAAGTTTAAATAACGTGTCAATAAGTTTCTGAATTGTAATGCCAATTTAGAATCGTGAAGATATTTCCCGTTATTAATTATTTTCGAGTGCAGGAAAGTTTGGCGACGCGCTCATTTATCTTACGGCTATCGCTTGTCCGCGTATTCTGCGAAAACGGAAGCTGTCGTTCGAAAACGTTATAAATCTTGGATATTAACGGAGTGCTGCTGCCCGATAGGTACGGTCAACTCGACGCCGCGAAAATCATGATAGCTTAAACGACACCTCATTCTACCGACTTATCTGCCGACATATAATGGTCTTATAAAGTAAAAAAGCAGTTTCTGCTTCTTTGACAGGAAAGTCATGTAATCCTGCCACGCTCCGTTTTTCCGTTAAGTAGGTTTTTAACGTCATTCGTAGGACGATGCGACGATGACGGGAGAGATGCACACTGCGCAGAAGAAAATAAAATAGCTCCTTAGACAAGCATGGCAGGAAATAAGCGATATTTTCTACACTTAGACGGCGTGACGCTATATATTAACCTTGTGAAGTCACGTCATCACGTTCATCAGCATGTTGTACGGAAGTTAAACGTCAAATAAATGTAAACTGTTTCCTGTAAATTTCGCGAACGTGACGTTTAATCATGATATTGGGTTACGCGCGCATATTATATGCATTTCTATTTATTATGCAAAACTATATATTATTATCGAAAACAGGCTGACCAAGAAATAAATAGAATTATATACATATGTATATATATTATACGTATTCATTATATATGCACATCATATATCGATAAAATATCAAACTTATTTGTGCTTCTGCCAATCAAATAAAAGTTACTACATAAATTGACATTTCTATTATCTAATTTTCAAAATCAAAAGTATTAGAAATAGCATAGAAATTTCTTTTGGCTTCAAAATCTCTCGATAAGTCTTCTTTTATCTTCCAAAATATACATTACAAAAATGATCTTAATTTATTTATCAGTTTTATCTACAATATATTCATATTAATTTATCAGTATATCTATCCATATTAATTTACTGTTGAATTATTTTTCACTTAATGTTATCAAATATTCAAATTATAAATCAACATGAAATATTAGAGACCGACAATTCGATTCAAAGGTTAATTTACAACAATGCGATTGACACGGCGATGTAAAGTGCGCGCTAAAACGTCCAATTCCAATCATCAAATAAACAGAATAAGAGAACCGTGCAAATATAATAACTGAATTTACTCACGAGTTAATTCGTTGTCGGCGCGGATTCTTCGTCAAAGAGCTCCAAATATTCGTCTCCACCGTGTCACCGGATATCAGTCAATCTGGAAAAAAAAAAACATAATTAATTATCGCTAATTAACGATTTTTCCCTCGCATTTTGCACATCATTCCCGCTCGCGCTCATATCACATAAATTTAGTGACGTGTAATTGAATAATACTATGTAACACGACCGCATATTCAACTATACCGCAAGACTAAGAATAGTTAATTACTGTCGCGTACCTTAATTAATTAGAAGATCCACTCGGCAGTTCCCGATTGTGCACTATCTCTTTCGCTTGAGCGAATAACACGGAAAACGATGCGTTTCAATATATTATAATAGATAGAAAGTACCAACACAAACGCGCGCTCGACACGATAAGACACACACGCGCGCCGGTTACAAAATATCGAAGAATTACAATACCGTTACAATCACCAATTAACTTCGCCGGTGATCGCCCGTTACTTAAAGCGGCACTCCCGACACGCTTTTTGGCGCGAAATCGAATAATACGTCACAGCCGAAAATAATGACATCTATTAGACGCGAGACGTATTTACACAGATTTTAAAGTGATGTGCTTCACGTGGTACGCGTGACGTTACAGACACTCGCCACACCGACCGCGAGTCCAACTACACTGTGAGACTAAGAGAACAGCTAATTACCATCCTATATATCCCAATTAATTTAAACGTCACCTAAAATAACCGTCCCTGTAATCGTACTACTCGATTCGATCGAGCAAATAATGACGATGCGTTGAAATAGATATAGATTCCTCCCCCTCCCCCACCCCTCCAATGGACGCCGAGTCGAAACGATATCGCAAATGTCGAAATAATACTATTAATCGCTAATTCTGCGCTTCTCCATGATCGCCCGTCGTTCGATTCGACACTCCTGACATTTGCCACACGTAATTAAGAACTAAATAACCGGTGTCGATTACGTTTATATAAAGTTGACGGAAAGTGGAAAAGGAACGTCGAATCAATTTCACATCATTACGCGGATCGCGAGATCTATATGGTCGTAAAATCGAGAATATAATCATTATTGTATTTTCACGAATCCTCTCGATAAGCCACCAATCGTGCAAATTCATGCTCGATTCGCGGCGAGTAAAATATGTAATAAAGAACGATATATGTGTGTGTATATATATATATATATCTGACAAGGAGAGAGTGAGAGGTGCGAATGTGTGTATGGATACCGCGATTCGAGACATAATACATGCCGATCACAAATGTCGAACTATACTATTAATCGCTATAATTAATACTTAAAAATCCGTCACGTATCACGACAATCTTCCGACACTCATCCGTCCACGCGCGAGGTTTACTCACGACTGAAGTCTAATGGCGTTCTTTCGCCGCGACTTTGAACGAATATCGGCGAGGTGTAAACACACGGCGCTAATCAAAACAATAACGCGAACGTCTCACTATGGTATGTGTATCCGTTAAAGGTTAAAATAAGATTTGGTATTCGAATTAAATAATAATGTAATATTAAAATATTGTAGCTAGAGTTCCACGCTCTTTAACATATATATATAATTAATATATATATATATATATATATTTCTGTATTAATTATTATTTTTGATGAAATACAAGACGCATACTTAACTATATCATAACCGACTATTGCCCGTGGTTTAACGTAATCGTTCATTAACAGAATGACGCAATATAAAAATATTTCTATTATATTATAAACAATAAATGTAATTTTATGTATATACGGTTGTTACAAATTTCAATGTTGGTCATCCTGCAAGTCGACTATTAACTTTAACTACAATGAGAGAGTGCGCACTCTATACATGTATTTTTATATAGTTTATGGCGAAAATGCTTGCCGCTAATGACCAATCAAATTTTTCGCTTTTAAAATTGAAAAAGTTTTATTGTTAGTGTAACCGTAAGGCCGTACAAAACAAATTTAGTTTTCTTTTGTGCGATTAATTAAATTCCAATACTTCTTTTTTTCTTCAATTTTTTATTTTCAATACGCAGTATGATACTTGTGCTTGAAACTTTTTCACGTGTAACATTCTTTATGAAAAAGCGCTATCGCGTCTATGTAGATTAGTAGTTCAATGTACACGTGTCGCGTTGTTTTGCCTGGCGCTGTGTGTTTATTTCGGGCAGACGATCTTGTGACGTATCCGCGTGTCGGGTTCGCAGTCGCGGCAAAAGAACGTATCATTTCAGTCGTGAATGAGTGTCGCGAGCGAGCGAGTGTCGGAAGTTTCGAAATTAACGAACGGAAAATTGGCGGACGTAAAATGTTATTAAGTGATTAATGGCGTCCTCTTGCGATTGGCATCCGTTCGAAATCTTTCCGTCTGCCGAGATCATTCTTCGTTATTTGTTCGGCCGAATCGGGAATAGTGTACGATTAACGACTGTCGAGTAGACTTCTAATTAATCAAAGTGCGCGATAATGATTTCCTTCTTTTTTTTTTTTTTCCTTTTATATCGAAGTTCTCGAGTTTAATAGTGCGTTTGGTGCGCCCTCATTCATTTTTCGTGTCGTGGTTGGTATCGAAAATTGAGAAAGAGTGCACTCTAGTTACGTTTGATTAACCAATCAGGATAAGAAGATCTCTCGGCTCTGATTGGCCGATGAACACGCGATCTGATTATCGGACCAGAGTCACTTGGTGACGCTCTACTTATAATTGTATGAAATTGACAATTGACGTCACGTCCTTTCGTATTTTTCGAGAACGACGGTTGTGAGCTCTATGGACGTCGGGGGTGTCGTGTTAAACGATTCTTCTGCCGCGATACGTAATTAGTTATACGCATCAGAAAATTCGTCGCGTGTGTGTTATAAGCGTGGAGTGCTTTGTCGAGTAAGTTGCCGATGAGGAGTTATCGGGAAGTATTAATTATCGATTAACATTAGTTCGCGAAGTTTCGTCGTACGTTGCCTCAAATCGGCGTCCGACTTTAGACTTTTTATCCATCGAGACGCATCGTTCGGCATTATTTTCTCGGTGTACGATGGAGAATTGTCGAGTGGACTTTATAATTAATAAAGTTTCGTCAGAGTAATTAGTTATATTCTTTAGTCTCGCAGCACAGCCGGCGAGTCGAAGCACGGGCGGCGCGATGTGACGTAACAGCGGGAGACGCGACGTCACGCTGTGAGACGTGACGAACGCGTAGTAATACAAAGTCGGCATTGCGTCCTTCGAGAGTCCTTTTACATCACGCGCTCTGGTGTGTCGTAGGAGCGACTTTTCGCCTTACGTGGTTGTTGTTCATTACGGTTGATGAAACGCGTACATTTACTCTAAATGTGTCGGGAGTGCCGAATTGACTAACGGGCGATCATCGAAATGTGTTAGGCATTCATCATGGCATGTATTGTGCTGTCTTGGGATTTCTCATCGTGAAATCCATCGTTCCACATTACTTCTCAACCGAATCGAATAGCGCACAATCAGGCATCGTGGAACTTTGCTAATTAAAAGGTACGTGACAGCGCACAGTCATTTCTAGTTTTTGTGATACAGTCAGATTTAAGCTTAATAATATCGATAGGCAGAATTTTCTCTTTCCTTCAATATTTATAATATGGACGAATTATACTACGAAGGATTATTTTAAATTTTTAAATCGGGTCTATCTTTTTCTCTCGTTTATCGCGCTTGAGACGTCTTTTATATTTATTCTTATATTACGTATTTAGTAATTGTATGTTATTTGCACATGGTGAGACGATAAATGTATTATAAAAATCGAGCACGGATTCGTGTATACAGTTTGCGAAAGACGCAGAGACTGAGTTTCACGCACTCGAGATTTCTCACTTCATAAATATTCACGAGGATACAGACGGGAATCGTTCGATTTGAGAAATTCGCGAGACGTGACAGTTTTTCATCGAATTTCGTGAGCGCGACATTTCGGAATTACTGAATCCAATTTACATTATAAATCTATGCGATGCAATTTAATTTTTTTGCGCTTCACGTCGCTGTAAATAGGTAAGGGAATCGCTAACAAAAGATTTATGCTTTGTTGAAAAACAAGAGGCACTTCTTCGAAAATCCTTATCTTTCTCGTACGGGCCTGTTTTTCACTCATTCAAGACGATCTTATCGCATCTCGTAGATCTTCGCGTTAAAGGAGAGCATTTTTTAACATTCTAAAATGGTCTCTCCTCTGAAAAATGCTACCGTTGCTTAAAAGTTAAGAAAAGTATTTTAAAATGATCATTTTATTTACCTCGTGATCAAAAATACATTTATCGTCACCAATATAATAAAATCTATAATTATTTTTATTTGCAAATACATGAATTTATTAAATGTTAGTTTATATTTAGTAATTGTTTTATTATGTAGAGATTTTCAAACAACTCGAGATTAGGTATTATTACATACTACTAGAAAAATATACATACATATATGTATAAGATATATTTTATTTTATGAACTTATGAACAAATAGAGATTGAAATAATGATTTAAACACTATGCCAATTTTTTACTTGAAAATTGAAAATCTATATAAATAAATCTATGAAAATTGATTTGATTAAAGAATAGTAGCGGTAAAACTAGCTAAAAGTTTTATAAACAAAAAGGGATAATTCGATTTTAAAATAAAAGACGATAGTAAAATAGAAACACATTTATTTATTGGACAATTTATTAGCCACTAATCGTTCAATAAAAATTGACAGACCTTAATCTTTAACCTTTGATAATAATTCATTATTATTCAACAATTACGATGCATTTGTCAATTAACGTCAAACTCAGAACCCATCAAAACCCGCGACTTTAATAGATAGTTTATGCAATGAAATATTACCTAGGATGCCGTGATGTTGATCCGATATTAAACCGACACGATCGAATCACGCGACGCTGCTGTTAAATGTGCATGTTTTAATGGAATTACTTAGCGCGACAGCAATCACAAACGCGTACTTAAATGCGCAACGGCGCAAACTCTTCATGTCAAGTTTTGTTTGCGCAATAAACTAAATTTATGAAAATGTATTCGCTTATTTGTACTTTTGTTTACACTATTAGCTGCCGCATAACGTATTATGCGCAATTATATCGGGAGATTTTTCAGGTCATTATTGCAAAACAGCTAGCAAAGAGAGCAATCCAGAATTTACAGTAATGTATTTTCTTGCTTTATATTAAAATGACAACGAAAGAGTAGTTATAATGCATTTATTAATTACATGGAAATTAATAATTTTGTTATTATTAAAAACTATATGTCAGAATAGTAAATAAACATTGTTAGTCTTACAATAAAAGATATATATAAATTATAATCGCGATAAATTTTTACAGGTACAATTTTTTAATGAACATAATGTTGTACGTACAATTTTTTAATAAATATTTTAATCAAATTCATAACGCCTGTTTAACTTTATAAACTAATTTTAAAAGATTAAAAATTAGAAATATTTATCAAAATTATTAAAATTACGAATATAAATATTGAAATTTCGTGAAGTATTGATACATAAAACGAGCTAACGACAGTTGTCAGTTAACGAGTAACGCGTTATAATATAAAGATCGATTATACGACGTGTACAACATACGACAGTATACGGTTATTGAATATATCGATTATCGATGAGAGTCATCTGATACAATTTATATCTTCCATGTACTTGGATATTGCGAACATTGCAGATACATTCTGCATTCCGTTGCGTAATAGTTAGATACGTGTAAACTGGATGCATCGCGCTATTACGCGATTAGCAATTCGTATTTCTCTAATGTTTACTGCATTTTACATAGCCGAGCTGTGCAAACTGTGTAGGAAATGTTTTTACGAGGTTAATTGTATAAGAGAATGAGATAAATTTTATTATTTTTTTAGAAAAAGGATTGTTAAAAAAATATTTTCTCTCTCATAAACACACACACACACAATTTTTTCTCTTGTAAAAAATATTTATTTATTAAATGATTTTAATGAAATTTTAAAGTTGATATAATTTTAAGTTCTTGCATTTCTCGCCTGCTTAAATGAATATTTTATTTCTCTCTAGCATTGAATTGTCATTGTAGCTCGAAATATTATTGGTGAAAATATCACGTAGTTCGAAAAATTCATTGCGATTTTTCAAAGAATTGGAAAAATACAATGCATAATATATGTTTTTGTTCCACAAGCTCTTTTCAAGCCAACAAAAGCCATCTTTTTTACATAATTTCAAAAGATTCCATGTTTTCCTTTCTCGAACTTTTTAAATTTTTCGACGAGAAACTTTTTGGCAAGTTGCAGCACGCGAATTTTCCGAACAACTCGCGATATATTTTCTCGTAAAAAGATAAATCGGTGTGTTGCATGATGAATGACTTTATCTATCTAAAAGAATAGAGAGTCAATTATAAGATTTCTCTATACGTGACGTATATAGACTCGACTACTTGTCTCAGGGTATGATCTAACTAGACTTTGGTGCAACTCTAACAAGATTACTCTATGCAGCGTATACACTGTCCTAGATTAACTTTGCACGATCTGGTTTGACCTAGCTAGGGCATCTCTAGTTGGAATAATCTATAACGGACACGAATTGCATTATCAATGATGGTCAGCGTGAAACACGACTCGTCATGTTAAGGGTTCGTTTTAAATTGATTTATGATTTTATGATTCTCTTGATTATAGATTTATGATTATTACTAAATAAATAATTAGTTAGGGTTTAAATATAATCGCCGAGATTTTTGAAAAATTGATTAAAATACAAAGCGAGACAACGTTAATTTTATCTAAATAAACGTATGTCAAGATATCTTTTGGCAAGAGATTTCACACACAATTCGTTAAAGAGTAGAAATACCGGGTGTCTTTTCGCGAAACCGGTCACGTATTACGAGCTTGGATTTTCCACGGAACGCTCTCGCCATGTTAAAAAGCGCGGAACAGACCAGACAAGCAATTAGTTTCCGGCAACTAACTATACTTAGGAAGTAAGTGCATCATCATCGTACCATGGTGCGGAACGTGGGCAATAAAAACTTCCTAACCTCGCAAATTTTCTCGTTGCGCGTAAACAAACCATCGACGACGCCCAGACATGCTGTGCACAACGAAAGCGGCGATGCACACCGAGAGAGAGAGAGAGAGAGAGAGAGCGGTGGATGCATCGCTTCGTTGCACGCCGGTAAATAACGAGCGCAATAACGCTGTCGCGTGCCTCCGATGCATCCCGATCTCACAGAATCGATTTTAAAGCAGGGTCCAAGTAGTTCGGATCGCTCGACATACTTTGAAATGTAGGAAATAGGTAGGTTGAATTATGAATATTTCATCGATGGAAGAAGTGTATTTAGAAGAAAAAAAAAATGTCTACTTCTCTTTCCCCGTGATAAATTGGACGCGCCAATATAATTTTGCATCGAGTGTTTTCAAATTAAGCTTTGAAACATGAATTTTATCACAAGTGTAGATTCTCTTAGCATTTAAAAAATTTTTCAACATTAAAAATTTTCAATATTAAATATTTTCACAACAAATTTTACGTTTTTTCTCCAACGTAAAATGCATTGTTATCATACGACGATTTAAAAGACCATCCGTCCTCTCTCGCTTTTTACTTTTCGCTATTGCAAATCCGAACCTGCGGATATCGCTATTGCAGATGGTGCATGAAATGCACCATTGTAACGTGCAGATCTTTTTCGAATACATTCGGCACGAATGCATTTCTTATTGCGTATGTAAAAAAGATGAAACTATACAGCCAGAGAGATACTGAATTTCATTGGTGGAACGGTCGAATGTACCGTAATCTCGCGTTAATACCGCCAAGTGCGTGTTTCATCGAGCTCGGTACGGTTAAATAATTCGCGCCGAACACTAGGCAAGAGAAATCGCACGCAGGTGGTCGGCCGGTATCGAAAAACCATAAAAGTTCCTCCCCCTCCCCCCTTCCCATCCTCCGCCCTTCCATCTATGGACTGGGATTAATTTCGCGCCAGACCGACACCTTCGCGCTCGCGCATCAATCGAATATTTGAAGGACTGGTCACATATTGCTAACTTGCATACCACATACATACATATGCATATAGATACGTATCTGTGCGCTAACAGACAAATAGATTCGATCACTTTTGCTAAAAAACTGTCAGCGAGGGAAAATACTTGCGCATTTGAAAATTTGAATTCACATCGCTTTTCCATTGATATATGAGATTTAATCAAATCAGCTGTTTCTCCGCAGATGGAATAAAATATAAATGATTTAACTGCGTACAACTTTAATCGATATCAATTATTTGTACGAAAAAAAAAAAAAAAAAAAAAACACATTTTAAATGCGCAATATGTGCTATAAACCAAATCCACAGAGAAAAGAAAAAATTATTACTTGAGAAAATAGATAAATTAAAATTTTTTAAAAATAAATGTTTATATATAAACATTAATACACACAATATATTAATGATACATATGTATAGTATAAATTGTTTTTACAATTTGATACTATTCCCTGACGAGGAATAAAAATATATTTTTATTTAATATCTAACAAATAAAACCTGTTTTTTTATGTTTTTTTTTTTTAGTACTGTATCACGAAAAATGGAAAATATTTGATAAATTTATTTTATCTAATTTTTTATCGCATCAATCATTTTACAATTATATATTGATGTACTTACTATATAAAAGGTAAACAATTTAAAAGAGATAATTTAAAATATTTTTACAGCAATGTATAATTGAATGTAACTCGTGACATACACGACAGATGATCGATTTTTATTAATATTTTTCTATTTAGTCGTTCAAGATTGATGTATTTATGTGTGTTTTTAACACAATGCCAATTTACTGTATACGGTTTGACTTTTCCTCGAGAAAAATAATATGAGCACATGTGTGTATACCAATTCTAACTTTAAATAATCATAAGAAGAAAACTAGCTTCAATATCGACATAAAATTCTCTAGAGCTTCGGGTTGGCACGTGACTATCCTATATCTCTGCACAGCGCATAGTAACTTATTATACTCTACTACTAAATACATAATGTTTCCAAATCCATACCGCTACATTCTCATATGTATAAATTCATACTTTTAACACTATACACTATATAATAATAATAATAATTTTAAATTTCTAAAAAGTAACAAGTTCAAATTTGTTGAATGATAATTTAAAATAAAAAGTTGAATCATTCTTTCATTAATTTTTAAAAATAATACATGCAACAATACCCAAGTTATTGAATGATATAAAAAGCTCATATTTTTTACATATTTAATTTTATTTGAATGCATTCGATTCATAGCTACAAAAATTGTACAAAAATATTTTAAATATTAACATGTGTATATAAAATATATGTAGCGCGCGGGAGAAAGTAATAGACCGTAGTTACTAACAGACCGTACTATCTCTCAATTATTAAAATTTATTTATTTTGATTTTATTCTTTGATGAGACGAGGGGTAAAAAAATATATTTTTATTCAACGTCTAAATAAAAACCATTTTTTATATTTTTTCACTATGTAACAAATAATACAAAATATTTGCCCTGACAAATTTACTTTTATAAAATGGTACATGTTTTGCAACGATTACATAAATTACAACGGTTAAAATATTTAAATACTCTCGAGTGTATTTAACCGCATCCGACAAAATCACGAAAAATTTCTCCAATTTTCTTTACAACAAATGTCCTAAACGTTAAAATATATATAATATCAGCAAAGTTTATCTTTTCTTTTTAATATGCTATCTTTTCCCATCTTTGCAATCTTGGAAAATGAGTAGAGTAAATTGACATAACTTAAATAAATTAAACTACAAATCGCGTTACAATCTCAAAACATAAAATGAAACAATACTATTGCATGACAAAAAATGGACAAATACATACAATCGTTCTTGAGAGTTTCTTATATGGCATGCTTTTTATTTCGTCCACGCAAGCGATACTCCGCGGGCGGGGAATCGAGATCGACGCGAAACTACATTTGGCGACTTCGCTGAACTAGATGGAAGAGTTGTTATCCCTTTTACGCCCTTTTTCTGGTCTCCACCTTTATTTTTCTCACGATTCAATTCCCATCACGTCGACGAAGTCGGAAATTATTCTGCTTGCGGCGCCTAGGAGCAGAATCCATATTCCACGTGATTTCCGCGATTGTTGGAAACTTCGACTTCCAGAGTACGCCTTTATATACAAAACAAAATCAATATCTCATTTTAAATATAATATAATATTTCTTTATTTATTTTCATCCATTTTTTCTCATTGCTCGTTACAAATGCAAAGGCTAAACCGAATTAATTTACTTTTACAAACTAATTATTACGCATAATTGTTTCAATTGTATTTAAACCGATATTTAATATATAATAGATTGCATAATTTATCGAAAAAAAATTTTTTCGATATAAATTTTTGAAAAATATATGCTCATATTTTATTTTAAATTTTTAATATATCTTATTTTATCTACATATAACTTCGGCTCTTCATGATAATAAGATTTTACTACGGTCTTCTGACATCGCGAATTCCATTACTCGTTCTATAATGTAAAACCTAAGCTGATCGACAGATTTAAAATAAATCTGGAACAAACATAATAACTTGAATTTTCTATGTTACAAAAGCGAATTGTACAAAAGAGAGAGAGAAAAAATTCTCTAATGTAATTTTGCTGCGTAGTAATAGGTATGCTGAATTCTCACTTATTGTATATTTATTTTTCATTACGTTCTGAACGCGCCAAGTATTTCTGAATGAGACAAGAGTTTCGAAATTTTTGGTTTACCTTATAATTAGAAATTATTTTATATTTTTGATCGATTTTTTTCTTAATAAATATTTGTTTACAACTGCTACCTATTTTTTATTTTCAATATTAAATGTTTTTTTAATTAAGTTCTACATTAAATATATTTCTAAAATTTTGCAAACTTTTGAGACTTAATTTATTGAAATCTTCTTTTAAATTTTCTATTAGAATTTTTATTCTGTCAAAGTTTAAAGCAAATCTTAATTATAGAGTTTAAATTATCGGATCGAATCATTATTTATCTTCCTCTAATAAAGTGTTCCATCAAGTTTATGTTGTAAGAAATATATAGCATGCTCTTTCATTATATAATTATTTAACTAATCATAAATTAATGGATCTGTTACATTAATACAAAGAAATGTAATTTATTTGGTTATTATATTATAAAAAAAAAACATATGAGGAAAACATAAACTTACCGAAATAGTCATGATTCGAATAGATTATGTTTAAGGAGTTTCAGCGAGAGCGACTCTGAAAACGACATTATTAATCACTTGCAGCTTAAAGTTTTCCGCGATTTCTCATAAATTTCATCTAACTCGCATTCAACAGAGTTAGAGTAACTTGATACTGGGTCAACGATATGTAAGGTGCGAGTACAAAATGTTAGGTGTTCCGTGTGTCGCCGTTTACGTCCTCGAGCATTCTGGAGATTTCGAGTTTCGCTACGTGGCGTACGGAACAAGTACCTGTAATTAAGTCGATTCCGTCTATTCCTGTTAACTTTGATAATTTATTTCGGGACGCACATCCCACTTTGCCAGCATGCTACTAAACTTTAGCTCCGCAACGTTCCTATCCATAAATTAACAAACTTGAGATGTAATTTTTTTTCTTATATATTAAACAATGGTCGACATAAAATATTTGGAGAAAATTTACAATCCTAAATTAATCCTTCGCATATTTTGCCAATTATTTTACATTTCAGAAAAAATAAACACACACTGATATAATCGTTTTTTATACAATCAAAAATTATTTTTAAACATTAGAAATTTCTACATTTATTTTATGAGACATATGTATGTGTATGAAATTTAATCTATAAAAATGTCAGTTTTAATATCTTTAACTCTCTTTCTTTTTCCAAGTTATAAAAATTTTACTTTAGTTAAATAATTGAAACGCAAGTAAAAGAAAAAAAAAAAAAGAAAAATTTAAATTTTGTAAAATGTAAAATTTAGTTTATTACAATTAATATTAAAGGAACATTTTTATCTCGTGTTTTATTTGACAAATTAATTTAATATACAAGATAAAAAATTACAAATATTTTACGACTTTGTATTGTGAGAAGCACAAAGAACTCTATAATTTATTTTCTCTCTATATATATGTATGTATATATATAGTTTCTTCAATTTGTTTGACTATTCATTTTCTGCAATTGAATTTGACTTATTTCAATCTCGGAATAGCAAAGATATCCGAATATTCGAGTGTATTCCAATTTAGCCGCAGCTTCCAGATGCGCGCAATATCGGCGGTTCACTTAGAACGAGGGGAAAAAAATAATCGTTCACCTTCCAGACATGCCTGTTTTAGAAGAAATGCCTTTTACGTGATCCACGATTTTCGCCGCGTCCACAAATTCGAGAATTCATTTGCGTGACAAATATCGATTCTGCTGCGCTTTCGGAGCACCATCCCCCGCGGGGGATGGCTCCGCACCAACTATTCCCCTTATTGCACGTACTTCCCTGTCACGACGTATTGACCCGGAAACCCATATATTCCGATGACAATATCGATGCCGGTCCCGGCCGGTGAGGCCAGGTGCCATGGGTATGATTCTGGATAATACCCGGATCGCGGTGCTATCGAGTGTAAGATTTAACGCGAGCCTTTGGATACCTTCACCCCGAGAGCGTCGATCTCTTCGATTCAACATAGGATTCTCCACTCTTGTCTCCTCTTTTCATTCTTTAACGAGGAATATATACAAAGTTGCGATTAACAGAGTCGCAACAATTCTAGTTTTTACCGCGTGAATTTCTTTAATAAGTGATACTGAGAGATTGAAGGCCTTGATAAACGAGTGTTCGCCGAACATCTTCATAATAAAACCGGCTTATAAAAAATATGAGATTTATAGAGAAAGCTTTTATAGGAATATATTTTTTTGTTGAAAAAATATTCTATCAACAAATTCTTTGATGCAAATGAGTTGAATTTTCTTTAACGATAATGTTCAAAGAACCCTATTTTATCAAAGATTAAAAAGTATATAATGTATAAATTGTATGTATGCAATCTTTTGTACTTGAAATTTTTCTTATTAATATAAAAAAAATCGATAAAAAAAAATGGTTATACATATTTATTTTCTGCTCACATTAAATAACCCGTAAAAGGCTTTATAGCCAGAAGGGCATAAAATTGATCGTAATTAATATTTTACATGTAAATGAACATTGAAATATTCCATAAAAAGATCGTTGAAGTAATTATACATGTACATCGAAAATCCATAAATTTAATCCATCATTTTATCGACAAAAGTGAAACTCAAGGTGAAATTTTAACTTAAACTTAAAACGCTTAGAATTAAATCCTTCAAAGCTGTAATTAAATTCGCTTTCGTTATTTTTATAACTGTTAACGATATCGTTATATTTGTTCGGGTCTAACAATAAGCACTTTTGTCCGCTCGCTTGAACCAAGCTGTCAAGCTTTTTTCATACGTGAGCAATACAGTCGAAATATTTTACAAAAATTGCATGGATTTTTCACCGGAAATATTTCGTCCGACAATTTACAGTTGCTCACGCATTCGCGATTGCCATTCCAATCCATTGGATCGCGATAAAACTTCTATTTGATGGGTAAATGTCCCTCTCACTGGCAACATCAAACTTTACAAACAATTAATCCCAGAGATACCGTAGGTTGACTCGTGAAAGATCATCGACCTGTATTACGTTTCTGTAATTCTTTCTGTGATTGTAGCTTACAGGATGTTCTCTGAACAGGAGTACAATAAAAAATAATCTTGTTGAAAGTAAATAAGGTAACTTCGAAACAAGCGTTTAATTATAAGATGATGAATAGTGTTTAATCAGCTCTTAATTTTTTTCTGTCTTTATATCATTTATCAAACTTAAAAATTACAAACCAGTAAAATATTTAATCATAAGAATGAATATTACAAGTAAGAAAATTAATACGTAAATATATAATGCTTTTTAATAAAAAAATATGGTTTATATTTATAATGAAAGCAACGTATAATTTTATAATTGTGTTACATATATATATATATATATATATATATATATATATATATATATATGTATACATATATACTGTGTAACTTCAGGTTTTTCAAATAACATATTTTCGGAAACATTTTTAGATAAAATTTTTTTTATATATTATATGCGTTCACATTTTTGTTATATAAATATAAATAAATTGTCCAAGCGCTATATTTATTTCGCGAGTTATATTCACATGACACTTTATTATCACGGTCAATGTAATGCGGTATGTAAATCGTTGTTTGTATTTCTGGAACGCCCTATATATCGCATACTAGCGATCTTTCGGTGAAGAAAACAAGCTCGAGATCATCGAGTCTCTTATTCAAGTCAGCGCTTTTGAATTCCTTGCATTTCGTATACGTACCGTAGGACAAAACGTATAAGATTGGAACGTTGAATAAGAGACAGTCGCAGGTCTAAAGAGAACAATAACAGTAAGAATGGCACTTCTGTGTCGAAAAACGACTTTAGGTCGTAGTCGTCGTGATAGAGCTCGTATTGTCATAACCGGAAAATGCTAAATGCTTAAGGGTGAAAAAAGCTTAGGGATGAAACTGAAATGCCATATTATAGTTCTTTTACCGCAATTTTATCCGAAAGAGTAAGCATATAATATATGAGTTTATTTTTATTCTAATATACATACACGTGCAAGAGTCTATAAAGATGACATGAAAATTTTATGCAGGTTTATTCAGTCACACAAGCAACCACGTGCACATTTGTGCAATATAAAAGTAGTATAGTATAAGGATATAATATATTTATTATTACTAAAACTTAATAAAACAAAAAATTATGTAAAATTTTATAAATATAAAAATTCATAATTAAAAATATAAAAAAAGGAAGGGAATAATATGTACATACGAAATACCTATTGTCTTTATCTTTATATTATATAAATAAATATATTTTACAGAGACTACTTAGTTAATTAAATTTCGATTTTATGTGCATTTTAGCAATAAATGCAAATCATTTATAGATCTTTGAGCGCTAAAAATGTTTAAATTTTTTTAAAAAAGAAATTCAAAATTATGTGATATTTATTTCTAATCTTCATTTCTAGATTTTTATTCTTTTTTTTCTATATATGTCTAAAAAAAATTAATGGGAATTAAGGATATATAACTGTATATAGATCTATATATATATATATAGATCTATATACAATATATATATATAATAAATTTAAAATAAATTACATATTTTTATCGATGTAAATTGAATTAATTTACTGAAAAATGTCATTATTTAGAATATTATTGCAATTATTTTAATTTAATACGAGATGATATATTTTCTTAAAGCGTTTAATTTAATATATAAATCTGTAAGTGTATCTATATGTCAATAGTTTTGAGAAAATTTTCTTTGAAAAAGAGTATGACATATTTTCACAAATTATATTCTATCAAGAAAATTTTTCTAAAATCCTGTAGAATTTGAAAAACATCCTTTTCCATCCAGCGCGATCAATATGACGCATTTATTTCATATAGTTCATTTATTTCTCTCAGGTTTAATAGCTCGATAATTAAATTTCATTTCAGCAATCACGCTTAAGCTTCAAACGAATGCGGACCTTTGTATCATTCAGGTCAAATTAATCGTAGCATCTCTCTTTCTCCTTCTCCCTCTTTCTCCCTCTTTCTCCCTCTTTTTCTCTATTTTTTCTATCTTCTCTCTCTCTCTTTCTCTCTCTCTCTCTTTTTCTTCTCATACCGGTCATCGTACATAATTCATACGCCGGATGGGATCTTCCGTACAGCAAAAACAGAAGACAATTTTTTGCTAAGCAAAAAATTAGTACAACGGCGTATTTTTTCAATTTTAATTTGCTCCTATTTTACATCCGGCTTTGTTATGAGTACACTTTCTTTCTTTTTCTCTTCTTTTCTTCCTAAATTTCCAGGGGGGTTCGCACAGGTATGCCGTTCGACCGATCGATCGTATTAAAAATTGCAAGGCCAGAGGCGCCATCGCACCGTGGATATCGACCCGACTATTTTTTCTTTTTTTTTTTTTTGCTCCTTATATAGCACGGGGATCATAATTGATGATACTACGTTGCCGTAACTTTTGGCGCAAATCTCGCGCTTCATTATTCCTGCATTCTATATACATAGATAGATTCATGGGATCTCTGTTATGTATCTGACATTTTTGCGTTTACGGGTTATCGGCTTTACTCTGGTTACTTCCTCTTTCATTCTGTTCCGGTTCTCGCTTTGTTGCATAAAATAATGATGACGGAGAGGTCCTGATGCACAGATGCTAACAGCGCGACGTCAATCTTCCATATCCGATGTATCAGATGTGCCATTCTGGGATTATTATCGTTTTTTGTAATATTTGAGAGGTGTATCGTGTGTATTCGAATATTAAAAAATATAATAAACTTTCAAAGAATTACGTTATTCGATAACTTTTATGACAGAAGTTATAACGTCAAGTAATTTTTCTTACATCTTAAACTTAACTCTGAATATCTGAACACACACACTTTAAATATACTCGATGATATTATTTGATCTCTTCTTTAATATTTTCAATTACATCATTTGATATAAGATCATAGTTTAGAATTTTATTTAGACTCATCTTATAGATATTTATAAGATATTTAATGCTAAACGTCAGAAAATAAAGAAATTAGTTTATAATCCACTCTTAAAAAGTAGAATTAATTATTTTTCTTTGAATTCTGATATTAAAATAGATACATAACTTTCGCTATTTCGACACAAAATTGTTAACTCTCCATGAGAAGGGTTAATAATCTAAAACTAAATTGCCAGAAAAAAATAATATCGTTCCTTTCTATGCAAAATTTATTCGACGAGGTTTACCCAGCGCCCCAATGGAAATAATGTATTCGACGTTTCACACGAACGGCACTTTTACAAAGTTCATACCTCGCTTGAATCCAATTTGCAATGACGATACCGCGGAGAGAAAGATTCATCAAAATTTCACCCTTGTTTAAATATGAGGCGAGAGCGTACCGTAATTATTAAACTGACCGCTGACTAATAAAACCGCAATGCAGCAAGAGTTATTGTCTTTTTGTTTAATTTTTGCCTTTTTTTTTTATTAAACTGCTAGCAAAGTTAGTTGCTAAAATAGATTAATATGTTTTGGAAAAGCTTTCTCTTGACTCTGCACAAATGTACCTGGCCAGCCAGCGGCGTTTTGTTGTTACGTACAACAAAATATTGTATTTGCGAATTTTGTCTAAACATCAACTTTGTTGAGTCGTACAAAATTTCTCTATATTAAATTAAGCGCAGTAGAAAAAGTTTATTTTACAATATAATATAAATTTATAGTAATTTTGACAATTATTTCTTGTATTACGAAAAACGAAATTTTTCGATAAAAGATAGGACCGTTAAATTTCACGATCGCGTTACACAACGTTCTTTTTTATTTCAAAATGACTAATGTAAAAATTGTACAATTTTAAAATTTTATAAAATCTGATGTGTTGTATCTTATTTAATATTTAATTTTAACTATATATTTTCAATCTTTAATAGAGAACGTAATGTTATAATTATATGCTATTACAAAATTTTAGATGCTAATATCGTTTGAAAATGCAAATATAATGAAAGATAAGAAAGAAATTAACGTCGATTCAACATGTATCAAATTTCATTATTCATAGACTATAATCATGTTACGTCATTAAAGAGTTTAATTAACAGCAAAGTATTAATTACGAAACTCTCACATTGGAATATGATTAAATAGTAAAGAACTTGGTGTGTAACTAATAGCAGCTTAGTTTGTTTTTTTTTCTCTATTATCTTTCCTTTGATATAAATTTGCAACTAATTTTTTTTTTTTTTTTTTTTTTTTTGTAATATCTTGATAGAAATTGCATCATGTACCGCAGTTCGTAAATACTTACTGTTATATATTTTATCAATTAAAGCCGATTAAATTTCTTTTAAAGCAAACTCAGCTTGAAACTACCCAAGCGTTTGTTACCGTTACAAGTTATTACTTGATAAAATTATAAGTGTAAAATTTAAATAGTTAATTAGGTCAATTTTTCAGCCTTTTTGCCGAAGAAAAATTATCTTAAAATTCGTCAAAAGAAATATGCATAAGACTTATGTATTATTGGAAACTAAATACGAAATACACATTGAATACATTTTCCTGCATATTCGCTGAGTAAAAAGTGCCAAATTTTCGCGAAATTTAATATCCTTTACTCTTGCGTGGAGGATTGTCGTTAGCATGTTGTTTCCGCGAAACTTGTACAAAAATAAAATAGAAAAACAAGAAAAAAGGAGAATAACAAACGCTACAGAAACCGTTCGCCCTTTTTCGTTGAAAATTTGTTCTCGAGTTCGGCTGTACGCTCGTCGGCCATTAACGGAAACTTCGCGGAAATTCGATATTTCGCGAATTTACCAAATTCTGCCGGTCGAAATTCAATTGCGATTAACGTCAGATACGGAGATATGCACACAGGCGCAAAAAGAGAGCACAAATATCGACACATGACAGAGTGTCTCTTGACAGATGACACTCTGCGCGCCGTACATTCTATATTGTATCGTATTTTTCCTATGCTTATCATTTCATATGCGTTTCGACATTTGATGAATCCTTGGTTATCCACGATATCGATATAATGCCGTTAGATTTTGAACGATTCACGTTTGTCCATGGCTCTATAAATAATTCTGATGACCGGCATTGGAGAGAATAACGTCGCAAAACGCTAATTGACGAGCTTGTGGCTGTAACATGCCTGAAAAAAAAAAAAAAAAAAAAAATGCGACAACACTCGGATGATGTATTGTGCCGGCTTAAAAAAATATCGCTGAGGTAAAGATAAACACAGATCTGCAAACTCGTTTGACATGCAGTCTCTCGATTGCGCTGTTTTCGTCAGAGACAGATTGATATCGAGCAAAGTAAATAGTTGCTTTATTGCTAAATATGTCGTCCTAGGAGCTGCTTTAATATATACTAAATTTGGTATACATTGTAAATATTCAATATATTGAATTAAATTAAAATGTAAATAGATGTAATATAATATAATATAATATAATATAATATAATATAATATTAAAGTTTACATTTGAAAATTAATTAAGTTGAAAAAAAATATAATAAATCCTGCGTTATGTCATATAATTTTGAAAATTATATGTTAAAAATAAAGGATTTAAAACTAAAATTTAATAAAATTCAGTGTATTAATATTAATTTAATGCAATAAATTTCTATAAACATAATGTTTTCTGCATACTGTGATCTATCATAAAGACAAATCAAATAAATTACAGGGGAGATTAATTAAGATTAATTCGCATAGATATGACATTGAAGTCTGCAATTAAGGTCCAATAAAATAATTTGAATACAAAAATAATTATGTAGATGACACAGGGAGAGGATGAAATATTCTCTTCAAAGTCTGTTGGGTTATACTAACTATCTGGGGATATATTGCGGGATACCAAAGATTAATAGCTCCGAAGCTCTTGTAAACCTACCACTCGTCTTTACGCAGATTGTCACAAGATTGGGAAACCGAAGTTAGTAGCCGGCATGCCGTAAAGCGGAGAGTGTTTTCGGATATTTGTTCGCGTTGTGCCCGTTTCACTTAACTCAGATACCCTGAAAACTTATCCGGTGAGTTATGGCGTGAAACTTGGCGGCGATTTTTACGTCGACTCGATCTGTCGTTCGTGTTTCTCACAAGCCAAGTTAGCGGTACGTAAGTTACATCGTAAGAACCTCGATTTCCAAGCAACTGACTCGGTGGTGAAGTGGTCGATAAATTTCGCAAAATATCCCAATTCGTCTTTCGTGTCTATGTTTTTTTACTAGTCCTCCAAGTGTGTTGACTTCGAATGTGTTGATTCTTAAGGCTATCGTTAATCTAATTCTTTAACTCTTTTCCATGATAAATGTAAGCTGGAGAGATGGAACACGATTTCTAATAATATAAAAATGAAGTAATCGAAATTAAATTTACATTTTATTCTCTAACTTTAATAAGAGATTTCTTGACTAATTTAAAATTAATTTGTTGTTAAAAGCAAAATATTGTGAGAAAAAATCTATCTCTCTCATTCCATACAATTTATTATTATTTAATACATAAAATATTTCGCGATAGTAGATATTAAAGTTTAAATTAAAAATCTGATATATTAATAAAATTCACTAGAATTTAAGTAAAAGTTTACCAATCAATTAATTTTGAAATATTTTTTAATATCAAAATTTATTTAAATAATTCGAGAAATCTGTAATTTCAATGTAAACATGTCAGACTTTAGTCATCCGATCACGTTTAGGAATAATTCCGCAATCAGAACACGGGCCAATATGCCAGAATTAATTCCGTCGTTGTAATTCGAGTCGGGAGACGAAAGGATTATGTCCCGGAAAGGAGGAGTAAGACCGTTGATTGAATAGACACGAAATGATGTCACGTGTAACATTGCCGTAGCATTCTGTTTCCCGTGCGATAGAGTGCGACAGGCAACTCGAAAGTGTCACATTATTGAATATTAAAAACGTTGAGCGATATGAAACCGCGAGGCAATTATTACACTCCAGGATATATAACTTGTTCGGTTATTCACCGATTCCACATTGCAGCCGTTTCCGTATTGATCGAGTGATTAACTTTCGTATTGTTTTGAGATATGTATGTATATATACATATACACGAAATATATGAAATTTCTAGAATTTGTGCCTAGTTATTAGCTAAATTCCACAGTCGCGGTAGCCATTCTGTCGTCCTTCGCCGAATCGGTGCTAAACTCGCTCTGGAAGGTTTCCAGAAGTTTTCGTCTGCCTGTCATTATTATTGTATGTACATTTCGTCTGTGCGCGTTATGCGTGAGTATACGATACGATTAAAGTGCCCACGCCTTGCAAAGGATTATACTCGCTATTTTCCATAGTCCCCGATAACCACAACGCGACGCGATGCATAGCTAATGAGCGATCGATAGAAACCGCAATCCCTTCGGCTACGATTACTTGGCCGCTCTTTCATTGAAGCCATCTGTACGCGTAATACATACCAGTTACACGGTTACTCCTTACGATTTGCGTGGCTTTGATGTCTTTGATGTGAGTTTTATGGTAATAGTTTTTTTTTTTTTTTTTTTTTTTTACGCCAATACATAGGATTAAAACGAATAAAAGTTGTACGGTTATTTACATTTCGATCAGTTGGAGAATATTATTGTTACCCAGATTTTCTGCATGCTAAAAATAACATTTTCGTTAAATTCTCTTATCTCGTATATTTAAATTATTTACCATTTTTTATTAATTAGTAGAATTGGTAATTAATAAATTAGAAAAACATAAATGGCCGACTGAAGATAAAATATCGCTTTTATTTATAATTAAAGTGCATTTATATTTGTTATAATTGTGTCGCAATACATGTGAGATATTGAAAATAAACAATTATGATTACATTGTGTATAATCACCATCAAAGCAAATGAGAATCTGAGTGACGCATCTGGCCACTATCTAATCTTCGACTGGTTGCGATATCTCGCGTATGTCCGACAGGGAAGCGTAATGCAAATGACAGTTGGCAAGCAAACGTCATTTCGACTAAACGTGAAATGTGACACCAAAACGGCTGAGAATAATCAAGGATGATGCGATAGACTTATAATTCTGAATCGGCAATCGCATTAGATTGCAATATTTTTTTGCAGTCCATAGAAAAATAAAAATCTTACAATTAGTTTCACGACGCTGGAAATAAAAAAAAAAAAAAATCATATTTTTCTTGGACTCTTTTAATTGTTCGTGTAAAATTTCCATTTTTCTCTATTGGACCTTCTTAGCATATAATATCGAATTGTACGTTTTTTCAACTCGAGTAAAAAACATATGAGAACCATTGCAAAATTTCTTAAGTGAGAAATCTGCGCGCGCGCGAAGAGAAAAGAGAAGAAACGTTGAAAGAGTTTTGAGAAAACTTTTAAAGAATTCCAAGATAACGAGTGTCCCAAGTTTAACTTCAATTGCTGCGCATTTCTTATTTTGCATGAATATCTGCGAAAAGCAAGTGGCGCGTTTCGCGAAGCGAAGCCAGTAATATTCCATCTCAGTGGATGCACTGTTGATATAATCGGACGGTCAATCGTTATCTTGGGGTTTGTCTTGAAACTATGCACGAGAACTGGGAATCGATACGATCGCGTTGTGTCGACTTGGCCATGTCGTCGCCAGTCTAGATTGCATACCGGCAATTCCCAGCGTTTGCAGAGGCAAATGGGATGTACTGATTTAAGATGGGTGCATATTGCATGGTGATCGATGATGATTCGCTACGCAGACCGATTAGGTTAATTGATACATTTTCTGTCGCGTTTTATCGTATATTTTGATTTTATTCTTTCGCAAATGTGCGATATTTTCCATCGCTCCAATGCTCAAAAACAGAAATAATATATTCGATTATATTCGATTTTAATTGGTACAATATGCCATTAAAGAAAACAGCTATTATTTTAACGCACGAAATATGCAATCGCCTCATTAATTTCTATCAATCAATCAGCAATACTCGCGTTTAATTAAGGTTGTTTTTCATCAGAAAGGGAAAATTTCGAGCAATATTTAATTGTGCACGGTTAAATAATCGTTGCGTTGCATCGCTCTTGGCTTATTGCGATAATGATCAACAATTATTATTTGACGAATTGTAAATTCACTTCGTATATGAACTAAATTATTTTACGACGAGATAAATATTGAAGATATCATAGCTTAAAGGACTTTTCGCTCGTCATTTAACATTATCGTCTCTTTTATCATCTTAAATCCATTTCCTAGGGAATTATAATCCAAAGTAATACCCTTCTGCCTGAAATATCATCTCCCTCTTTGTAAAATTAATTTCAAGTAAGTCAGTAGCTCCCGGCGAAACTTCCGACATTGAAATATCTCACTTTTTCTTTTCACTTGGTAAACGAAATGGCGAACGAGTCAAACAGTATTCCATTACAACTCCATTGCTTAGGAATGGCTTTATCAGTTTGCGCACTATTGTTACTTTTAAAATAGAATGCATTTTTTTCAACAAATAATAGTTTTTTTTTTCAACAAATAAAGGAGATATATGAAGATATAAAATTTATATTTAAAAAATAAATATATATAAATTTAAAATATTTTACCTTTTGCTTTTTGAAAATGTAACTGTCAATATATTATTATTATTTTGATATTTAATATTTAAAACATTATAAATGTAGTTTCCTTTTTTGCATGCATTTATCTATTATTAATCTTTTTCTTAACTTACAATTATCTCAGTTGAAATCTTTTCTTCTAGCTAATAAATACTAAAACTAGCAAAATTTGCAATTGTAAATTTTCTGTGCTGTGAGCAACCATTCTACAATACAATGAGACCATTTTTATAACAAAGTGGATATTGCAGTCAAATTTATTTTAATCTAAACGTTGGCGTTTAATATTTGAGTTATACAATTTTAAAACTAAGTACGCTTTTGTATTATATTTTTTTTACATTACATATTGTTATTTTCTCTAAAAGAAAATGCGACATGAAAAAATATTGAAATTGTTCAACAATTCACACAGAGGTCAGAGCTCTTGCATAAATAGAAATATTCATAAATATTCATAAAAAATAAAAAAATAAAGAAAAATAAAAAAATAATATTTCCATAATACTAA
This sequence comes from Anoplolepis gracilipes, assembly GCF_047496725.1. Taxonomy (NCBI): domain Eukaryota; kingdom Metazoa; phylum Arthropoda; class Insecta; order Hymenoptera; family Formicidae; genus Anoplolepis; species Anoplolepis gracilipes. Next base: position 3,735,383 of record NC_132983.1, read on the forward strand.
TGTTAAAACTCTATACATTGTTAATGAAGAATTCTATAAAAGTATAATATTTTTAACATTACTTTACATAGCTGATATCAATATTATTATAAAGAAATAAATGAAAATGCAACCGCAAAAATGAAAAAAGATTTGGATTTGGATTGAAAGTTTCAACACGATGGCTGAAAAATATCAAATGTCAGAAGGGTAAAAACTTTGCGAACGTACGCTTCAATAGTCGGGTCGTCGCGTTGTGACGTCTGCGGTCTTTTCGTCCATCGGGTATAGTCGAACAAACGGATTCGTGAGCCCGCATGAATTTGCCCGGAGAATAGAATTTTCGATCAGCTGGCTATGCAGTGATGCCGGGGCGTCGTGCCTGTCAACGACTTGTACCCGACTTGTCGTATGAATCTACGGATCACATTTCACCGGTTCCATATTCTCGCGTGTAATCACTCGGTTCACCTTTCTAACGACGACTGCGAAGTGTGCATGTCAATTATCGAGAAAAATACTTGCGACATTTCGATCGTTTTTATTTTATTCATGAAGACATTCATATTTAAATTTTCGAGAATTTATGATAAAATCATCACAAGATAGTGATCGATTGTAGATATTTTAATTCATATTACATTTTTTTACATGAGAATGCTATCTATTCTTCTTTTATTATTCAATCATAAAGCCAATGAAATAAACCTTTATTATCGATTACATACATTTATATATCTATTAAGAAAGAAATTTGCTATTATTATCGATTTCACAGAATTCATAATTTACAAAATTATTAAATTTAATTGCGTAGACAAAATTTTGTTTTTTCAATTTTGGTGCAAAAAATTATAATTATTAAAGATGCACGAGTTGTTTAAATCTTTAATATAAAATACGAGAATAAAATGATAAACGAGAAATGGTGGGTTAATTAGAGACATAAAGTATTTTTAAACAGGTTGCGGTCTTTAGCCGATAAAATTTATAACTTTCTCGAGGAAGTCTTTTTACATTACTTTTAAAATATGAATATTAACTTTAAAATTTTATAATGAACAAAATGACTGATTTTGAAATATTATTACAGCAAACTTATTTTCTGACATAAAGTTCGTATCATATTTGCTTGTACAGTTTTTCTGTCATATTGTTTATGTAATGAACCAATAGTTGTGAAATTGATACTACTTACACACACAGCATTACATGCATGGTTATTGCTAAATTGACCGTTGCATTAACAGTTACTATTTATGCTATTCAATTCCGCAAAACCCATTATCGACGTGTTTACATAACAATTGCGATGTAATTAGTCTTTATGCATAGAAAAGTAGATGACCTGAGCAACATTTAAAATTGCATCAATCGTATTTTTTACTAGTTGACCAATGGAATTATTCCATCGGGGTCATCTCTTTGTCTAAATAACACAATTAAAAAATAATGTATTTAAAAAGCATCGGTTTGTTAGTAAACATGCATATGTATGTCACGCAGCGTTTATTTTCTCTGATATTGGTAATACCAATTTTTTTAGTCATTAACCGAATAAACCTACATATTTATCTCGAAATGTATGTCATACTTTGTTTTTCCATATATGTATAATAATTAATTAATGTAACATGATAGTAATGTATATAATTTCATTTATTTCACACTTTGAAAAGTTTTATTCTAAATATTATATAAATTCAATTTATATAATTAGCATGTACAATTTCAGACCGGAAATATATTCATATCGGAAATATATCAGAATATATGTACCTATTATATACATACATGTATTCGCATGCACGTTATTTTTATTAGTTATATATATATATATATATAGAAAAATTATGATATAAACCTTTTTGAAAATATGAAAAAAGGGACCCATATCAATTTTATCTTACACTATCGTTTTGATCTTAATTCGAGATAACATAACATAACATTATTGTTATTTGAAATCTTTGATATCAAACTACTCGTGATAATTATATTTATATTAATAAACGATCGATTTAATCTCGAAACGAATTACTGATATTATTGTATAGGAAATTGCATTTCTGATCTGTGTTTTACGCACGTGTAATCGAATAGCTGAAAGTTTTGAAATTGTCTTGTCAGAAATAAGGTTCCCTCCGTCAGTCACAACTTATTACATTATCGACGTCGTCCTCAGTACTGTATTACGTTGTAATATACATAGCTCGTCAAAGGTATACATTGTGTATTCGGGCATGTTGCAAGTTCCGTATGAGAGACGTGCAATGACTTCCGCCAAATCGATTCGTATATTATTTACCGGACCGACCTGCATAGCGTCCTCTCTTTGGAAATAAATTCCGATACTTTAGAGCGGAAGCTTTCCATAAGAAAAAATATTCAGAATGTTTTTTTTTTTTTTCCGATTTTGACCAATCTCCGCAGGTTTTTAGGATGAACGAGACAAGTTATCTTTGAATTTTATTGTTGTTATTATTATTCATGATTAGAGATTAAATATATAATATTACAGAAAACTATAAAAAAAAATTGAATTTTGGACATTTTTAAAAACACGATAAATAAATATTATATCCACAGACAAAAAAGAAAAAAAGAAATTTCTCTTATTTCTGATAATTTTTGATATATCTTTTCTAGTTTAACTCCAAAATTTAATAATAAAAAGAAAAATGTGTTTGACAAAATTACACGCTTCTGTTCCACAAATATACCAAGTTTTCATCAAGTTCAGAGCAAGACAGTTCGTGAAGATATAAATCAGAGCACCGCCGTGCGATCTCGTCTGTCGTGTTCGGGAATAGATTAGTAAATGTCAGAGCTGAATGCGAAATGCTCTTTGAAGATTCAATGAAGGATGATAGATCCGGTAGATCGCGGTAATGCTCCGACAGCCGTTGAAAGTGGTTGCACGAACAGATGCGCGCTCAGACTTGGCTTGAATTTCCTTCTGTCTGTGCAAGACTCGAAAATTCTAAGAATCTCGAAAGAGTGTCTTTTCTTTAACCCAACGTAAAATCAAATACAAAATAATCGGTTTAATAAAGTTACAGTTAAAGTTAAAGTTATTTTTATTAATTACTAATTTATATCGAATCGACGACAATCGAGTTTATGAATTGATAATATTGAGAGACGGATAGCGGAGAGCGAATAAAGGATCAAAGAGATAAAAAATTATATAAAAGAAAAAAATAAGCTAAAAATAATGTATAATTCAACTTAACATATTTTACGTATAGAGAAATATATGATTTACTTTAATTAATTATCAACATACTTACTCGATTGCGTCTTTAATTTGAATCTAATCGGCAAAACTTTTTTTATCACATATTTTAAAAGTATTAGACATCAAGATTTCAACAATTATAAATTTTGCTCTACCGAAGCCTCGAGGAAACGCGCTTTCAGCACATTTCAGACTTTTCTCCACAGTTTAATTATTATTAGCGTGTTTTACGTTAATTAGATTCATAATAATAATCGGAAAAGATATAAGGGAATTTTAAGGGAACGATTAGAGCATAATTATATTTGAGAATTTATATTTGACCTCGCACATGGAGGGAGAAGGTTAATTTTTATCTCGTCACTTCCATAATATTTTCTGAAAACTCGATTTCACTTCTAGATCGATTATGATTTAACTGATGTGAAATGAATTGTAACTCTAGCATTTCGTGCACTTAATTAGGACTCCTGTTGTTCGCTATAATATGGAGACGATCCGAACAGCTCTCCGCTAACCGACACCACCGTGTTTTGCTACTCCTGTTTACGGCTATGTAGCACGTCGTCGTAGAATGTCCCGGATTTGCGGATGGCATTCCGTACATTCCAGGTTGTACCGACCGAGATTTAACACAGTGCTTTAATCCAAAGCAAATGTAACTATATATTTAAACAGTTGTCAGTATTAGATAGCCGCCGTAATCTCGAATAATCTGTTGACGAGTACTATTAACTATCCACATACCAAGCATACAATTGTGCTACGCTTCGATACTATCATATTCCTTCGCTTCCAGTTATAGTATTACGAATTTCTCATAGGGGAGATATTTGATAGCAAAAGTTTTGGTCCAATTTTTCAAGCTAAAAATTGGTAATAAAATTTTTGCGTTAACTTCATATGGAAAACTTCAATGGAAAGTTAATGGAGAATTAACTTCCAAGATAGTTAGCTGGGAAAATTGGCTGAAGTTACGACGAGCTCCTTTTTAGTTTTTCCTCCTTCTCTTTCTTTTCGCAAGATATCTGTGTCAATAAACGTAAAATATAATAAAAGTTACTTAAGACGGACCAATCTCGCGGTAGATAGATTCAAAGATGCGATATTTCGCGTATCTAAAAAGAGTGCATAAGAGACATTCCGTTTCGTATTTGATAGCGCTTTATGAAAGTCGTGTATATTTACACGAATCACTTTTTCTATTTACATTTCTACGTCCCTTCCGCGGGGAAGGAGAGCATCCCGTGTTTATGCGAATTTAGTATGGGACGTACCGAAATAGAACGCGCTGAATAAGTGTTGTGAATCTAAGTTCTCGAATTCAGCTGAGCGCGAACTCGAAGCACGTGCACAACTCTCCTCCTCCCAATAGCTGTGCAAAACTATTCGAGATCGCATTTGAAGTAATCAAAGATCTGAGAACAAAGACTTAAATAGAGATCAAGATGAAATTCAAGAGAAATTATAAGATATTCGATAGAAACGCCACTTATATATATATATATATATATATATATATATATATATATATATAATGTAAAATAATAAAAAAAATATATATATACATAATATTTTTTTATTATACAGACGAGATCGCACGGCGGTGCCTCTGATTTATAATCTTCACGAACTGTCTTGCTCTAAACTTGAAAACTTGGTATATTTGTGGAGCAGAAGCGTGTAATTTTGTTAAACACATTTGTCTTTTTATAATTAAATTTTGGAGTTAAACTAGAAAAGATATATCAAAAAATTATTTATGATATATATATATATATATATATATATATATAGGCATTTACTAATTATATATATAATAAAAATATACATTAAATTATCTTAAACTATCTCTTTTGTTAATTTTGTTTAAAATAGACCGACAAAAAATTTGACGAACAAAATTACATATTTAATTTTTTTTATTATACTTTAATCTCATTATATATCTCTCTTTTATATTATATTAAAATGGAAATTAATACATAATACGTAAGAATGATAATTATTTGATAATTAGCTTTTTGCTCTGTGAAAAAGGTATTAATGACAGAATCAATAGTTTGAAATATTCTATATAATTCTCACATAATAATTGTAGAGCGTTCCAGGTTAGTCGTATAGAAATTCATTGTCTAACTCTCAGATATTCGATTGATCAATGGAAATGCTATAGTGATGAAATATGTAGCGTTTATACAGAGATATTTAGCCCCGTTCCAACTTCTCGATTAATAATAAGCTAAATAACTCGAAGTGATTTATTACAAAGAGCAATTCAGAATCATAGTAAACACACACGATGCTGATCCATGCATATTAAAGTATAAATTTCCGAATAGCATCTAACGGAGAAAATGATTGATTAGCAGTTTTTAATAAACCCGCGGGATACTTTACTACTGTACACAATTGCGGTTTTTCGATTGTCGGATAAAAAGAAAGCGGTACGAAGGAGAGCTTGTAACATTAAACCGACTTGTAACATAAAACCGCTTTCGTTTACTCGGCTCCTCAAATTACTGCTCTCTCCGTGTCGCGTCTAGGATCGTCGCGATACGACAGCGAACACGTGCAGCGATGCTATCGCCGACGGTGTCGCTCGTCAACGTTACACGCGACTCTCGCGCTTTCCCCGTAGCAGCAGGGTGTATTGTAACTATATACGAATACACCGCATTCCGACGATCCGGCGTTCAGTGTTACGCGGTGACACAGTATATTGACTGAGGGTGGATTGCGCGCCTCCTCGTCCCCCGACTGATTTGGCGCGGCTGCGCAAATCTGGGGCCCCTAGCGCGCGCGACGCGGCCGCGGCCGCGGCCGCCGCGCGAGACTCCTCTCCGTATACCTTACCCATTGCTTTCCCTGCCTACGTATCGCACGTATAGCCGTACTTTTGCCTCTTGGCCGCCACCGCCACTGTTGTCGTCGACGTCGACGTCGACGTCGACGCCGTTGCCGTTGCCGTTGCCGTTCTCTCTCCTCTTGACCGTCCGTCTCTGTCATCCGTTACCTTCTCTCTCTCTCTCTCTCTCTCTCTCTTTTATTTCTTCCCCTTTCTCAGCCGTTTCGTTTGCTCGATCGCTCTTTTCCCGTTTCTGCACACGTGATGCGCGTGCGACAAATATAATATACCGCGGTAAAAGCATGTCGACGACAGACTTATTGATACGTCGGTGCCGGCCCGCGCGGAGATAACGCGTTGCCCCGCACTGTGCGCGGAATCGACGCGCGTGATCCGACCGCGCGCGCGGCGGGAAGCGGGAATTCGCCAGAAGCGAACGGAAGCGGGTGACGCGAGGAAGTATCGGCGCCGGAAGGTAGAGGAATCGTCGTTGTGGGACATTGCACAGATCTGGTGGTGAACCGCGCGCTCTCTCTCTCTCCCGCGTCACGCGTGTATTTCTGCATTTGTTTTGTATGTGTGCGTGTGTGAGAGTGTTTGCGCGCCCATCGCGCGACGTCGCTGCGCAGATAAGCGTCCTTTTTTTCCCGCGGAGGCTATATATGTGAGATATATGCGTGTTGGAAACGTTAAATAATCAAGTGAGACCGTTGGGGCTGAGCAACACCGGTAGTGGGTGGACAGTTTCTAGGTTTGTGGGTGGTCCGTCGTCGGCTTCATCGGACCGGCTCGTTTATGTGATGTGAACGTGGTTTAATGGTTGATCCGCTAAAACTCTTCTGGGTTATTACCAACAGCACCTACCTAGGTACGTTTCTTTCGTTGTGTAAAGAGTCTGGCCGGGAAAATGGGACGATTACGCGTCCGTTTGTTTATGCGTTGAGTGTGTAGGTGTAATTTAAACCATTCCAGCATTGCGCGTAGTGTGGAAAAATCGCTAGTGAAATGTAATCTGAGTGCAGTCGCACTATGCGTGATTGCATCCCATTTTCTCTGCAAGATCTTTAACATGGTGCATTAAGTGTGTCGTCATTGAAATTGTGTTAATTATTCGTAAAAGGTAGTATTAATATTTTAAAGAAATCTTGCTAGGGAAGAAAGGAGAATTTTTTATAACGTTTCGTACATCCCTTTCTGTGGATAAAATTTTATTATATAACGATATAATAAATTCGTTATAATAAATTTCATTAAACGCACGTCTTCGGAATTATATTTCATTATCGAGACTATGATGCAGCTGCCAATTTCTGAACCATTTACTTCTTTACGTAAACCGTTAATGATACGAATATATTCGATACTCATTCTTTTAATAGCTATAAATAAACAGCAAAGCTTTTTCAATCTCAGATGCTTTCAGTTACATAGAAATATACAATACGCAATAATATCGTATTCAAATTTAATATGATAAAGTGGGAAAAGAGGGAATAAAATGATCTTTTAGAGATTAATATTACTGAGAGGAAACAATGTAAAATATCGACGTGTACATAGAGTCTGTTTGAAGCTTGATTACACGTTTGATACTTCCGCAATCTATCCTGCCGTTACATATCCCGTTCGTAACACGATCACAGCGGGAAGAGAGATATTTTTTGCAACGCGCGAATCGACAAAAACAACAACCTCGTCGGCAACTCGCGGAATGTTGCCGAGTGGCATCGACGGGGAAAACTGATGGCAGGCGGCGCCGAAGCCACTCCGCTTTGTGAAATTTGCTACTGCATTTTGCCGGTTTCGTTTTTGCTCATCGAAGAAGAGAGGCTACGAATTCTAAATATTTTTTTTCTTTTTTTTTTCTTTTTTTTTTTTTTTTTTTCTTTTTCAGATGTTTAAAGAACCGCATGTCTCTGGTTCCGCACCGGAGCTTGACTTGACGATCTCGAATTTGAAGTCTCTTCCTCGCGTAATCGCGAAACTTTGTAGCAGTCGCGAAACAAGGGTGCATTTTCATGACAAACGCGATGCGACGTGTCGCGCATTTTGCATGTGCGTCACGCACACCATGGCAAATTGCTCGCGCGCGATCTGGCGAATTAAATACACGGCCGCGGGCGCGAAACAAGAGCGCGTTTGATTCAGGGGGAAATCAAGTCAGTGCCTTCCTTCCGCTTCCCCATATCTCTGTTTTCCTCGCGAAATCACATCGCCGCCTCTGCAATCGAAGCTGTGCAATCGCGCCTCTCTATATTCAAGCGGTGCACGCGGTTATTAAGAGTTACGTTCGGGATATATTCAGAAGCGACTGCTAGAGAATGGATGTACGCGGAGACTGCAGTCCATTTCCTCCAATTTCGTCGCTATACAATATTTCCAACTGCGACGACCGATGGGAGTTAACGTATTCCGCATAGTTCTCTCTGCGACAAGTGTTCTTGCGCGACAGAGCGCGATGAAATTGCGCTTTGCGAAAGTTGCGAAATTTATTTCGATATTCACATTTCGCGTTTCGTCTCTCTCTCTCTCTCTCTCTCTCTCTTATTTTTTTTTTTTTTTCTAGATTACATATTCATATTAAATCCTCGATTACGCCCGATCAACGAATTATTAAGTTTCGTACCTCGATGGATTATTAAGAATTTTCCGAATATCTCTCTGCGGATCGTTATGATCGTTATGATCCTTTCAGTTGTAAATTTCGTTTCCGACCGTAACCACACGACGAGAAAAGTCGGTGCATTCCTATGAATACGAGAGAATGCAATATGTTTGGCAAAACGTTTTACGCAAATTAACTCTGGAAACGATAGTCGGTCCCGCGCATCTCTCGTTGCCTCTACCGGAATACAGATTGACGTTGAATCTTCGTGCCGGATTGCCAACAGGTGATCAACGGGTTAACAAGCGGGGAAGCGTTTAAGTTGTAGAAGGCACTCTGCCAGTCTTGGCTTTTCACGAGCTATGCGAAAAGTTGGCAGGTTGTCTGAACTTTTTTCTCTCGTTCTGCGGCAAGTCATTATCGGATGTACGCCGGTGCTCGTTTGCCCTTTCGAAAGAGCCACCGTAGGATCACCGCTCGTTCCCAGTGGAAATTTATCTCTCCCTCTCTCTTTCCCTCGCTTTATCGATGAACTTTGCACGCGCTTCACTGAAAAATTTCACCGTAGCAGGAATATCGGAGCACGATCGCGTTTTATCATATAACCAACGTATCGACGGTCATCTTGACACAGGGCTTCTTTACAGATATGCGCGAGGGAGAGTTAAAATTTAAGCACGTTCTCCATTTAAATTCGGCCGATAATTGTGCCCGGTCGACGTTAAGCCGTCCTAAATTTTAAACGCAGACGGCGCACAGCTCGGGCTTACCGTCATTTACCGAGAATTTGCCGAGATATATCGTTAGCGCAAGAAACAAGGAAGCGAAAGAGGATGTCTTGTATCCTGCGAAAATTACTGAGAAGGTACAACATATATACTTGTAATTATTACAATGCTACTATTGTGACAAAAATTTGTTAATGATAAAAAATAATAGCTTACAATAAGAATAAAGTTACTTTATCTTTCAAAAAAATTTATAATATTAAAATATAATAATTGAGAGAGAGAGAGAGAGAGAGAGAAAGAATTCTTTTGTCATATAAATATAATGGTACAAATTTTCCCGATTCGCTCCCGATTTAGGTCATTCGAAATTTTCATCCGACTCTAGTCGTTTAAAGCAGCTTGTTCTGCGATTCGCACTTGTTTTTTCGTTATTTCTACCTTTTTTAATTTGTAAAATTCGGTCGGTCGAGAGATCGAAATGAATTTGCCAGCATAGTCGAGATTACGAGTAGGTATTGGTGCGGTATTATTGCTGCACTACCGATCAATACTTTGAGCACAATACGCTCTTCTCGGTAAATCCGGAAGTTGCTGTAATTTCGAGAAGTAATTTTACAAAAATTATGTTCGCGACGGAGAATTTATTAGCGTCACAAATTAATGTTGGCCTTTAATCTCCTCGACATCACTGAGAAAGTAATCCAGAAATTTTTGTCAATAATCTCTTTCGTTATATATGTTTCTCTTTATTAATTGTCAATATTAAAGTTTAACAAATGTTTCGTTCAGGTAGTTCTCGCAACAGTATGCTTTATTCGCTGCTACAGTTTTATAACTTCCTAGTTTCCTGGTACTAAACATAAAACTACATTGATAGACAATCACTTTACGCCATCTCTCTAGGGCGTTCATCTAAAATCCTATTCACCCGCCAATTCCATTCATTCTCCCATACATATAGTCCTTCTTTTTCCTTAAGCTTGTCCTTTCGCTCCGGGTGTTAAAACGAGCCGGAGAAAAATCGCTACCGGTCGTTATCCACAAAGTACGCGGCAACAGAATGACGACAAAAATTCAATACCCAGGTTGCCGTTTCTTCAGCGAGAATTTCCTACATGTCGTCACCACGAAAGGGCGATTCTTTTCATGATACAAACGACCGCACGCAGTAGTTTCGTCAATCGGCCAATCGGCCAATCGGATGGCATCGGATGCCGCTTTCAAAGGGTTTCGATACACCTATGCACACACGTGCGTCTATGTGTATGTGTGTATGTTGTGTTCGATTGGGCGAGCAATTGAGGGTATCGTTCCATTGAACGAACGGAAAATCAATCCAGCAGGCTGGTAATTACGTCGTACGCGAGCCTCGTCGAGGTATTCGACCGAATCGCAGATTTATATCGAGACAAGCATGTAGAGACATGCCATAGGGACGTTTTGTACACATCCACCCGCGACCCACGGATTTATGCCGTCGGGTTATGGCTATGGTTAGGTTATGGCTCGGCTGGGGCGATGAATGATTCCCGTCGGCGACAGCGGCCGAATCATAGGCATGCCGCGGATGACACGCATAGCATAAATCTCGAGGGTTCGCGGTCGAGTCGCCCGATCGTCAGATAGGTGTAACGGCAGCTCGTCAAAATTGTTATCGTTGCTCGTGTAAACGAGACGTTAACACGATAATAGCGAGCGCCATTTACTTTTTTTTCTTACGTATCGCGTAAAATTCAAGTGTGGGGAAAAAATTGGGATTCATTTTTTCACCTGACTGTTTCTCAGAATACCTTAATTTTTGCAGACCTTTAATTTTTAAAAATTAAATTATATTTTATATTAATTTATGTACATGAAATATATTTCTCTTGAAAATTTGCGAAGAAACCGTTCGTTTACGAGTTAAAAGTTGAATAACTTTGTCCGCAAACTATATAATTTTTGGAAATGGAAGAAGGATTAATTAAAAAAGTCTCTTGTTTTTTTTTTTTTTTTTTTTTTTAATTTGAATAAACTTTACTTTTTCAGACTATCGTTTAAATCTAGAATTTTATTAAAAATTCCCGAAATAATTAATGTGTCAGATATCAAATAAAATAAACATTTGTTACTACATGCAATGCAAAGTTATATTTTTTTAAATAGTTTCTAACCGAAATTAATTATTGAGAGAAAGTATGGTAGAATCAAATTGGACTGAAACAATGCGACCAACACGTATAAATAACAATAAATGAATTATCACGCGCGTTTATTAGCGCAGCACTGTTGATTAAATCCGTCATAATGTCAAGTACGATGTCTGCCGGTTCATCACCGTTTCTTTGCGATTGAAAACGACGCCTCGATGTCATTAAGCGGAGCAAACAAGCTCCTTGAGCTTCTTCATTTTCCTCCCGTTGCTTGCGCCATCGCTTAATAAACTTCAAGATTCTTCTCGTGAACTCGCATTTATTTTGCTCGATCATGCATCATTCTCGCTCCTATATTCATCCAACCCCTTTCGATTCATCGTGTTTGCGCACGGCTGATTACTTCTTTTTTTTTTCCCTTCAACGTGCCATTCTGTCCCTTATACGTGTATTTGTGTTTTCATTCGTCACGTAGTGCCAATGTTACGAACAAAGTGAGATTTAATTCTTTTACCGTGTGTATTTGCGTGTGCAAACGCAATTTTTTCCCTTGATTTTCTCATCGGCTTTCGTCTCGCCGTCTCATTTATCGAGTATTCACGTCGACTGTGACGAAAGATTATTATTCTCTCTCTCTCTCTCTCTCTCTATCTTTCTCTCTGCTTTTTTTTTTTTTTTTTTTTTGCATTTCCGTTCAGTTTCTTTGCTCGATCTCCGTCGTGTCTCGTTTTCTGAGTCAGGAATCCCCGTAAGTTTCGAAATAATCCCTTCATTTCTGACGAAACTGGCGCGTCTTTGTCGGCCGAATGGAATCAACTTCTCTGTAAAAGTCCACTCGATAGATTAAAACTGTGCTTTGTTAAGAGCTTCTGTTTAACTGACAGTCCGTTATTTTAGCGCGACATTTATTAGAGGATCCACCAAGCGCGCGTACCTCTTTTGTCGATCATAATTGACTTGTCAGTTACTTTGTGCGACCATCGCTTCATAACGGAACTTTTCTTCGCAACTTTTTTCCTTTTATGAGGGAACGTTGTCCTTTGTTGGGACCAAGTTGTCACTCAATTCGAATAAGCCATATACAAGATTACAGAGTAATTTATAATGCTGTTGTTAATGTCAATATTAATCTTTCAGTATATGATGTATATTTCATTTTAAATATGTATTTTAGAATGTTGCAGTTTTTTAATGTATTGTCATCCCTTTCTTTTTTAATTTTCATTTTTATAATATTTTTAAACATAATAGCTTTAAATCAAACGTTTCGGAATACAACATTTAATTATATTCGAACAAAAAGATTATACACAACATAAAAATGTTTTGAAAATGTTATTACATGAAAATTTAATTATTTAAATGGTGAGGTAACTTTATATTACATGTGTCGTTTCTAAAACGGAGTATAATCTCGCTTAAAAGTATCGTCATCTCGCTCTGTAATTGTATTAAATTATTCGCTCGATTATTTTATCATTAGTACTCCTTTATCTGTTAATTGCGCCGCAGTAATTCGCACAATGATACTAGATGCAAATGCGAAACGTTAGCGGCATAAATAATAATTTCTCACGATTAACGCGGAACTTTTCAAGTGCTCGCTCTATAACTTTCGCGCCGCAATTACTGCAAGGACTAGTTTTTAATTTAAAAATGTAAATACACGACGTTGTCTCTATCTCACTTTCAGAGACAAATGCGCACATGCGCGATAATAATATAATATTTTCCTCCGAGAACAAGCGTTCTGACTTAATTATACACAAAGCGCGAAGGATACGAGTTCTCGGCGTGTTAAATAAGAACGTAACACAATCAGATATAAAACATGCATATGTTTCTGGTTTCTAATTCATATCCGTAGGACATTCACAGAAATTGTCCTTTTTTTTGATAGAGGCCTTAATAGAGGGCTTATTATATTAAGAAATATACTGATAATTATTATATTGATGTTGAATATTGACGATGAATCAATAGTGGAATTAATAATGAAATTATTTAATAATGGTTATTAAAATTATTATTAGAACAGGAGAAATAATCAATATTAACTAAATTAAATTTGATAATATTATATATAATAAATTAATTTTCCGATTAATTGACAAAATATTTTATTTTGAAATAAAGACAAACAATACTCTTCTATTTAATTTTAGCACAAATTTAATTCAAAAATTACAAAAAATCGAACAATAAAATAATATGTGAAATTTTTTGGAAACATTCTATATATAAAATATTATACACGTGAGCTATAACGTAATCATGGATCTATGTTGTTGTTACATTCGTACTCTCCATTTTCGCGAGATTGACCTGCTGCTTAATCAGTAAATCCGAAATTTATGAACGCGAGCACAATACTACGAATGGTCAGCTGAGCGCTTACAAACATTAACGGTGCGACATGAACAGCATGCATAGAAAGCGATGCATAATAGATAGCATATAGAGGCAGCTTCATTCGTACATTTTCCATTTTATGATTTGCAAGTCCTTGTCAATAGAACGTATTTACATTCATACACATACATAGTTATATGACAAATATGAAACTGTACACTTTAACTTTCTCTGCATTTTTCTCTTTATCTCGATTTATCTCTCTATCTCTTTGGGGATTCGCGAAGGGATTCATTCTATTTGAATAAACTCTAATTCTCATAAATGTCTAAAGGAATTGTCGCCTTCTTGATTTTCATCGAAGAAAAATATACGTTTCATTTATTTCAAAATAATCAGTAAAATAAATAATAAATCTAAAGGCTGTGATACAGTAAAATATTCTTTTACATATTTTTGTATATGTATATATTTTAAAAATTCCATTATTACTTTTTTTATAATACAAAAAATTTTTTTGAATAATATATTTTACGCAGCGTATAACGATCAAAATTATTAAATTCTTCAAGAAATAAAATAAAATTTATCGACGATATATATATATATATATATATATATATAAATTTTGTAAGGGTTTTAGGAACTTTATACATATTTAATTTTTTGTTATTTATTTCCCAAAGTCGATTTTACCGCTCTCACTCTAAATCAAAGTATGTACGACATTTATGGAAGTTGAGTAGCGAGAACTTTTGGTCACCGTTAGTATGAAAATATTATCTCAATCCGTCTCTCCCTCTCTTTTTCTGAATGCTTGCAACGTGTTGCATAATGCATCATCCGTCACAGCGAAACGAATGCGCGAGTGCATCAAGTGCAGTCTGATCAAACAACAAAATGCGCAGCGGACTATAAAATGCCTTTTTACCACGGAAATCTTATATTTATCCGACAGCCACACATACATATACACGTCACGCCATGTTACACACGTAAAAGGCCGTCCATTGTGCGAGACGGCGATAATAAATTCTATTTATTGCAACGCTGCTCTGGACGAGATAGTGCTGGAAATCGTTTCACAACGAAATTGGAACAAAGTATCGTATACATTATTGTATCGCTTGTAAACGCGTTGCGCATGCGCTCGCAAAAAGACTATTAATCAAACCCTGTTGTATTGTAGCAATTATAATCTAGGTATGTCTATGATTTATTATCGATACGCAGAGTTTTACTTCTTAAATATCTCTTCAAATTGAGACAAATTAATTTCAGCTTTATCCTTTGTTCATACATGAACAGAAATATACTCTACATCGAGAATTAAAAGTATTATCATATACTGTAAGGAATATATATATATATATATATATATATAAACTGTTTAAAAATCAGGAAAGCGTAATTTTGCATTACGGTTTTTGTGCAAATATTAAATGCACGAGCTGTATTTTGAAAACTTTATTATGAATATGTATGTGTGAGATTATAAATTTTGTAAAAACATTTCTTCCAGTTAGCTTTAATTAAAGTACACTTGACCCTTAACTCGGTGTAATATTATCTTACTAGCATTTTAGCGATAGAAAATCCATCGTCATATTCATGCCTTAAAGATTAAATTATCCAAGTCTAAACATTTTCGTATTTTACAGAAATAGCTTTTGCAACAGAATTTATTCTACCTTTAGAAGGATATATCGTGAGTTTGGTCCTCGATACTAGATATATCGTCGACAGAAAAAAATATATCTCAGACACATTTGTCGCAAAGAGAAATTGTTTTCACGTGTTTGCAGCATCAAGATTTGAGCTCACCAGACTTAAATCGGTTTTATCTCTGAAATATTTAGTAAAACGATTCCGCGGAACGATGAATCGAGCGCGATAAATCGATAATGCCAACAATTAGTAACGTCATTTATTTCGCGCGTCAAAATGGCACCTGGAATAAAACCTTATTTCTTTGAGGGAAACAATTAGCCGAACAACCGACGTAGTTCGCTTTCTCGTGAAAAATATAAATGGTCTAAACACGTCCCGTGTGATAGGTGACACATTCTCGCAGTTCTTTTATCACTTTTGATTTATGACGATCTATCCAAAAAGGGGACACATCGCTCAATCTGGTTCACTTTCGGCGTTCATACATTTGCATTACTCGCAAGATTGCGATTTATGGCACTTTGCATGTTCCTTGAGCCGTAAAGGAGACACTCCTTTTTATTCTTTCGATCGAGTACTATCAATATCTCGCTTTTGAAAAGCCTGCTTTTTCGCTTAAACGCATTGACTATGAGTGCCATTAAAAAAGTAAAATGTACAATCGATCATAACTCAATCGCGTGGATCGATAGGATTGAAAAGATTGTGAGATCACGAGAGCCTCAGAAAAAGCTGTACCTACAATAATCGTGCTTCTTTCACTATGTTTATGTATATATATATATATATATACACACTATATTTTTTTATTTATTCATTCACGATCTTTGCATTTAATATGCTCACAGAATACAGAAAAAAATATTGAGATTGAGTGTTACAGTTCGCTCTAGTTACAGTAGGAACTCGCGTTTGCAAAGATTTTTACATACACTCGTGGTTTTAACGAACGATATAACAATTAACAAGTCATTTTGTCTACGTCTCTAAAACGCTCATGCTAACGATAAAATCTTGTCGAGCATGAATTATTCTTTCTCTCTCTCTCTCTCTCTCTCTCTCGCGTAGGAATGCAATTATCCACCGCGTTTTAACGAAGAAGCTGAACGTTGGAAAAGAGTTGTCTGCTTTGTACGTTGCGGAAAATTTCATTTACGACTACGGGAGTAAAACGAGCATGGGATTAAGAACCGGCAGGATTAATGTTAAGTACCGTACGGACGGGGCCGGATTCGAAAGAAATGCTATTGTGCGGAATTCTGCTATTATATCGAGGTGCACCGAAAAAATTCCGGCGAGGTACTGCGAGTGGATACAAATTGTACATATTGTATCTTCCTCGACCGTAATCTGTCGGGGTGTGTTTGTACAGGTGCATAAAATATGCTACCGTAAAACCGCAAATCCTATTTACGTAACGCATTTCCGTCGTGTGGATTTACGGGAACACCGGGCGACGCCGTAAGATTAATAGACACACGAGCTGAAAACAAAGAAAGGCCACATCTAATATACGAAAACGCGAGCTTGATTGATCGCGCAAGGCAAATATTTTTTATACATCAAACTGCTCACCTCTATTTGAAATTAAGCAGTGACTCACGTACATTGTTCCGATATATTTCTAATTTTCCGCCCTGTTCTATTGAGTATTTTTATATTTAATATACTAATTACTACTCTGGAAAGTAAAAAAATATATTTCTATATTAACACATTGTATGGGAGTTGCGAGAAACGAGAATTATTGTTTTATATTAGGTTAAGCTGGCATATACATATAATGTGTTAACATCCATTTTTTTTTGGAGGTTACATTTATTAAAATATGACATTTTTATCATTTAGTTTATGTAATTTTTTATCGATGAATATTTTGTTAATCTTAATTATCATATCTATCGATAATATATGTATATACGACTATTATTATTATTAATATTCTTTATTTTATGTATATTATATAACTGAGCATTTAAAATATTAATTTTTAATATTAATTTTTTCCAATTCTTAAAACAAACCTAGCAAATTTACTGGGAAACATGATATTATTAGTGATGTTCTTATTAAAGAACATTTGCTAATTTTCATGTGTCATATAAATATTAGATATGTATTGAAAGTAAAAAGTATATACATATATATATATATATATATATATATACATAATAATGAAATTTTTAAAATATTCTGTTATTTCCATGACCCAAATATGATCATATCGATACCTTTGCGGTCCGCGTTTTTTGTGCCGCGAGATTAATTGCGACCACAAATCAGATATTATTAGCGATGCTATAGCATAATTAAACGTGAATATTAGCAGAAAATATATTACAGTACATAATGTTCATAAATGACCATTTATTTGTCATATAATGATCGAAATATTTTATAAATATTCGTGGACGCGTGTCGTCAGATGTCTCGATGAATTGTGGTTAAAGCCATCGCTGCCAATTTGTGTTACCACAAATTGGTGGTTTTTCCGCGGATAGAAAGCGGAAGCACGTATACTTTTGTTTTTGGTCCACAATGATTTGATACTACGCGAGAATTATTAACGAGCCTGTAATAAGTTTATTATTCTCAGAGATATTCCCGTGTGCTTTGTCGATATCCGATTTAATGTCATGAAATATATATTTAAAAGAGATTCGAGAAAGCTTTTGTAGTTGAAATAAAGCAGCTCGTTAGATTGATTAAACAAGTGCTTCTACAGTGCTCTGAAGGCTTTTTCGTTTTTTGCTTTGCAGCAAAGCATGAATCGAGTTTTGGATTAATTTGTTCAGATGTATTCTAATTTCGACATAATTAATTCACGTGTCGCTAATTTCGCGTAATTTGTTATGTGTATTCATGCTTGTGAATTTCGTCATTGTATCGTTTCGTGATACTTACGTAAATTTGTAACGTTGACACAGTGACACGATATGTAAAGGGAATTTACATCGCTACTGTTATGTAAATTTGCGTTTCATACACAATCTATATACGTAACATTTATTACATCGATTATATGCAAAATAAGGTGTACCATAATATATTCGGAAATTACGACAGCTGATGAACGTATCGAAAATGTATCGAAAGCGCAGATATATGTGTAACAACAGAAACGTTTCAGAGATTGCGCAATTCTGATTGTTTTACGATTAGATTTGATTCTTGAACGGTCTCTAATATAGCCAATCCATGATTCAGTTATTGGAAACTTCACTTAACACTATTCCGTTAAATTGAATCTTTGCGAGAGTACTACATCGTTTGTACCGCCACGCAATTAAATTTCCCTCAAAGGTAAAGATGGATAATATTCTGGATTTAGTCCCGCTGTGTCCTTTGTACATATTCAATTTTTAATAATTATAAATAATACATGTCATATATTATATAACATTTACGAAAAAAATATATTTGGTAAAATTTTCTCTTTTTGGATACAAAATTTATTTTTGATATTCAAAGTTATCCAGGATGTTCGAATAAAACGATATAATAAAATATAACATTATTTTGTGATGTGAGAAAGTGCTCCAAACAGGTTATGTACTTTGCAATAATATTGGGTTATGCAAATAAATATAATAAAATTAATGACATTAATTATTTTGGAAGAGAAACAGACATATATAGCAAACATATTAAAATATTATCATTAAAACACAGAATATTTGAAACAACCGTACATTTTGAAAATAATCAAATTTTGAAATTTATATTGCGATACAAAAGAGAAAAAGAATAATATCAAAAGCTATTCATATTGTTAAGAGATATCGAGATATCGCTTACAGCTGGACGATTTGTGTGATGTTATTAAATTTAAAATCAATACTATTCTTTTGTTCATGCAATATAGCGCTTATTACCGTATGCCGTTTATATTTTGCTTTGTTAAACTTTTCAAACATAGAAATAGTAACAATTTTAAAAACCATTAAGATTCAAAATGCATAATATTTAATAAAAAAAGAAAACAAATATAATTTATATATATTTATTTATTGCCTAATTAAATAATAAGAGAAAATAAAGCTTAATATAACGCAACTCGTTATATTAATAAAGCTTGAAATTAAAATCTACTTTTTTAATGATTAATTATGCTAATTAACTCTTGGACAAGTTATATAATATATTAACATAATGATTATTTTCAATTTTTATGTAAAAATGCGTAGTATTTTATGAAATATTCTATTATTATATCTAAACGTTACAATATAACGTGTTCTTGCATTATCGTCGTTTTTAATTGAAGATAAAAAATTAAACACGGCACAATCACATTTTACGCAAAAAATATCTCCTCTCGTGCAAACACCTCTCTAAATCTCTTCTTAAACACTTTGTTTAAATTTCCATCAAGCTCTCGAAAAATTCGTTTAAAATTCTTAGGTTGTTTAAATTTCCGTCTCCCTGTCGCTTTACGAGGAATGATAAAATTCTTACTCATTTTGCGCCGGGAAAGAATGCACGTGGGCTTTTTCTCGCGCGAGTTTACGATCTCAGACCTCTTGGAACGACTCGGAACAGTAGGAGAGGGAGAGGAAACGTTTCTTTTCAAGCTTATCCAGGCTCGCTCACCGCGAACATAAATGCGCGGGATTGTGCACGTGACGGTTACATGGTGCAGACTCGTTTACGTAATGAGCTTGTTTTATTATTTAATCCTCTTCAACTCTTCTGGATTATATAGCATTCACACCCGACGCGATACATTTCGTTCCGTCCCGTCTATTTCAAAGGCAAATTAACATTCCCTATGTTGAGTTTCGTAGAAATCCAGCATTTTTCTTTTTTAGAAGCGTTAGATGTCCGTCGTTTTCATGTTACGTTCGGAGGGGAAAAAATATATTCGCGTCTTTTCGCGAATTTCCACGTAATAATCTCAACGCCCGAGAGCTTGTATGGCATGTAATTGGTTTTCTCTACTTAAATACAATCAGATAGAAATGATGCTGAGAGAGACAGAGAGAGAGAGAGAGAGAGAGAGAGAGAGAGAGAGAGAGAGAGAGAAATAAATGTGTATATAATATATATATTTAAATAAGAAAGGTCGGAAACCAAACGCAATTTTATTAGAACGTGTGGTGGTGAAATTGGGGAAGGTTAGCCGCGTGAATGTTCTCGCATTTTCACCATCATTTCACTTGATAATGATTTAATTGATTATTGCGGAAGTATGTTGCGTGTAACATTATGAATTTAATATTATGAATTTAATACACAAACATGAATTTTACATTATGAATTTAACGCAATGCTATTATTAAATATCTGAATTTTCACTTTATTTTTGCCCTTTGTGAAAACGAACATACTATATGTATTTTTTAAAGCTGGGATTAAATATTAACTTATTGTATAAACATTACTTGATATATGGAAAGGTTATCATTTATCAAAGGTTCTTTTGTCAAATTACAAATTACAGTACAACTTTAAAACATTAATTTTGTTATTACTGATAATTATTTTTTTTATTGCTTTTCCAAAATTTGGATAAAAAATACTCTTCAAAGAAAAAGAAAAGAGAAGTAGTTCTGTTATATCTGAGAGACATGATTACAAATAAGATTAGTTGCAAATTATGTAATAGCTTAATTATCATGTTAATTTACGTCAAATAAAACTTGCGTGTACAAAGTGAACGAAAAGTTGAAGGACGCGCGCGAAGAGAGTTTCAAAAGCCTAAAAATTCTACTACCGGCGAAGCCGATGGCATCAAAACTAATAGCAACTTTTCTTTATGTGCATCTGTATCTTTATTACGTATGAAAATTTATACCGCAACTTTTTCCTGTGTTTGAGACAACGATAATGAACACGCAAAACAGCAATTATATCATCTTATAATTCCATATGTCATTTTTTTGGTGTTTTAAAACCTGTAATATGTATTCAATAAATATGTATTATACTTTTACAGCCTCTTTACATAGAGCTCGTAAAACATTTAATTTCTATTACAAGTGATTTGATCACTTTAATATCGCTTTCTCTTTTAAAAAGCATCTAAAATTAACATAGTGTGATGGAGAAAATAAATAGCAAACTGAACTTTAAAAAAACAAAACAATATTTATCGGCTATTTTTAAGAGAAACACTTTCGTCCGGATTCTGTGGAATCTGAAGTAAAAAAGAAAGGGAGAAAAAGAGAGAGAGAGAGAAAGAAAAATCGGATCCGTCGATATTAACTTTCCTTTCTTCAAATCGTTATTTAATATCTTATTAGAATCACTCGTTTGAAAACATATTTTGCAATGAAAGGTTATAAGATGCGTATGTGTGTGTATATGTATATTTGACAGAATAGTCGGATATTAAAATCGTACAGAAACATGTTGCACGTGTATTTGCAAGTTATGCTTCTTGCTTTCCAGCAGCGAATGACCTAGATTTTTAAAAAATTACTATTTTTATTCCCTTCGTGAGCGCGATTCGTATATCAGGCTCCAGCGATCTAGCGCAAGATAATAGAAAAAGAAAAAAAATGCGTATATATATATATATATATATATATATATATATATATATGTGTGTACATATAAACGAAGCATGCCGCAGCATTTAATTACCTCCCATGGATATGCATAAGCTGTACGCTATTGCTGTCTCCTTCCCCCTCTCGTTAGCGCATGTGAGCGCATCGCGACGTGCTGATCCGCCGATAGAAGCGGATGTTGCGACACTTTCGACATCCATGAATGCATCTTGCCGGTTAAACACATCTATAGAGGAGCTCGGGTTTTTACAATTTTGTCGGAAAAATAATACACTGAAGAGATACTAATTAAATATGCGCGCAACCAAATTTGGAATTATTAAAACAAGAAAAAAGAAGAAAGAAAGAAATTTAAATAAATAGAGAAGCAAATTAAAATTTTTGTCGAATAAAAAATATTTTTGTTTTTTAAAGAGAACAGGGAATATTTTTTCTGGTTTACAAAGATTAAAAGAATTATCGAATTTCGGATTTTGTTTGAAAAAACAGAATATATCCGATCGTTCATCTTTACGAAAATCCGTATGGTTTCTACGTACATGTACGATAACATATATACGGAACAAGCGAATACACGCACTCTACGAGTGATATACGAACAAACATGTTTCACTCACAGCGTGTGCACTCGGTCGTTTTCCTCTACCTCCCACGGATGTAGTAATGCGCGCACATGCACAAACATTTGCGTATTTCACGAAAGGGAAGCTTCGGTCGTCACTCTTGTTTCTGTAGCCAACATCAAACAACGCGCTTATTTATCAAATGTTCGACAAATTACAACGTCGTTACATTTATATAATGAATTCGATTGTCACATTCTCATGTATGTACAAAAAGGAAAAAAATTCATTTTGACAGATTGTTACGTTTATCGTCGATTTAATTTCCTCGATTATCAAATCTCGCGCGAGCCGGAAAAAAAAAATGATAGATAGTGCAGAATGCACACGTGTAAAAACCGTGGAAAATAATTTAAAGAGATTGGGCGGACGGCAGGGAAAAAGCTGTTTGCTTGGCGCCGCGGGAAAATCTAGGAGTTGGCTTTACACTATCTAGGCTTGTCTTTTTGATCGAACTGCATTTTACTCTCACCGTTAGTGTTTGCTTATCGGAGTCATTGAACGCGCGCGTGCACGGATGTGAATCGGCGATATTTTGACTCCCGTGCAAGATATGCAATATTCGTGTTTCCGAAAAGAAAGAAAAAAGAAATTGCTTGTTCTATGAAATTTTCTATCTCTCTCTCTCTCTCTCGCTCCAATTCAGGCGTATATATTCTTCAGCATCAACGACAATGTATAAAATGGATTACCATCCCTTCCCATTACGTGACGGCGCCGCCATGCCGTTGAAAATTCGCGTAAACAAAGCGTCGCGATGCTCACCGACAATCAATGCATAGTAGAGCATAGAAGAAGCAAAACGCGTTTATTCGCTTTAGAGACAACGTTTAAACGCATTTATTTACATTAAAAATATGCGCATAAGGGGACGCAAGTTGAGCAGGTAAAAAGCACCTTTCGGGCTTATTCTCGCGTTTGCTCTCTGGAAATTGTGTATTTTTCTTGCATAAAATGTCCACAACGAATATTTTTACATTGCTTTATATAATTGCGAGCTTTACATAGACGGGATGTTGTCTTAATTCTGAAAAATGCAGATGTATGCATACAGAAAAAAAAAAAATTAAGAACTGCTTATATATCAAAACAAATATTTCATATTTATGTAACAATCTCCAATTCAGGAAAATTATCCTCGAAAGGAGATTTAGAATATAAGAGAAGAACAATTGTTTATATCGAAAAATTTCAATTAATTCTTCAATTTAAAATTATACGTATTTATGGTATTATTAAGATATATATAATATTATATGTATTAGAGTTTAAAAAAATGGCTTTCTCCTTATTTGTTTGCTGTTGATGCCTTTGTCACACGTAAAGTCACGGCGATAACTTTATTGTTTTACGGAAAATTAAGAGGTATTCTTTAATTTATGAGTTATTTAATGGATCTCTAATAGTAAATCAAATTAAAAAGAAATTTTCATGCAAATACCTCGGGATTTCAATAAAGTCAATTTTTCGCCAGGCAATCTTCAGCTTTTGCAATCTGTTTCTCATATTGTTTACGGAATTTCTTTCCGTAAGCTTCCATTTGCATTTATTTGAGATGTTTGTTGCATTTACGAATCTCGGAAAGATTATAAGAGCAGCAAAGTAGTATTGCGATTTTGTATACCATTGGGATTTCGAAATTTAACAAGTATTTAACTACTTTACTAGCGGGTATTCACCGGGGGTTTAATAAGAAGTTACGCAATGCGCCGTGGCGCCAAAAATTTGTGAACTAATATTAGAGAGAAATTTCTTTCTGTGCGAAATTGGATTTATAATCCTTGAATCAGAAAATTGCTTGAAACTTTTAGAATATAAAAAATGCATACGAAATGAAAAAATAGATTTTTGTCTTACATATATATTCTTTTGCATAAAATAATTTCGTTTTATTCTCTTATTGAGAAAAGGAAAATAACTAGATTATTAAAAAGTTTCATTTATTCATGAGTATTAATGAAGGTTACAATATATTATAACTTTATTTTGCTTTTATCCTCACGTATATTTTATTTTCCACTGCATTACATTTGTCATGTAATTACGCAATTTGTTTTACAATAAGATTTCAAAACATCTTTCCTCCGAGATAATAGAATAATTATAATATGCTAATGTATGTTGTACTTTATTTGAGCATAGATATCACGTATATTTCGTAACAAGAGATTTATATATGTATATATAGAGTAATACCTTTCAAGTTTTCTCTCTTTTCGTTTATTTTCATCGAATATTGAAATCTATTTAAATTAAAAAGATTCCAATCTTATGTCATATTAATTTTATATATTTATTTTCATAGCTGTGACATTGATTTTCACGATGTTAGCTGATCTATTTGAACCTAATCTAAATTCAACAAATCAAGTCGATTGTGAGTCAATTGTTACCTCTATGTCAATTTAACTGCCGCTGAATACTTGTCTTTGCTGAATACGTTCATTGCGAAATGCTTCCGGCTAGAAGCTGACGAAGAGCAGTTACATGATGAAGACGAATCGAGGACGTTTCAAATTGTTCCGAGCTTCAAAGAGTTAATAGGACGTTAACGATAATATTATCCGAGAAAAGGAATATTGATGACTGAATCATTAATTTTCTCAATGAAGAACCTTACATTAATTACTTTTCTTGAAACGATAATAGTTTCAGCTCATTTTTGATGTTTGTGAAAAGTAGCGTGGCAAAACCGGGATGCACTATTTAATCTCTAAAGTGATATGCGAGCAAAATTCTTGCATTATTTTCTTGGTGTCTTTTACATTATTTAAAAATTTCTTTCTTTTAATTCTCAAATCTACATTTATTACTTTTTATTTATGCATAATATAAATTTCACACGCAGTTTTTGTCTACTCTAAGTGTTTTACTTATGATGCACATACTCAGCGTACTAAAAAAAAACAAAAAAAAAAAAAAATAAAATAAAATAAAAAGACTCGATTCTTGTTATATATTCTGCAACATATGCAAATCTAACTCCTCTAGTTTTTAACTCGCCACAGATGACGTGTTATGTTACTGTGTCAAACGTAACACGTGTCACGTAAATATATCTTTTTGTATAATTTCAACGTTGAGCATCATACGATATGAAAACGATACTTTAAGAGTTTCTGACGCTTTCCCGTTAACAAAGTGTGCGAGCCGTTCTCGAATCGTCAATGCAGTAAATCCTCTCGATGTTATCGTTTATCGCAACGTAAGAGAAATAAAAAAGTAGAAACAAAACGTAAAAGAGCATGAATGGATGTTAAGAATCGCGCATTCGGTTTTTATATCGATGATTTAACGACCACTTCTGCGAACAGATAAGAAGCTTTAGTCCGTGATATAACTTTACTTCGACCTCTTTTGCATTCTACGCGCCTTTACGACACTGTAAAATTTATATAATTCGCTTTGATGCTTTATATACGAATCAGTCAAGGTAACCGTTGAATGATCGAGTTTTTATTTGTATAGATAATTGTTGTATAGATATTCCACGTCAAATAATCGCCATTTCGATTGTTTCGATTGTTAAATTATGAATATTTTGTATATATTATAAATTTGGCAAATATTTTCTTTTAAAAGTTATACATACTGGCTAAATCTCTTTTCTCCATAAAACCATTCATTTTAAATTGATTAAAAAGAGAAAAATTTTATCGTACCAGAGTTAATATATATATATTTTTTTTTTTTTTTTTTTTTTTTTTTGGTTCTACCGTTAGCTACTTGCTGTTATCTAACATGTAAAAATTTGAATCGTGTGTAATATCTGCACCATATTTGTGCTGTACGGTTCCTCTTTAATTTATCTCTTTCTCGCCTACGTTAACTCGATTTTACGAGCGTAGATATTTACCCGCTTGTACATTCTGTAATGAAAACACCGCTAGTTTCGTATTTTACGTTCTGTGAACAGTGAGATAAACTTCCTTACGACGTTACATCCGTAGCTCGCCGCGTCGCAGCATCCGCTTTTATGTCTCCCAACAGCGTATCCTGGGGATCGCCGTGACTCGCGTCAGGAACGAATGGACTTCCGGAGATTCGTGAGGTGTCGGCAGCCTTCGCTTATATAGGCGTCGCGCATTTTCATGCTAGGCAAGGAAAATTCGATTAAAGTATATGGCTGGCTTTGAATGAGATTTTACGAGATCAAACACGATGCGAATTATCGTTGTCATTGGTTAATTAAAAATTTTTCAGAGGTAAAAGGACTCGATAGATATAATACGATTCGATTACTGATTGGACTTAACCGTGAAGAGAGTATCACGAGTTTAATTAAAGTTATTTATTTGCAAAATTGTTTTAACTCTCCTTAGAAATTTGAAATTATCGTCGTTGTCTCGGTTTACCTAGATATAAATTAAAAATGCAGACTGACAATGAGATAAGCGCTGAGAATACTTTTTTCACATTTTTCTCTCGGGGAAAATTCTACAGACATTCATGCGAGTATAAAGGCGCCACGTGAGAAATTCTACGCGAAATGCTTTCTGAGAGATTGTTCCATTTCTATGCACATTCTTTCTCACTCATATAAATTTAATTTTGATGACGAATCATTAAACGGATTTTGTTAATTCAACTGGTCTAAGTTTATTACTTGATAAACTTTAATCGGAGGAAAAGACATTTCTTGTATATCGAGAATCTTTATACAGACATCTATGTACGACTTAAAAATTTTTTAAATTCTTTATACGCCTTTTTATTTTCAGCATGCTTAATGATGCAATTAAATAGGAATTAAATAAGAAGAACGGAAAAAAAAAATAGAGTAAAGGAGAAAGAACTTACAATATATATTAACTTTTGCTAAGAAAAAGATATTTATTGTTATAATTATCTAATATAAAAGAAAATAAATAAATGAAATATAAAAAAGAATAATAAAAGTGAACGATTAAAGTTAAAATAGTTGTTTTCGAAGATAAAGAATTTATGAATGTATACGGAATTTTTGTCAGTCGTTCTTAATTTTGCTGTCTTTTAGCATGTTGAGCGCGCCGAGAGAGATTTCTCCTTGCGAAATCCTGACAAAATTTCAACTATTTTTCACTATTCTGAAATTATTCATACCTAAAAAGAAATTGAATTTTACATGACGGAGTTTGTTAAATTGTAAAGGTGTCTATTCTTTTTTTCTCCCTTTCTCCCTCTCTCTCGCAACATTACGCGAAATGTAACCGACATAATCGTGGATTAAGAATGGTTCAGTTTTATTCAGTCGCTACATACATACGCATATACATACATATGCAGCACTCTTCTCGTATTTAGCTGCATGCACGCCATGGAAAATCGCACACTGCGGCCGCGTATTTTCTCATGCGGAAATCACTCGTTTCCGACCTTTTCGGAATTCCTATCATTTGCATCCGATTACCCGATCCTGCGTTACACGGAAATCCGATTTATCATTGCAGAATTTGACGACACACCCGTCGATTTTGCCCAGCAGCGCTGTCGGTTCATGTAATGACAACTATCCCGGAAAATACGAATATAAAACATAGAACTGAAAAATATTCAAAAAAGCGATCTTTCTTTCTCACTTTTATTTCTGATTCGATTTAGCTGCAGACACTATTTTCATCTCTTAATTTACAAATCTAGAATATTTTCAGTCAACACTTCTTTTTTTATTTTTGAACGGTATAATTAATCAATTACATTATGTAAATATTAATATAAATGTTTGCAGACATTTTATAACATTATCTTTTTAAAATGTTTAGTTTTCATAGGATTTTACATTCAACGTTATGATAGTTACAGTTATATATATATATATATATAACACAATGTCATACCGATATTTTAAGAGATTAATGTTCGCTGCAGCTTTCATGTCGATAGATCTGTATTTTTATACCCAGGATGAACAGTACATGTGAGAAAGTCAGAATTTTGGGAATGGTAAGGTACATAAATCATATTTGAATCAAATATTACACGTTTTCCTGTTGGAAAAATTTTATACAACAATATTTCAAATACAAAACAACAAGAGATATAAATTTATATATTTTTTGCTTATACAAAATATAAATTTTATATATTTATATATTTTCATCTTGTTAGTATAATTGTGGCTTATATAATATCGATAAAACAATGTTTCCAATTAGATTACAATGTTTGATAAGTGTTCCGAAACATTTTCTTTAAACTTACGTATTATATATTATTTCAAGCAAAAACAAAAATTCACATTGATTTCAAAATGCGCGCTCCTTGTCTCTTTTTCTTTCTTTCTGAGAGGAAAAGTTTAATTTTATTGGAAACTACTTTTAAAAGTTTATCGACAGGTTTTTCTGGTGCGTTCTGTACTTCCATTCAAAAAGCAACAGACACAAGTTTTCTTCTTTTTTCTTTAACCAATAAACGTCAGAAAATTTTATATGATAATTTTGGATAAAAACTTTTCGTGGACGTTATTTAAAAAAAAAACACACACGCAACATCTTTATTAATTAATTGGAGGACTTGAAATAGAATTATCGAGATGCTTATCTTTTGATGAATTCTCTAGTCTAATAGAACTAGTTTTACGTCCTTAATATAGAATCTTATTATCTTTGTACTATGATTTCTTTGCTAAACTTTGGCTCTTTATTCACGATAGAATATCCGCAATTTATTATAAGTCGTAAATTGAAAATGATTAGAGTTTTAATGCTACTTATTATCACGAAGCCGAGTAATTTTCATGCTTTATTAAAAACTTAATCATATCTTATCTGTTCTCTAAACTTTTTTTCTTCAGTATATTTTTAGTACGGATAAAAGCACAAAGAGATGAAAGAATTTATTGTAAAATATGAATCACGTAATTGAAGAATAAATTTGACGTTTCGAATGTATCGATTCCTTTATATAGCTGTTATAATCTTAACTAAATCGTTAAAATGTTTTATGAATTATTGAAAATATTAATATGTGTATGTATATCTATATTTTATAATTTTGAATTCATATAAATCTAATTTAAATTCGCCATTTTACATTCCATCAGATTTAAATTTAAATTTAAATGAATTGTGCATCTGCATTTATATGTTAATTAAATTTATTAATTCCGGTCTCATCAAAAATACAAACGTATAAAATAAAAAAAGAGACATTTTAACTTTTACATAAAAAAGTTTGTTTCTAGATATAAAAATGTAAGCTTCTCAAAGTTACTCAGGGATTTTTTATATTTTGACAGTAATTTTTTTTACACACAAATTTACATAACAAATTTTATTGTTACATTTTACAGTTTTTAGCTAATATACTATTATTATGTTTATAGTAGAGGTTGTAGTAAATTTTAGACAGAATATTATTAAATTAAACATATCTGATTAAATTAATTATCATGCATGAAAGAGATAGAAAGAGAGAAAGAGAGTAAACCGATATTAATAACGTGATAATACAATTATACAGAGTGCTCTAATGCTAAATTGCCAAACTTGAAATATCTATTTAGGGCATAAAAAAAAATGTTTCTCGAAAGTGTGCTCGTAAATGCTTCAAGAGATATTGATTTCTTAAGTTACAAAACTATGGGAAACGAATAATACCATGTCTCTTTTTTTTATTTTGAAGATTGAAAGTTATTGATAGGTTCGTGTTTGATTACTAAGAAATAAAAAGAATAAACCTAGATTATTTTGATGTTATTCATTTCTATAGTTCTGTACCTTAAGGAATGAATATCTCTTGAACGAAGCGTTTGCATATTTCCAGAGGAAATTTTTCTTTGTTTTGAGATTCCATTATAAATATATATTTCAAGTTTAGTCATTTAACCCGGAAGCACCCTGTATAATACAGGATAAATATTTAAATGTTAATTTTACGTTTACCAATAACTAAATTTTCCACAGTTATTTCTATTAGTGATAACGGAAAGAACTTGGTTAGGTTACATAAAATGGTTCACTTGCGATTTGAAAACCTAAATTATGCAAAGTTGTCTTTCTCATGCGCCAAAGAAAGTTTCATTATCGGAAACTTCTTTGAATGTACGCTATCAGAATATTTTCACGCTTTTGCTTCGCCAGCGGACTCGCGTCGATGTGGACGCGACGCGTACACATGAATAATATTGATTAAAGCGTCAATCACTTTATATTGCACGCTGACAATATTTATCTCATATTCAATATGTATCAGGTATTGAATATGAGAAATATTGAAAGTAAATTTCTTTTAGTTTGGAAAATATGTAACTGTAAAATATTATACATAATCCAGCGAGTGGATCGAATGTTCATAATACTTTTTCACGAGTCATTTTGGAAAGACTACAAATCGTGAAAGAAACTATTCTTTAAAAGCAATGTCTGAAATTAGTTCATTAACTAGAAGGAAAAGTAATAGTTAAATGTTAACTGTCATTGAATTTATTCTTTAACTTTTCTCAAAACTCGAATTATTTAAAAGGAATCTGAGGTATTAAAGTTTTAAGAGATTACGAAAATCCTGTAAAATCTTGAAAACTCTTGAAACGCGAGAACAAAATTTCCGCAATCTTCTAAATACATAGTTGAAATCGTTCACGTGCATTTAATTAAAAGTTTTAGTAATTATCTTGCAGTACACTCAACCGAATTCTTTCAATACGTTCGATGAATATGATAAGAAATGGGGAAAAAAAAAAAAAAAATAAACGAGGATAAATTAATTGTTTTTCGTAAGAATTTCTTTTTGTTACGATATTCAGAAGTCTCTCTCCCATTCCTTTCATAAAAGCAAATCCCCGAAGCGCGCGTCATTCAACGGCGACGTATTGTGCAGAAATCTTCTTTTCCTTCGGCAAAAGCAATTTCAAAGGACAACGCTCCCGGGTGACGAGATGAAATTTACGAAAACGCCATACCACGATGGTGGTACAATCGATGTCATTACCGGCCGGTGAAATAATGCATTTCGCGGACGTCCTGCGAGATGCATGCATTTTATTAACGAGAAATATCGATGACAGATGGGACTCGATGCGAAAATTCGATAATGCGGCCACGCAAATTCTACTACATTTGTCGTTGATAACGAAACTTACATCGTTATTTATTCGACGATAAACTATTCGTTAAATAAACGCGTTTAATTATCCGACTACGAACAGAAAGCCGATTTATTCATCGTGCGGTCAAACAACAGTGCATTACATTTCGTTATTTTTTCCGTCTCTTCTATATTTTTATTTTAAAGATCAACTTTTGTACTTTTAATTCCCTTGTATACATCTATTAATGTTTATTCTTGGTTTTTTTTTTAGAAAAAGAAGTACAGTTAAAACAGAATATTCTGAATATATGTAGAAATAAATTTTCCAATATAATTTTAAAATATAATTGGTTTTCTATAATTGAGATTTTTTACAATCCGGTTTTTAAAATAATTGTATTTACAAGTCATTCTTGAACTGAGAAGAATTTAAAGTACATATTACATCTTTTAATTACATTTTCCAAAAATAACTTTTTATTTCGTATATGTGCGATTATGCAAACTGTAAAAATCGCGATATTTAATTAACGCAAAATCGTTATTGGTTAATTAACGTTTTATCAATTAACGATTTATTCCTAATTAATATTAAACGGTAGTTACGTACAACGAACACACGATCGATACAATAATACAATTTCGGCGGAAAGTAATGGCCTCGTATTCATGATATTTTATACTATACAACATGCGTCGGCAGGAAAATTAACTTTATCATCGAAATTCGGCTTTTTTTCGAAAAATATACAGGTACCCGTTTAACAAGAAGAGTAATTTGATATTTAACGTTGTATTTACTCTACGCGTGATGTAAAGGTGTGCTTACATTTCGCTTTCTTTTGTTCATCTATCCACTCAATTTGCATTACAGCTATTGTCGGCTAATATCGCGGTTCCATGTAACAATACCGGAATCAATCATGTCGTTTGTAGCAAATATTTTCAGGAGTTTCGGTATCTCTTTTGGACAAATATATGATGTTTGTACGTTGGATGCGATGCAATATTTCAGTTTTTCAAATAGCTTTAAAATTTAAATGCATGGTTGTAGATTTAGGGACTTATATGTACATACGACTTAATAAAATCTTGGGAGAGAACGTGTAGTATATCGCTTCAAATACAGCTCATATATAACATGACTCAATAATCTCAATTCAAATTGTCGCTAAAATTCCATTTACATTATTTATATTAACAATTATTTTAACATGTTTGTACATAATTAAAATTAATAATAATTGAAATAAATTTTTTATCATCTCTATTAAATTTAATAATAATATATCATGAACGTCGTATTTTATAACGATATTGCCGCAATCAATTTTGCTTCGAATATGCATGATCAGCCTTTTGTACGTTGACGTGAAAGATCGGTGAAAAAAATATCGTCCCTGTACAAAGCTGCCCGTGTTTGTATTTTTCCATGAAAATCATCTATATAAAGCATGTTAGCCGATTCTATTGTTCAATGCTAATCGCAAGGATATTTTCACTGTAAAGCAATTTAACTCACATTTCGATGTGTAAATATATATGTATATTTTTTATTATAATATAGACTATACGATTCTCTTTTCCTCTCTGAAAAATAACTTGATAAATATATTTTCCAATATCTAGCGAATATTCGTGAAATATTACATTCTAAAATATAATCTAATATAATTATAATAATTTTAATAATTTCAATAAAATTGTAATAAAATACAATAATAATTCAGTTATATCAGTTACATCAAGATTTTTAAACAAATTTATATTTTCTTTGGAGATTATTATTATATGTAGATTGTATATATATTTTTTTCGTATATTATTAATTTTAAATATAAAAATCTACATTATAATTTTGTGTGAGACAAAATTTTCTTTAATTAATTTAAAAATATTTTAATTTTCTAATAAATTTATTTGCATTCTAGTATGTATAATTAGTTTTCTTTAAAATTTTTGATTCGACGAATGTCTGCAACTAGAAGCGCATAATTTTTAAGTGCATTAAGTAATGCACTCTGCGTGAATTGTACTCTCAAATCTCCTCGGTTTTCGATGTATATTGGAATCATTTACAAATTTCTACGATTAAAGCAATTGACGTTCCAAAAAGGCGTAATCGAGAAACTAACTAGTACATCGCTTTGCATTTGAGACGCAGCGAACAAATGTCAGGAATAAGCGTGTATATCTTGCCAAATGAATTAGTCGAAGCAAATATGAACCACATGCTAGTGCGGTTTCGACGCTTCAAAGGCTGGCTTTTGCGGCTTTTGACCGCTTTGCTCTTAATTCATAAGAGATTTGCCGAGGCAAAGTAATGTCGGTTCCTACTGCGAGTTAGTCTGACTATGAGTATTCTATATATCTTATTTTATTATATTTCCCAATATCATTGATTATATAAATTTTATCCATCGAAGGAATATTTTTTTCATTAAATTATTGTTAGTGAAAATTATCTAAACATCGGTAGTCTTTGAATTGTGAGCAATTTGAAACGCATCAAAATTCTCGTGAATTTCAGTAGTCATAGAAATACACTTTTTTTGCAATGGAGTTTAATTTAAACTAGGGAAACTTATGGTTAAAATATTTGACGTTAAAAATTAGAAAATATGTAAAGAAATAAAAGATGAAAACCAATCGAACTTTAGACGAAGAAAAATAACTGCAAATGGTGGCAATTGACCGCAAGTGAAAGGGTACACTGTTGGAAGTTTGCCATCTCGTTTTCGTGAAGCACTCTATATATACTTTCATAAGGCGAAAGAATCGTGTCAGAAATAAAAGTCATCCCATTTGACCGAAGTGGACAGCGACGTGCACAACGATTTCCGGCAGGTTAGCCTCTTCAGCTGTACTTGAAGAAGAGTCGGAAGTGTCTCGGTTGAGAAAATAAGAAAGAGGAACGAGAAAACGCGACGAGAAGAAAAAACTGAGAGGAAGTATGTTGTTGTCATTCGACAAGCAGGAAATGCATTTATCGCATTAGCTCTAATGGCCGAACCAGGCTATCCGGTCTCTCCGTCCTTCGCGTCTTACTATCCGTCATGTTTATCATCCCTCACGATGGCCAATTGGATTTACTACTCCCGTCGCCAGTATGGAGGATGCGTTTAATCAAAAGCGACAAGCTAATTGCATCGACGAATTGCACAGGGGCAATTGAATTGTCTGATGACACTATGTTAAGTGAAATACTAACATCAAATAAGACAATCGTATTACACGTGAACTCGTTAAATCTTCGGGCCGATTTGAAGTTCGACATAATCAAAATATTCAAGAAAAAAATAATTAAGAATTTTATAAATTTAGTAAACT
The DNA here is from genome assembly GCF_047496725.1 of Anoplolepis gracilipes. Lineage (NCBI taxonomy): Eukaryota > Metazoa > Arthropoda > Insecta > Hymenoptera > Formicidae > Anoplolepis > Anoplolepis gracilipes. The sequence goes on from NC_132983.1 coordinate 3,770,416, forward strand.
CGATACTCTGGAATTTTATAACGAAATTTTAAACGAGGAAAAATGTACTTTGTTTTATTTAAATTTATAATTACATACGAAGATTGAAAATGAGAAAAAACTAACTCGTTGAAATTCAATTGCAGTACGATATAAATTCATTAAACTTTTAATTATAAATATAAATATGATTATAAAAATATAATTTCATAAATATGTTTTTAGACTATATTTGTGGAAAGTCACTGCTTACTGATCGGATCTGCGATTTTACTTATATATCCCTCACGTTGACCAGCTCGACTTGATACTTGGCGTAACTCTGATTACTTCATCCAGTCTCGTAATAGGAGGCAACTAACTACTATCCTTCATTCTAGATCAATATGTTCTTTCACAGAGGGTTCTTATCATGATCTCTCGTTAGGGATCATAACGAGATTTCACCGGCAATCGTATTCGATATAGAATAACAAGCAAGTTTGGTCGAACTATATTAATTTAAATTTAATCACTGTTTAATATTGCAAAAAAAAAAAAAAAAAAAAAATGTTATCGTTGCGTGATAGTTACTCGTTAAAATTTATCATAAAAAAAGTTGTCAAGTTCACGCTCAGAATTGCATCTTCTTATCTGAATACGTCTTTTTTCAACTACATACCAAATAATTTACTTCAATATAATACTCTCTACTCTTATCAGACATGAGTATCTTTAATCATTAAGTATGCGTTTTATTAAAATTAAAAAATTGCTTTTATTAATAATTCTATCGCACAAGCGTGGGAAAAATATTTTTATGAATATCATTTGCCAAACATTAGGAAATCTTATTCGTCAAAGGTTTGACCAGTGGTTTTTTTTTTTTTTTTTTTTAAATGACGGAAATATGTTTCAGTATATTTCTTCAGGAAACGTACTTAAAAATCTCATTTCAAGAGAGTATGTCACAGGTAGAGTCATAAACGTCTTTCGAACTTTCAACGAACCTTTTAATAATTCGGACCGGTTATAAAACACGCGTGGTGTAGAATTATCTCGCGAGCCACATCGAAAATTCTAACATTACCCTACTCGTGAATCACCGTAAAACAAAGTATGTAGTAAAAAAGTCGGGCGATCAAGTGCCCGAGCGTTTTAACAACCGGTGTCGTTGGTCGTTAAAATGTGTCGTTACCGAAAATCGATAAGAATTTAACGCTCCTAAATTGGTAGAATTGTTCGCGCAATTTCTCGATGTAACTTTAATCAACGAGAAAAACGCTATTTCCGGAGTTGATGACTAATAACGTGATGAAAATTTTCTAATTTCGCTATCAAGTTTTTACACCGAATTATTTCGTGCTAACCGAAGAAAATTATGTTTACGAGAAAAATCACGCCATCTTTTTCTCGTAAAATAAGTGTGAATTAAAATTTTTGATTCGACTATTAAAATTTATAGCTGTTTGTAAATTAATTTATCAGAAAATTGATTTATTTCGTTATTCATATTTTATTAGCGTCCGTTTATCATCGCACATAACGCTCGGTATGCATATTTTTGAAGTCTTACTCGATACCAGCACATTATTTCACGGTACACATTAATGCTGCTGCATAAATATCTCGTAGATTACATTATTCGCATTATCAAATTGATACGTAATGCGTAAATCAAAGATGAATATTTCGATTTATGTAATCTCATTTAATATTGTCGCTTCTCTGTAAAGAGTAGAATTTCACCGGCATTTAGATAATGTAATATTACAAATAATTTTGTTTGCAACATATATATAATTACATATAATTACATATAAATATTGATATGCCAGTCTTACATTTCAAAATAGATAATTAACATATTTAATAATAGTACGTTAAATTCATATTGTAATTAAACTTTAATTAATTTTTAGTTAAAACACTCTTTTTTATTAATTAGTATTAAAACCGCAAAAACTTTGGTAAACATTTTTTCGTTCAATATTTCTCGTATTTATTTGCAGAAGCATCCTTTTTATGCTTTATTAGAGACTAGAGAGAGTGTGCGCTTTCATCATTCTTTAGTCACAGAGCAAGATTCATTCTGGCGAATTATAAAAACAGAGAATATTACAATATAATGAAAGAGCTGCTTATACTTTATATAGTATTTTCGCAAATACTTTTATTTTTCACCGAGAGAGCTTAGAAAGAAAATTATAAAAAATTTTATACAGATGAAAATTCTTTTTACATGTCTATGTAGGATAGCTACAGCGATATGCACTGGTACATATACAATATATCGCTGTTTGCTGTGCGATAAGTCATTCAAAGTTTTGACGATCGCGTTTCATCGAGGTGAATTCATCCTCCGTCCGGATGAAAGATACTCTCACAACGGCGCGATGCGGGATCGCGAAACCTGAAATTGCTTCCGAAAGTAACTCTTCACCAGTCAAATACAACAAATTCCTCCGCCCTCATCCGTAGCGTACATTCCGCGAGCGTTTGTTGTATCTTCTCGAACAGAAATGTGGCCGAACTGTCTGCCAACTAGCCACGGGAGAGCTCGTAGTTTATATTCTTATTCCCGTCACGCGTTTTCTCTCTCTCTCTCTCTCTGTCTCTCTCCCTCTCTTTGTTTGCCGACTCCGCAGGGATATGTCGGGAATTCCTTCTCGCGTGTGAAATAGGCAGCTTTCCGCATCCGTCTTGCCTTCCGTGAGGCTGAGATAGGAGAGAGAGGTTCCTTTAACGAGAACGATAATACGACTTCATCAGCGGTTCTTGCCCTGACGCAGCTGGAATTTCGCACACCTTGGCCGCATTCCTACGGGAAGTTCGCCGTCGTCTTTCCAACTGCAGCGACGGACGACGACGTCGCCGGAAGAAGTTTTCCGGAACTTCTCTCGGCACAGTTCGCGTCCTCATATACGCAATCCGCAAATTGCAAGCGACTTGATTTTAATAAACTGGCTAGATAGCAAACAATTCTTTAGCCTTAATATGTGATATTTATGGTTTTTATGAAATTTATCAGACAAAGGCCACTCAACGTGAAAATAAAAATTTACATTTGTTACTTTTCGAATCTCGCGAGGAATGTGTGAGATAATTTAATTTTTGCATTGAATAAAAATATTATCTCATTATTCATGGTTATAGCTCAAGAATCGAATTATATTTAGATTATGTTAAATAAACGAGAGAAAATTGTTAATAAATTGTTAACGAAATTGTAATTATTATGTGAGAGAAAATGATTAAAATTAATAAAATATTAAATTGAATATTATAAAATATAATGAAGAAAATAGTGACAATTATTCAACAATAAATTGCTAGTAATGCTGTAACAATAACTACTGTAAAATATAATTTATAACCATGTAATTATAGTACGATCCTGATCTCATTTCACGTAGAAGCGAGTACAATTTCATCGATCGTATGCATTACAAATTACATCGCCTAGATCTCGATTAAGTGCCTCGTGAAATTACAATTCTGCCGAAAGTGGAATACTTTGATCAATCTATTTGTACTCGCGTATGTTACTAACTACATCACTTCGTTAATGCAAGTATCATACTAATACTAATATTTTGTTACGAAAAGTTTGTACGAAGGATGTCAAGTTATCGTAAACAATCATGCCCTACTTGTATTGCATTTTACTATCTCTTAAACTTTGTTTATAAACTATCTATGTAAAGTTATGTGTAATTAATGTTTAATACACGCATACTTGCACTCATTTGCTTAACGATATATCTTTAAGAAGACAAATTGATATCCAACTATAAAATGTATTATGTTTAAAAAGATTGCATATATAATTAATGCATATGCTATAGTGTCATTTTCATATATTTATACAGATATTTCTTTTCATGAAAAAACATTTTGATGAAATAATGAAAGAAAACATTCGAAGAATTATTTTCATAACATTATTTTTTCAAAAGTTGATACAATTCTTTTTAAACGATAAAATATATTCTTTGATATTTGCTTCATCAAAAATTTTAGAACATGACGTATAGTACCCCTGTAAAAATCGGAGCAGAGATTCATCAAAATTGATAGATGATACTCGCGTTGACAACAGGTATGAATAATAGCAGCACGTAGAATACCTAACAATAAAGTTTTATGACCAATGACACATAACCTTGAGACATAAAGCAACGCGGGAAAAATCTTCAAACCTTCAAGATCCATGCGACAGAGAAAATGAAAAGGAGATTAATCTTTCCAAAAATAAATGTTTCTTTTTCAAAAATCAACTTTCGAATTAAACCAACTTAAGGACGAGTCGGAATAGCCAATAACGAATCGCTACTAATTTTTCATCGGCAATCTAAGCGTACCGTTGTGTAAATCAATACTGTGGCACACCTGTGCACCCGGATTTAGCAGTCGAAAGAGATTATTTATAGAGCGAGCGATGCGGGGGAGGAGGGCCTTTATCGCGAACATTCAAATTATTCCGCGCGAGAGAAACAAGAATTTTTAATCTCGCGGAGGCTGATTTAATCTGCCACGCGGCTGTTACACGAATTCGACTGATTTCGCGCTTCGCAAAAGGAAACGGGACTCACCGCCTCGAGAAAATTGCACACGTTACCTTTTCTCCAGCTCTCCCGAAATTATTTTGGCAACCTTTCAAGCGCGCTACGCCTGGAATTGCGAAAGAATCCGCGAACATCCGCCGTGGGATTTTCATTATCAGCGACAACGGGGGGCGGGGGCCACCTTGTCGCGGGTTTAAAGCCTGATTTATAGCGCGCATCCGCGACCTAGACTATCGTAGAATTCGTGGAGCAGACGGTGCACGAGGTGGACGATTCTCGTCAAAGTTTGTTGCAACTTTTTGATACTTATTATTAAGGTTAAGATTATGTTAGAAATCTTTAATTAATTTGACCGTAAATATCATTTTATAATTATAAACGATTACTGATTATTATATAGAAACAGTTTTATCCAACAATTTTCAAGAATTAAAGATAGAATCTTAATTTCCAGTTTATTGATACTCTTCTAATGGATCAAACGGATCTTATTTGTACAATTTTTTATTTTAAGACTTAATTGTCAAGATATTTGAAAAAGTATATAATTAATATTTTATTTAGGACAAAATTATACTTGTTTAATAATTAGTCATATTTAGCAATGTGTATATATATTTTGTTTACTAATTTTTTTCAAAAACAATTATTATGATTGTTTTCCGCCGATTGCGCGTAATATAATTTTGATACAGAAAATTACATGTCTGTATTTGTCAAAGAGATATTGTTACATGTAGGATTTTACATTGTGTGTTTGGGAAGCTCCAGATACTCGCTAACATGTATGTCTGGGGAAACAACGAATAATAGGTAGCCGGTTGTGCCAACAAGTAAGTTCCAACGAACATTCCGCAAATTAGTATAGCATTGTTCACGCGGTCCCATATTTGCATAAAGAGGAATTTATAATAGCTCGCTTGCACAAGCTGTGTCGGCCAAATTGTCAAAACGGAAACGGCAAAAAGCTTTCCAAAAATGAAATGACACAACATATATTTTATATATATATATTAATCTCGTCTCTTTTTCAGTTCAAGTGACTTTTCTAATAATACAATTATTTTTCGTTAAAGATTTATTCATAATTCGATAAATTGTGACGCAATCACGTTTGTAAAGCTGGTGCGTATTTTTAATAGGCTTTTAAAATAATAATTATTTATATAATATAATAATTTATATATTTATATATATAACAATATTATAATTACATATATAATTTATATAATTCTATCGATAAATTTGCAGAATAATAAATTAAAAAATCCATATACAATCGTAATTTAAAATAAAATATTAAAAAAAACCTTCTGATGAAGACTTAAGAAACAATACGACATTCTCTATTTACAATACGGCTTTCTTCTACTTTATTTAAATTTTACTTTTTTACGGAATATCTCATTATAAAGTCATAATTTTGTTTGTTATAAGTATAAGAAATTGTAGATATTCAAAGGATCATGTTGCTTGGCTTCAATTTAATTAAAATCTTACAGACATGTTTTGCATCAGTCTAGAAATAATCCGTTCTTCAAAACTCGCGTAATCATCGTGACAAATGTTCGTTAAAGACGAGAGATGATGGCGGATAAAATTTTATCATTTATCACAGTCGATGAATGGATCCTAAAGATATCGCAAGAGCTGATTACTTGCTTCATTATATTATGCGTAAACTGTCAGGCCGCGCGATTGTAATTTCGCGAAAAGTGATTATCCTCTATATAATTATCCCGGGAAAATTCCATGAGAAACGAAGTATATTATACGCTCACATCGCAGCCTGTGCGATTAAACAACGCAATAAAGCGCAACGATAATAAAGCGCAAGTAGTGCACTGTTTGCCGTATGATCTTCATATTCTGACCTTATCTTCATATTACGCTCGAATTATTCATTTCGCAGCGAAAATATCAGTTGTATGTGTTCAATTGAAACAGGACCAACGAAACTGGGTGCACAATGTCAGAAAAAAATATCGAATAGGGGTGCGCTGTTAAAAAAAAAAAAAAAAACTGCTTGTGTTGTAAAAAAAAATTTATTATTTTTTTCCCTATTACACAAAATATATTTTTTTCGTTGTTACTTTCGATGTACTTTATACAATGCAGAAATTAGATATTTGTATATCCATACTACAATAAAAAGTAAAATAAAATCTATATTATATAACGTTACAAGAAGATATAAATGAATAAAGACATAAAAGAAATAGTTATTAAAAAATCAAAAACTCTTTGTTCAAAGTTTAATTAAAAACTTAACGTAAGCTTTTGTTTCAAGTCATCACGCATGATGTAGACATATTAAATTTTTATCAAAGTCAATTTGCGGGTAAAAATGTACGCTAGAAATGTGCTTCACGGTTTTATGAAAATTTCTTTACGGCGGTCGTAATTTACGATTTTTTTCCGATTACGTTGCTGATTACCACTCATGAATAAATCCGATTACCTCTTTCTTATTATTTTAATGGAAATATGCGGGTCTTCAGTGCGGAACACACAATTCGCGTTCATATGGTATAAATTCGATGTCGAATGGATCGTTGGAATTTTTACGTCGAATATAAAGCTTCCGGTGAATTGGTCTCCTCTAAAGGATCGTCAGAGTGCACGTAGTAGGAGGATATTCTTTTTTTTTTTTTTTTTCTTTTTATACTGAAACGAGAGGAGATCGCAGACATAAAAAAAATTGTATGGAGACGCCGGAGATTACGGCATTTTTCCTTCAGGATAATATTGTCGCCACTTGGAAGCGTAGCCGCTTTATTCTTAATCTTTCTTGCGCTCGACGCGCAAATTTCTTTCGCTATTGAGCACTCGAGTGGACGACGTAATATCCCATCTAGAAAATTCTACGAGCGTTATTTCTTGACTTGTTCTCCCGTATTTGAATATTTTCCATTGCCGACCGAGGATACTCTCTCACGTTTCAATTGTCGCTATTGCATGAAAATATCCGAACTGAGATATTTTGAAGAGAAATATTTTCAGTTGCAAATGGCTGCATGAAAGACTGGTATTGAAATGTAAATATCAATATTGACAGAACAGATAGTATGTATAAACTTGCATCCATATCAACTATCAGTGATTGATTTTGTGGCAAAACTCTCGAAGTAGATATGACTTTTTTCACAATTTTCTCTTAAAATGTTGAAGTGACTTAAAATGTTTTCTTAACTCGAGTAATTAGAATTTGCAACTAATTTTTATAGATTTCAACAAGAACAATTATTTGAGAAGCTAATATTGTCTCAAGACTTTTGAAATCTAATTCACTATAAATTTTTTCTTGAAATTTTTAATATCAAATATCTTTATAATTACAGGTATCAACGAATTAAGAATTTGAACATGTTAGTTGACATTTTGTACATAATCGGGTAAATTTAATTTTTTTTATATTAAAAAAGTAAAATTATTATATTAATTAGCATTAATATAATAATTAAAAAGGTAAAATTATCTATTGTATTTATCTAAAGTAAAATTGTCTACTGTATTATTATTTATATTTTATTACCTTATTTTAGATACAGTAATTTATAAATTATCATTATTACATAAATTATTACTATTATTATTTTAAATTATTTTATCAATTCTGTCACAGACCCGCGTATATTGGAGAAAGTATTGACATGAAATATGGCACGTTGAAAAGAATTAATGATACTCGTAAGGAAAACTTAGTTTTGTTTGCCTTTCTTTGCCACTCGCGCAAATTTTCAACTCGATACAAACATTTCTTTGTTTGGAGGGGAAGCATTTCCCGATTTTGCACGCTTCCGATCGTGGATCAACGTCACCCACTACATAGTCTCGTTTGGCAACATTATTCTATTTTAACTCACAAAGAAGTTCTCTCCGAGCGTTGTCGATAAATCTTTAAGTAAAAAAAAAAACTTGAGAAAGTTGCTCGCGAATATACGAGCACGTGGAGTATCCTCGATAAACATGTGGACAAAAACGATGATACGACGCATTTTACAATGTAATGCTTCTACCATTTTATATGTCGAGTAACAAAAGATAGCCAAAACTTTCGCGAACGAAAAGATCGACTTGAAATTGACAGACTGAAGAGAGACTAACAATAAGAGTCTTTATAATCGAAGGAAAGTTTGTGACATTTTGAAACGTTCTAAACGTAATAAATAAGAAAAAAAATAGAGAATGATTTATGAAGATATAATTCCTATAGACACGTACTTTTTTCATAGATTTTAATTTTAACATTGATAAAAATGCTTCATTTGACTTTAGAAGGGAGCACTTTATTTCAACGACGTTTAAACGATATGATGAAATGTATATCCGATATAAAATAACGGAAATTGATATCGTTTTCTTGTAAAGTATGCAGTATAAGTGTACAATTGTTCATAAAAAACTTTTAACAGTTTCATTTATACATGTATCACTGTTCGTTTAATTTTATAACTGCTTTATATGTACTTTGAAGAAATAATTTTAAAAGTTATTTAAACAGAAAATAATTGATACAGTAATTGCAATTATCGCGCTCATTTTCGAGCATGTGACAAATTAAAAAAAAAAAATTAAAATATAGAAGATAGATTCCCTTTTTTACACTACACTTTATGCATGGAGTAAGATGTTTTATCGAAGTTTGTCTCTTATTTCTACGCAGAAACTATTTAGTATCTTATTTCACTGATAGCAACTATCTACTGCAGCGCGAAGATAAAGCAAACTTGTTAGCTTCAACTAATTCTCTATCTCTTTCTGTATTATACCCGATAAAACCGAATGCAATCTCAGAGAATGGTTGGCAGAGAAAAAACCTTCACTTAACCGAGATTTGCACAGTGCAACGTATCTGCTGGTGAAATCCCAATGAGCCTCAAAATAACGAGGGGGACAAGGAAAAAAAGAAAATTCGCGCGGGATTCATGGACGATTTTCGACCGCGATATTTGGCGTTTCACTTCGTCGAGTGACTTCGCCGCTGAAATAATCCTCGTCGCGTGCGCGCGGGTTTAACATTTCCCGATAAGCAAAATATATCGTCCCGGCCAAGCGTTTGACGTCGCTCGGTCCAGAGAGATATATGGCCCTCACTAACACCCCCGTGAGTTACCAAAGTCGACGGTAAATTTCCACACGCCGCATCTCGTCTCTCGTTATACGTAGCCGAGGAAAAATATCGAATATTTTCTTCGCAGAGGAGCAACGGGTGCGACAAGAGCGAACTTGGAGGAATTTCCGAGTCCGGCATTGAAGGCTGTAAATCTCTTTCTCGTCGTCACGAGACGACGATCGAGACGATCCGTTCTGCTCGTTTAAAATTCCACGTCCGTCGCGTTTAAAAGTTTGTCGTTCAAGGCGTGCGTCCTCGTCAATTTCTCAAGCTTTTTACCATCGTCTATTATACGCGTCTGCTCGTGGCTACGCGATAACTTTGCGACACGTGATCATTTAACCTTTTCCTGTTGAATATATATATATATATATATATATATATATATATATATATATATATATATTTTTTTTTTTTTTTAAGTATTGTCAATGTAAGATACAAACTCTATGTTTGTATATAAGATAGAAAATCTTTGTTATAGAAAATTTGAAACTTTGATATTGTGAGACATACGTTTGATACGAAGAAAACTTGATGAAAAGATTAAAATGTAATTAATTTTGCAAGGTGTATTTTTGACGCGGTTGCTATTTACATATATATATATATATTGATGACGTAACGTTAATCAAATCAAATTGACTCGATTAATCAAAGAGTTGTGAATTATGTAAGACTGGTGGACCTAGAACCTCGTTCGTACGATATATACTCTATCCACCACGGAAGGATTAATCTTGAGAAAAATTTACGGCCGCAAGGAGATACGACCATGTCGAGACAGCCGGTGTATACGCACATCGTTCCCGCGATTTATATCCCAAGGAGCAAAACGGCGACGAGTAATGGCACAGCGATACAGTCTCGCCTAGACTGACAAGTGAAATACGGAACAGATCCGTGCGTTTTGTTCAAGTCGGGCGGACGGACCGCTGGTAGGGCAAATTATGGGCGACATTGTGTCGGCATCCTCTCTACGGTGATCCGATTTCGCTTCTCATTTCTCTCTCTCTCTCTCTCTCTTTTGTAGAATCTCGCCGTGAAACATGGATCCGATAGCATGCGTGCATTCGATACGCGTGGCTCTCGGAATTCTACGCGCGCGACACCATTTTTTCGCGCCGATATATCGCCGCATATTTCTCTTGTCCGAGATTTATTCCGAGTGGCGTCGCGAGGGGGGGTAGAGGGCTGGAGGGCAGGGTAATTAAGTCGGACACACTTTTTTTTGTCACGTGTATTTAGTGTGAACGGAATTTCTCAGTTTCTAAAGACGTCCGTGTGCGCTATATCTCTTCTTTATTTCACGTAGTTTCATCCGAGACATATATAACAGAAAACTGCAAAATGGCCATAAGACGCGCGAGAGGAAAGATATTTTCACCGCGTTCTTTTTCACAATTTTATTTCAGCGAGATCGGACGAAACCGGTAAACCAAGTGCAAATTCACCGCCGCTCAACATTGTGACAAGATTGCTGCACAAATTTATTCAGACGAATAATCTCTCTAATAGAGGAATGATAAATCTACGATTTATTCGATCAAAATATCAAAGATTTACGTACAAATAATTAAAAAACGGTAATAGAACGCACGATGTGCAAACATATTTTCAAAATGGAATTGAAGACGTAGATAGAGTTATACTCGGTTAAAATCGTGCGAAAAAGTTCGCAATATATGGCCACTATGGGATTATATGATGTCACATACGTGGCAAAGTTGCGAACTCGTTCGTCGGTTTTTTTTTTTTTTTTTTTTTTTTTTTTTTTTTTTTTGCGCAAAGAACAGAATTTCCAAGTCTCCGCCTTTCAATCGGCCAAATCCTCGTGAAGGCAGAAAACGAGAGCAAGATGGCTGAAGTGTGGTGGATTACCCCATCCCGATAGGTCGATTTTTCAGGAAGACATGACGAAAGAGAGATGTCGAATGACGTTGCGGTGAATCTCGGTGAATCAATCTCTGTCTCGTTACAATCCGTCGGTTTCATGAAGTCGTACATTCGCCTTCGATATTTTGTCAGAATCGATCGTTCATCTCCGCATCCGGCTCGCTGTTCGAGCGAGATTAATACGTGTGTTGCGCGCGTAACATCGGAAGACTAATTAATCTGTCGGCTTTTACATGGTAAAGTAGAGGATCGAGATATTAATAAGCTCACGATGCTGGCGTAGGATAGTAGTTGGAATTGTTACTTGGATTCTCGATTACGAAAGTTAGTAACGATGCTGTTAATTATGTTGATATTAATATTACAGTAATTTGAAATTTTGTAGAAGTTAGTATAGAGAGAGAGAGAGAGAGAGAGAGGAGGGGAGGGAAAATATTATTGATATCTTAGTAATAATCTCGCAAGATAATGGTAACATTTTGTACAATAAATATAATAACACAGATAAACACGTGTACGTAAAATAAATAAAATTATCAGAAAGTAGAATATAATTAGTTACAAAGAATTACACGATGGCTAATTAAAAATAGCTGTAAGATTATTTCTTGCAAACTTTGGAATTAAAAAATTACATTAAATAAAAACTCGTTACATGATAATGTTAATCACGTGGCTGACTTTTACTATGAAACCTTTTGAAAATAGACACTGCGGTAACAGTTGTTTTATCAGTAATTAAATATCTTTAATCGATTACGCTCGTTTTCAGATTAGGTCTCTCTGTGTCTCCATGTCTTTATTGTAGTGTAATAAACGTAATGGTATATCTATGAAAAATCGCGTGCATAGAACGTTCGCTATTAAGCGAATTAGCCGTAATATGGTTACATCAACGACGAGACGGCGATATATTCCAATTACGCTAACGAGTAGAACGAAGTTTTGGACCGATTTTTTTTTCTACTCTCGGAATCGCGATGGTATAAACTTCGCGCAACGCGAGAGTTGATCATCCGGATAATTAATTTGCATCGCGCGTGCTATCACTATAAATTTGCGGCAAAATTCCGCGGCGATATCTCTCGGCGATACGTACGCTGTAATTTGCGTTAATCGATTGATTGGCCGGTTTCCAATCCCATCTATCCACCCGCATTTTGTAGATCATTGAAGCGGTAAACGCGATCGCGCTTAAAAGGCTCAAATAAAAAATTTTCCCTTGAGAATTGTATAAGAGAAAATATTCGCAACATTAAATCATGGTGGACCGCCGCGTAGTTGAAGAAATAGAGAATCGAATTAATTAGGATTTACACTAATCAATGTTGCAACCATTCCTCAGGGTTTCGATAATCCAAGAGTGATTCAATTAAACACAAATCGGAAAGTGCAACATCAAAAGGATAAAAGTCTTATCTTCCTTTAGAAGAGGAATTAACTCGTACGGAATTAAATGCTTTTAAATTCGAATGTTATATATGTTTGACATATCTGATGCTTATCGCAATACCTACATTTTTCTTGTATAATTTTTATCATAATAAATATATATTTACTTAAAAAAAAATAATACGAAGAGAGAAGAGAGGGAGAAGGAGTTTGTTATTTTATTATTTAACATATATTTTAATTATTTATTATTTTATTGTTGAGTTTTGTATAATATATTTTTACATGAAATCGAAATAGAAAATTGAAAGCTTTGAATAATAATTGAAATGGAAATGAGAAAAAAATGTTTTTATTTATATAAATGAATATTTGAATAATATTTAACCAAAATCTTTAACCAGTCATTCATCATATTCTGTTTATGCGTTGTTCAAGATAATAGAACAAAAAGTTGAGCAGTAATGAAACTTTACTAGAGGCGGTAAACCGTTCCTCTCTCTCTCTCTCTCTCTCTCTCTCTCTCTCTCTCTTTCTGTCTCGGCATAAAATCGTCAATCTATTCGCTTTATTACACTGACAAGGTACAAAATGCATTATGGAATAAAACAATCAAGAGGCGAGCGGATAAAAATGCATTATGAGTCTCTCTTGAAAATCGTAAAGTGTCAAAGTTATTCTACCATAAAAACGTTTTATAGATTACTTGATAAATCTAATGCTATGATTTTTGCTAAATGAAAATGTCAAACGATAGATATATTTGTTGATGAAATATACAATTGTTAATAATTTTATTTTATTTATTAAATAAAGTGTTGCTTTTTTCACAGATTTTATAACAATTATATCAACATGATTGGGATTACCAAGATTATGATAATGTAAACACAATATTCGAATATAATTATATAATATTAGTATTTTAAATTTGCTAATTGTTATAAAATTATCAAATATAAATATGATGTATGATTTTTTATTTAATAAATATTATAAAATCAAAAGCAAATGTAGGGAACCTAACCATTATTGGTAAAATAAATGCTTTGAGACATCACATCTGCCACGATATCTCAGATACATCGAGATATTGATTATGATAATCTGGTTAATGAAATTTCGAAATTAATCGAAGCGGAATTTCTCACATTCGTAATACTAAGTGACACCGATCCAAGGGTCGGTAGGGGCCTTAATTTAGTGTGCAACTCCAGAGTAGAAGTGACCGTCTCGAGGGAGCCCTCTTGGCGTTAACGGACCACCCTTTCAGCACGAGATCGAGAGTGGCGAAAAGCCTCGAGGGTGCTCGTATTTATAGGAACCAATCGAGTGTTGCAGGGTGCGGCTAAGAAGCGAATGTTCCTCTCGGCGTCGTCGGGGCGACGCAAAGGGTAGACGGATAGGGAATGGGGAGGAAAGGCTGGAAGAGAGAGGTGGGGGCTTCATCGATTTCTTACCCCGTGGCCCAGTAACGCGTTTCGTGGGACCGTCGTGTGCTGTCATTGGGTGTAGCTTCCCCCGGCGAGAGGATCTTGATGCACCACAAAATGCACGAGCTCGAGAAAATCGCCGATTGTCCCGTCGATCGTTCATGGTCGGGGTTTTTACCCCGACGGTACTTAATCGTCTCGTTAGAGCGCGCAAAACTTTGGTTATTTTACGATTTGGAGGCGGATCTCGATTCTACGGCATTAGTAGGAAAAGTTATTTTACGACTCATTATAAATAAATTTGATATCGCACTTGATTATTTAGCGATTGATAGGTTAATATATCGTTTTATAATTGCATTAAATTCTATTAATACACGTGAATAAATCAATGATTAATTGGAGTGTCCATTAGCAGCGTTAAACTGTTTGCTGATAATTCACTAAGCGTATCCTATCTATTTACATATCTATGTGCATTACACATTTTTGTCATTTCGCAGATTATCTTTACGATCAGAAACGATTCAATGCAAAATTTCCTTACTTTAATTAAATATTTCCATCATATCTAATTTTCAAGCTTATATAAAAGTGATAATTACCGGAATCAAAGTTATTAAGTATAGTTATCCAATTACTTTTCTGTTTTGCGAAAAGGATGATATTTCTTCATGAAGTATCTTGAAAGAAACATTGAATTTGGTATTTGGCGTGTGTTAATTAAAAGTTGGAATCTTGAGGAAACTTTAAGGACAAACTTTCAGGACGAAATAAAGATGTATAGCAGCTTGAATAAAACTTGAAAGTTCGAGAGAGAGAGAGAGAGAGAGAGAGAGAGAGAGAGAGAGAGAGAGAGAGGCCAGTTACGAGAGGACAGTTACGTGTGCGTTCGTTAATTCCGGGGATTGTGTGTTATCAACGTTTTCTTTCTCCAAGAAGATAAATTCCGTAACTTTTCCGCTCGCGAAAGACGTGCGATCTGTCTCGATTATGGTAATCTAGTATCGCATTAAAGCGCAGAGTGCGATAACGCATTTTCGTATACCAAGCCGATTGCAATCTATTAAAAGGAAGATTCTGACATTCCTCCGTTAACAATGATGTATGTACAACCCGAAGCGGGTAACACATTTACGATAAGCGCAATGATGAATTATCATTACGTAAATTTCATCTATCACGATGCCGCCTCCTCCCTCCCTCCCTTCCTCCCTCCTCCCCCCCCCCTCACGTCATACACTCGCGGTGAGATATACACGCATCCAGGGTATGTAAAACTTTTATCCCACAGTCATGTCGGAAGCAATATGCTCACGAATCAATCACGCTTTCCTAAATCCATTATCACGGGCGATCTTGGTGAAAATGAGCCACGGTTATATTTTCCACGAGCTACGTGTTAGTCACGACCGACGTGATAAATTTCTTGTAACGGCAACGTTTAATAACGATCGACGGATTAATAATGCGCGCGCGCGCGCGCGCGCGTGGAGTTTAACAGCACTCCGTGCGATAACAAATTTTCTCGCGTCAGATCGGTCTATGCAGCCGCGTAATTGTGCATATTGATGATACGCGTGCGATAGATACCGTACGCACTGCTTGCCATTTCTGCGAGTTTATTTACATAGAGAAAATTAGATTAATGCGAGCTCTACTCACGTTTCACGATAATATTTGAATCCTATTACATATTCATGTAATTTACAACAGTGTTTTCCGACTGTTCTCTATTTGAAATTGCTTGTTGTTTAAACAGACTAAAGTATTTATTCGGCAAATGGAAATAAATTCTCGGCAATGTACACCAATTGTTGCCAATTGATTTGCTCTCTGGATGCATTTATTGTGTCATTAAAAACTAAATAACGAATCAAATAATTGAGTGCTTGCATCTTGCGACAACAAAGCTGGTGTCCCTCGGGCCATATTAATGCTAGTTGAGATTACAAATTTGTTATTCGCTGTTTACGAAAGATATGAACATTTTCTCCATCATGGGCTCTGATGATTATGAATGAGGAAAAATACATTTTTGCTTGCAAAATAATTTTGTATCTAATTTCTATTCAGAGCAAACTTGTAAAAAAATTGGAAAAAAATTCTCTCCCGAATCTAATTAATTGTTTCAATTAAAGTAAATTAAACAAAGCTCGCATATATAATACGCGCATACACTTGTATTAAGAAATTCACACGTTGTTCCTCGCTATTGTTGAACTATCGTACTTTGTGAGGTGGCGAGGGAGAAGAAACTCGCGCGCGCGTCCGAATTAGCTTAATCAACCGGGTATTTGTCGAGGAAAGAAAGCGGTCTCGGAGTTTCGAGAGAGACGGAGAGAGACGGAGAGAGAGAAAGAGAGAATCCTTGGCAGAATACTCAGGGCGACGTGGTCGCGGTCTGCAATATCATGAGCGTCGCGCGAGCGGACTTTTTGCGAGAGAATGTATTTTAATAGCTTCTCCGTTTAATGCCATGCTCGATGTACACACATATATTTGGCTACATAATGCCGGACGATTTTGCTAAATAAATACACGCTCGATTTGCGCTGCGTGCTCTTTTAAACAGTTAGCCCGCGACAGAATGAACGACGAGACACGGCCGTATATACCCGTTGGATAAAACGCGACTATCCGATTGATTTAATTCGACGATTAATTTAAAATAAATTCAACGCGCGCGTCTCGTTAATCGGTGGTGTTATTAGGGCCTCTTGCTGAATTTTTAATGACGAGAGCAACGTGTAATTAATCGTATGTTTCGTTTAAATTTCCTCATAATGCACGTATTGAACTGATAAAATGACAAATTCTCGTTATGAATTATGTGAAATTTATGTGATGTTTTCTACTCTTCTTGCCACACCATAAAATGCGGTTAAGAGCTTAATGCACCAATCTAGAAAAAGCATCTGTAATTATACATTTTTCTCTTAACGGGCAACCTAGTTCCATCAATAAATGTCTACTTCTGGAATGAAGTGCCGTTATCTGAAACTACTTAACCTTCTTGCCATCGGCGACCGGTAATTGCCCATCTTAAATTTCTGTAACGGGGCGAAAAAATGATTAACGGTCCGGGATTCTTTATCGCTCAAGTTCCGTACTTTAGTGCAAAGTATATTAAGACCAAACCGCGAGAATATATAATGCATAGAATAAAGCCGGGATGGGCGAGTTTTGAAATTCTACGATAATGTTCTCTCTTTTGCATTATTTAATAGTAATATTTTATAGCAATATTCTTCTTTAATTATTTCCTTCGACGATGCATTTATTAGTCATTTTTATTTTATACAAAAGTCAACTCGCAATATATAAGCTCATCGTTGCAATCATCATCATAATAATCGGCATCGTCACTATTTAGATATCCGCAGCGAATGAAACATGTTTAATTAATTGTGAACAATTTTGATTTAAAATTATTCTAGAACTTTTTACAAAATTGAAAAACTTCCTCATATATATATTGTAACAAGTTTTATCAAGCAATATAGAGAAGTCGTCACTATTCAGTTAAAATTTTAATATATAATTGACTATGCTCTCTTCTGCAGAAACTCTCGCAAGTTTCTTGAAAGCAACGATATCTATGCGAGGATGGATATATAGAATATTACCGAGGTTCTATTCAGAATTCAAAAATATGACTAACACGCTATATGAATTTTGCATTCATATTCAATTACTGTCAGAGTAGAATTCTAGTTTATTGTATTTGCCGAAAGGATACGCTTCTAAAGCGTATCATTTCTTCGAAGGAAATAAACTAAATAAAATATATCTGACGAATTTATATGATAGTATTTATAGTAGTTTGCTAATATCTTTTTACAAAAGTTGAATATAAATTTATGTTTGCACTAATTATTTATTATTGAATCATTAAAATACGATTTTAAACAAGAATAAAATCCTTAAGACCCAAGGCCCTAAAATCAAAGCTGAAAAAGTTCTCGTAATTTTTTATCTCTCGAATTGAAAATTTTTACAAGTAATCAAAATTTTATAAAATTAATTGTGATACGTTACAACATAATTTACTTGATACGCTGACGTTGAAACGCTCTAATCTAATTACTAAATTTCTTTGTTACAGTAACGAAATTCATCCGCATAGGGATAGCCGACAAGAACGATAATCCCCCATATTTCGACAAGGGCCTCTACGAGGCTGAGGTAGACGAAAATGAGGACATTCAGCACACGGTACTCACCGTCACCGCCAAAGATCACGACGAGTGTAAGTACCTGCTACTTTAATCATATTACCGCATATAAATGCCATTTTCATTTCTTTATATTACAGCTAAAGTTATAATAAAATTTATGGCTGTAATTTTGTGAATTTCTATCTATATGTATCTTACAATTAGATATATTTTAGTTTAGATATTTGAGCGATCTCTCTAAATATACATAATTAATTATAAACATGTATACGTGCGAAATAATTAATACTGAAGAGAAACTATTCTGAATTGCGGCCTTTTTCATTTATCACAAAATGACTAGTTTAATATAATGAGAGATGCAAGTTTCAATAAGGCCATATTGCTTTCAACTAGCATATTTCATACGGAAGGATTATTATTTCTGAAAATTCGAATTATTCTATTATTCTCCTACTTGTAGTCGAAAACTGCAATTACATTTATATTATGGAAATTTTGGCTTTCATTTCGGTTGAAGTATTTAAGCTTAGCAATAAAACGCGATTTGTAAGCGTGGAAAGTTTGCAATATATTTTGCACGTAAATTAAACAAAACAAAGTTCAACTGATGCATTTAATTTGTTTCGATATTTGATCTTTTTGAAGTAATGTAGTTAAACATATCGTTAAACGAATTTCTACAGTTTGTAGTCGAAACACATTTCATTCATTTAACAAATAAATGATACATATGAAATTAACATTTATATTTCTCAATGTATGATAAGCACGCAAAAATGTCAAATTTGATTCAAACTGTATTCTCTTTAAACTTTCGAGTATATAGCCAATATTGCGTAAACACATTAACGTGACGGTACGTGACGGGAGATCAAGCTCATGTAATTAAAATTTTGCATCGTTCTCTTCTGTATATGAATTTATATATGCGTACATATTATTAGTTTTCTTCCATATTTATTGGTCCAGTTAAAAATCGCACAGATAATGTTACATAGCTTAAATTACGCTTAAATTGAGAAATTAATAATAATGGGTATTAAAATTTTATTATCAACAGGGATAAAATCTAAATAAAATTTAAACATTCTATGCGTACGAAATCTCTAAAATGGAAATTACTGAATATTAGTTTTGTCAATCTTTTATTAGAATCTCGTATCTATTTCACAGTGAAACGCTTGAATTATCACTGAGGTAGATCGAGAATATCGAGCAAAGTTAAGATGGAACGATCGAAGGCGACATCCCCTGTAGCAGAGTACTACCCGAACTTTCTTACGCGATAAAACTCGTAGCGAGAACTTTTATCTTGAAATTCATTCGATTGCAACGTGCGATGTTGGAGAGAAGAAAAATCGCGACTTGCTTTTATTAAAAGCATTCTCCTTTCTCTGTCGCAGCCTCGCGTATTCGATACGAGATCACGAGCGGGAACATAGGCGGTGCATTCGCCGTGAAAAACATGACCGGCGCCATTTACGTCGCGGGTGCGTTGGACTATGAGACGAGGAAGAGGGTTGGTATCACCATTAGTGTCATTCGAGCGTGTCAACTGGACGCTTTTACTTTACTTTATAACTATTTAACGTCTGGGTTTATTCAGGAATTATTTAAAGTGTCACTTGTTGTACAGAAGATTCTAACATTAAATTGTTTTGCATCTTTTTTAAAGATAATTAATATTATCATTTTTTTTAAATTATTTTAAAGATAATTAATATTATCATTTTTTTAAATTATTTAGATCAATATAACAGAGGAAACTGTTTTATTTTACTTATATACAGAATGTTAAAAATAATGTAATGATAAAGATATAATAGCAATTTGATAATTATTTTTTTACATGTGAAAGTTATGTGTAATATTTAAGATATAAAACATAGAAGAACTCGATGATATATCTTCACGATAAAATTCGCGCGTTTTTTGCAGTATGAGCTTCGGCTTACTGCCTCGGATAACTTGAAGGAGAATTACACGACGGTTGTAATTCATGTGAAGGACGTAAACGACAACCCGCCCGTCTTCGAGCGACCAAATTACAGAACACAAATTACCGAGGAGGACGACAGGACTCTGCCAAAACGCGTACTCGGGGTAATTGCTCTCTCCTTATGCAACATCGAACTTCCGAATTATGTATTCTGAATGAACATTTACCGCTGACCGCAACGCATTTACAGTAAATTTGCAATTAATATTTGATCCTCAGGTTACTGCGACTGACGGGGATAAAGACAGACCGCAGAACATTGTCTACTTCCTAACCGGGCAAGGTATCGATCCTGATAATCCTGCTAACAGCAAGTTCGATATCAATCGCACTACTGGAGAGATCTTTGTTCTCAAGGTTTGTTTTCAAATTGATCAATATCATCTTTTTTTAATAAATATTATTAGAAACAACTACTCTTGCAATATCACACTTGTATAATACTATTAACATTATTATTATTATTTGTATAATAATTTTACTTTGTGCAAGATATAATATATATATATATATATATTATTATATATGCATTTTTTTCATCGTTTATTCTCTTCGAATTATTAATATTAGAAAACGAATTAGAAAAAAATGATATCGATATTCCTCTTATCAGTAATTACAAAATAAATTGATATAATAGAATTAAACAGTTGTATTGAATTAATTTTGGAAAACTTTTTATTAACGCTGTCATGTTTTCTAAATAATTTGAGATGGATTTTACTTCAACAAAAGTATTAAAATTAAAAAGAATGGTCCATTTAATTATCTCTTCAAAAGTCAAAGATCAATTTCGAATCGATATTTAATCACCTGGCGTAACTTGACATCTGGTTGACGTAGAAATTAATTCTTCCATGACTATAGAATGCATATTTGTGCACGTGTGTCGCTAGGCAATATCGTGACGGAATAATAATTCAAATATCGGTTCCGCGAGATGATATTGAAATTTAGAATTAAAGACTGTATCAATATATGTATAACATCCTCGTCGAGAATCCTACAATCGACTTACTCTTTACATGATTTTCACTTTCTTCCTTTTCTTTCGGCAGCCGCTTGACAGAGATCAACCGAATGGTCGGCCGCAGTGGCGATTCACCGTGTTTGCTCAAGACGAGGGTGGAGAGGGTCTCGTGGGTTATGCTGACGTTCAAGTTAATCTCAAGGATATCAATGACAACGCTCCAATATTCCCGCAGGGAGTCTACTTCGGCAATGTCACCGAGAACGGCACCGCAGGTTTGTGGGAAACTATCAATTGAAACGGTCCAGACTCGCGGTTACATTTCTCTACCGTTACGGTTATATCACGTTACCGAGTCATTACACACTTGCAACAGTATAAATTTAGGAGACTTCAGCTTATAATGAGTTAGACAATAGATAAAAGAATTCTTAAAATATATTTATTAACAATTTAATTTTTTATTCTTATCAATAAAGGGATAGAAATTTAATGGATTAATGTTCTTGATGTTTTTTTTTTTTTTTTTATCAGGAATGGTTGTGATGACTATGACAGCCGTAGATTACGATGATCCAAGCGAAGGAACGAATGCAAAGCTCATGTATTCTATCGAGAAAAATGTCATCGAGGAAGAGACTGGCTCACCCATTTTCGAAATTGAATCGGAAACTGGCGTAATCAAGACCGCGGTATGCTGCTTGGACAGAGAACGCACACCGGATTATTCTATACAAGTCGTTGCAATGGATGGAGGGGGGTTAAAAGGTAAAATTTTCTTTTAATAATTTCATTTTCATTTCAATAACTCAACTTCTCAATAGCTCAATTTATCACACAGATTCTTCTTTAATTAAAGTCATTATAACGTCGCATTTAGATTTTTATTGAACGATCTAAAACAAAGGATTTAATAATATAACCGGCAAATCACAAATTTTATTCAATAGAATATGAATCGTAAAAGTAAAAAGAGATTGGAATTATCTCTACATTTTATATTTTTTTTGTTACACTTTATATTTTTTTAACAAGATAAGAATGTCTATTGTGTTTTACATTGTCTTTACAAGTCACGTTCTGGTTTCAAGTCTTCACCTACAAAAGTTGAAACTCCGTACTATCATGTGCATAAAACGGCTATTTCCGAGCGCGTTTTGCATATTTTAACCGTTTTTCCTGGGATATCGAGGATGTTGTAGTACATATGTTTTTCCTCTCAGGTACCGGGACAGCATCAATACGGGTGAAAGATATAAACGACATGCCACCGGCGTTTACGAAAGAAGAGTGGTTTACCGAGGTGGACGAGACGGAAGGGCCAGATCTGCCGGAAATGCCGATACTAACTGTTACCGTTCACGATGAAGACGAGACCAACAAATTCCAATACAAGGTATCTCTTGCGTTTGCGATATAACGTTTTTAATTGGATAAAAAATTAAACAGGAATAGATGAAAATAAAATTTAAAAGAAAATAACACACAATTAGAACATTATAATAGTAATTTTGTTAAGTATTTTAAGGCATTTATTATTCTTGTCACTTTCAAACGTGAAATAATATAATCGTTATCCTTTTTTTTTTTTATTATTCAGTAATGATAAGAAGGCAGCGCGAAAGCTAAATATTGCCATGCTTTTTAGGTGATCGAAAATAGCGGTTACGGCGCCGATAAATTCACCATGGTGCGAAACAACGATGGCACAGGATCGTTGAAAATTGTACAATCGCTGGATTATGAGGACCAACTGCAGAGTAACGGCTTTAGATTTAGGATACAAGTGAACGATAAGGTGAGAAATAAGGAAATTAAAGGGACATATAAAATTTTAGAAAAAAATTAAAAAAGAACTCGAATTATATAAATAATATAATTTTAATTAAATCTACATTTCTTCCTCTCTTTCTCTGAAATTTTTCTAGTTATGAAATTTTTTAAACGACTTAATTTTTTTAAATTACGAAAAAATATTAAATTGAAATAATTCTTCATAATAATGACTTGGAGCTAATTAGCAAATACTTTTTCAGGGCGAAGACAACGATAACGACAAGTACCACGTGGCCTATTCTTGGGTAGTTGTGAAATTGCGAGATATCAACGACAATCAACCTCAGTTCGAGAAAGCCAATATTGAAACTACCGTCCCGGAGAACGCTCGCATAGGTAGTAGTCTGGAAACATTCAAGGCCACTGATCCGGACCAAGGTGGAAAGAGCAAGGTCTCCTATTCTATCGATAGAAGCTCCGACCGAAAGAGACAGTTCTTCATCAACGAAAATGGCACTGTGTCGATACAAAGAAGTCTGGATCGCGAAGAAACTCCTCGACATCAGGTAAATTATAAGATGTCAATATAAATTAACAGATGGATATAAATTATTACATTTAATTATATTATCAAAAAATCGTAATAAAAATTAATTAAATGATTTATTGCCTTAGGTTAAAATTTTGGCAATCGATGATGGAATACCACCCAAGACCGCGACAGCCACCTTGACAGTCGTTGTACAAGACATTAATGACAATCCACCGAGATTCCTCAAGGACTATCGACCTGTTTTACCAGAGTATGCACAAACGAAAAAGGTCGTCGAGATTCTCGCTACCGATGATGATGACCGATCAAGGAGCAATGGCCCACCATTCACTTTCAGAATGGATCCTAATGCAAACGATGTTATCAGAGCTAGCTTTAAAGTTGAGAGCGATAACAGTAAGTTTGATTAACTAAATTTATTACAATATTACAAATTATTTTATAGAAGTTTTTTTATTATTTATTCTTTTTTATAATAAAATATTTTAATTAAAATAATGTAAATGTAAATAATCCATTATTCATATTCTCGTTATTTTTGCAGAGGGAGCCAATGGAGATGGAATGGCTGTAGTGTCATCTTTGCGATCCTTTGATAGGGAACAACAAAAGGAGTTTTTAATTCCCATCGTCATCAAGGATTCTGGAAATCCTTCTATGTCTGGGACTAGTACTTTAACGGTTATTATAGGGGATGTTAATGATAATAAAATGCAACCTGGTTCCAAGGAAATCTTTGTATATAATTACGCAGTACGTATTTACATTAAATTACACTAAATTAAAATTTTAATTTTCGTGTAAACTGCTTAAACTAAATAAATCTATATTTTATAATAAATTTTCAGGGACAATCGCCGGATACTGAAATAGGTAGAGTCTACGTGTACGATCTGGACGACTGGGATTTGCCGGACAAGAAATTTTATTGGGAAGGACTGGAGCACGCACAATTTAGACTCGATGAAGATACAGGAATGATTTACATGAAGTCTGGCACGCACGACGGCAAATATCATCTACGGTTTAAGGTCTACGATCGGAAACACACACAAACAGACGTACCTGCAAACGTAACTGTCACCGTGAAGAGTATTCCGCACGAAGCAGTATTAAATTCAGGCTCGGTTCGAATATCCGGGATAACGGATGAGGACTTTATTCGTATCTGGAATTATCAAGTAAGGATCTAAAATCTCACTAAATATATACATTTAAAAAATATATAAGTTATTAATATATTTTACTAATAATATTTTTTTATTAAACTTAAATCTTAAATTCTGCACAAAACTTTTTATTTTAATCAGTGGAAGGAAATAATATATGAGATTATTTGTCGATTTTTCAGAATCAAACTCTGTCACGGAGCAAAGCAGATTTATTTAGGGATAAGCTGTCACACCTGTTGAACATAGATAGGGATAACGTAGATGTATTCAGTGTCCAATTAAGAAGAGTACATCCACCATTGACAGATGTTAGATTCGCTGCACATGGTTCGCTGTACTATAAACCAGTTAGGCTTAATGGCATTGTGCTTATGCATCGTGAAGAGGTAAATGTCATTTGTAAGGCTATTGTAAAGGCTATTTGTAAAGAAAAAGTTTTAAACAGTTTTTAAGTTTTTAAGTGCCGTCGATTAAACCTTTTTTAAATGATCAACATTTTTTTATTGATTTTTAAAATTTTTAAATGCATTTTTAAATGACAGATCGAGAAGGATGTGGGTATCAATATAACTATGGTCGGCATCGACGAGTGTTACTACGAGAACGAGATGTGTGAAGGTAGTTGCACAAACACCCTGGATATCAGCAACCTGCCATACATGGTGAACGCAAACAGGACTGCTCTTGTCGGCGTACGTGTAGACGTAATAGCCGAGTGTACTTGCGGGGCGCGAAACTTCAGTAAGGGAGAGTCCTGCAGGAACAGTCCTTGTTACAATGGCGGGCGCTGCGTGGAAGATCGATTTGGATTATCGTAAGTAAAAATCAATCAAACTCTATATATCACGAACATTATATTTATATAATTATATATATTTATTTGCATAATTATTTATACAATATAATTATACGAATTTTGTTTTTTAAGAAAAACGTCGTTGTTTGCTAATGACAATTGAGAAATAAAATAAAATGGATATGTTGGATTAACAAAAATTTTCTTAAATAATTTTTATTTTTTGACTACCAACTCATAGCTCAAGCGTTCTTTTGTATTATTTTAGATGTCAATGTCCATCTGGCTACAATGGTCCGAGATGTCAACAAACGGCCAGAAGTTTTCGAGGCAACGGTTGGGCATGGTATCCCGCTTTAGAAATGTGCGATAACAGTCATTTGAGTTTCGAATTTATTACGAGGAAGTCCGATGGATTATTATTGTACAATGGTCCGATCGTTCCTCCCGAAGTCGACGAAGTGATGGTTTCCGGTAAGACTTAATTTTTTATATTTATTACATAATCATTTACAATATATTCATTGTCTCAATAATCTTGTTTCATTATGCCAACAGATTTTATTTCGGTCGAATTGGAACGTGGTATACCAAGATTGCTGATTGATTTTGGATCCGGCACTTTGGAATTGAAGGTGAAGCCAAAGAAAACCTTGGATGATGGCGAATGGCATCGGCTTGATATTTTTTGGAATACAGAGGTAAAGTGATCGATATATGAAAGATTGTTTATAATTTTTTGCGATTATTGTTTATAAATTTAAAGCAATTTTAAACGTGATTCTTATTATTTGCAGACTGTCAAACTCATTATCGATTACTGCAAATCCGCGGATATATCTGAACTAGAGGACGGAAGCCCGCCGGAATTCAATGACACCAGCTGTCAGGCTACGGGAACAGTGCCACCGTTCAATGAATATCTAAACGTGAACGCACCATTACAGATTGGCGGTCTTTACGTGGAGCAATTCGACCCGACGCACTACAAATGGAAACATATGCCGGTCGGCAAGGGCTTTGACGGCTGTATTAAAAACCTCTTCCACAACAGCAAACTGTATGATCTTGCTCATCCAGGCCTATCGCGAAACAGTGTCGCCGGTTGCCCGCAAACAGAAGAGATCTGCAATAATCAAGAAGCGACGTTCCGCTGCTGGGAACACGGCACCTGCGTGGGCAGCTTTACCGAAGCGAGGTGCCAATGCAATCCCGGCTGGACTGGTCCCGGATGCATGACGCCGACGATCCCGACCACCTTCAAGCCACAGAGTTACGTCAAGTACGCTTTATCTTTCGAGCCGGACAAATATTCTACTCAAGTGCAACTCAGATTCCGCACTCGCGAGATTCATGGTGAGCTCTTCAGAGTAAGCGATCAGCATAACAGGGAATACGCCATTTTGGAAGTAAGTGTTTGCGATGTATTTTAATATTTGAAATATTTTATATTATAATAAATTATAATTTTATAAAATATTATATTACATTATTCTTATTTACAATTTTTCTTTGAATTTTATAAAATTTATGATTATAATATTTTTATTAAAATGATTTAAATATCTCGAGATATGTGTGCATTTATCATAACTTTTGAATAAAGCAAGCTTGTTAAAAAGAGAATAATGAAAACAATTGAAACATTTATCTTTATAATTCTAGATCAAAGACAGCAGACTGCACTTCAGGTATAATCTGAACAGTCTTAGAACAGAGGAGCGAGATATCTGGCTCTCGGCGATAGCTGTTGATGATGGACAATGGCATACAGTGAGAGTATCGAGATACGGATCTGCAGCGACTTTGGAACTGGATGGTGGCGAAGGACGAAGATTCAACGAGACCTTCTCTTTCGAAGGACATCAATGGCTCTTGGTAGATAAGCAGGAAGGTGTCTATGCCGGTGGCAAGGCTGAATATACTGGCGTCCGCACATTTGAAGTTTACGCAGACTATCAAAAAGGTAATTTAAATCACTTTGCGAAAAAATAATTATAAATATATTTATTGCATCTCATGAGACTTTTAATAATTTCTGTATCTCGACTTGTTTTTTAATAAAAGAAATTTGTTGATATAATCGTATACAATTTTTTAATAAAAATTTCAGGTTGCTTGGATGATATAAGATTAGAAGGAAAACATCTCCCATTACCTCCTGCCATGAACGGTACTCAATGGGGTCAAGCAACGATGGCGCGAAACTTGGAAAGAAATTGTCCATCGAATAAACCGTGTGCCAATGTCATTTGCCAAGATCCTTTCGAGTGCATCGATCTATGGAACGAGTACGACTGCACGTAAGTATTATTTAAGCTTGTTTATTCTTTTATTTTTGGAAAGATTAATATTATATTTATAATATAATATTATATATTATTTAAAAAATATTAAAAAATTAATAAATTAATATAATATTAATATTATATTTTTCTTTCCTCGCACAGTTGCGGAGAAGGAAGGATTCCGTCACCGGATAACAAAGGATGTATGGATAAGAATGAGTGCATCGACTATCCTTGTCTGAACGGTGGCAGATGCATCAATCAGGATCCGCGATTCCGATATCGATGCATCTGTCCCGATGGTTTTTGGGGCGAAAACTGCGAACTGGTACAAGAAGGCCAAACGCTCAAGCTCAGTATGGGTGCATTGGCGGCTATTCTTGTTTGTCTTTTGATTATTCTTGGTTAGTATATTAAAATTGATCGAATATTTTGAACGCTAAATATATATAATTTAACGCATGCTTTTTAAATTTTTATTATTTTATGTTTTTAAATATATAAAACTTTTATTT
Organism: Anoplolepis gracilipes; assembly: GCF_047496725.1. Taxonomy (NCBI): domain Eukaryota; kingdom Metazoa; phylum Arthropoda; class Insecta; order Hymenoptera; family Formicidae; genus Anoplolepis; species Anoplolepis gracilipes. The sequence continues at coordinate 3,799,032 of NC_132983.1, forward strand.
TATGTTTGAGCACATCCAATTATGTTTCAGTTCTCATATTTGCGGCACACATACAGCCGGCTGATTGATTGAAAAATAAAACAAGTTTCATTACGAAAGCTTATGTTTCTTTATTTTATTCCTTTTACACAATTCTCTCTTTGCACTTGAAAACTTTAACTGCTTTAATTTTTATTTTGTCCTAATAAAAACTGCATTTTTTTAAAAACACTTTTTAATAAGCTTTCGTTTAAAAAAAAGTTTCAACTGACAAGAACTGATACCTGCTTTGTACATTGCAACATCGTAAAAATTTAGTTTCCACAGTGGACTTTGTTACACTTTTGTTGCACTTGCTTGAATTAAAAGAGAAGTATTACTTTCACATTGATGAAATGATTAATTTTTGCACATTCAACTTTGATAATATGAATTTTGTCGATATTTCAGTTCTTGTGTTGGTATTCGTCGTCTACAATAGAAGACGAGAATCTCACATAAAGTATCCTGGTCCGGACGACGACGTGAGGGAGAATATTATTAACTACGACGATGAGGGTGGCGGAGAAGACGATATGACCGCGTTCGATATCACGCCCCTGCAGATTCCAATCGGTGGCCCGATACCAGAAATGGGCGGCAAGATACCTCCGTGTAAAGTAGCCTGTACGTATCATATTTTTTATTACTTGTAAAACAATATAACTTACAAGAATTGATAATCAATGAGTATCTCGTTTCTTTAGATCCACTTGGACCGGAGCCGAATGTCGGCATTTTTATCGAGGATCACAAGAAGAGGGCTGACAGTGACCCGAACGCACCGCCTTTTGACGATTTGCGGAATTACGCTTACGAAGGTGGCGGAAGCACCGCAGGTTCTTTGGAATCATTAGCCTCCGGTATGGAAAAAGGCAAATTCAAATTATCTTTCAAAAGATTCCTTTTTTATTCTTCCTTTTCCAGTCTTAAAAATTTTAATTTTTTTATTCCATTTACAACACAAATAAATTAATATAATGCAGGTACAGATGATGAGCAACACGAGTACGAGTATTTAGGCGCCTGGGGTCCGAGATTCGATAAATTGGCCGACATGTATGGTCCTGCGGAGGAAAGTGAAGAGGAGGACTAAATTAGCGTCCAAAAGTACAGCCGAGTCTCTACATCACATCACATCGAGTCATGCGATCCATATCATCCGAATGAGTGCTCGTGCGATCTTGATCGAAGCGACCTGATCTGTCACGTCGGATGGCCAAGGATCTATTACGAACATTTGGAGGATCCCGAGGGATACGCGCGTCCCTCGTCGAGAGTGATAAATTCTCGACAAACGAGGAACAACAGCATTCTCATAGTTGTGCTGTTAGTGAAAGTACTATGACATGCGACGTTAAACATTACGTCATCCGCGGTGCGTGCAAAAAACATACACAACACACGCATATATACATATATACTCGGGATCGAAAACGAAGATTGCAATAATGCTGGATGGTTAATGGTAGAGATGGTTAATGAAAAAGCGGAGAGAAAAAGGTCGCTGCATACCTATCTGTATAGTACGTTATGTAACGTAAAACATAGTGAAATATCCAAAGATACGCGACGAGACTTTTTCTAACGGATTCCCCTCCTCCCCCCCTCATTGCATCAATTCCTCACTCATCGGTCACTATCGGGGTAAATTACTCCCCCGCGTACGTACACTTATATATACATATATACGTGTAGGTGTATATCGCGTTGTTGTCATCAGTGTTGGATCTTAGATCAGCGTGTCGTCTTCGCGCAACCGGGATCGTTTATTTATTTATTTATCGTCGCGATTTGGGCGAACATATTAGATGTGTTGTAACGACGTTAATCAAGGGCATTCTCACACACACACATAAACACACACACACACACACATATCTAAACATATACACATACTTACGTTAATACGATATTGTTCTCTTGGCATGTCATGATTCGTCGACGACGGTTCCCGTCGCGTGAATTTTTCGTTTCTTCGTTCTTCTGCACGACACGAGTCCCACAGGACGTATCCTCGACGAATACATTTCATTGTCCTGAACGCGGAGGAGTTTTAAAAGCAGCACACTCTTGTTCGTGACGAACGATCCTACCGTAGATAGTCTGCTATAATAGATTAACGTTAAGGTATCATTAGTTGTCACGACATCGGCTCATTGTCGTCATTGTCATCGTCATCGTCATCGCCATCCTCATTAGTGATAGTATTATATACTATTAAAAATATTATAATATATATATATATTATAAATATTTATATATATATATATAGAAGAGAGAACGCACGACGAAGCGGAAAAGAGAGAATGATTAACGAGAAAGTCCAAGAAAAGAGAGAAAAGTAACTCGCGTTGATAGAGAGAAAGCACGAATTTATCGTGCGCGTAATGTAATTATTATAATTTTAATATAGCGGAGACACATAAAAAGTCTAAGTATAAATACAAATATATATAAATATATATAAATATAAATATAAATACAAATATATATTATACATACAGACAGAGGACACATACGAACATACAGACAACACGAGAAATGAGATGATACGCATCCGCTAAACTATGCTCACGTTGATATATCTCAAAATAGTTTTAATATTTATTTTACGTCATCGAAGAGAGGGGAGATATAGGAGAATTCGGAGCGCGAAAGAACATGGCACGATGGAGTATATGAAATACGCGTGCACGAGGAGAGAGCCGAGAATAAAAGAAGAAAAATATGCTAAGATTTCGGATTCTAATTATCTCGAACGGTTTGACGATGCGTCGTTTCGATATAGATCGGATTTCTTAAACGTTTTCCTACATCTGGAAACAATTTCTAGAAAATTAGCACTTGTGTATTAAAATTATTTTCTATTTAAAATTCACACCGGAGAGAAAGAGAGAGAGAGTTTTTACAAACTTTCGATAAATTGCCGAAAATTCTCTCTTTTTTTCTTTTTTATTTCAAAAACTGTGTGTGTGTGATTTAAAAAAAAAGATAAAGATTAATATATACAAAAATAGAGGAAAAAACTGTTCATATCACAATGCGATTTTTCAATCAGAATGTGAACACAAACTTCTCTATATATATATAATATATAGAATAATATCATATATAATTTAGAGAAGTCTGTGATGTGAACTAATTGACGAATTAGGAAGAATATTTCCGATTTTTTATCTCGACAAAATTAGAAAAGTCGATTGTGTATGCAGAGAATGAAAGTGAACAATCGACTTAAAAAAGAAATCTCCGTGACACAAGGAGCTCGACGAAATTCTCGTGCATGCTTGATTATGTCATCGCGCCTTTCGCGAAAAGAACTTTTCACGCACCGAGCCCCCCGACTGAAACCTGTAAAATTCTCAACGGGAATTATTAATAGTCAATTTACCACTTAGAGAGAGATGGCGTTATAAAGATGTACGTCGTAAGCACTTGTACGAATATTGTAATTAACATGTGTATGAGTGTGCCGGCGCGCGCAGTATCCTGCGTCACTGCGCAACGCTGTATAACTGTCCTATCAATGATCGTGTTTGCGTATGGTTTCTCAACGAATTTGTGATATTAAGTTGCGTATGTCTACATCTACCTATCTTAAACACACGTCCCGCGTACAAGCGTTGCTCCCGAGGACTGCGAGCACCGAGCTTTGACGCATCCAACGAAACAAAAGAACATTTTTTTTAGGCACTTACATTGTACTGAGTAATAACCAACAGATTTCAAAGGCAATGTATAAAATAGTTGTTATAATTTCTATTCTTAAATTGGCCAGTAAATTTTGTAAAAATTAATGGCTGAATGATAGATATTTGATATAGAAATAGAAATTTTTTTCGAACTACAACGAATGTTCGATGTAATTTTATCACCGCGTTATGATACGGCAATAATTCCACTGCGAGCAATAAGTTCATTAGCAATAGATACAATTTTAGTTTCACGTGTTTATTTGTCATCTTGAGCTTACTTATCTCGTGTCTTTTGTAGTAAAATTTCATTGCATAAAGAGGAAATATCGAGAACGTAGAGAAAGCTATATCTCAATGCATTAAAATTGACAAAAAGATTTATGTTAAATTTTAATAAGTTTTTAGTCTTACATTAAGATTTGTGTATATATACGATGTTTATTATTTGAACTGTCATGATCTCTCGGTGCCCGCACGCCTGACTCATCGAAGCCCACCGTTCATCCTAGATCCTTTAGTCTATCCATTTCTTATCATGTGCTCGATTCCGTAAAGTAGATTCTAAGCAGAGACAGTATTTGAATGGGGATTATTATTGAAGGACGAAAGAATTATCGTTGAGTAACTGTATTGAGTAGCGCGCAAGCGTGCATTGCGTGTGTACAGTGGCAAAAAGAAAAAGATAAAAAAGAAAGACGGTTTGATTATACGAGTGAACACGTCGATGAGATGTGATCGATCGCTTGTTCGACTCGAGAATCAAGATAATGATAAATCCTTGTCCTTTTATTTTAAACATATAATCCAAAATAATACATCTCAATTTAGTCTAACATAAATACAAGAAAAATTTTTCGATCATTAAATGTCAATGTATTTGATCTCTGTTTAGAGTAAATTTTCTAAGCAGATTTTACATAACTAAATATAAATTGATATAGCAATCGATTTTACACATCCCAAAACACTTTTCATTCTACGCAAAGATTTGCGATAGCGATTGATTGCGTATCTGTACATCGACGAGACTCGAAGTCTCCTTCGTTCGCTCGACCCGTACACCGTATGTACACCTTCTCGACAGTTTTGCATAAAAACTTCGCGAAAGACTATGCGTTAGCGCGACGATCGCAGAGAATATACGGCAAAAAATACAATCTAAAATATTCCAAAGTATGGTTGAAGGAATGCAAAGATTGAAACCGGTATTGCAACAACGCAAGGATATCTGTGAAATATCTTAAAGACATTTAAAATATACGTCTAAAAAATTAATATACATATTTTGGATATCTCTACAATGTCTCCTTTAAATATCTTCAAATATGTTCTTACCTGTTTTTAGTACAATCTCACGATAAATCTAAATTTTGTAACGGACATACAAAGAAAGATGATCTAAAATAATTTATATATTACGTATATATAAGATTATGTAACATTATATTAATCATAAAAGTCGACGACTGACATGTAAGTGTGGCGTTGAAAATTTAACTCACAAAGTTATATCGGTTTCAATTTTTTGCCTGAGATTTGGAAATAATCTATAAATCAGGAAAGGGAATCCGCGAGACAAAAAGAAACACACGATTTCTTTTGCGACCGACTGACTTTACTCGTACTTACTTTTAACGAACGGTGTTGGAAGATTTAAGATAAGAGAAAGAAGGAAGGAAAACTAAAGAAACGTCACGTTCCTTAAAGTCATTCCAAAACGCAATTTCGGTGCAATTGATATAATTAATAGTAAAAAGATTCGGCTCAAAGTTATTTATCGTCGTTAGATTAGTGCTTTATGCTTGCTTGATTCGTGCGTGTAATTCCAGAAAATTGGCATTGTAAACGAAGGCGCGAATTAGTTCGAATGTTCCCTTTTGTAATACAGGGGAATTTATCGTCTAAGTACTTACGGAATTTTTTAAAAGATCTCATTTTACATTAAATTTTATCTAAATCGGTGTTACTCTTCTGGACGCCTCCATTTCTCGCGAAATATAAAAGAAGGAAAATTACACCCATCCTACATATCCTCAACCCTTTTTCTAAGCACTGCCCAATCGTGCACAAAGATAATACTTTGTAAACGGGGTACTACAGGGCCGAGCGCGAGTGAAACTCGTAATTAACACGTAATGTAACCGAATTCCGTTCACAGTTTCAAAGAGATGGAAATGAGAGACAGATGGGAATAAAAAAGACAAAAATTGAAAGGGCATTAATCTGCTTCATCGCATCTCATGAAAAGCAAGAAAGGACATTTCGTTTTCGTATACTTTGGATTTTAAATAATTGTTTTTATTTTTTTTTTTTCTTATATAAGAATAGTGTTTATTTACAAAATTAAATTATTAAATTATTATTTCTATAAAAATTAATTAAACATCATAATATATAATATCGGACTCTTTCTTGTCTATTTAAATTTTCCTTCAAATTTTTGCTGTACAAGAAAAGAAGCAAATGCAAAATGCATCAACACATTTATGAAAAATATATTCTATATAGAGAAAAAAAGTTGGTGAGATTGAAGAAAATTAAAATATTGCGCTGCACGATATAAAAATAAATTAAAAAATAAAACTTGAAGAATAATTGATTCTTGCACAATTTCGAGCAATTTATTAATATTTACGAGAGGTGTTCTTTTACAATGTCGTGGATCATAATGTCCTTTCGGAGCGAAGCAAGACAATGGTTGTAGAGCGAAAAAAAAGAAAGAGAAAAAAATGTTATCTGTCGGTTAATGAAAAGAGAGATCACTGTAAGATATACATATTATTACATAATGTAACGCTGCCACTGAACACATCCCATTAGTACAATTACCGTATATATATAATTATAATAATATTAATATTAATAACCTGCAGTATATACTGGGACACACCGTATTATTAATTAAATTGATATTTATTAACGATTATAATTATTACATTATTACCACTATATTATCTATACCATTTGTACTTTACACTTCAGTTCGAACGAAATAAATGCCTTCTTTTTCATAAAACGGTTGATGGAACGATAATGTTGTGGAAAACAAATTTATTTTCGTTAGATTAAATTATATCCCTTTTTGCTCCGTTATTTGCATGACTCATATGTATATCGATACTTGAAAATTATCGTGAGAATTTAGATTTAGAGACTCTTGAGTAGAATAATTTCCATCTTCCGTGGCGCGAAATTTTTCTCGATATTAAAGCGCTATCTGCGCTGATTGTTTGCACGATTTTTACTACGATTTTTCCTGCGATTGTTGCAACGACAATTATTTTCTTTATTAGTTTTAATTTCTGGAAGTTCGCTTCGTATACGTTGCCACAGTTTCGTTCTCAAATGCGATAGGAAATACATTACTCCGTTATCCCTGAATTTACGATTAATTTACGTTACATGAACCGCTTATTTTTTTAAATAATATATATCAAAATTTAGAGTAACTTTTAATAAGAACGTCAATGTTCAACTTAGGAATTTTCAAAATAAAGGATTCGTAGATTCTGCAATATTTATGCCATAAATAACAGAAAAATTTTCAGAACGAAACATCGCCAAACTCACGTAAGCTCCTTGAAATCGACGGCTCTTGTAACATAAAGAGTAGTGAAAAGAATCGTTGTTGCTATTCCATTTGTAAGTATTGTCATGAATGATTTGTTTGCATTCAATACGTTGGCTGCATTTTCCAATTCCAATCGCTTAAGTGTCTGCTCAAATTAAGTTTTAAGTAAGTATGAAATTTTGCATAAATTAGTTGTAAAAATTCAAGTAAAATCTTCATACATGCAAATGTACAATCGAAAGTATTGTAACTTGAAATAGATATTTTTAAGCAATATTATCAAGAAGCGTTTGTTAATTAAATATTATGAAAGATAAGTAGAAGGGCAGACATCATTACATGACAAATATTCTTTGGCAACGTGCTCAAGACCAGTACGTCTATCGGTGTCCATATACAAGCAATAACAAATTCCAAAAAGAACGCTGTTACTAGAAACTGCAATCGGAAATGTAAAAGAAAAACAGCAATTTAAAATTGCAAAAAAGATAATGAAATGGAATTTTTATCGTCACACTAACCTCATACAAACACATAAAGATGGGTTTCGGTTGTCGAAAAGATTGTGGAAATATCGTGGAATTAACGACGATAACGTAGACACTTGTTGCGATTAAGAATGTGGTAATCGGTGGACTTGATATTAAAGGAATACCGAATTCGTCTTCCATAACGTTAGCGAAGCACGTTTGAAATATCGGTATTTTGAAGCTGTTGAGCATTAATGCCCATATCGTGTACAGTAATCGCACCATGTTGTAGAATGATATCAAAAAATCGTGCTTTAGCCATTCGGATTTAATTTACAAGTTATATTGATTTTCAAAAGAGAGCAAATATTTTTCAATGGCATTTATGATATGAAGTCAGCTTTGCAATTTCCAATTTGTTAGATTATTGAAAATAAAGCTTTCCAAACAGAAAATCTCCAAAATTGAAAAATTTCATTAAAATGTATATATTTATCATATAAATATAAAGCATCGTTAAATTATAATAGAGAGAATAAATATAAATTCATGTAAAATAATACCACTCTAAAAATTGCTATTTAATCTAATTTTTATTTAAATTCTGATTTGTTTGTTTTAGAACTAAACCGATAAAATGTAGAGAAAAATATGATTTATTCTTGTACTTATGCAACGTAGACAAATGTAATGACAAATATAATAATTTAAATAAATTTACAAATAAATATTTATTAAACACAAAGACATAAGCAATAAAAATGTAACAGATTAATAAAAGCTGTAACTTCTGTGACTCATCGTAAATGGATTTATTCGACAAATACAATAAAAGATTTAGTCACTTCAGGATTGCTGAATGTAATCCTCTTCTTTTTACGTTTGTGACGTTTTGCAACATTTATGAATTGTAAACGTCTTCCGAAAAATAAGAGAAATTGTTATTAGATTTGACAATCGTAGAACTTATAATATACTCGATATCTTTTACAAATAATAAAATATGAATAAAATTTTTTGTTGAGGATTTTTGATAAAATGAATAAGCAATTGTTTTAAATATTATAATGAAACTGAAAGTATCTCAAGAAGTAATTTTTTTTCTATTAACAAGACGAGAAATTGTATATGTTCATAAATGAAAAAAAAAAATTGCATTGTAGTTTTATTACATGTCAATGACAATTTTGCAGATAAGATTTTGAAGTTATCAGGATTCACTACTTGCTCCACGTATCCAGAAATGTGTCCAGGGATTCGGTGGCGTCCAGCATCCACACGAAGGATAATAACGACATGCAAAATGCCATGTATGTCGCTGCGCTTTCTGTAGCCATATAATCCGCGATTGAAGCCAACCATGAATAACTATCCCAACCTATCGTGGTACTCAACCAAAATAACTGAAACAAAATATGTAGTTTCTTAAATAAAATAAGTATATTATCACACTGATAAGTGATTTGATTATAAGTGGCAGTGTAAACAGTAAAATCTTACTGAGAAAAATCAATTAATAGAAATCTTACAGACATATTCAGTGAAACATAAACTGGAGAAACATAGGATGTGATTTCATTAATTAGTATCACTGATTCTTTAAGAGAGAGCGCATTTCGAATTGTGGGAGCTTTATATATTTTTAGCGAATGACACAGAAACATAATTTTATACAATATATTTATCATTGTTGTTATTGACGATAATTTTTAAAAAAAGAGTTATGAGAATAAAATTATATAAGTAATTGAAAAAATTAAAAATTATGATCATTACAGAGTGACATTATATTTTTTGTGGATGTTACATACCCATCTACTAGATTCTTGAGTCAGACAGAAGATTGCGTGCATCATTGGTACCCATATCATACGAATTGCTAAATTAGTACTCAATGCAGCTATCAACATCTGTATGATAAAACCGGCTTTTGATTATTTTTTATTTAATAATGCGGTATTATTTTTTTTAATCAATCAAATATTAATCAATTTATTATTTTAATATTTTAATACTCTTTACTCCATAATTACGCTTTATATATATATATATATATATATATATATATATATATATATATATTTTATTCTTTTATATTAATAATTCTATTCTTTTATTCTTTTGTTCAAGAGCACTATATGAAAATATCTTTTCCTCTCTATTTAAAATGAGTCAATCTTAAATAATAGCGGTCCAGGATTTACTTCATAAATATACAGCAACTGAATCGGTGGTTCTTTGAGAGTTATAGGCCACAATCTGTATTCCGCTAACAAACATAAAACCGAAAAAACAAAGAGTACCGACGCGTATGACGGATGAAAAGGCAGAATTTCCTCCTCTTCAAAACACAGTCCGATTATGCAAATCTGTCGAAGATGCGTATACAATCCTGTCGCTACCACAGTTATCCAGTGAGGATCTATGAATCTGGTGTAATATTTAACCGTTTCCATTTCAAACTAATATGTGATAGCTCTTCTTTAAAAAGTTATCGTTCTCTAGTTAAATGTTTCTCGTTCCACGACGGTTTCACTATGATTTCGGATCGAAATATGAATCAATTAAACCTAAAAGTACTTTCAATTACGATATATTTTCATAAAGTTAAAATTGTATAAAAAAAGAATTTTTTAAATATTCGATATTTAATGGATTAATGAACTATTAGATAAAATAAATTATATCAACATATATTTATTCAAAGTCGTCATACGAACCTTGCATGATGAAGAACAGTATCATAAAAAAGAATGATGATAGTATTATATATATTTCTTTTTGCTTTAAAATCAAAATTATAAATACTTCTTTGGTTAATATTTCATTTTGACGTTAACGACGACAGTGACAGATACACGAATATTTAATATCCCTTTTTTTCGCTGAACTATTCATCGATATAAAATGTTGATACAGATAATTGTAACTTGCATCAACTGTTAATTTATCATTGCATTATCATTATCTCAATGCGCATACATCGAGTACTTAGGTTATAATTTTATTAAAACTGTCGTTATAAACTTCAAGCTCATCTCGCATCTGTTTTGTTAAATAGCTATCTCGTTTTTCGCAAAATATTCTCATTTTTAATCAAATTAGCAATCTTACTATTTAATTAAATTATTGCTTTAACAAAATTGAATTTATTTTTCAAAACAAAAAGTTGATTTAATTTTTTAATTATCAAATTATTAATTTATTTTATTACAGATTCTGATTAAATATTAATTTGTTTTGGTTTTTCTTTAATAAAAGCGACGGTGAATAAATGCATTGAGCATTGAACATCGCGCTGGGCAATCAGTCGATTGACAGCATTAAATTAGAGTAAATAAGAAGTGATTTGCTACAAGTGCGATTAAAAGAAATCTTTCAATTTTCACCAGTCCTCTTTTTGAATCAAGGAACAAGTATCTCGATGTGTGACGCAGACTTTGCGTTCTGTTAATGGAATACTCTTGTCCACATTCTCTTCTTTTCAGACTCTCCATTGATTTACTTTCATCCAATCCTTTATATTCTTGCCTCTTTAAGTGCAAGCCGCTAATTTCTTCCGGAATAAATATGTGCCTTTATATTAACACATTTATCATTTAAAGACTTTACCATTTCTAAGGAACTTCAAGTCAAAGACGTAACATAAGAAAAATGATATAAAAACGTAATAAAAAATCAAAGTAGGCTCTATCTCTTTTTGAAAAATATTCCATTTTTTTGGAAAAATAATTATGATAGCAAAAAAAAAAAAAAAAAATTTCTTCACAATTTTGACATTATAATTGCTATCATAAATTGTATCTGTCTTTAATGGTGCTATAAGTAATGCTATCTAATAATATTTGTAGTTAGAATAAAAAAAATATAATTACGATAAATGATAATTATTATTATATAATTATTACAATTATTATATAATTCTAATATAAATCTATATATAAGAAAAATGAATGCAATATATCAACATTGTAACATGTTTAGATAAGTAAAAAAACTCATCCTATATAATGTACGATTTTACTTTCGTATGTGTGATACATTTATATTGCTATTGTTCTGTAATTTAACACTTTAATAAAAAGAAGAGGTCATTTTTCTCCGCAATAGTCACTACTGTTTTCTAGTTGGATCTATGCTTTCTGAAACAATGGGGTCTGCTTTCATACATAATGCATTGCATTTGGTGATAGCTTGCCTGTAGTTGCCGCGGAAACGAATGGCGTTGAATAATAAGATCGACTCGTACTTGTAAACCAAAATTTCAAGTTAATATTATGAAGAAAAAATATAAAAAATAGTAATCTTCAATTCGTATTAAGCTATGTTATAAAAGTAATTTAAAGCAAGTAAATTTCTCTCGAAATTGTATAACATTTTTTGATATATTAAATCACAAATTTAAATAAAGAATACAATAGAATTTAAAAAGATATAGAGTAAATTAAAACAGTTGTAAAATTTATTTGCTCTTATTTACTTCATTATTTTATTATATAATAATTTTTTTACTTTATAAAGATTTATCAAAAATATTTCTTAAAAAATATAAAATGTAAATCGATAAATAAGTAACAAAATATTTATATGTTACGATTTTCACAATAGCTAGGAATTTAATGGTGAAACTCGTCACTTCCACAGACCTGATATGGTTGAACAAGTTCGGACAGAGGTAGCACTCAAGTAGAGAACACCAGGAAATTGCTCTCTCTCTCTTCAATTTACTCCCTTTATCTGCTCTTCATGCGGTTGACAATCTCACTACGCAAACGTGGTTAAAGGATAAGGAGATTATCATTGGAGAAAATAATTGATATTATTTAATATAAAAATAAAATAGGATTCTTATTGTTCTTTCCGTAAAATTAGTAGAATCATTTTTTTTATTTGAAGAATTAAAGACGAAGATTAGATGATTGACATTATCTTGTGTTTGCAAGAAAAATTTCATAGCGTGTTACATAAAGATCGTACACTAAAATTGTATATTTACTGCCATAAAAGTAAAAGCAAAATTTAATAGTAAAATACGCATTTTTAAAGTAATACATAATCAAATATTATTAAATAATAAAATGTTTCTACTTCAGATGTTTATTTGGAGCCGATTTTTGTCTCCATGTTTTGTTAAAAAGGAGCATTTATTTATCTCATTTTTATTATCATTCATGAATCAAAAACAAAAATTATTAAGTCGAAAGACATTAGTTATGCATACAATAAAAATTGAAATACTTTATGGAAATCCCGTTTACTCCGAGGGACGTTTTTCTTCGCGCTATCTGCTGTACTTTCCTTAATCGACGTCGAGCTGCTTTTGACGTCAGAGATACAAGTTCGCAACAAGGCCTACGCGAAAGTGGCCCAATATGATTCGCGACACATTCGCGGAAAGTCCCGGCGATTACAGAATACGGTATGACCTGGCTAGTAACCATGACGACGGCACATTGCATCGAGGAAAAGTACATTCGTTTCTGAAACTCGACTTCCTCTGACGTGCAAGGAGTATGGCAATAAAATAGCAAAGAGAAGGACGAGTTAAAGAGGAAGAAAATCCGACCGAGAGTCCTCGGAAAGTCGACCACTCTTAGTGCCCCTCTCTTCATCCCCTCTTTTCCTTTCACGGATAAAAGGAAATGGCTTTTCTCGAGAACATGCCGAGTTCTTACTTTCCTCGCATTCTTATGCTCGAGAATTATTATAAAATTGCTCCGTTCTGCCCTGCATATTAGATGAGTTAACATCTCCGTTCAGGGAATTCACCATTCGATTTTACTGTCATGTAAAATGAAATATTTTATTATATTATATGAATACTTTTATTTTGTCATAATATAAGGGAAATTAATTTATCTGAATAAAAGAAAATTTAAGAAAATATTGTTTCTTCAAGCATGAATAAATTAGGTGCACTAACATTTTTACAACTGTTTTAATATCATGGAAACAACTTTCATCAATTATTTTCAACATAAAAATAATGATGGAGATATTGTTTTAACATAAAAAATATTTTTATCGATATAAAAAAATATTTTTATTATAAAATTCCAATATATTCAGCAGTACAATTTTATTACATTGTACCATATTTACAGAATTTAACAATAACAACGCGCGCGCGATCGAGAAATCATATTAATACATATATAATCAAGATAAGACATAAGCACCTGATACAGATAATTCTCAACTCTGTAATTACTTATCACTAATGATTCATGCAATCTATGTAGACATTTGCTGATGTTAAAGTGTAGATGAAATCGATAGTTTCATAAATTTCTTTGTAATTATACGGAGGAAATAGTATAATCTAATTGTAGAGATAACGTTTGTGTCTATAAAAGAAATAATGAAGCAAGAGGACATGTAAAATGCTGAATTCAGTAACAATAAAGTTGAGAATATATTTTTATGCTCAATTCCTGTGAAGTAACCTTCGTTTATTGTTCTATTATGAAAGAACCGTGACTCAACCTTCGTTTACTATGCCATTATGAAAGAACAATTGTTTTTGCTAAGATTCCTTTCTAAATCACGATCGGCTTGCCTAAGATCTTGTGTTAGAACCAGTGCTCGCCAAGTATTTCTTCTGACGTCGTGACGGGAGGACGTACGATCGGAAACTAAGATTGAGCTTATCCGGAGCTAATTCGATTTATCACCTGAATGCTTCCTTGATTTTGCATTTGTAATCAAATCGCAGATGAGCAGTCGCTTTAAACGGTAGCGTCCTAATTTCACTTTCAAGATGTTATTAAGCCCCTTTGCCTTCGCGATATCGTTTTCTTTACGTAATCCGTGATTTCATTACTTGAAAGCAATTAATTAAGAACTATATATATATATATGTGTAGCATACATCTCGGCAAGTTTACTCAAAACACACACAGCGAATAGATATATCAAATAAAACACTTTATGTATGTGTTTTCAAGTTTAAATTTCTAGCGTTAGTAGCAATATTACTAAAGTATTTCTTAATAATTTCCTCAATTTAATTAATACTTTTTTCGCAACATTAAATAACACATCTCTCACGTAAAATTACCAAAATATTCCGATAAGTTTAAATGTCGAAGACATGTTTATTAAATCAAATAATTATATTATTTTATTTAATTGTAATTTAATTTATTCAACATTAATCATTCACCGTCACAACGTCAAGTAACATATAAACAGACGATTCTACACGAATGAATAAATCAAACGAAATCACGCTTTCTGACACAAACAACAGTAGAAAAAAATTAACGCGTTCACGCGGCCTACGTCGTTAGCCGAGTGGTCGGCCGTTATCGATCGCGTATCCACTATCGATCTCGGACTCGCACAACGGGACAAGGTAAGAGAATCTCAATGTACGTGCGACATGATCGGCGCCACTCGCGAATGGCGGAGAGTGGGGTGTTACATAAAGTGCGGGGCGACGCGAACGGAACGGCAATCCGCCGTGGAATACCGGTTGATCATCACGCGGAATCATCGTCCCGTCATCCGCAGACACGTGGATATCATACTCGACATTCAAGTCAGGAGGAATCATCCAGTGAATCGTCCAAGCTTGCTCGATACGTAAGTCGAGTTTGATTTTACCTTGTAACGTTGTAACTATAATGGCGTCTTAATTTTTTATTAATTAATTTAATTAATTACTAAATAACGAAATAAGTAATAGAAAACGAATGCTCATTAAGTCTGACAACTGATATTAATCCACTTTAGCTCTTTTTAAATTTTTCAAAGAAGTATATATATATATATATATATATATATATATATATTTGTCATTGTTAATTGTAACATGATGTAACATATTACAAAATGTCTGATAAAACTTCTTATTTATCGAAAGTGCTTGAGAAATTGTTTACGTGTGAAAATAAAAGATTTTCCAACTTTTCAATTGTAAATTTTTAATTGTTTTTATATATAATTAAATAGAGAATTAATATAAATTAAATATTTTTTCTCGATGATATCATGACAGTGCTTTTAATTCGAAATTTCGTAATAATAAATTTATATAGAATGTAGAAATAATTTGAACGTGTTATTAATAAGCTGAGTGACATCTTTGAAAACAAAATTGTTTAGAATTTTGAAAGCCTTCCGAGGTCTGTATCAATCTATGAACTATAATAATAGCGCTAGTCTCTAAACGTGAACGATATCTAAAGCTAATTATTGAGCTTTCGCTTAGTTAAGCCTTCCGACAGAGTAGACTGAAGAGCACACTATAATTGTATCAGCTTGTTGAATTAATCTGTTACGCTCTTGAGAGAAACGATTAAACTTTGCATAAAAAAGGATGATTAAACATTATTTTGAGATTATTTAATACTCGAGCTATTTCCATATCGTACTCGCGTTATAAATAGTTGTCTATGGTTAATTATATGAATAAGAGTAACGTTTTCGACGCTCGCTATATTTAACATCTACATAAATACAACGCGAGAGTATCTGGTTGATTTTATTCCTTCTCTTACACACATTCGTATTTTCGAGACACGAGAAAAACTTTATCGACCTCGATTGATATCTGAAAAAACACTTATAATAAGTAACGCTAAAGATATACTATTTAGTTAGAGAGAGAGAGAGAGAGAGAGAGACGCGCATTATCTTTTTCCTTATCAAAAAGTATTTAGGCATGCATTTACTCAATGCCATCTTCTCATCGAAAACTTTCCCTGTTATGACATAATATTCTGTGATCGTTAAGTATTAATTCGATGTTTAATTTTATAATTCTGTTCCTAGAGTAGAATTGATAAACACGCATCAAGCTGATTTCTTCATTCGTAGTATTTTAAACAAGGTTCTCTTGCAATTTTGCTAATTGAATGTATAAAACAGGTTTTTTTCATTATTTACATAAAAATAATTATTGGTATTATAATAATTTATATTGGCAAAATATAAATAGTATAAAATCTCAAGAAACTATTTAAAAAAATTATGTATATAGCAAGTATCATAATAAAAGTATAAGAAAAATATTCCGTATGGCAAAATTAAACAATGCGAATTAATTATTTCGTAAAAAATGAATAATAAGAGATGTGGGGTTTGATATGGAGCTGGACATTTTACTTAAATTCTTTCATGAAATCTAAACGAATAATTATGATTGATTAAATAGATATTTCATGAAATGCACAGTAACATATTTCACTATAATTCTTCATCTAAATGAATTAATTCAATATATACGATGCAAAATACAAGTTAAAATCTTCATAAAAAATTTTTCTTGCTGAGTAAAAAACGATAAATACAATTATATGTATATATGATACATACATATATATAATTGTCTGATACATATACAGTAATTATCTCAGAATGATATATTCTATCAACAATTCACAGACATATAAATCGTGATGGTTCTATAATGAACATTACCAATCAAAATAGTTTGACCCGTAATCTCTAACATATTCATGAAAGCGTATTTATATTTCTCTTTGAAGAAATGTTTCCTGTCAGAATATCAAGAAGGGATTCCCCAAGCGCTGCGGGAATTTCTTGTATCGCGTGAGGATTCATTCTTCACTGTACACCCTCATTTCCTGACATGCTAGGAAATGGTTAATTATTTCCGAACCCTCTCTGATTATGATATCTACAATTATTAAGTATTCCCAATATATGGAAGTAATAACCAGACTTTAAAAATAATTAACCACTTTCGAAGCGCCTATATAATAGCTAATATATAATATTATCCGTGTTTTAATTTTTATTAATGTTAATAATTTATAATTTATAAGCTTTTAATTAATATAATTAATTTTTAGAATTTTGATAAAACGGAGAATTACAGTAAAATATTTTGATCTATATGTAATAAATAGTACAATATTTTACATTAATTATAGATTTCCTCAATGCAATAAGCTCTTTGGTAATAATGACATTATGCAAAACAATTCAATAGTGATAATGAAGAGATAATAAAACATTTAACATTATTTTTTACATCAACTGTTCTAAGACCTTTATTTTATACGGAATGACTCAATAGCTTGAAATGAGAACAGTGATATCATTATATGACACAAAAGTGAAAATATACACGGAAATAGCTTTTATTTGTTACACGCAAGTGATGCAACAAATTGTGGAAGAGTTCATTGTCCAAATTAAATTTTTATTAGTATGACCACACCTTTAAAAGTCGCGTCGCGAAATTTTGCGAGTGAGAAAAAAACTATAGCAGACAAAAATCACGTTTCGATAAACAGGCAACAATCCGAATGAAACTTGCTCCATGAAAATGAGTCATGGTCATTACGGCTAGTTCGCTCTTACTTTTCTACGATGACGATCTTACCGATCGTCACGAATGTTTTTTCGATCTTGTTGTCCTTCTCCTTCCACTTTCAATCTCGTCGAGACATTCTATCCAGCAACGACACGCATGCATCTCTCTCACTTGCTGCCGAGTTTCTCAAGATCTACGTCATTCGAAGTTGCATGTAATTATGAATTAGCTTGTTAGACATTTCATTCGAAAGGCCAAACATATTTATGTTATATTTTATTGCTGTCGTCATTAATTTTTTTACAAAAATAATGAAAAACGGGATATGACGAAATAACGACGTTATTTTGTATGTGACGTAAATCTTACTGTAATAAAGTTTCCTCTTTTGAATATATTTGAAAGAAATAAACGAATAACATATAAAGTAATGATAGAAGATATAGATTGTTTAATAATTTTGATAAATTATCATGAACAGAAAATATAAAGATTAAAGAATAATGCCATTTAGTTCAATAACAACTCGTCTCTTTCTCGTATATTTGACATACATGGATAAGATAATTTTAATCATTCTACTTGTTGAAAGCTAAAAGCAGCGATATGCAATTGCACGTTAAGCAAAAATGTAATTTTCGAGCGATTAAATTAATTCTAGTCATAGAAACTGCCACAAGTATCACTTTCACTTTTTATCTACGACCATCATTTTTATTTTAGCATACGTCTCCTTGAGGCTGACAAAACAGTTTATATTTCACATATTTTCTGCATTAAATTATTACTGCAGAATATTGCGTTATCAGCAAGATTTTTATCGTCATCTGTATCAGTCTTCAACACGTAATATGCGGAAATTGAATCGCTATCATTATGTTTTCATAAACGGATAAACTGATTCTTGAAAGCTAAATAAGAATTCTATGATACGCGTAATAGACTCATTCGAAATGTATGCCATGTGCATATTTATATGCCAAGGATATCAGAACCGCACCTATTTCATTAAATCATAAACCATATAATCAAATGGATTTTTGACATTGTTGTATCTTATCAATGATCGTTTTTATTTAAATATTACAGACCACAGGAAGCAAAGCATGGATCCTGATAATTTCAAAGATTACGCCAAAGAGATGGCGGAATATATTACGAATTATTTAGAAAATATAAGAGAAAGGTAAATAATATCGCGATTGCATAAAATTGTTTACTGATAAACATATTAAATAATAATTTAAATTTCTAGGAGAGTTTTGCCTACCGTAGAGCCGGGATATATGAAACCTCTTTTGCCCTCCGAAGCACCGAAATCCCCTGAGCAATGGAAAGATATAATGGCTGATATCGAACGAGTGATAATGCCGGGTGTAAGCAATTTTAAATGTTCTAAATGTCGTAAAATAAAAAGAGCGACGAGTTATCGTCAGTCTTATCAATCATTCTATAAGCAAGCAACAAATAAATCAAAATAAAATAATTATTTACAGGTTACTCATTGGCATAGTCCAAAATTCCATGCATACTTCCCTACTGCACAATCATATCCAGCGATTCTTGCCGACATGTTAAGTGGAGCTATTGCTTGTATTGGATTTACGTGGGTAAATATAAAAAAAATTATAAAATTATAAAATTGAAAATTTTAAATAGTTTTTCTCATATCTTGAGCAACTACTTTTGAGTTTTACATATTTCTGTTTTAGGACATAGATTAAATGTTGCAATTATTCTTTTCATGACATAATCTTTATTTTCTTATACTTTTATAGTCTTAATAGTAAGAAAAAATTAGTCATAAAAGTAAAAGCCTAAATCATATAAAACATAAAAATAAAATATATAAAGAAAATATCTCTTTCTTTTAATAATAAAAATATTTTGTCCTTTTTTAACAATGGCAACTCATTAGTATATACATAGTTCGATATTTTTAATCGAAAAAATAGCTCGTCCATTATATATATTCATTGAAAAGAGTTATATATTTTTTCTTTTATTTTAATAGAGCGCCGCGAAATTATTGTGGGAATTGAGAAGAGTAGAGAAAATTTGATATAATTTATTAATAATAAATATATTTTATATATTTATTATTAATAAATAAATTGATAAAAAAGCGAAAATAAATCTATACTAAAATTAGCATCGCGCATTGTCTTTTTAGCAATTTTAACGCGTAACTTTCTTTAATTTTAGATCGCGAGTCCAGCTTGTACCGAATTAGAAGTAGTCATGTTGGACTGGTTAGGAAAAATGTTGGACCTACCAAAAGAGTTTCTTGCTTGCAGTGGTGGAAGAGGCGGTGGCGTTATTCAGGTAAACAAAATTTTAAAAGCGCAATTTGCACTTACAAAAGCGATTTTTACATAGATACTAGATAACAATATCAATCGCGAGAAAAACGAAGATGTCATTAAGACCATCTTCAAATTGCAATTTTCATCTGCAGGGAACTGCTAGCGAAGCTACTTTGGTAGCATTATTAGGAGCGAAGGCTAAAAAGATAAAGCAAGTTAAAGAGCAGCATCCCGATTGGACAGAAAACGAGATCATCAGCAAGCTAGTCGCATATTGTTCCTGTAAGTACATTTTTAATAACTTAATTATAATATAGGCCATTGATATGCGAAAATTTATGATAAATCGATAAGATTTTGTTTAAAACAACTTGTATAGAGCAGTTGTTCAAACATTTTTTTTCAATCTTAAAAATAATTTTATATATATAATAACGATATATAAAGTATCGGATCATATAAATTATTTCTTAATATTAATTATTCTCGTTTATCTTTATCAAACGAAAGATGGCATGAAGTACGTCTTCAATTAAGCATAAAATTCAATAGCTCTTTAATAGACACTTGAACTGTGACATATATTTCGATGAGTATTAAATATACTATGCGAGTCATACTTGCAGTAACATTGAAGACACGAATAAAAAATAAAAGAGTGTTTTATAAAAATATCTCGAGTTAAATATCTCGGGATTGTTAAAATTTTTAACATATCACAAATGTTTTTAAACATTTAATTTATGATATTGACATATTATAAATGTTTTAGAATAATTTTTTATATATGTTTATTAAATTACGTGTGTTACTACAGCGAGTAAGAATTTTAACAGAATAGCTCTTTATAGAATAGCATAAAAATGTAAAATATCGTTTTATCAGAATCTAACAAAAGTAATAAATTTATTAATTTTATTTGTTTGATTAATAATAAATTCTTCAAATCGGATGATTATATTTTTTAACGCGTTATATCGTTAAAACTAACACAAAGTATCATGTTTTATAGTTTCCAAGTAATTTTTTATTCGTGTTTATTGCATTAGGTTGACGCGTGTCAATATGCTGAAAAGTGTCCGGTCACTTTCAATGACCAGGCGCAATCAGTTCAAAGGCACGTGAATAGGGAGAATGAGAGGGATGGAGTGATAGGGTGAATATAGGGGGTTCACGGCACTTTATCAAGCAGCACTTTGTCGTCATGGCAACTCGTAATAACCGCTCCAGTTATATTTCAGACCGAATTTTCTCTACTATTCTCAATTCCCACAATAATTTCGCGGCGCTCTATTAAAATAAAAGAAAAAATATATAACTCTTTTCAATGAATATATATATATATATATATATATAATGGACGAGCTATTTTTTCGATTAAAAATATCGAACTACATATATACTAATGAGTCGCCATTGTTGAAAGAGGATAAAATATTTTTTTACTTTTTTTTTGTGCTATAATAATGATTAAAAAAGATGCCAATAATTATATCGTCATCAATAAGAGATATTGATAAACGCGTAAATATATAATATTTTAACGAAATATTACATAACTCGTTAAAAAGTATTCAACAATAACTGAAAAAAATATAATGATATCCGAAATTATCTATTCTACAATTTGTAATAATTAATAAAATTCATCTAGTTATTTATATAACACAAATCCTAGTAATAAATGCAAATCATGACAATAGATGTTTTTGACATTGTATATAAATAGTAGGCATATTAATGATAGGCTAATTAATGCTGTGCTCACGTTAACAATTTGATGTAATAAGAAAGAGAGCAGCTGTGCAACTAAATTAATTTTAAAGATTTTTTCACATCCAATTAATTATTATAATTTAATCCGATTAAGTGTAATAAGATAATTATACTTTTTACTTACAATTAATTATACTTTTTTTAGGTCAAGCGCATAGTTCGGTTGAACGCGCTGGACTCCTCGGTGGAGTAAAGTTCAGACAATTGGAAGTCGATGAGAAATATAAGCTGCGGGGTGACACGATGGCCGAAGCAATCCGAAAGGATAAGGAGCAAGGATTTATACCATTTTACGTAAGTCTAACTTAACTAAGATTCTTCTCGATCAATTTATCATGTTTTAGTATTTTTATCTCTTTTTGAGAGCAGAGAGAATAAATGACATAAAAAATTGCAAGAAAATGTTGATACACACAAATATCCAAATTAATATAATAAATTATAGTATATTAAAGCTTTACATTATAAGAGTTGCTTCATTATTGCAGGCCGTCGCTACTTTAGGCACAACTGTTAATTGCGCTTTCGATCGCCTTGACGAAATGGGCATTGTAGCAAATCGTGAAGACGTTTGGTTGCACGTAGACGCTGCTTATGCAGGTATGAATTAATCTTTTTATATCGTGTAAAATAACGATAGATTACTTTAATCCATTTGATTACAGGATCTGCATTTATTTGCCCGGAATTTCGATATTTAATGAAAGGTATCGAGCTGGCGGATTCGTTCAACTTTAATCCTCACAAGTGGATGCTAGTCAATTTTGATTGTTCGGCCATGTGGCTCAAGGATCCGACGTACGTCATAAACGCCTTCAATGTCGATCCGTTGTACTTGAAGCATGATATGCAGGGTTCAGCACCGGATTACAGGGTAACGTCTGTTGAAAAGTTGCTTAAATTGATTTCAACATGCTACGTGGAACTTTGCTGATATCCTTGAGCTGATATACAAATTAATAAAATTACCTTAGGAAATGATTGCAAAGTATTATCGCTAATCAGTTGGCGTATATTTTGTTACAGCATTGGCAAATTCCACTCGGACGTAGATTTCGAGCTCTGAAACTTTGGTTCGTGTTAAGGCTGTACGGAGTCGAAAACCTTCAGAAGCACATCAGATCGCACATTGCTCAAGCACACGAATTCGAGGCATTAGTACTCTCCGATCTTCGTTTCGAGATCGTAGGTGAAGTTCTCATGGGACTGGTTTGTTTTCGATTAAAGGTAAATTGATTACTATCAAGTATTTTCAGAGAGAGAAGAGCCGAATAAGTTCACATGGTAAAAAATTTTGTGTTAAATTTAACACATTTCTCGTGTCCCAATTTATCCACTCTAATTTTAATGTTAATTCAACAGAGGGCAAATATGTAAACAAATAATATGTAGAAAATTAACACAAAAATGTGAATTAGTGTACGATTTACTTGTTAATCGTGTTGTTTTCTCTCTTAGAAACGGTGAATATTAACTCAATGCAGAAAAGTTAAAATAACGTAACGACAGTATGTTATATTAAGATAAGAGTATGTTAAAAATTTAACACAAAAATTTCTACGCAAGAAAATTTCAACAAAGATACAAAATGTTTTTTGCCGTGCAACAATATTACAACAAATCAAAAAATTTTGAATTACAGGGATCCAACGAACTCAATGAAATCCTCCTAAAGCGAATCAACGGCGCAGGAAATATTCATCTCGTTCCATCGAAGATCAATAATATATATTTTTTACGATTGGCAGTCTGCTCGCGATTTAGCGAGAGCAAGGACATACAGTATTCCTGGAAGGAAATTAAATTGAGAACCAACGAGGTTCTAGAAGAGCAATCGCTTTCGAAGTGATGGCGCGCTCAGATAGCTCGTGGTTACAGATCGCTGGCGCCTGCCACTTGCAATCAATCTTAACTTCAAATTTTTCCTTCTACCCAGTGACTCTCGAGGACCAAATAGATTAAGAAATAAAGGTATAACAAGTCCCTTAAGCGTAAAGCTGGGGATTATAATAGGCATTTTTTTTTTTCTTAACCTATTGGGTCTGGGTGGACTCGCACCCTGCGTTCCGCTTACTTTCCGCCTCAGGCGAGTTTCGGCGACACAGCGTGCACGACCACCGTCCAACCCACGAGGACCTATTTGGTTTCTATTTGATTAAAGCAATGAGTGACTTTAGACCTAAATAATTAATTTTGAAATTTTGAAAATGATTAAACAACGATTCAAAAGAGTGTTGAAACTTGTTTGTGAGATCAGATGCGAGTTTTACTTTAAAGTTCTAATATAATATTTTGATAATACTCTAATTCAATACATAATTATCATTATTTTAATAGAGTATTACTATATATGTGTTAAAAATGGGCAAAATGATAAGATTTAGGCTCGTAATGTAAGGAACATTTTTCTTACACATCTCATTTATTCATTCCCTTTATCTATCTCTGTATTTTAAAAGAGATTGTGTATAGATGCTTTCTATATAATTTTATTAATCAATATGAATACAAATACATATCGCAAATGTCTAATCATTGAATTATACTTTGTTAAAGCTACAATTTCGTAAATGCTCAAAAAAATGTCGGTTATAAGTTGAATACGTGATATTTGGTATTTATGGGGATATAATTCTGCCGGAAGAAGGAAAATTGATGGATTAAAAATTGGATTTTATTTCATTTAAATATTTTGAAATCGCTCTTTTAAATCGCCATAAGCCTCCTTTTTCAGACAGAATCATATATGTTACTATATGCGAGTATTAATATATTATATGTTACAGTAATATTTATTATACACACACACACAGACACACACACATATAAAACTTTGGACACATAAAATTGTTGCCAGCATATAATACGAATTTAAAACGCCTTGTTATTAAATTATCTAAAATAATGCATGTATATTAAAATATTTTACTGACTTGTCGATTACAATATTTATTTTATTTTATGTAAAGAAATGTGTCTTAAACAAATCGCTTTGTGTCAGAAATCAGTCGTTGTAAGTCGCTGGGATGCATGTTAGCATAATAGATGTAACGCAGTATTATGTGTTGCCTTGTGCCACTTTCGCTCGTGCACCGTCGATGTTACTACGCGAATTCTTTAGAAAATATCCTTATAAGTACATTACGCAGTGAAAGTCGCACGTTGCAAAAGAATGTCAATGTTAACAAAATTTTTTGGCGTTGAATTTTACACACGTAAAATATTCCTCGAATCGCGCGTCTCTCATATATATGTATACACACATATATATATATATATATATATATATATATATATATATATATATATATGCGCGATCTTTATTTATAATTTGGCATTAAAATTTTATTTCCGAGTATAAAATATTTGATAGGATTTGGTATATCAAAAATGAAATATAATCATGTAATTTTATGGATAGAAAAGCTTTGCAGATTTCAATCTAGAATTCCCACCGAAATACTTATATTCTTTTCAACGTCCACAAAGAATTAATAAATATCTTTTTGATCTTTTTAATTTTCTTTATTATTATAATCTTCGTGCACGTCGAAATTGTGTATGTAGAATAAAATAATCATGTTGTATATTGTATATATATTATATGTATATAAGTTTAAATTATAAATGTGTTGTAAAAAATCAATTTGCGAATATTCTGTAATAATTGCGTTGTTAAAATAGTATGAACAATGACGATAATAGTATTAATCATAACACATCCTTCCAAAGGATAAAATGTATGATTTTGCGGTTACTACTATATAAATACATATATCTGTATGTATGTTAAATATTTGCTGTAATCGTGCTGCAACAGGGACAATAATAGTAATAGAATTAATAAATCAAGAAGGCATAATATCTTCGAAAAAGTTAAACTGAGCTTGAAATAAAAACAATTATAGATTATTAATTGTTAAAATAATTACAATATTATCGTCAGACAATTATACTCAGACAGATAAAAACACAAAATAATTACACAAGATAATTGCAATGTTTAAAATTAGAAATTACAAACTTGTAAACGTTCAAATATTTATTTTTATTAAATAAATAAAAGAAAATATCATCTCTTTAAAAAATTATCCATTTTTCGTGTTTTAAACAAAACTATATACTTAACATACAAAACTATATACTTAAACATATAAAAATGTATAAATTCTTCTTTCCTTTGCACTGAATAATATAATAATTTGAAATATTGATTTTAATCGAATTTGGGACCAAAAGATAATTTACTGTAACCAAAATAACTTAATTCTCATTATTATGTATTGTCCACTAAAATATAAACTTTATTACGGTTATTTCGATCAAACTTTAATTAATTTAATCGATAATTAAAGTTTTTTACAACGAAATTAAATTTAACTTTGCAAATTGTCGTTTTTAATTTAAGCTTTTTTTCTTAAACTAAAAAAATTTTATTTACATTAATAAAATAATATTAATAAAGTGGAAATATTATTTGATCAATTAATTCAATCGGAGGTTGAATTAATCAGAGTTTGATCAAAATAACTCTTAAATATGTGTCACGAAGTAATCTTTAGAATTTAATTAAATTAGTCAGCTGTTAAATATTGACCAAATTAGAGATCAATAAACATCTCTCTCATTTTTTCAGTCTTTCTCTTTATCTATAACAATACATATGTGATTTATAAAAAATATAAAAAGAAATTGTCTTTTAAACTTAATTAAATAATTGCAATAAAACTATTTCTTTTCTTTCATCTACAAATCTATATTATGGTTTAAAACTTCACTGTCACTGCTACTTATTTAATTATCCTTACAAGTTTTAACTTTTATAAATAATCGCTATACGACTAATAATTAATATAACATATGTAAAATAATTATTTTGCAACTTTAGCTCCGAATTGTCTTCAAATATTTTTTTATCTTTTAACCAAGGACTCGAGTCGAATCGGAACCAAAACCGATATCTGTTTTTTTAATCGAACCAAAACGGTACTGAAATCTTGTTAAATTTACAAAATCGATAGCAGACTGTTAAATTATTTTCGGCCGGTCCAACGGGGAAGTGTGGGACTCCCTGCCCATATAAAGAATGGTATACTCACTATGTTCCGTAATCACGTTTCACGTGCTTTAAATGTATCAAATAATATCATTTTAGTTAAAGAATTTTTACGTATTTTAAAATTACTTCATGTATATATTTTAACTTGTCAAGTAGTCATATAGTTTTGTCATGTATAGTATTTGTTATTATGTGGTGCGGGAAGAGAGAGAGAGAGAGAGAGAGAGAGAGCATGCTTCCCCTTCTTCTAGACGATGCTGCGTTGCGTGAGTAAAAGGTGGAAGGGATATAACGCGTAAGCAGCCGTGACGTCCATTCATTCCAAGCCCGGCAGACGTAACGATAACACGTGCTCCCACTCCGGCGCGACACGTCGAAGACTCGCGCTCGGTCAAAGTCACCTCGAAGTCGATCGCGTCGTACACACCGCAATGACACACACTTTTTCTCGTCACGATAATACTTTCGCGTTATATTACGCGAAAAATTTTGACCCATTATGTAAAATATGTAGCAAGCGATTCCGAAATATATAAATCAAGTAACATGGCATTTACATTGTCGGCTTCATCTCGTAATCGCGATCGCGCTCGTGTTTTCATTCATGTAATATCCTGATTTCGAGATCACGAAATTGTTGTCGAAAATCGTACCTGCTGCCGACTAAATGGGATTCTCTCAGCGTTGCTTCCCAGTAAAAAATGATTGCTTGAAAAGAAGGCGTCGAATCGATGTCGTTTGTCGGCGTTTATTCGGCGTTTTTTCAATCATTATTTCTTACTGGGCAACAACGTTTACACACCTCAGTATCGTGGTTGAGATGATTGCCGGCCGCGTAGATAGACGTAGGTTCGTGTATAGAGAGATACATGAACACGCGGTTAATATTGACTTAACGCTTGATAATCGGTTGTTGAGAGCACGGTCTGCTTCGACAACGAGTTTCGGTCCTAATCGATTAAAGATCGGTTGATTATTGGAATAAATCGTTGATGGGCCCCTTTTCTTGCACCCTCTACCAGCAGTATGTATCGCGTTGAGGAGGTCGACTGGAGAATTCATAGGTCATGATCGGACAGCTTTACGGTTAAGATGTCTGATCCATTTGATAAATGTTCAGATTGTTGAACATTTACGAAATGGGTGTTCTCTCTTGATCCGTCTACCAGCCCTATAACGTATCATGTGGATTGTCTGTATGATAAACACATATACTCATTCGAAATCGTGTTTAACGAGTCGGCCTGAGATCCGGACATGCACGGACGAGAATCGAACGAACCCCATTCGCGATCGATTTCGTCCTCTTCCGCTTCGGACTTATGTAACTGTTGCTCCAAGTTTGATCGCGCTCGACTTGTCGGCTCCAAGTATGATTCTCGCGATGAAATGGGATGTTCGATCGCTCCGAAATTCGGGAGTGCCGTCAAAGTATCGCGAGTGCGTAAAAATGCGGGAGTGCCGTCCAAACCATCGCGCGTTTTTACGGTCTAAAATATTGTGCGATAAACAAATTAAAAAAGTATAACGCGCGTATAAAACAATAGTTCCTGACAACCCTGACAAATGAGAGGAGGAGGAGACCTAGGAGAGGTATCTTGCACCGGCGGAGCATCTCTAGGGTAAGTATTATTATTTGTATATTAATTATTATAAATCGCGTACATGAATTAATTCAGTTTATTTATTTGTGAATGACATTAACAAGAAAGACAGAAAAACTTTTATATAAAGCCTATAAAAGGTTGTATTTAAAAAATATTTTCTTTTTCAATTTATAAAATTATTCTATATTTATATACACATATGCTTATTATTGTATGTACTGAATATAAAAATTTGATGAGTACTAATAATTTTTTGAATATTAATTATTTTAAGCGCTGCTATAATTTAGATTTTATATTTTCCGTGTTACAGACAATATAGCTTCAACTCTGCTGTTGCGCAGTCGGTGAGTGACAAAATGCTTTTCTTTTAAAGCAACGGATTTGTAAATATTTATAAATGGAGATGCATCTTGTAGATAAATCTGTTGCTTTAACTCTCGGATAGCGGGATAGCCACGTGTATGGTAGATTCTGGGTCAAATTTAAATAGAAAAATTACTTTTTGTGTTATATTTTACGTATTATATTTGAAGATAAAATTTTATATTAAATTTTTAATTTATTATTTTTAAATAATTTAACAGTCCGGTTTTATAAATTTAACAAGATTTCCATACGTTTTACGATTTCGGTCTGACTGAAGAAATGGTTACGAAAGAAAGGAACAGTTATCGATTCTAGTTCCGCTTCGAGCCAGGTTACTGGTTAAAAGACAAAAAAATATTTGAACACAATTCGAAGCTAAAGCTTTTATTCCCTTTTAAGAAAATTATTTAATTTTAAAGAAATAATTATTTTACATACGTTATTTTTTTAGTAATTGTATATTAGTTGATTATTTGTAAGGATAATTATAAAATAAGAAGTAGTGACAGTTAAGTTTTGTGAAGTTTTAAATATAGATTTTATAGATGAAAGAAAAGAAAATCATGAAATAGTTGAACTTTATAAAATATATTTGTAATATTTGGTTTTTTTATTTTTAATTATTTTATTATATACTATCTTTTTAATTATTAAATTTAGCTCTTACATTTCTTCTAGAGCTATTAAAAAATATTTAAATACATGAATCTAGAAATTTTTATCAATGTATGTTGGATGCGTTTCTTACCTTCAGAGAACACTGTCTCTTCTGAAAGCTTAAACAGAATTCCTTTCTATCTTAAAAAGGTAATACTCTTTCGTCGACGAAGAAAATTTCTAAATTATCGGAATCCAACAACACAAAGAAGAATGTCGATTCTAAGTGTATTAATAGCATATAATGATAAAAGCCATAATTTAAATTTAGAAAAAAATAATATAATATTAAAAATACAAAAGTCTTAATTAAATGTTTATATATATATATATATATATATATTTGTGTGTTAAATTTAATGTATTAGAGATAAGATATATTATTTTAAGATATTTTATTTTATGAATTTACTTTATATTATAATTATCCTGCATAATTTCTCTTCTTACATAAAGTATTTCGATACTAGAAATATGTACGATAAAATATAGGGCAAAGCATAAATGTTGAAAATAATATCAGATCTTCATTCTTTGAGGGTTTTATCCACTTTTCATAATTAATTCAGAATAATACTTCTGTTGCTTTTTATGATTATTTCTATATGTAATAATTATATATGTAAATGATAATAGATAATATATATAAATAATAAAAATTGAATAATGAATCACAAGTTTAGAGCTAATAACTCATAATTAAAATATTTAAAAGATAATTTTGCATACAAAATCAACGACTAAATTATATACGTTGTTGATTTCAATTTAAAATATCACAAAGTAATTTAGGCGAAATCTTCTATATACCTTTCAAATGCGTTGGAAAAAAAATACAACCTTCTTTGACCGACATCAAATATCTGACTGCCCTTATTATCTTCGTCAAAACGTACTATTAACTGTCCGCCCTGATAAAGGAGTTAGACCTAAGAATTTTTTTAATATTTAATAACGCGATTCCCTAATGGTATCATTTTAAATAAAATATATAATAGATATTATGTAATCATATTTTAAGCAATATTAATTTTAAAATAACATTATATAATATATACAACTAATTAATAAATAGAAACAACAAGACTCTATAAAACATAGTTCGAATACTATTAACGCGCGTTTCTCATAACTTAATGAATTTGATATCTTGTGTACTTAAACGAAAAGTTTTTAAAGTCTTTTGAAGTCTATCAAAGAGCTAAATTTAGCATCAGTATTTGAAATAGAAGCAAGATTCCTATCAGAAACAGGTTTGCTTGTGACGCTTATGACGCGCGATATGATGGATATATTAAATTACATTACAATTATGGCACATCGTAAATCACGATATTACACGATATTCTTTGCTTTGACGTGCCGCTTTGTCGCTTCGAGAGCTTATAAGAAAAAGGCCTCCAGGCGTTTTCGGATGTGTTTCGGCTCTGACACTCGATACGTGTCTGGCCCCCCATTATTATTCTCAAAGCTAGGTGGCTATTAACCGCCTACTGGACGACAATCGATGGCGAGATGCCAGAGAACTGGAACGCAACCGAGAGAGGCGCATCAACAACTAAAACGCGCTTCTTCTCGCGACGGTTGTTAAGCCAGTCAGCTGGACCGTTAACACCTGACAGGTAGGGAAAAGAGAGTAGAAACGAACGAGAGAAAGGCCGCGGCAGCGTGAACCCTTTCATTTCCGTAAATTATATTTCGCATTCCTTCTCATGAATTATTTCAATGACAAAAATATTAATTTTATATACATTTTTTTGTAAAAATTTCTCACATTTGTGCACTAATTAAAAGAGGATTTTAATAAGATTATAATAAGTATATCATCTCATAGGCGAGGAATAAAAGAAAAGAAATAGAACGAGAAAGTCTCTTTCCTTTATATAGATACAGATGCTTCTTAATTCATTTAAAAGTATTCTGTTTTCTTTTAGTTTTTTGAGATCTCTTTAGTCTTTCTTTCCTGTTTTTATTTACCAATGTTTATGAATATTTATATTTTTTCATTTAGAAAAATATGAAAAAGAGCATCTACTGATTGGAATCAGAGATAACGTAAAGTTGTTATATTTAATTATCGATTCGAGCATGTTTCTGATTGCTTCGTGCTAATTACGAATTAATGAATAACAGCAGAAGAAAAATTGTGATTCTCTCGTTGCGATTCATCGGTTCGTGCGTTATAAATTCCGATTGTTCAATTTCGGAATGCCGCACGTGGAACCGGATCCGGAAAAGATACAACAGGTTTATCTCGTATGAGTCGTAGAATGAGACTTCAAATGAGGATAATAAGGCGCGCTCGGCATCGCTTATGCACCTGCATGCGTACGTGTGCGTGTATATGTGAAAACAGGTGTGCTTCATTTACAGTGTAAGTTCCTTGGTTGGCGCCGCAAGATTCTTTCCGCGGGACATAATTATTCCTTGATGTATATTGATTTATCCCGTAACACTTGTCAAAAGAGATATGATAGCGAGAATGAAAGATAACTGTTAGAAATATGATTTATATACAAGGTGTATATGTATATGTATATGCGTATGTGACCTCATTTATCTCTTAAATGCAACGATGTATCGGTTTTTTCAACGAAATCACTCTGTTGAATTTGCACAAATTGATTTTTCTGCAATATGTGTCTGTTTCGTATATTAAGTCATTTAAAAGAACACGTGAGACGGTCTCGTATCGAGATTTTCGAATTTAAACGTTCTAATTTTGCTCGAAAAATGCGAATAGTTGCGCTGGTTCGAAGGGAATTGCTAATTGCACGCAGGGTGTTAAAATCCGCAACGTACGCTTCTTTTTTTTTTTTTTTTTTTTATTTTGACGAAAGAATAATAACACAGGTCTGTAAAGATTGAACTTAAATATCAAATCCGTTTTTTACCAACACCTACAGTTTTTGTATTATTGTATCATTGTTTAATTTTGATAATATTAATTTTTAATATTAATATTAATAATAATATAGTAATATAGTAATACCAGATAATATATTGTATAATAATATTTAATAAGTTTTAATATTTAAATAAATAAAGTTCACAGTTCTTTTAATTAAAATGAGATTAAAAATTATATTTAAATAAAATTGATCTTTAGATTCATAAACTACGACTAAGAATTAAATAAGAATATCTGTCAAGAACTAAAGTTCCTGAAAAAAAGATTATTTTCGCAGACTTGACGTGTAAGTTGTTGTTTCGATCCTGATTAATACATCCAATTCTATGTGTTCGTTCGCTTCATTTAGATTATTTCAATTTATTAAACGTGTAGTTGCTATCAAATAACGAATGACACTTTCAATCAGTTTCAATCCATTGAAATTGAAAAAGTGATCTGCGAATTTACACATTTTCTCTTCGGCTTCTCATTAATTATGTATGTCAGTGAAGAATTGTTGATTCCAAGTTTATCTCTTATAAAATGCACCTTTCCTTGCGAGAGTAGAGAATAAAATTACAACATTTCGAATGTAAATGTAATACTTGAGCTTGTGAAGGTGTCTCGACAAATTTGATGTTGACACGGCGATCATTAAATTACAATTCCACTTTGAAATCAATTAACTTTAGATTAACAGTGATTTATAAAGTTCTTAAGAAAGGATTTCATTTTTCTCTTTATTTTTTACTCACATAAATTTTTGTAAAAATACAAATTAATTCTTCTGATTCTGTTTATTCTTGCGTACTCTGAGAAAGATTCTCCTCCGATCCTATACTTTAGTTTAACGAAACTAATCCTGATAAACTCTGATAAATCACGAACCCAAACATAATAATTATATCAAATAATATGGCAAGAATAAAAAAAAATATATATTTCTCGAAGATTTCACTTTTCCGGATCTCGAGTTTTGCAAAAAGCAATCGCCGATTGATCCTTCGCCTTTTCATCCGATCTTTTCTCAGTCTGACAGATGCCTGTCGCTTTAACCGCTTAACCGCGAATGTGAATAAGCGGCCAAGGCGGCGGCCTCAGACAGACAGAAGTCGAGGCACCTGTCTGTCCCTCCACTTTGAACGGTATGACCGGCAAGGAGGGGCCCGGACTTGTGTGAGGGGCACTGAATATACCCCGTTCCATGATTCAGTATTCCGCGCACACTCACGCTGATAAGACCTTATTCTAATTACACGTCACGGGGCCCATTGATAGCGAGCGAGCGAGCGCTGCGCCGACCGCGTGCTTCTCGCCTCGCGCGCTAATGTTCGCGAACTATCGCGTGTCCCCGCGTGACTCCGAGACGACTGGTACCTCATTTTCGCATTTCCGAAATGATCTCTTAATTAATCTATCAACGCATAGCGTGTGGTCCCTCTAGTGTTTTTGCGACACACACACGTTTTCGTATCGTACGTTTACGGACGTGATAAACGGGTTTCGCGATATTTGAATTACGTCATGTTGCTGTACGTGAAATGTTGGATTTACCTTGGCAATCAATATCGATTTAGTACCGATTCAAAATTGACTCATCTCTCTCAGTTTCTATCTTCCAATAATCAATAACTTTTACTAGAGATATTATTAAGATGCGAAATATTATATTATATACTTTCCATTTGGAACGACCTGTTGTAAGTATGTGAGGCATATTTTTAGATAGTTTATTATTTATTTATTATATATTAATATATTTACAGTTACATATTTTTGATAACACTATATAAATTTTATTGTAAATTTGATATTTCACGCGCAGCGATTTCATCAAATTCATGATATACACATGTTATTAAGAGAATATGTAGCAAATAATTAATACAAGTAAATGAAATTCACGTATTTAATATCCTGGCGACGACTTATAATCAACTAATCGGCTAATGGTTTTCATACAATTTAAAAGGAGTTCGATTCTACAAGCATGTAATACAAAATCCAATCAATGTGAGTGCATCTGGAAAATTCTACGAAATCTCAATTGAAAACATCAACGATCATCGATCATGCAGATTGATTGAGTTTAATCGAAGCCACGATAACAAATAAAGTATATTAACAAAACATTTTTGTTAAAAAAAAAGAATTTCTCTATTTTTATCAAATCATCATCGTTATTCAAATGAAGAATTTCTGGAATAATTCATGAATTTTCTTTAATGATATTCAATATTGCAGGTTCGAGATACTCGAGACACGAGAGTTACGTAATCGTGTTCAATGATAAGTTATATGATCGTTTTAAATTTATCGTGACACTGCTATATTTATTCTTCTCTTTTTCTTAGTGACGTGTCTAGCTATTAATTATGTGTGCAATGAAATAGAAATTTTGGTTTCTGAAAGTTTTGATTATCGCCGTTAAGTCGGTAAAAACAGATGTTAAATATACATGAAACTGTAAGGCCACGTGCGTGACAATAACTTTTCTGCGAGAAATGTGTTGTGTTTTATATCGTGTTTAAAAAAGATCAAGTCAATATTACAAAACACAAGTGACGATTATATGAAAAACATGATCTACATCTAAATTGAATATTTAGCAGAGGAATTTCATGGAAACTGGATGATTTAACAGACATTAAAAGATGAGAAAGGTATGAAAGTTGCATTTTTAAAATCATTTGGAAAATTTAGAGTACGAATAGACAGAGTATAAACTCATAATTTCTAACATCTACTCTAAATACAATATTGTACTGAAAAAAGTGTAATAATATAATTAATAATTTACGCAACTTTATAAATTATGAATTTACTTCAATCTTGCCGTGAAGCTTCCAATTATTTCTTCATACGCATAAGTATTAGAAGACGTAATTAAAATGCGTAGAGATTAAATTTGTGGCAATAAATTAGCATAATATAATGTGTAAATGAAGATTTGGGTACGTGAAAATCACGCCATTGCTCAATTAAAGATGATATAATCGACAGTTAAATGTAAACGCAAGATAACTGCATCTCACTACTTGTCATAGAATGTTGTATTTTTTTTTTTAATGCGGTTACCTGAGAATCGTTATTAACCGCACGCTATCCCACAATTGTTTCTACTGTACGGAAATATTTATCAACTGCGAAATCTAGAGTAGTTAAGTGTGACGAATATACTATGATCGCGTATACGCGCGTTTCGGAATAAACATCATGCGAACTGCTTAAATTCTTCATCTGTAACATAAAATACAAACTTTTTTAAAACAAGAAAGGTACATAAAATGTATATTTATGGCTTTTATATAGCTTAAAACAATAATTTTGGAATATCATTTTTAACAATAAAAATTGTTTGTTTGATCTGAAAATCAGTCAAATTGTAAGAGAAAAAAAAGGAATACTAATTAGTATTAACCTCGACGAATATAGCTTTCTGAGGTTTATACGACCATTCCAACGGTAGAGCGATAAATCATTCTGTTGACGGCGTATTCGTGGCATGCAGAATAATTTAATGCGAATACAGTGATTTGGAGATAACGTACGATGTGTTGCCGTATTAATACTGTCTGCTTTTTTTGATATCTTCTCTGGAATTTCAGAAATTTCTATATGAGCCGTTATGTGTCGCGTGCTTGTTACAATATAAAAAAGCGTGAATATTATCTTTGATTTTCTTGCCTGCTCTTATTTGCACTATTACTCCTTTTCTTTCGCTCATACTACTTTTAGACTTCGTTTTTCTCCAAAGAAAAAAAGATTTACATATAAATTAAAAGCCTATGATAAATTAATCCTATGATAATAGTCACCTCTTTAGTATGCGGACATTTAAGCACAATATATGTATAATCAACTATATATATCTTAAAACACGAATGAATATTTATTTAAGGATTTAATTTAAATTGATGAGATTTTCATGTTCATGATTTTTAAGAGGATGTAAAAGCAAAAATACAATTTAATACCTTATCTAAAATTTACAATAGTCGATTATAATGATCCTTATTCAATGTAAATCCTGTGTATCCTTTTAAAAAGATTTCTGAGTAAAAAAAAATTATTGTACACAATTATTGTACTTTATTATACACATTAATCTTTTGTTGTAAAAATAAAGTACGACATAACATGTGTGTAATTATATATATAGCTAAAAAGAAAAATAATCGATATGTTTTAATTAATTCCTCGAAAGTAAAATAAAAGTTCTCAGTTTCTTTATTGCCAGAAGGTTAATGTACCGTTATACTTTCTGATGATTAAACGTTCGTTTAAAAATGCGATTGAAGAGTGCAATTTAAAATATTCATGTCTTATTCTACATAATTATTTTCCGTTAAATGTCGAAAATATAATAAAAGAGATAATATATTAATTTTTTTATAAATCCTTAAAATATGACTTAGCTATATATGTGTATAACAAATCTATATATATATAGCAAATTAATTGTGATATTAAAATCAATTCCTAAATTCATAAATCACAAATTTATAAATCTATTTTCAATATCTATCTTGCTGATATCAAGGAAAGACACAAATATAATTGGCGTATTACGTTAATGCTTGCGTCTTCAAGTTACGAAGAAACTTAAGGATGCTCAATTACACTCATACAGCTCGTTTATTTTTCATCAAACGATTAATTTATACTAGAACGTGAAAAGTTGATAATAAACCAACACGTTTTCCACTCTTGGCGAAATACATTTCCTCATTCGTGCGCGAGCAAGTCCATTTCTCTGCGCGTTTATTTACGTTAACGAGCCGTGTAACGAAACTCGTGTAGCGCATAATCCGACGATTCCCAGCCCAATTTGACGCTAAACAAAACGCATTCCCCTCGTAACGTCACGTTCCTCGGCACGTCCGTCTCGACCCGCGATTTAACGAGACTCTCGATCTTTCCGCGAGAAATTTCCGATCCCTATCGTTCATGAGAAGCAGCACTTACTCCGGCTATTATTATCTCCCTGCCCCTCTCTCTTCCCTTTGGCTACTATTAATTAGTAACTAATTACACCCTCCTCACGGATTACCCCGTACGAACTGCCAATTGCTCGCGACGGGCATTAAAAGAGTTTAACGAACCCGTTGGCGAATGCGCCTTTTCCTACATATTTTAACGACCGTTTCGCGTTTTCCTCTCAAGGTGAATTTCTCTGTGTTTTAACTTTGAAAACACACACTCTCTTTTAGTTATTTACAGAAAAGTATAATAAAAATAGACGAAAAATCACTCACGTATAAATCGATTTTTTATATGTAAAATATTTTCTTTTTCTTACTTAGAAATCTATATGTATTATATATTGTATATATACAAAATAGTCTCTCTGTAAAGAAAATGAAAAAAAAAAAATTGTAACTACGATTTTCTCTTGTGTATGATTAAAAAATTAGAGTTAGAACGAGATTTCTATTTTAGAATGTTTATACAACGTTTGTGTGCGATTGCTGACAACCGTCGTCGTGACATCACTCAAGAAAGCGTCTATTGAGGCTATTGAATCAATGTAGAAACTGGTGATAACTTTCAATTGGCTTTACTCGCTAGACACGTGTCTTCGTTTGATCCTTATTGTTTGTAGATGACTTTTCACGGCCTTTATTAATCGAGATTTAAAGGAGCGTTTTCCTCGTTTATATAAAAAAGGTTTCTATTTAATAAAAATGTGATGCAGTTAATCTCATGCCCATTTCAACATTTTTAATCAAATATAAGTGTTTTCTTTTAATTTATCTTTCATCTGGTGCATTTAATTTCACGAAAAAAAAAAAAAAAAATATTTTTATGTGAATAAATACACAATATACTCACAAACATCGCTTAATATTACATTCTGCTATAATGATTATTCGATGCATACATGAGTTTTTAACTGAACGAAAGCCGTCACCCATTTTCCCGCTGGAAAGAAAGGCATAGAAAGAAAGAGCGCGCCGGTACTTTGACCACGACACGACCGGAGCAGAAACCGAGCCGAAGGTCTCATAATACGATTGCTTGCTCGCCAAATGCCGTCTGTGTCTTAACACGTGCATGTTAATGCGGCGTAAATTTGACGTTACAGAAAATCACTAGTCGTTGCAGAGAAAAAGCATGGGGAGGTAAATACACTGCCTCGATGCTCGGCATATGAGAAAACTGGAATTTAAACGGGTACAATTTTTCGACCGAGCTATATATCTTATGTCAATTATCACGTTTCGATTATTATTAACAGTCACTCTACGAATTCATAATCATTGATAAGATTATTGAATTTGATTTGATTATTAAATGAGATGAGAAAAAAAAAACAGAATCTTGTGTCGATTCCTTCAATTTGATTTTGCTATCTTGAGACTAATTTATTAAGTCCACGTCACTATTGGAAATCTCTAATAACATATGTTTATTGTTTTTTAATATTTAGACAAAATATAAAAGTCGCAATATTATTATTCTGCATCATATATTTGAAACCAGTTCTAGACACGCCCGTTTTAAAATAATTCTTCCCTATGTTTGCTCCGCGACTTAACATGTAACTTCTTCATTGTGCCGTCATATTTATTACGTCAAACTATATTTCAAGCTTCATTTCCACGCATTCAACCCTCATTTTCCGTCCACGCCCTAAACGAGAAACTCGCGTTAAATCGGAATCACTTAAAACATTTCACAATGTCACTCGCATCTTTGGAAAGACCGATAACTATAAATAAATTCCAAAAAAATAATAAAAAAACAACAACGCGCTAAATTAACTTTTACGTCACTCGATATAAATTAACTATTAGGCGAGCGTCATTAGTTGCGAATAAATATCTTCAACGTGCTTCTCTATCTTTTTAATATCTCGGATTAAATATAAGATTATTAATATTACAGGTAATTAATAATATTAAGCAATTGATAATAGTTTATGCTAAACAGTGCTAATTTATTCCTCTGATCTTATCGATATCGTGATCTGAAAAAATGTTTGTACATCGAGAAACAAAATGATAAGAATTTGTCCATGGCACTAACGCTCTATTAAAAGCGTATGCAATTAATAATTGATAGAAACAAAACAGCAAGTATCTTAATGAGACTAGAATAACGAGACAAGATCTCTACGCATTTATTACGTTGTGGCGTGTCCACAATTGCGGGCCTGCACTTCCAATTTGTGGTATAATATATTTTTTTAAACATTGCGGCTCTTATCAGCAGACATCGCGACTCTCGATACAAGAGAGAAATCAGCCGTCTATAATAATATGCTATCCAATTCAAATAATCACGGAGCTTCGTACAACAACAACGGTAAAGCCAGGCGTTTCAAATACGTCTTTACAACTTGCCTTGCCGCATGCGGCTGTATAATTTCCGACTCAATCGCCGATATTGCCGATCATTACATGCCCTACGAACTATTCCTGGCTCCTCTACAATTTTTATCGCGCAAAAATATACACCGTCGCTTCTCTTATGCTAAAAGAATCCTGTCATTCGGAACCTTCAGATAGCTTCTCATTTTTATGTACATCACGCGATACGTAATATATTAACATTTTATACGAAAGTTAAGCTAGAAATTATTATAAAAATAGAAAAGATTTAATTTTCTATTAAATAATTTTCTAATAATTATTTACTAGATATATTTTTAATATTTTATATTTCTTTGCAAGATGTTATATAAAGTTGAATAAACAGATAAGAATATTTCATTAAAATTATTAAATATTAATATTTAAATTAACAGAAATATAAGTTATTACTACTTTAATTATATGTAATATTCGTTCTTCGGATCTTTCGCTAATTATCATAAAATAATTCCTTAAATCGTGTAAAGGAGTATTTTTATCTCTCATGGGTTTTCCCACAATATTTGGAAATAGTTCTTAATATATGTCGTAGGTGTGTAAACACGCGGCGCGCTACAAAAGCGTATGCAAATGATTTATTTTGCTTCTCGCCCACACTTTTAACCCCGACCCCGAGAATTATCTTACAGTGGGTGTCTCTCTTGTTTCTGCTTTGTTCACGTATTTTTTTCTCTTGCGTACGATTATTCGTCACAGGCATGATCTTACATAAAATCGATCATTATTATGCATTTTCTTAATTTTCTACGCGAAATCTAACGGTCAAAAACGATCTATCTTTTAGAGGAAAATATAATATGATAAACTTTTTTGAATCACAATTTCTTGTAAAATTCTTTACTGATTTTGAAACATGTGTAATAAATCTTAAAAGAAAAAAAAACACAAAATACAATTTAAATAATTTTTTTTATTGATTAAATATTTTAAATAAATACACTCAAATTATATGAAATAAAAACTTAAGTTCTATCAAAATGAAATTTAGAATTTCAAAAAGAATAA
Source organism: Anoplolepis gracilipes (assembly GCF_047496725.1). Lineage (NCBI taxonomy): Eukaryota > Metazoa > Arthropoda > Insecta > Hymenoptera > Formicidae > Anoplolepis > Anoplolepis gracilipes. The sequence goes on from NC_132983.1 coordinate 3,840,128, forward strand.
AGAATATATTGCGAAGGTAAATAAATGGGCATCACGAGATACCTACAGCTTCTAATATTCACTTTACTTTCCAATTCTATTTTTAAATCAAATAGTGTCACCGTCTTTCACTACTATTATCATTGACCAATATCATAGTAATTAAATCTATTTAATTATGAATATTAAAATTAACGCTAAACTTCCTACTTATTTCTACTTCTTCTTCAACTACTTAATTAAATTTTGATAAATTCTTAATATTATAATGATGAACAAGCATGATTTCTCAAGCTAATGCTGACTATTACTTTTGGTTTTTTACAACGTTTGTCCACTATAATGACTACTATAACTGTCATCAAATGGAAATGTATGACTAGGAGTATCTATGAATAAAGAAATACTCAATTTCTAATGTAATAATTAACAGAAATTTTGCTATTATTGTGTTAATTAATATTCAATCTGTTGTTGTTGTAAGAAAACAAGATTTTAAAAGATTTTTAAAAGATTAAATAATTAAGCTCGTAGAATATTATATTATCATTTAAACATTTTCTGTGTTTTTTCATTTTTTAATCCGTTATGTCAAGTCGTGAGTCGTATCGATCATCACAATCGTTGAAAGTATATTCTGAATATTATTAATATAATATAATATAATTTAATATAATTTAAACTATTTAAAAAATATTTAAATATTTAAGAAAACAATATTAATTTTCGCGGAATATAATACAAATGAAAAAAATTACTTCTGTCAATATCAAACATCGATATTAGATATTAAATATAACTTTTAGTTTTTATTAATTATTATTATACTTATTTAATTTTTTTTGTTGAATGTAATTCATTAAATTTTGATTAACTATGATTATCATAATTTCTCGTTTTTAGTGCGGCACGTGATGCCAGATCCGAATATGGAGACAGGTGACCGAGAAAGTCAGCAACATTCTTGCTTTTAATCTTAATATGCCAAGGTATCGCGGGTAAAGATCTTGCCATTGAGTTTGACCGTAATCGAAATCGACGTCAGAGACTGTTGGATTCAATGCATAAATATGACGTAAATACAAGTTTTATAAAAATTTCCAGCGACATTTTGACGAAATCTTTGATATACTCGTCGAAGCGAAAGTAACTACCGTTTTACCATGTCTATCAAAGTGTAGAATATAAAATATAGAAGTATTAATTAGCTATGGCCAAAATATATGGAAAAAGAAAAAAAAGACTTCTAGAAGAAACTGAAGAGAATTTAGTACAGCAATCAATAGTCTAGCATTAATTACTTTTTTTAAAAAATAAAATTAAAAAAAAATAATGAAGGTACTCATACTGGACGATGGCAATTTTCCACACGGACCCGAGTAGAAAGATTGCGATTAGTTCATTAATAGTTATAGATGGTGCGCAGGAATGCGCGAAACATGAACGGGCGTTATAATTCTCCTTGAATCTCAGGCTTATTTCCGCTCACGTGTTCATCTTCTAACGAGAGATGTTAATCTGTGTGCACGGGGATGCACGTTCTTTACAACGCGACGGCGCTATCGTACATGCATATTTTCCATCTATGCGATGTTCACCCCGCGGAAGAGCAAACAGCCCGATAATATAGCGGCACAGTGAGCGCGATAGTCGGCTGCTATAAGTCACGGAACAATAGAGTCGGCACTTATTCTCCTCCCTTGAGTGTCCTGAGTTACGACGCCGTGCGTTTTAACGAGTTGACTCCCGGCTCGAGTCAACCTTACATCTCTCGACGCGTAATCAACAAACACTCGTACGTACATATACTAGATATACATGCGAGACGTATCGTGCGATGAGAGAATTTACAACGCTGCGATTTAATCGTTGATTAAAAATTGCGAAATAATTAACCCATTAGTCATTAGCTGTCGCACATTTGTTTCGCGTCATCATTAAGGGCCCGCAAACCGGTCACGAATCTTACTGTCCATTTTTCGAGAGGTTCGACCTGGACAACAGATGACTCACTAGGGATTATTATACTGGAATTGGAAATAACTTGGTCTAAATGAGAGACATTAAAATTGGAAATTTCTGTTCGAAATAAAATGCACGAAATTTGATTGAAAAAAAATTAAAAGATTTGTATTAAACTAAAAATTTTGTAAATTTAAATAATCAATTATTTATTGAAAAATTCACTTGAAAAAAGTTAGTTTCATGTATCTGTTCTTACACATTCAAATCTCGTTAAATGTTGTAAATGCTTGATTTATGCTTTCTATTTTGCTCGAGCTTCGGCAAAAAAAAAGGTAATAAGACATTTGTATTCGAAGGGATCATATTTGGGAGTCCAAGGTGCGGTCGCCCAACCCCGTATAATCGATTTCATCGATTGTGGATGTTAGTAGCGATCAGAAACCGATTCCTTGTAATACGTTCCATTGTCTACGTTTTCGACAGCGTCTCGTTCAAGAGTCGACACGTACGCCTTGATTATAATCTTCTAACATAATGATTTAGAAGAAGAAGCTCCGAACGAGCGCGCCTGAATGCTGTTAGTCACTCGTTCTTAGCTTCATCGCTTCTAGCGCTGTGCAAAGGATGCGCAGGATGCGCGTGATTTATGTAAATAGCTGTTCGCCAATCGAGATCCACTCTCAGAGGTGATTCTCTTCCTGCATTGCGAGAGGTCACGATCATATAGTTTATTCGCAGAAACTATAACGCGTTATCATTACGGAAAACGGAGATGGGACTTTATTGATCCGCCTGGACTTTATTGATCCGAGAAGACGGCAAATATATACGCATGCTACAGAATCATTAGATCGAATACTAATGGTCGCTCCAATTTCTCTTTAATTAAATTGCGTAAAATAGTCAAGTGATTGGATGGAACAGTGAATAGTGAATCGATAATAAAAATGAAATTTTCTGCACATCAATTTACCATAAGATAAAACACATAATAATTCTGTGTATTTAAATTGCAATAAGTTTATGATTTTTTTGGCACCACTTTTCGTGATACGCTTATTTTTAATAAAATCTGTAAAGTTTTTATAAAAATTTAATATAAATATAGATTAGATATTTTTTTATATAAAAATCATTATGAAATAAATATTTATAAGAATATATTATACATATAAGCGTGAAAAATAATTCTGGAGACACGATGCTATATTGGTGGTCGCGATCAAAAGAAATTCCTGAGAAGATTAAACTTCGCTGTAAAACTTCGGACGACACATTCGTCTGCTCATTAGAGACAGGCATGAATACGGCGCGGCTTTATAAGATTCACGTCGAGTTCGTTAATTTGTAACCAGCTTGGTGGATACGAGTTGGGAGACGACAGCATCGACATAATCCGCTGAGTAAACCAAGTTACGATAGCGTAACAAACCTTGAAAAAACATGACGACAGAGATCTCTTTGCCATCTCGAGCTATTTAAGATAAAAGCAGGTCTTCAATAGCAGAGAGATTTTGCAAAGTGTTATCGACAAAAATGACGATTCATGTTAAGTGAATTTGCATGCACGTCAAAATTACATGGATATTACATCGAACATTGAACATGTTTGAAAAACTTTAATATAATATTATTAGATAAACAAGAAATATATAGTTTCAAAGTATTTCTTTTATAATACGTTATTAAATAAAAAGTAAATGGAAATAAGAAATATATAACACCTTCATTTTTTATTTAACAAAGTGCATGCAAAATTAAATATATAATCATACATGTTCTGAATCTAATAGATTTATGTGAATGATATCTCAAGCTATTTTGAAATTTTAATTCAAAATATAGATTAACACCAGTATTAAACCACTAAACCTTTTTTTTCTACGAATACATATGTGTACCGAGTACTTCGATTCGTTTAAGTAGATGGAAATACGTGACGTACACGTCAATCATCTTCTCATTAACATCACGCAAACAATGTATCTCATTAGAATAAAAAAGACTATTTCGGTTGCATTAATTACGGCTTTTGATATCTAGTGCACCTGAAACAGCTGCAAGTTTGAATGCCGATCTTTTCTTATGATTTTTCTTACGTATCCATTTACTCAATAAATATCGGTAAATTTCAGAGTCTCAACGTGTAGCCGCTAATAAGATATTAACTCCTAATTAATCAATATTTAATGATATAACGTATTATCGGTTGATCTCTGTTTTATAGCTAATTTGATGCATCGAGTAATCATAACTTGTTACTGCGCGCAGAAACTGGATAGTAAATAAAAAACAATATAGAAGAAAAACTGTCGATTTAACATCTTATTTCGTTATAAATATTCGTTGCTCTTTATCATAAAATAGAAACTCGTAATATTATCATTTAATAACAAGGTAATATACAGATAGGTAGATAGGAAGCATATATAATCCAAGAAAAACATTGAGTTAAGAAAATCAGAAAATTTTCTCTCTTTCTTCGATATATTAATTATAAGATAACATATTGATATCATAAATTCTTCGGAAAATATATCGAAAGCAAGGTGTATCAATAATTCTTCAACATCGCAAACTCGACTCCTCTTGCAGATACTATGCCGGTTATTAACCCGCATTTTTATTCTACACTTTCAACTCGTTCTGGTTACATGATTGGAAGCGACATGCCAATAGTATCACCGGTTTGCGAGTTTATTAAGTTATAACAACCTTGAATTTTTGATTTAAATTCATCCAGCGCAGAAAAATAGCAATTTTTTGCAACAAATCTATCAAATCGTATATATATTTAAATATGAATTTACATTTTCGACACGTTAATAATTTGCTCTCGAAGTTTCCTAATAATAATCCTTCCATCGCGAAAAAAATGTATTCAGTTAAAAATTTTAAATTAAGAAAATTTATTCAATTTCTTGCGCAAAACACATACACAAGTCATTTACATATATCTTCTAAATATTTCACTGTAATTATCTCAGCGTTCTCTTCGCTTAGGTAGACGTAGTATTATTTTGCACATGTAACTGAGATTACTGATTCTGTTTGTTTATACATATGCGGGTACACTTTATATACAGGTATATAAATGCATCGCGATGGATCCAATAAATTATAAACATATGGTACCAATGCGGGTGTGAATAACCGACGAGTATCTGTGTCTTGGAATATTAATTAATAATCAAACTCCTTGTCAATCTAATCTTGATTATTAATTCGACGTTTAAATCATATAATCATCGAGGTATATTTACAATCCGCGTCAAGCGGAGTCAAACGCGTTCAGAAATGTAAAACTCTACCGTTTGTTGTCACTAATCTGACAATTACTCGATGTTAGTTTATACGTAACATCGTTAATAAGTTAAAAGGTTAATGAAAGACCGGCGTTTAACATTCTGAATACGGATTTAAATCGTGAACAAAGTTCCGCGACGCTCAAGATAATCAGATTAGATAATCGCGTCTGGGAGTCTCGGGCGCAATTAGCATGTAATTAATGATACGCTTATGCTGCAAAACGATGTATGATTCAATTTACAAACAAAGATTTATTATCGTGTATTATAAGGGGGAGAGGGGACATTAATATGTTCCAGTTACATAAACAAAATTAATATGCAAATAAATTAATGCCATATTTCTTAAAATAATAAATTTAAGCGTATCTATTATATATATATATATATATATTGATTGCTATATAATAATTTCTATTAATAGAATTGATTAATAAATTTTAACCAATTGTTACTCATAATAACCTTAAATGATTTCTGTTGTATATTTGTAGAAATATTGTGTTATCTTTAAATTTGCAAAGTCTAAAAAATTGTATACAAATTTATCGTCCAAAAGAGATTAGCAGACGTTATTTCAAAAATAAAAAAACACAAAATTAATAAAGTAACCGGTTAATTTTCAAGAAATTTTCTGCCCGAAAATATTTTCCAATACCGAGAAATAATTTGTCACACATTGTATTACGATATTATCACGGAATTGTTCTTTTGACATATTCCATTTCAATTACTATTGCAATCCACTTGTCGGATCGCCTGCTGCTCTCATAAAATGACTCGAAGTGATTAGAAAAGGTAACGTTATCGCTAATAAAGGCTTAGAGGCCGTCGCGGTTAGATGATGCGCGATGGAACGATAGAAGTGTGAGGTCAAGAGCCATTTGAGATCTTGAGAACACTATTCTTTGATGTACCAGCCCTCTCTTTCATCCTCTCCTCGACGCGCATACAGATCTCGATCCTCGGCGTTCTTGTTTCGCGCCGCGTGTAAGTCTGCCTATCGGCAGGGCGGATGGGAAGCTACGCGTGTTACGATGATGGATGGTGTTGCTGCCGCCTCCACGGGCGAGATCAAGAAGAATGACTTTGCGTCCGTCCGACTGTCTCGTAGTACCTCGTAATCACGTGCGACTCATAATCATTCGCGACGTAATCTCCAACGATCGCGCGATTTCATTAATCCTTCCGCGGATCATGATGTCACGCGCAGAAATTCTTTAATTCTTATCCTGATGAATGCAATGGGCATATATTTTTATTAGATGTAGTTTGAGAAGAGTACAACTGCCTATATGTATAAGCGAAGTGTACAAACAGCGAGATGTATTCTGATAACATTTCGATCTTGTTTAAAAGTGTATTTACAATAAAATATTGAAGTAATAAACACATAGTAAGACATGATTAAATTAATTTTTCCATTATAATATTATAGTCAATTTTATTTTCGCCGGCGCATTATTAAAAAATCTCTCCTTTCTTCGAATTATCTACTTTAATTGTATTTTTTATATTTATAAAAATTAATGTATGATTTATTATATATGCATTTTTATATTTAAAGTTATAAGATGTTGCTTACCTCGGGAGAGCCTTGTAGCAAAAATATCGTTAACGCCTCTTTCATCGGCAAACAGTTTAATATTCTCATAAATACGCGGATTAACCATACAAACGTGTGTGTACAAACTCGCGAGCGTGATGTCGGCTATGCTGATCGATATTTTACGAGGGATCGTGTCCACCTCGTTTATACCCCAGCAAAAAGTTGTTTAACGCTTTTGTAATCGAAATGATCCTGGCGCCATCGTCTTTTCATTCGCTCATTGCGTTACTTTTATCCGACATTGAGATATTGTAAGGCTACAGCTAGTGAGAGTGCGCTATAGCGCTAATTAATGAACGAATAAATGATACAAATGATGTTTCGCAATTGTACAGTTTATAAAAGTAATATTGGATTAATCATGAAAAATATATACAATATATTACAGATAGCCAATAAAACTGACAATTATACTAATTACAAGGTGAAAATTTTACTTCAGAAAATTGAAACCTATTAGTAAGATTTAGTAAATGCGTTTGAATTAATATGTACCCTCAATCAATATACTTGCTTAAATAATATTTGCTAATTTGCGATTCGTAAACTTGTTTAAGTTTTCTTTCTCTCCCGGATTTCATAAAAAAATAAATAAATAAATAAATATATATATATATATATATATATATATATTATATTAAATATTGCATTTTTTATAAAATTAATTAGCAGAGGCAGGAATTAATACAAGGTACTAGACGAGCAACTTTTTAGTAAGACTGTTAATGGTTTCACTAGCGATCGGTGCGAGTCATGACTTCAATTTCCTGTACCATTGAAATGCGAGACGAAGTTTCCATTCGCGCAGATTGAAGCATGCAGCTCATTCAGTAATATGGCGACAGTGATGACAAAATTATGCGCTGGATGTTGTTAACTGTAATTACAAGCACGAAAGAGCGATCTTTTTTACACTTTACGACGTCATGGTTACCTAACACGCGTCACGCGCGCTGTTTATTTCAAATGTTACTGCCCCAAGTGAGGATCGTGAAACGTATTGCGATATGTGACCATCGTGTAACTTATACTCCACCAGCTAGACCAAATGATACTGCGCTAAAGTCAACGGATCTTGATACGGGATAAAGGTATACCCACATCCGTAATCAAGATTGATGTGACAACGCAAGCCATTATTTTAGAAACGCGTCGTAAAATAATTAATTATTCTTAATTAAAAATGTAAACTGGCATTTTTATTATTTTACTACAAGGAGCGATCTCGCAGGTACAATATCAAAGAGCATAAACAGCACATGTAAATAATCTCAAACGTAATAGCATATTATTTCTTATTACTGACATTACTGAAAAATGCTCGAGCGAATTTTATTACGGATTTATTACCGTGGGATTTCGTATCCGTTTCTGCAACCGGGAATATCCTAACGGTTTTTTTTTTTTAATACTAAAACCGTATCATCCGATTAGAGACTAATCGGATGAGCATCGTCACGCTAGTTTTGGAATACTCGGGCGAAAAATTATTCGAGACCAAAGACATTTATGACAAACGTAAAGTTTTTTGCCACGGACTACCGTCGGATGCATTCTCCCTTAAATGACATTTGCAGATATAATAATAAAAAATAAGACGGAATAAGTGTTCCGTTGTGTGTCAAGCTTAAAACGCCGCTTCTGTCGCAACACAGCTCGCCTCGTGTCAACGCTGACAGTCGAAACCTCGAGATCATTTTGCAATAGTTTTTACGCTCTTCGACCACCCTGATCGCTGTATTGCGAAATCTATATAAATTTTAGGTGTACTAATAGTATATTAGAATTTTTACTTGCTAACAGTCCTTAAAAGTGCTCGCAATAAAAGAGGAACTTTCGCAAAAAAAATTCTTTTAATAAAATAAATTTTTTTAATAAAGATCATGATATTATAATAATTTTCGTGATGTTGAAAATTATCACATTTAAGATACTTATTACATACTCTTAGAATGATAATCTTACAGTAAAAAAAAAAAAAATACATTTAAAATTGCGATATTGGAAAATTAATTTATTTTTTTTTCTTGTCTGCAATTTATGACGAATGCTATCATGATTTGTCAGCCTGCGCAAGAAGAATCATCACGTGTCGCATTAAAAGACGATTAATCTCATCTTATTTATGCCGATGTAATTTACGCAATTGCACATGTCGCGCCAAGAATTTTCCTGCTTCATTATACAGGGGAGCAAAAATCAGAAATTAGAGTGGCACGATTTCGGTACGAATACACATATATATATATATGTAATTAATACACATGTAGTTAAAATAACGATAGAAAATAAAATAGATTTTTAACGAAAAACACGAACAGGACACTTTGAATTCCCTTAAAGAAACGATTTATATCACGCAGAAACATAGATAGATATCGATGCAAAACCACTTTCGGTGCGGTTACACTTTGCAATATGTATATTCTCGATACATTTCGACTGATACATCGATTTGAGACGAGTATTTGTTATGTAATTATATATTTATATAAAAGCATTTTTCTCGCTTTTTTACTAAATTTCAATTAAACGTTATCTTTAGTTTAAATTAGCAAATTAGATTTGAAAATAACCAGACAAAATTTATTAATATCAAAAATAAAAAAATTTTATTCGATATCTTCTATCCAATCTTCACTAAGGCAACATTAATTCCGAATCTATATTTGCATACGTTGTTTACATTGCAGGATTCACGTTTGAATATTCGCTGGATAAAGTCGCGTGGCAAATATTTGCAAATTAACATATTTATAACTTGTTTCGGCCTTTTTTTCCCCCGTAGTTCGTAAAAGGGTTTTATTGCGTGTGTAAATTTGCAGTCGCATGCAATACAATTGCTTCATTCATTCAGTTCTCTCTGTTGTAAAAGGACTATTCATTCGGTTACACACCCCGCGACGCGCAAACACCTCGCTTACTTCTCCACTTTCTCGAAAGATATGCTTACTTAGTATCCTGTTTCATGCCTGCGGGCTATTTACTTGAGTCTGATCGATTTATCCTGCGTTTGCTCAATCAATATCCAAGCCATGTTTTACTTGCTAATTATACGGCGCTGAATTGCAATCACGAAAATCATCATTTAAAACAAACATTTTTTTTTTACCAAACACCGTTCAATGCATGTTTTACCATTTCACAAAGTTCATTACACTTTTATTTATTTATTTATTTTTTATTTTTAGTTTTAAAAATGTTAAACGTCTAAATCTATATAATATTCTAATTCGTATCTTTTTTTCTTTTCCGGTATATTCACACATATCATTCCAATCATTTATTTTTCTCACATAATTTATTTAACTAATTAATAATCAATTTAATTTTCTAACATATGTAAAAAATTCGCACGTTTTATTTCTAATGTTATTTGCATGCTTGTGTAAAATAATCTTGATCACATTTAATATCTCGATATAGCTTCCTTGTTAAGAATCAGGATTTCGACATAGCCCGGAGGCAAAAAGAGCGTTATAGTTGACTAGTACAACTGTTTCTATTTACAAGGCGCCGAGAAACGCCCATGTCATCACTCCTGACATTCTTCTGCCATTTTTTATGCCGATGATAAATGTTCTATGGATGCCTTCTACGCTGTTCAACGATGTGTCTCGCTTGTTTTCTCAATGCGGTATTCAATAAAGAAGACTGTTATTAAAATAGTGCTGCGGATAGGAGCTTAGCTCCTATCATTATTAAAATATTAAGTATCATGATCTGTCTATTACTACTTTATTTTATACAGATTCAAATCAAGTGTAACAAACTGACAGATTCTTTGGAAGGTCATTTTGAATAAATGTTACAAGATATATTTTCAATATTTACGTAGTTATTTTATATAAAATTTACTACTTTTATAGTCAAATCACTGTAATTGGAGTAAAATCATTGTAAACAACTATCTTGTACTTTTTTGTTTTGCTTTGATGTCTCAAAAGTTACTTCACAAAAAGAAGAGAGAAAAGCACGCGATTTTATTATAATAGTAGGAAATGTTACAACTTTTGTAACTATGTAAAGTAAAAAAAAATATGAGAAGGCTTATAATCATTATTATGATATTTCTAATAATCAAAATAACTTTCCACAATTTGTCAAAGCTTGTTATAATATGAAATATTCAGGCCGAATCACCACGTATAATAATAGCATTAAAACATTTTTAATGGAGTGGATTATGTATCAACAAAAAATACCAGGAATATATATATATATATATATATATATATATATATATATATATATCAAAAGTATATCAAGATATAATGATGAATAAATGATGATCCTTCACAAAATTATTCCTTATATGAAACAAACATCAATTTATCATGATTCAATATCGTTTATTGGAAGAATATTCTCCCCTCTTCTGAAATATTACGCATACCTTCTTATTTAATATATTTTTCTTATTTAAAATGCAGAAGATTCAACAAGCAATAGTTGAAGGAACAAACATAAATTGATAATTCTTTACTAACGATTATAACATTACACCGCATAAATTAAATAACGAAATATGCTACTTTTTAATTCTATTTACGCTTATGTAACATGTCACTGTCGATGACGAAACATACAGAAAAGAGAAAATATTATACAAAAAGGACACGCGGATAAGAATTCTTAACACATACATAGAAAAAGAAATGTTTCTTGCAAGTTTATTCGCCTGTCAACAAGTTCCATTCACCTATTACCTTTGCTTAATTCGGCATTCATAATTTTAAATAAGGATAGCAAAAATCAAGCTTTCTGTTAGATTTAAAAATTCGAATTCTTTCTCTGTGTATAATAAAATAGTGTTCATAGAAGGCTCAAGCAAAATCACGAATACATAAGAATGAATAATCTCGCGTGTTCGCCGAGAGACTCATAAAATATTTTTAAACTAATGAATATATATATATATATATATATATATAAAACGAAGTCAATGCAGAAGCTAAAAGACGTAAAATGATACGTTATAATCGCAATATCATTAGCTTCATTAGCTTGTGATAATTCAAGTAACCTTCATCCAGTTCGCAATAAAAGTGGAATCGCGTATCATGTCACTTAAAATATCTTTGCTTGAAGATTATATATAGATGCGTACTTAATCTATGCATGCGTAATATCGCTTCACTGCTGCATGATTATCGTATCTATTGGAAGAATAAGATGCGTTAATTGAGGTCGAAACTGATACAATTAGCGAGCGGTTTTGTATAATGAATGATAATGAACTGACGAATAAAGGAATTAAAATTACTACTTTCTTATCTTTGTCTAAAATTGTGTTATTACGTATTTATTTACTGCGTGACGTATATTTATTGTGCTATTAAGTGCTTATACAATAGCTTTTACAATAAGCTTATCGAATTAATGTTGTATCGTAACAATTGATAATAATTTTATTTAAAAAAGCTGAAACAATACTTAATGTATAAGCGGTTAATTTGAGAAATTTAATTTCGACCAATATATTTCTTTTATATTCACGATTTAATTACAGCACTTTTTGTTTTGCTAATAAATTCTACCTTTTTTTTGCGCACAATTGCGTGGATCAGCTACACTAAAAAAAAATTAAATTAATAATATCATTGTAATTAAAGTTCATTTTATTAGTTCAATAACATCTACATGGCGTATTTATTTGATTAACAATGTTGCATAGTAATCATTGATTATCTTATGCACATCTTCTCTTGACACTCTGCGAAAGACAATGTTGTTCGCACTATATCAATATTTTGTCTGTAACCACAAAGACTATGAAATTTCGTCTAAATCTCTTCCGTTTTAATTACACGTCACATTATCTTATTTATATCTCGGAATAAATATGTCTCGTTAAATTTATCACATAGTGTCTTAACAGCTTTCCGCGCGAGAAACCGACTCATTCAGCCATGTCGATTCTACTTGAAAACTGGATTCATTATCTAACAACACGTAAATCCTTCGATCTCGAAGACTGTAGCTATAAATTTTATTCGCCAATCACATTTATTGCAATCAGAAATTACAATGAAATTTAATAAGATGAATTGAATAATTGATTGTCATAATAACAATAAAAAGTAAAGATACATATACCATATATTACAAATTATAATCTTTGAAAAATGATGTATAATGAACAATAATGCCTCTGACATTTATCTTAAAAGCGTCGTCGCACTTAATAATGCATCTGCGTATAATTGGCGAAATTCGCGATATCTTATTATCTTAATCAGATTTGTCGCATCCTAAATGGGGAACATTAAAAGCTGTCAATTATGGGTAACCCTTCAAAGGCGAAAATATAATTTAATTACAACGCGACATCCTGCGAAGAAAAAAAATGCAGTCTTGTTCCTTTCAGAAAGAGGGATATTCTCTCTAGTAGATTATATATATTTTTTTGTGACAAGCAAGAATTTTACCTAGGTATCTACGTGTGTCATATTTTTATAATAGTATACATAATTGCATTTTCCAATGCTTACTAAAAAATAATTAATATATTATTAATGCGACATTTTACGACTACAAAGTGGAAAAGAGAAACTCACGCGTTGCAAAAACACAGACATTTTTTTCTTCACGCCTACCAATCACAAAATAACATGACTGTAATTTCGAGGAATTAATATTTGTAAATAATAATCTGTTACTCACATCATGTAATTGTGTATAATCCTTGCAACAACAGATTATTTTAGTAGAATTCAAGTAAAATTCAAGTAAAATCCAATGATTGGTCGTTATGTATTATTGACGACTAGTGAGACTAGTCTTACTTATAGAATAGTTGTTCACGCTAATAATTCTCCACGGAAATAATTATCTCTCTTGTTTAAATCACCGCATCTATTATAAATTGCACGCAGTAAAACAAGATAATAAAAACGAAATGAAAGATGGTGTTGCATATGATTACACAGATCTGATGAATATTATCATTGTATAAGTAGCCGAGAACGAGCGAATAAACGTGCGTCGAAGGCGAAGAGATATAGTTTTAACCACCAGACACTTCCCTCGTTTCCGACCATGGAAAGCTCATCGAGACATTCTTGTGTGCGCTATTCGAAGGACAGCATCTCATTTCCATAATTAGATAAAATTTAATCGCGCGTCTCGAGAGTCGAAAATCCATCCTCGGGTAAGCTCATGGGACGAATAATCTCGTTAACGACCGTCCTCGGAGAGGCTACGCCATGTCCACTCCTTCGCTCCTCGCGCACTCATCATGCCTCTTTTTTTTTTTTTCGCGCACGTTGCGAACCAGCACGTACATTGACATGCACCATCTGGCTGACTGGATGACGTCGTCCGGGTCAGCAATTGAACGTAATGATATTCTAGTACAGTTCCGCGCAAGATATTTTACACATCGCTCCCCTTTCCCTTCCTTCACACCCGCGACAAGTCTCACCCGTTGTCAACGTCGTTGCGCTGCTTGGCCATTGACCGACCTTCGTAGTTGAACTATACGCACTCCTAATCGCTCGTACGATTCTTCCTTGTAGCTTAAAGGCCAATCTACGCCACGCAATTTTAATTAACAATATATATATATATATATATCACGCTGATGGGTTATTTTTTCGGAAACTTTATCCGTTTCGAGACGTTCACAATCCGTCTGGAAAAGATGAGAATATTTAATATCCATTTTCCGAATATCAGAATTTTTAATTTCTTCAATGTCAGCTTTAAAATACGGCTGATGACACTAAGTATTTTTTTACTTGTAATGTTTTCTATTATTAATTTAGATTTATTTTTATTTAATAATTGAGAACAATGGTGAAAGCGAATCGCGCAAATTCGCCCTAAGCAGCGTACGCTTAATCTAGGAAGATTAATACTTGCGAGAAGAATGTGGTTCTTTCCTACGCTCGTTTCGCGCTCACACAGTTGTTAAAGGAGATCACTCTGCGGTCGTAGCTCATAATTCATGACAGTTGGAAAAAGGGTGATCTACCGGTATGCGAGTTGCGTGTTGATGGCACATTGAGATTAAATGTGTTCAGAAGCGAGTTCACGATATGCATGTTTTATATGATATTTTCTATCTGTGTGTCTTTATTTTCAAAGAAAAAATTCATCTATATGCAAAACTATTACGTTTATCTAAACCAGCTTAGCCAAAGTAACTTGCAAAAAATATTTCGTATATTAAACCTAATTAAAAATCAAAATTTTCATAAGTATTTTTATTTTTACTTTATTATCTTATGTAGAAATCTACAAGAAATAAAATTTTTTTCTTAATAAATATTCGAGAGAGATACTAAAAAAATTAAATCGCCGTTTATCTGTGTCTAGTCGGATAGACATTATATTTGCGATTCGCGTGAATTGGCCGCGTGTCTGTCTCAACGGCTCTCGTAAAAACTCGATCATCTATCGGCGTTATGGACGAGCACTTCATAAAACGATCCACCTGCTCGAAACTCGAGAGAGCAAAAGAAACGGCCATTATCGACTGCAATGTGGAGACCCTACGTGATTAACGATTAATGACCCTTTTTTAGTGATGTCTACACGTGACAGACAGCCGCCACTTGACTATATCTTATCCGTCACTGAGGTGTAGTTAATGGTCTCGTGATGGGACATGATCTGTATTGAGTCGATATGTATGCAAGATCGGTGAAAGAAAATGAAGAATTAATAATATTTCTCTTCGTATATGATGCTTATAGTCTTTCATGATGCTATCAACTTTGATATATATACAGAGGAAATATATTAATTAATTATATTAACTTCTCATTTCTCAGTATACGGATCCGAAACAGTGATATCATATTTCGCAGAACGCTATTTTCATATGCTCGCAAGCTAAAGCACACTATTTTAAATAAAATATTTAACATTGATAAGAAAGTACACATGTACATACATACTAGCAATCTCGTGCATAGAACTCGGCGTACGTGCAATTTAAACGAAATACGATGGCGATAATTTACTCATTGACGACACGCACGGAGGGAGTAATCGCAAGTGATATTACGACAATCAGAATGGCGACATGCTTCGAGGATGAAGGAGGGAGAATTGCGCGTGCGAATACTTTAGGTAGGATTATTAGCGCGCGTGATCTATTAAAGAGAAAGGCGAATGGTTGACATGTATACAACATCATCATGTATATTTGATCTTACAATTAGAATACTTCAGAACCTACATATATATGTATATAATGTCAGATTAACGACGATGTCAAATTAACGAAAAATACTTTATTATGAATATATTAGCGTGAATATATTTTGGATAATATTATTCGTATTTAATTTAAAAAAAAGATAGTTTATCTGATTATGATCAGTGTGATGTAATCAATAAGCATTTTAGACATTGATATTAAATTATACAGGTATTAAATTATAAAGACAATTTGATATATATGTAAACATCAATATAATTAGGCATTTTATGAGCTAATTTAGAAAAATTTATACATAATTATATGCAAACATTAATGACAATTCTAAAATTCACGAAAATAGTTACGACAAGGAATCAATATTCCATACATTGATATCAAATGAAACGTCTGTCCTGGCAAATGAGATGGAAACATTAATACGACTTTAATTTATTTCTAATTATAAATGTAACATATTCAAAATAAAATTATGTAAAATTATGTAACAAAAATTTTTTTTCGTCAAGGACGTTATATAAATATAAGGTAATTTTTGCAAATAAATTTTACATTTTTGTTGTGTATGTTAATATACTTTTTTTTTATACACATAAGCAATGTTTTTTATCAACAAATATAGATTCTTTTTTTTTTCAAAAATTTTAAATTATCAATTTTTATCTAGTTTTTGTCTCTGCATATATAAAATTAATTTTTTCTTCGTATTTCAATAGCAATTCAAACGCATCCAAGAAAATACATATACTACAAAATGGATTGTATCATTAAGAATTGTCATTCATACGTCATCATTAGTTTCGTCGAACCATCATTTTTCTGTCGATTCCATCGGAAAATCGAAACTATCTGTTATTAGGTGTAATGCCTTCCTCTGCCGATGCACCGCTGTTCACAATCGAACGATTGTTTCCCGTAATTATCATTTCCGACTCACGCTTGGTATCATTTCTAGGACTGACTGTCGAGTGATTCAGGTGCATTGTTCCCTGATCGTATGACGAGTGCCTCGAATATCAGTTTGACGCGAGGGAGATACACGATACGCACGAGGCGCACGAGCTATGACTCGCGATTTCAGCGACACTACGTCCTTGTGCGTATAATTATTAATTAATAAGTAAACATTAACGAGGGGCTATTATCGTGCCTATAGTCAGCATGAATGGAAAGAGACAAAACGCATTTTTTAAATTTATTTTCCAGAAAATAACAACGAAGATGTATATTTATATATTGTGTAGTGCGCATAAATATATATTATCGTGTAACGATTTCTTAATTTTTAATTTACTTATATTAATCAAGACAAAGGCATTCATTGTTTTTATTTCACATTGCAAAAAAAAAACCAGCTAGATAATATTAATTATATAAGACGTTATATAAAATGTATATATGCTTGTTATAATTAATTAATTTTAAACAAATCAATTTTAATTTTTTTCTTTAACACGGACTTTTCTTATGCTTTTGTAATTATCTTTAAATATACCTATTACTTTAAACATTAAATTTAAATAAGATGAATAAAAGGATAATCTTCGATAATAATAACGATTCAATTTTACAATTATTGTAAATTTTTAAATAAGAAATATTATTTATTAGTCAAACTTTTCAGTTAACCATATTATGAATTTGTTATCTATTAGCAGTCGGTCAGTCTTTTTAAACTCTCGCGTTCCATTTTATTGATCTTGATTTGTGTGACTCGAGGATGCAGTTAAAGAGACTTAATAGCGCTGCGGATGTACAATCATGCCGGAAACAAGTCAAGCGGAGCGATTTTATGAGGTAACCTGCGGTGAGAGACCAATGAAGCTAATTAAACTAGATTTGACAGAAAACTTTCCAGAAAATCTTAAATCATTAAAAAATTGTAAATGTTTTTGCAATATTAATAATACATATTAAGCGCGTCTTCAATATACTGCCTTTGAAAAAAATACGTTTCTTACTTTCACGTCGAAAATTATAACAATCAATCGATATGTCTTATGTTTCAACATTTCTGAAACATCGCTTCAGCTTTAAAAAATAGAACTGTGGCTGTAACTGTAGACACTTTTAAACGATTAATATTATGATTAACCTCCTTGCTTAAGAACATAAAGATGCATCGCAAAAAAAAAAAAAAAAAAAAAAAAAAAATAAGTTATAAAAAAAATTTATATTATAAATATTGTATGTATATTCATTAAATATCTTCGATAAATGTATATTTGTAAAATCATAAAATCTCATCCTAGATTCGCAGTCTCGGTATCATATATCGCAATCAATCGGCGACAGCGAAGTTTATGGACAGACACTATCGTCGCGCAATTAATTTCTTTTTAGCCTCCTAACGTTTATTCGGAAGCCGTTGAACTGCATTGGAATGCATCGTGAATAATCCTGATAGCTCATATTAACCGAGATATCGTTATCTGATCAGTTGCAAGGTCAAGAGCCCTCGGATAACTGAAAGTCGCGACGTTCCGCCACTGCGTGCGCGCACGCGGAAAAACCGGTATTAAATACAGATATTACACACAGATATTTGCAAGGCACGCACATCTCCGTGTGTACTTAATGTACGCTTTTGCACGCAGTGGTGAAATGCAAGAGCGAACCGATAGGCATCTGCGCGTGAATTCCGAGGACATTGAATGTTCAAGTGCGTTTGCACGCAATTAATCCCAATTTTTTGCATATCAATCTCCTTGTCGATGAGTCTACCGCGAAAAGATCGAAATCAAAAGTATTCACTCTAAATTTCATCGTTCTATCTCACCCTTAAATCTCTATCTTTACAGTAACACTTGTTACATTGTAATTTTCTCGATAACTTCTCGAAAATGAAATTTAGAATAATTTGTTTTTTTTTTTTTTTTTTTTAGCAGTCTTTGCTCTCGAAAAAAATAATTCTATTAATTCGTAGATGTCGATTTATATGTGTATAATATAAAAATGATTATATTCTTATCCTTTTTTTTTCCAATAGTATAAGCTTACATTGTAGAAACTTGATTTATTTTGTAATTATGTCATTGATATCGATTGCAATTTATTAATGTTTTAATTATGAATTTTGTAATTTTTATAAGATTTTTTCATCTTTGCTCGGATCGCTATTACGCAATACAGTCTGGAATGTGGCAGAGCAACCGCTTAGTAAGCAAAATCTAATCATCTTTGTTAGATTCGTCTGTTTTTACATCAGTTATATCTTTATAGGTCGATAGTACGTTATTTAAGATATCCCCTGTGTATTTTTTTGTTTTACGATATTTACGATCATCATTATTTTTCTTTTAGATTCCGATTTTTTCGATCCTTCTCTTTCTCAACCTATTATTACTTCATCTATCAGAATGTCGGTATTATTACTGTGCTATTATACTATTTTTCTTTATGAATATTCCGTTGTAAATGTTGATCCATATTGACTAAATTTTACTTTGTTTCATATATGTAAGTACTATCATATCCCGTTAATACATTCTGTGTGTGTGTGTGTGTGTGTGTGTATATGTATTTGTTTTTAATGATTTTCAAGATACTATTTAAGTTCATCTTCCATTTTTTTAAACTGTGTTTCATTATAATTATTATTAACATATTTCGATATTTTAATAACAACTTTAGTTTTATTAAATCATTGTTACATGCTTTGCTTTTTATTATTATATTTTGTATAAATATATAGGGGGAAACAAAAATAAAAAAGACAGCTTTGTTCTTTTTTAATATTTTAAAGAAGGCGAATTTTTCTCTCCAAAGAGATTACGATCAAGATTGTTTACTAGGGAATCTGTCTTACTCACGACATAAAGATACTAGCATGTGGTTTCACAACTACATTATACACGTGCCGTCGTTGCTGGTTTTGCTGGTCCCATTAGTAAACTAGTTTAATTCTAAGCGGATCGCGCGCGACGTTTTTTCAGCGCCTATGCAGTACCAATAAATTTTTCGTATCGAGTCTCCGGATCTACACACAGGCTACTCGCGAGAGCTCTTCGACATCTAGGATTTCATCGGCGGAGTTGTGAATTAGCGACGTCACTTTCAGTACGAAAGAAGAACGTGGAGGTAACGCATCAGGAAAATCATCAGAGGTCTGCGGAAAGAAATTTCTTTTTCTACTCGATTTTTTTTTCGTACACCTACAACGGTGTTCTCCACCGTTTGTCATCGATCTTGCAATGTGTTTTGCATCGCGGTGTTGCATTCATCGCGTTGCTTGACACTACGGAACCTCAGTAGTTCGTCTCGGAAGCGTGTAACACTGTGACCTCAGATAAGCAATAAAAGAAATAAGCGGGAAAAAATTTGATAGCGAAGAAGTGTCGCGAAGCGCGCATAAAGTTGCTGGAGAAGATGTAGAGAAGGAGAGAGGAAAAGAGAGAGAGCGAGAGGCTCTCAGATATTGTTGCGAGACGCGAAGGACGCAGAGAAGTCCCCTCCAGTTGTCCATGTCTTCTGTGCGGTATGCGATGCACGATAAACGCCTACGGGGAGAGAAAAGAAAAAAAAAAGGAAGATAACACCTCGGCTAATGTCTTCGAAGCGCGCGCTGCGGGATTTTATCTACCGCGCGTGACATGTAAACGCGACGTGCGCCTAAAATGAGGTAACAACGAGTATGGCACCGATATAAAACAGCGATGTCGTAGCTCTCCTCTGTTAAATCTCCTCCCGTTCCTCAGTCCTAATGAGGGAAAAAGGTTTTTTGTCGCTCATCAAGCGTCCGAAACAACTGAAAAATGAGTACTTTAAATCAAAAAGAATCTAAATATCAAGTTTTGACAAATTTTAAAACACTCGAGGATAGTGTTAACTTACCATCAAAAATTAATAAAGTTGAATATCTTAACAGATTATTAAATACAAAGATTAGATATAAAGATATAGAAGATTTTCTCAAATCTCTCTCTTGAAAAAAAGTCCGTTCAAAAAATTATATTGTACCATCTCTTTTTATTTGAGTTCTTTTTAATCCGTATTACTAATTCACGATCTTTAGTAAGAATCACCTAACCGTGCTCATAGTAATTTAGACAAAAGTCATAATCGCGAATTACGCGTACAGGAGTGGGCGTGTTACCGCAGCAGGGGGCCACGTTATTATATATCTCGTCCTCGAAAAATTTAATAAAAAATGATATCAAATGAGGAGCGAGAGTTACGTACATACAAAGAAGCCACTAAACCGGATTTCAGTTCCAGTCGCCGAAGCATTACCCCGGTGGTTCGCGTTAACTACAGGGGTCCGCATTAACACCATCTTCACCGCTCACGATTATGATATTGAGGCTCTTTCTGCTTGGAGGCTGCTTGTGTATATGGGGTGTTCACGATATTGCGCACTTTTCTATGAGAATAACAAAAGAGAGATTAGAGAAAAATTATAAAGAGATATATTTCCCTCTAACGTTGAGGGAAAAATAAAAAAATATTAAAATTACGTAAATTATATTATATTAATTTAAAGATAAATAATTTGAAATAAAATTTTATGTAACTAATCATCAATGAACAATGTAAGTTTACAATGCAATAATTAAAACTTGAACTTGAATTTTTCATAGATAAAAAATTAAAATAAAAAATATAGCTGAACTTTTTGAAGAGAGAAAATAAGACGGTATATTAAGAAAACAATAGCCCATTTTTAATAAATTTAAAAAAGTTGTTGATATAATGAGATAATGAATTAAGTATGCGGATACCTTTCTTCAAACAAGCAAATTTATTAAAATATTTTTAGTTAATATTATTTACAAAGAAAAGGCACAATACTCGGAACACCTTGTATATAATCGTAACTAATGTAGAAAGAGTGTAGAGAAGTAAAAATATGCTATTCGCTTCCGGGTGGTTAAGGATGGTCTAGGTAGGTGAGTGTACATGATTAAGGCTGTGCGCGAGTATCTTGATTGTAATAATTACATGTCGGCACATGCTGCATATGACGGTATCATCAATTGGCATGACAATTCCATATATATAAACTATGAGAATTTAAAAAAATAATCAAAATACAATGCGATAAAAAATACCCTAAAAATGTATATTTTAATGTTTTAACTTTAATAAAGATAAAATATAGTTAAAAAATGAAATCGTCGAACAATTGTATTAACTATTTCGCATGATTTTTGATGACTAAATTGCTACGTTAATAATTTACATTATGAAAGCACGGTGCAATGAATAAAGGTCATACTCGATTCTTTTATTCTCTTATTCTCGCGTGCACCATAGAGCACCACGTAGTGCTGCTTCTTCTAACAATAAATGAACTGTCGAAAAAAGACGGAGCGAATAGGCATCGGTATTCGAGTCCTCTTAGACATCACAGGGCACGCAAAGTTTCTCGACGGGGTCAGATTGAAATTATTCTTTTTCGAACATCGGAGAGAGCGAAAGTGGTCCGCAACGTTTTACCATCTCGACCGAGGGCGAGAGAAATAACGACTGCGAACCACGACCGACCGGGCGAGTAGGTACGTACATAACTTACGTGGAGGCGTCAACATGGTGCACGATATAGACGCGTCTCGTACCGTCACACTTCAACAGAATAAATTTACATATGTGCGATGGCTTGTTAAATGCCTCGCCGACCACGAGAATTTTGGCGTCATGCAAGCATAAAGAAGATGAAAAAAACAAAACTTGATAAAAAGAATTTTCCAATCTATGATTACATATTTTCACGACGACCGTGTTTTTAATAAATAAAGGAGAGTCTTACTGGCTAGTAAAATAAGCAGATGAAAAAAATCGTTTGTGAATAATTATTCTTTTTCCGTCCACATAATCCGCTAAAAAGTAATAACATTGTTTGAGTTGTTGATTATTATTTAAAAAAATCGGTTGCTGTGACATACGCACATGATAAATGTATGGCGCACGCTTATAATTATGTTTTAATATGTAGTTAAACATTTCGCAGATTCTCTGGCTAATATCAATCTACGATTTTCGTGCAAATTTTCTTTTTTCATGAAAATATATTTAGGTGAAATTAAAACAGGTATAAGTTAATGCGCGAAGAAACCACGTAGCGCAAATCTCATCCACCGGGAGTAAATATCATATGAGATAGTAGTTTTACATTATTTTTTTTGGTTACTCAATCATAATTTCAGTCTTATTATCTCTTAATTATCTCGTTATGAAAAAAGTAACACATAAAGGGATCACATAAAATAAGAGTCAGTAAATTACTTGTGAACTTAACTTTGCAGATAATAATCTTGAATGCATTCGGTTAATAATATATTCGATGCTCGAACTAAAATGCTGAAAAAATTCAAATCGCGAAAACTTACACATTCCAATTTGGCGTACGATGAATCCTCACCGGCCTCACAAAAGTAAAAAAAGTTCAATATGCGATCACGTGTTTATCTAATTACCAGAGACACCACTCAGATTGTTATCGCTATCGATGGACATATGTCGTTGTGCGAGGTCGCGTAAACTGCTAATTAAATATAATATGTATAATTGTGCATACGTGAATTTAATATCACACGGTTAATGTACCTCTGAATGTAAACAGTGTATTTTTTTTTATCGTGATGTGAAACATATCAGTATAAAAAAATATATATTAAGTTTTTAGCAAAAATTTAGCAGATAATATAAATGTAATTTAATTAAATTTACTTATAAATATAATTTTATATTTTTTTCTAAAATTCATTTTCTATTTAAAAAATAACTAAATTAATTTTATCTCGATGCTACTCATGAGAAATTTTCTTACAAATTTTCGTACAGATTTTTTCTTTTCGTAAAAATATATTTAGGCGTAAGAAATTAAAGATATAAATTAATCGAAGAGACCACGTAGCGCAATTCAGCCACCGGGAGTAAAAATCATACGAGATAGTTTGCATTTTAATATCATTTTTTATAACGGAGAAAGCGGACCGATGTCGAGATACTTTACGATTCTATCATGTCACAGGGCGCATAGCATCCCCTATGCACATAACTTTCACTAATATCCAAGATCGTGTATGTCCCCCACTGTTTCTTCGTCTCATCTAACTCAAAAATCATCGCCTTGAACCCAAGAACCAACGAAAATGATTTTTCACAATCTAAACGATAACTTAGACTTTCGAGCATAAACGCTCTCAAATATAAACTTTCTTTTATATAAAATAAAGAATAAAAAGATATTTTACATAAAATAAAAAAAAGACATTATATTAAAATTCCACTGATTTAAACTTGCGTGAAAAAATGTAAATTAACAGAATTACATGGTTACTTCAAACATTTTTTTAAACATAAAGAGTTACATAATATTTTGAGCTTTTAAACATTGTATTAAGGAAAGCTTCAGAAATGTTAGCCATGAGAACATGTAAACAACTAAAAGATCTTCGATAAATTGAATTATCGAGGAATCACGATTTAGCTCATACTTAAGGAAGGCATGTGTCGCTTCAGTTTATTTAACATTTAAATTAATTCAACGTTCGATAAGTTTATACTGCATTCCAATGGATAAGAAACTTGCATTTGTCTGGATTTGCAGAATATCGTAAAAAAATCTTATACTTACACCTGATGGAAGAATATTTAATTTGAAAGTATTCAAGAATGAGAAGGAGAGAGGAAAAAAGTGCGCTTTCTTTATTTTACCCATAAAAAAAGTGTTAGTTTGTATATGGAATATTATCAATATCTGATCGCGCAAATTATTCTTTTTGCAAGCAGAGAAATACGCGCTGTCTTAATGCGATTGTATAAAACATTCAGTACAGATGAAACAATTTAATTAAATTTCTAATTTAGATATTTTAATATTAAAAACAAAAATCTTGTTTTTAATTGTTCAATTAATATTTCAATTGATATCAGTATCTTTAGATACCGATTTACTGTACACATATGTTAATTATCTTATTGTTGCTCATTAATTTCTTCCTCGTGAATCATTTGGCGCGAGAGAACATGGTCATCTCTCTCGATTGTCCTTTTCGCTTCCGCGTGATAAAATAAAGGACACCCGCACGATAAATTCGCCGAAAACATTAAGGCACGTACGGCTAAAGAATAAACTACAATTGATCGATAGCTCTTAGGCGTTAACTCACTTTATATAGATGTGAACAATTGCTCGGTCATTCGTAAATTATTAAAAAGTGCAATTGAGACCACCCACACACGCACACGCACACACACACACATATATATATATTTATATATATATATTTATTAAATTATTAATATTTATTACTTCCACGTTCCACGTGTCTATATAAGCTACGTATCTTTTTTATAATAACTAATAAAATAATAAAATATTTATAATACATTTAATAATAAATTAATAATATAAATATTAATTAATAAAATAAATAAATAAGATGAAATATTTAATTTTTAATAAATAATAAAATAATAAAAATATAAATATAAAATATTTGAAAATTAACATTGAGCACTCTATGTATACATAGAATTTAGTTAGCTGTAGTTAGGATTAATTGAAGACCTAAGAATGTCACGATGGGACCGGCTGAGTTTCACGACGTCTCTCAGCCAGATGTCATTACACCCGGTCTAATGCGGTTTCCATTGGATTTAACACGCGTATGAATTGAACGAGATCAGCTTATTCCGCGGATCGCTATTCTTAGCCGCTGCCTGTCGAGAAGCAAAAGCGCCGACAAGCAGCATCGTGCCATAATTTTCCGCAATGGACCAATATGGTGACATGAAAAAAGAAAAAAAAAAAATGCGAAGGAGGGCGAGTCGTTGATAAAAAATTGCGTGATCCTTTTTATAGCGTCATTAAAAACCACTGATATTGAAACACCAGAAGCTTCTCGACGATCGTTATAATCACCTGCTTGTTGTGACTACGAAATCGCCGTGACTGAATTTTTTAAATTCTTGCGTAATAAAGCGAATTAAATAAGTCAAGAAACTCTCTTGAAACATTTTGAACTGATCAAAAATTCATCAAATGTGTTATTCATTAGGCTGAAACTAAATGCATAAATAATGTATCGAATTATAATTTTTCATTTCAGCATCTGCTATATTTTTTTATCATTTTTTTTCCATCACATCATTGATCTCTGCTTTCCTAGTTATCAATTATTAAATTATTTGCAAAATTAATACAAATTTATTACCAAATACCGCCATTATTATTTTCAAATATGAAATTTTCTATTTCTTAAAATATTCTTGATGTTTATATTCTATTTTGATTTGTACGAAAGATAACTATGGATATATTGATAATGAACATCTGCATTACGTAGTATTCCTCTTGAAGAATATTGATTTAAGTAAAATATGAAAACCTGTTGCGCCGGATGTTTTGCTACTTGCAAAATCTCACACGCTTTAGTACATAATTTAACAACATGTAGTGGGATCATTTTCAACGTACGCACGTACTCGATTTCAATAACCGCCGATCGAACGGCGATAAAGTCTCGCTCAAGTGAATGGTCAATGAACATTATTAAAGTGCTGACGGACGATTAAATTTGATTTACTTAATCTGCATAAACAAGTTAGTATATAATGGTCAAATTTCCATATTTTATAAAATAATCGAAGAATCTACTTCTATACGTGTCGTTTTTGGAAAAAATTATTTATTATTAATGTAGAATCATTCATATTTTGCATTAATATATTATTTTTTATTTCTTTTTTTAATTAAGAGAAATGTAGAAAGATATTATTGTCTTAATCTAATAAATAGGAAAAAAATTTAATTTTTGCTTGATTATACTTTTGCCAAGACAACAGTTTTAATAATTAATCAATTTACATACCTAATCGATGTAAAAGAATATTTCTCAAAGAAAAGAAACAATTCTATAAAATTTTAGGATATAAAAATTAAAATAATGTTCTTAAGTAAAGAAGAAAGGAAGAAGAAGAGTTCAAACAAAGCAAATACGTTAATAAATAAATAAAATAATAAAAAATAATATTAAAACAATTGTTAAATACTAAAATGATTAATCATAAATTAGCGGCTCCAAGATAAAGCGTACAAACGAGGTGGCTACATGCCTGATACATGCAAATCGCCGTGACCACACGTTACGAGGATGATGTTGGATGCACTTGACTTTAATAATCGTCGATCGGTCCGCGATAAATCGCTGATGGGTCGGTGAGAATCGAGACAAGGACGATGTTTTCGCTGTCCAATCAGCGTGAGTTGAGCCTAATTTAGAAACTGCGACGTATAACAACGACTCGCGGCCCGCGGCCCGCGGCCCGCGGCAACGCAAATTCGGCGGGGCCTGGCTCTCGGAACAGTGCCGGGTGTACCTAGAAATTACGAGTGTGTATCTCCGAATGAATCTACCTGCAATGGCCTCGCCCTCCAATTTAACGGCACATCAATTTGTCATTTAAGCCCTTGGACTGTGCCGGGTCCAGCCTCTGCAAAATGCGCGCCTCGTCTCGCTTATTTAATATCTTTAACCCACGCCCGCGCGTGAATTATTTCGCAGTTTTATTGTACGATGGTAACTTTATTGCGTTAGGTTTCTCTCAGTTATGCATAAATATTAACTCTTTGAAATGATAAAAATTTTACGTCTCTTGTGTATTATCAAAATATGTACTTTATTTTTGTTTAAATTAATAAGCTACACGCTTTGATATATTTATTAGAATTAATTTGTATTGTGACCTAATTATATGATTATAAAAAAAAGAATCCATGATGAAAAGTGAGAACTATAATTGTTAAACAGACCGACAATCTCACTAAATCAACTTGATCGATAGAGATATATAGCTGCAAGTTGAGAAATTAGATAACTATGATTCATTGCCGTAGGATGACTATTGCCCTTGCAAGATTAGTAGCAACATGCGTCATGATAATTTAAATAAATGCTTATCGTTTGAACATCATTTATAATCAGTATTCGAAAAACCTACTGGATCGCAACAACGATGTCCCACACTTTATTTCTCACCGATTATTTCTCGTTATTATTATCTCAAGATTCCGTTTACTTATTTAGTATAAGCCTCTGATATGTTCGATCAGTCATCAATCGGCATCATGTACGAGAAGCTACGGTTAACGAGCGGCTCCCGTAATTCTCGCGAGATAAAATTTCCTAACGAATCGTTGCAATAAATCGTAAGTTGAACGGCTGGCCGTTGAAGGAACCCTAAATCCGACGCAGAGCGTAACGCGTGCTCGCATAAGTCGAGGGGGAAACGTAAGCCGATCGATGGTGGAGGTGTCTTCGAAGGCCGGCGCTACGTCGACCACGGGTTATAGGGACGCGTTCCTTTAATGATGCATTAGTGTCGTGTTTTGACACGAAAGAGCGGTAACCGGCGGAGGTCGCATTCTTCTCTCCGCCTTTTTTCTCTTTGTCCACCGCCGCGCGAGACCGGCTTTAATTTCACGCACACGATCCTCCTCCCTCTCCCGTGCCCCTGTTGCTCTCGATGTCAAGAGTCCGTAGGAGGATTTCGGTGAACCACTTAACGCTCTGGACCACGTAACCTTCAATTAATCAATCTCCGCGCGGACCGTTGAACCGAGATTGTATTTGGACAGCGACGTGATCTCCGCATTGGGATTTACAGGCTCTTAAAAGTTTTTTTGGAAAATAGAAAACTACTTTTCGAGATACACAAAAATTAGAGCTATAAAATACAAAAATCGAGCTGTCAGATTATTAGAGGAATATTTTTTAAATTGAAGCTAATTATACGTAGAGATCAATAAAGATGACAGTTTTATCGTGACAGCTTTTACATTTTGAAAAATATTAATCCGTTTTCTAAAAAGAAGAGCCGCTGCTCAAAATAATTCTAAACGTGAAAAGAGATACAAAGATATCTCATGTGATATTTAAAATTAGTATAAACGAAATTTTATTAGAAAAGATAAAGAAAAACGTTTTCAATATACGTGTATCTTTAACGAAGCAACACGATAATAACTCAAAGTATCGAATAGAGCAAAATACTACGCGGACGAGAAGATTAGTATCGAAAACGACGTATCGTGGAAAGGAAACATTGAGAGAGGTATTTTTATTGCGTATCATATATTTAACGCTAACCGTGTTAAATATACTGTTCAGTTCTGAACTCAATCAAAGGTAGATCGTTCGATTACCTGTTACAGAGATTATGCCAGTAAACGCGCGGACTTACGAGCGTTGAGCCGAGAAATCGGTGTACATGAACCTTATCGGCGAACTGCATCTACCGTCCGACTCGAAAAATCGGGCCCGATGCACATCGTGAGACGCCCCACGGTTTACTACGTGCCATGTCTTTCTCTTTCCCCCCCCCCCCTCCGTTTCCCTGCAATCTTTCCCCGAAAAGAGTTTACAGATACCCAAGAAGCACACCTAGCGCGCCTTGACAATAGGACACACAGGGGCATTTATAATGAGCGGATCGGGTGTGAGCGTTTTATTTTCTCCTCTCTCCTTCGACCTCTTTCTCTCTCTTTCTCTCGTCCTCGTCCATCTCTCTTCCTAAAACTAATACGTGAGCTCGGTCCCAAACGCGCTATCTTTGCATACATTAATCACGGACGAAGGGGTTGGTACGGGAATTGTTTCTTCGTGGCGCAACCTATATCTTAGATTTTTACAGTTTCCTCTATAAACCTTAATTGTGTCTCGTCCCAGATTCTAACTAAACTTTACATAAACTTTTTGCCTGACCCTCTTTTTCCCACTTTCGACCCTCGACTAAAGTCCGATGCGTCATACGTTATCTCTGTTACCTTTTTCTTTTTTTTTTTTTTTTTTTTTTTTTGAGCTTTGCATTCCTTCAATTTTACTCCTTTTTTCAAAGAACGGTTCCTCGAACCTCTTTGATTAACGTTTGCTATTAATGATATACCTGCTTAGCATGCTGAAAGAATATCTCTCTAAACCCAGTTCAATTCTCGTTTGTAACTTGCTCGAGTAAGAAATAAAAAGCACTTATACTGTATCCCTTCATTTTTATACATTACGTAGCTTACCCTGAGCTCGTAACATCACTCCTGTCTCTCCCCTTTGGCGACAGTTCCAATACCCTTTTATCCTGGGAAATTCTATACCCTATCCCGGAATGCCGAATTGAACCGCATTTAGAAACGACTGGGGTGATATTCTTCCAGATTTTGAGATGAGAAAAACTGATCTTATCCGACGCGAAACACGACATTTTTGTCAAGATTCAAACATCGGCAAACGGAATTTTTTTGATATTAATCTGGAGAAAGTCGTGTGTGACTAAGCTGCGAATAAAAGAATTCTTAAAAATGTTTAATTATATAATATAGCATTGAATTTATTATAATATTTATTATTAAAGATTCGAAAAATATTTAAAAGATACAAATTTATTCGTGCAAAAAATTCTGAATTTTATCCGCATATGTCAAACGCTATAAAAATTTATCGTGCGATTTTTAAAACTGCACGTTATCTAGTTGATTCGAATAAAACGAGAAGCACTAACGATATATAATTTAAATTCCGAAAAGCTAATTCGGAAAATCTTGCGCCACCCGCGGTTATAGCGACGCAGTGTTAGCCGGTCAACCCGATTGACCGATCGGTTTCATCCATCATAGGTCGCGAGGGAAACCGAGAACCGGACAATATCTGATTTTCGACCTGTGTGGCGTTTATGGGACGCGGGTATCCGAGCTTCCTGGGGACTCGAGAACTCGGGTAGTATAGAACCGAACCGAGCCACCCCTTTTAGATTCTTTCCAAAGGCGCGCGACAACTTGCTTTTTTATGACACTCTAATTCTATTCAATAAAATCGGCTCGAGCGTAACAGTATAAACACTGTATAAGGTTGAATGTAATCAAATTAACTTTGTGGCGCTCGTAAAAACGACTGACACGTGGCACGTTTCCTAAAATCCTTTTTACGTATCTGAAACATATCAAATATCTATCGAAAAAATTAACTAAAAAATAAAATACAATTAAAATAAAAATTTTGTGATTTTTCTCTTTTTACGCGCAAAGTAGATTTCCAAAAATATTATGTGATATATTGTAACATATATTGTAACATATTCTTTGTTAGAAAATATTGATATCATGTATATTTGTATATTAAATATTTTTCGGAAACGTATTGCAACAAACTTACGAAAAAAGAAACACGTGAAAAAAATATTCAAAATAAATTCATGCTAAGGGCGTTTGATTATTCTGAAATGATTTCCAAGTAGCATTACAATCACGTATATCGTACGGAGACACGAAACCTTCCTATTATAATGACCATAATTAAGAATCGGTAACCATAAAGCATTGATCTACAGAGATGCGTGATCTCAACTATTAATAGCTTTATTTCGGAATGAAAAATAGATACCGTGTGAAAAGGAAACTGAAGATAAATTGGAGATTGTACACAGGATCGGCATAATTACCTAAAGTGATCATAAATAATCGAACGGCACGAAAGAGCCATAAGAGAGAGTCGTCTCGACGGAAAATTATTTCTCTAAATGTGTCTCTCTTGTACGCAGCCATTACAACTGTAAAATTTGCAGAAAAATCTGCATGAATCATTATTGCATAATTCGTGAGACAATTTTTTTTTTTATCTATTGTTTTGCTATTTTACTTTTCGTTTTTTTCACACTATGTACTAAGTTGTCTCAAACTTCCTTTTTCCCTTTTCTAGATTAATTGCCAGTGTTTTGATCGCAGAACACGTTTAAAATTTCATAAATCTTATCTCAGCCAATAATAAGAAGCCGCCTATCATCTTCGTTTTATAATTTTTATTTTTAGAGATACGCAAATTCGATGCGAAAAAACTTCCTATATGAGCAGATAATAAATTGATTTCTCTAGAGGCTTTTGACACGTAAATCGGCAAAAAAACGAAAGCATAAGTGACACTCAGAGAAAAGATCAAAAAACCTTTCACAAGGATGTATAAATATAATAATAATATGTATCACCCAAACCGGTTCGCTTGAGTTAATTGCAAATAGAGATTTTGATAAAGACTTATAAATATGCTACTATATTTTAAACAATAAAATATTCAAGCGTAGATTTTCTGTGCACGCACCAATTTATCAAATTTCCAGCAAATTAACTTATTTGGATAATAAGTAAAAAATATATTATTTCATATAACAAAATTTTATTAAATTACTTTTCTTTTTCCAAAGGTACTGAAATGTATCTAAAGACATGTGAATGAAAAATATGGATCGTAAAACATTGGATCGTTTAAATTGTGCCAGGATATTTGCCTTACGTGGAGGAAACGGGGCCGACGGTCCCTTATCAAAAAAATCGGGCGAGGATAATCAGTTAAGGGGTTAATCTTCTTACTCGGGCATGCATGCCCCGTTCCGACTTCAAAGTCGCGCAGGTGAACCGACCGCGTAATCACTGTTATTACGATAATCGTTTATTACGAGCGAATAGAAATAAAAATCGCGCCTGGAGCACATTGAATTACGCTCATCCACTTCGCTCGTACGTAGATACGCTTACCCTTATGTAGTATTCTACGTCTATACGAAGGCCCTTTTAACCATTTATGGCAAGGGGCCCTCGGCAACCGTTCACGAAGGGCGCCTCTTTTTATCTTTCTCGGATTGCGCCCTGCTTGTCTTCCTCGCTTAACCAGGATTTTCAATCAATAACAACACTTATTCGGAAACAATGTCTGGTATGCTTAATGTTTGATATTTGATAGTATGTGATTAACGATAATTCATATCAATTTATGAAAGCGAGATTATTACTACTATTATATTAGAAATGTGAAATTTCTTCAAAATTCAAAAAATATTTTTATATTAATGAGAAATCCACGAATTATACTTTAATATAATTTAACCTAATTTAATCGAAATATGTATAATTATTCAGATTATTTGATTAATATTTTTTCAACATTATTTTTAGTTTTTTAAATAAATATTTATTATGAAAAGTTTAAAAAAATCTATCTAATTAAAAAACTGACATAATTATTAAAATTCTCACTTAATAATTCGCAATTTTGTGCATAAATATACATATTAATATGTATACGAGTATCTACGGGTGTCGATATTAATATGCATATGCATTACATTAAGCAAATTTTATTGCCAGCTATGTCCGTCGTTACTTCATTTATCTTTATCTTGTGAAAAGAAGTCCTAATTATAAATGCTGAAAAAGAGATTTATTAGCGTATACATTTCATTGAATATTATCAAGTTATACACACATCGCCATTTAATTATGAAATTTCACACAGTATATTCGCTTCTTTTGATTAAAAAATAATAAGATATGAGTCCATAATTTTAAAAATCTATATAAATTGTCACATTTTACAATATTTTATATCTTATATTTATTAACTATATTTTCTTATTTATATCTTAATTGCGACATTATGCCGTGTTAAATTAGATTTTTATATATACGATATATTTAGAATTACGAATATATTTAGAAATACAGTGTATAATTATCTCAAAGATATAAAAATATCTCATGGAATTTTTAATGTTGTTTATTTACAAGGATATTGTGTCGACATTGAAAAATGTTAATAAAAATATCGTAGGCCTCTCTAACTCTAAGCTATCGATTATAACGAAACATGGCATACCCACAGTAAACGTACGAAATACGTGATGAGATGCCCGCCGGCTCAAATTATCCTTCGATTATTCACATCCGGGGGATGAGGTGGAACACCCACCCCATCGCCTCCGTTCGCTGCGCGCACACACACACACACACACAACGATATCTTCTTTTTCTTGCATCTTATTTCGCCCTTGCTCTCCTCTTTTATCATATTCCCTACCTCTTCCTCAACTCGCTCGTTCTCTCTTATAAGCCGTATACGACGGCATCGTGTCTTCGGTTGGAAATCAGGGATGCGATAAGCAAACACTCTCTATACTCGCGCACCGCTCTATTATTAAACTATAAAATCCCGGCACTCTTCATTGGCGCAGAAGCCCTCGCGAACGTCACTGAATTATCCTCGCCGGAAAAACGAGTGTGCGAAAACTGTGGACGAGATTTAATTAACACTTAACACTCTCATAAAATTTGATCACTTTGTAAAGGCTTATAGCTGTACCTGTGTGTACAGCACTTTTACAAAAACTGCCTACCTCTCGACTAATGTCACAAGAATTCACTTAAAATTAAATTTATCAAATTTGAAATTATAAATTAAAAATTACATTTTTTATATATTTAAATAGAATATATTGTAAAATCTCGTATATATATTTCTTAACTATTCTTGAATTATAAACTTTTCTTTATACTCATTATTTTTTTCTAATTGTTCAAGCATATTTCATATATATATAACGATTAAAACCAAAGGATATTTTTACAAGTGAAACTTAATTTTAATCAACCAACTATTGTTAGTTCTACCAATTGCGTATTGACATTTTATTTGTATAAATTGAGTATCACGCCATTGCATTTGTCTGCCCTCCTCGTGACTTATTCTTTTGCTGCTGCGGTCTGATCATGCCCTTGTATTCAAATATCCGTTAGCGCCGATGATTATATCATCCCATGAGAAACCCTCGGGCTCGTTATAAATACAAAAGCAATGACGCCCTCCAATTAAGCAATCATGGTTCGTATGGAACGATGATCTGTCAAAGGAATACGCGACACATAGACATAGAATACATATATATTCTACATATATATTCTACATCTCGGAAAAATCTTAGCGATCGATTCTCGTGCACTTTCGATGCATTGCAAATTTTTTAGGAAGATATTTGTGAGATAAATGAATCATTAGAAGCGATACATTTGTTTCTTATCAAAAACTGCATTATAATTGATTATATTTAATTTATATAATCTGTATTTATATATCTTTTCTTTATTTAATCGTATTATTCATGTTAAAATATTATATAATGTTAAAGTGATAAATTGAATTTATGAAATAATACAAGAGATTACTCTCTGTTACAAATATGATCTATGATATCTGTAGCATTATTTTACAGCACGATTTTTCGGATATTAGTGAACCATAATAATTTTGCTGCGTAATTGCGTTCTATGTAAATCAGTCATGATATTTCGATGTTTTGAGTCTTTAGTCTCAAGATAAAAAAACGGATGTAAAAATAAATATGTTCGATAAGAGACATCTCTTCCTGATAATTATAGATAATTATAATAATTCTATTCTATATTTAATTGCTATATTATATATAGTAGATTTTATAATTGTAGCTCAATTATGAAAATTTAATATTGAGAATTTAAAATTTATTAGAAAAAATAATGCCTAAATCAGATTTCTTTGATAAAAAAGTCAACTCCAAATTAATTAAAGATTATTGTTATGTATACAAACAATGTTGTAGAAAAGATATCTAATCTTTATAAAATAATATAGTTAAACTGTGTGTATTAGTGCATGTAAATCGTGGAAAACTTTTGTCTACCTTCTCGGATTAAGTGATACAGCTTTTAAACTTGTATGGGTGCTTTTCATTTGTTAGTAATACAAGTTGACAAACAAGCGTCATTCTATCTTTTGTCTATCCGTGAAACAAAGATGGACTGACACTTGTATCGACTAGTTTCACTAAATGGAAAACACCCTATGTAGATAGAACTCAAAAGCAAAAGTAATTCGCCCAACGTGGGGCTCGAACCCACGACCCTGAGATTAAGAGTCTCATGCTCTACCGACTGAGCTAGCCGGGCTTGTTATACCTGCTTGTGAAAGCAAGATTATTAATTAAAAAATTAAAAATTTTATGTATTTACAATTTAAATATTAATGGAAAATATTAAAAATAAATTTAAGATAAATAATCAAGTCTTACTTGTATCAAAATCTAGTTATTATATTTTAAATGTATATGAAAGAGCCTGATTGACTTATCTGTAAAATTGTTATTAAAATATTTCAATTCATATATCAATAAATTAATAATATATATCTAATACTTTGTAGAGTTGACGAGTTGATTTTTTTGTAAAAGAAATTTATTGATTTAGGCGCTATTTTTTCTAATAAGTTTTAAATTCTCAATATTAAATTTTCATAACTGAGCTACAATTAAAAATTTTATTAGAATAAAATCTACTTGAAAATTATTGTATTTTATTTCTCAATATAATTTATACGCGGAAGTATTTTGTTCGTACATCTTAATATAATTTTGAGAATAACGCGTGTCTGTCCTTAGCTCTGTCTGAGATTAAATAAACAAATTTATTGCACTACATTTCACTTATCCTTCCATTTCATTTACCTATCTCTCTTCTCCCCCGCACAGCATCCAGACTAGCTTTCATTGGTATTTGCGCAGCTGCGATCAATGACTTTCTAGAGAGCGATCATTAATATTTATTAAGAGAACGTCAAAAAATATGCTATTGCTGTTTGATATAACATTCAATTCTCGCTATTATGCATATATTATGTAAAAAGATTTACACGACTCAATTTTATTTGACACATAAACTGCAATTTAATAAATATTCACTTTCATCGCTCTATATAATAAACGTATTTGCTATAAAATTCTATAAAAAGCGATTTTTCCTAGCAGATCAATACAAAGAACCCGGGAACATTTTTCTTTTAAAAATTTTTACAAAAGAAATTTTTTTTTCTAAATAGATATTCTCTAATTAAATAGTTTAAAATTCTGTTGTAGGAGTGACCTGATGAAAATTAAAGAAAAGCAAAAAATAAATAAGATTCTTTTATTTATGTTTACTGTTATTCCTGTACTTTTATTTTCTCTGTTTTATTCCAATCTTGAAAAAATATGCTTCAAATTAAGTAACGTTAAAAACGGTTGTGCGTCGATGTAAAAATGTCAAGTAGAGACTAAAAATGTTAATGTGTTTTAATGTTCAATAAATTAAAAAATTCTCTGTCGTAGATTATTTATAGGTCTCATTTATTTCATTTTTCCTATCTGAATTCTTTTCATATCTTGTATTTATAAGAATAACTTTAAAGATAATTAAATAGTAAAGTGATGAGTAATTGCATAATCTAATCAGATTACTAGAACAGAAAATTCTTTCTTTTTATACAATAGAAAACAAATATGTTGTCTTTCGAGATATCTCAGATACACCGAATATGAGCGGAATGAATTAATAAATAAAGTCTCTTATCTCAATAGTTTTAAGATTATTAGAAATTTTTTATCGAAAATGTAAATAGATAAACTTTTGTAAATGTAACATTACGTGAAACCTTATCGCCATTCTTTTATCGAAAAAACTTTTATTCTAACTAAATCGTGAATCTCATCTATGAAATCACGTCCGGTCATTCTGATTTACATCCTGTACTCGCGTCTTCTCTCACGTACATGATACGCCCGGCAATATCACGCGTAGCTATAAAAGTGGAAGACGCAGATATCCGAAATATGTTGGTCGCACAGCAAGAGGTATTTCTCCATTATCTTCAGACATAGTAGAGAAGCGCGCATAAGAAGCGGGCATTTCCACTTCTGGAGTGCGCTGACAAGTTTCCTCAAAGTGAAGGAAGAATTCACTCGCGTCGGTCGATCGGTCGATCGATCAATCGATCGCGCGTATGTTTTTACGCGAAGCGATTTAATTGAACGTTTTAAATTTATTTGTTAGTTAAAGTTATGCGAAAAAGGCCATTAACTTTAATTTTAATTGAAAATAATGATCACCTTTATATTTGCAGAAACATCAGGCGTACTGTTTAATCCGGGCGATTTCCGAATAAGAGAGAATGGGAAGAAGCAGCTGAAGGAAATGAGTAATGACAGCAACAGCATTCGACCGCATTGTTGCATGCATGCCGGTTGGAGTAAAAGAAACGTCAAAAATTATCCATTTAAAAGGAGAACACGGTGAAAAGAGACGGCAGAAAGAGAAAAAAGAAGAGAGTATTTATTAAGAAGAAACAGCGGAAAATTCTAACGCGGGCGCTGTTTACTTTTTAAGATTTATAGATATTCGTGCGCGTTCTTCACGGCTCTTGTCGCTAAATCGTTCTTTTCTTGCCGCAATAGTAGACGAAGAGGCCCCGATCGCTCTCCTGTTCCGTAATTTGTATATGGAGAAATAGAGAACACGCTGTTCACGTTACTCTGATAGACCTGGGATAGATCAGACGGATTAAAAAACGATCCGCGGTCGAAGAGAAAAGAGCAGAGTAAAGTGAAAGAGGAGGAGGAAGACGGACGAGAGAAGAAGCCGGGACAAGCGAGCTGCCAGGAAGAAGAAGAATAAGAATAAGACAGAGATAGGGATAAGTCTTTTAACGCAGAAGAAGAAGAAGAAGAAGAAGAAGAGATTCTGTCCAGCAGCTCGTGAGAGAAGAAGAGGGGATAGAAAAAGCTGCGGCGCGTGGTGGTGGTGGTGGTGGTGGTGGTAGTGGTGGTGGCGATGATGCTGGCGCGGTAGCGAACATACGTCCAGAGAGCGAGCGTCCAGATCTGTCGCGTGCTGTGTGCCGCCGTGGAATGGGACGGAAGCGGGATAAGCAGCGACACGACGATACCAAGCGGAACGGGACGACGATCTTGACGCGGCAAAACCAAACCAAACCAAATGAAACGACGATGACGACGACGTCCAGGACCAGGACCACGACCACGACGATGATAGTGACAGCTACTAACGACAGCTACTAACTAACCGGCCGGCTCTTTCAGCCGACGAGCGCGGGATGGGATGGAACGGATGCTGCTACGACGGGCACGTGTGAGTAGAGCCAGCCGAGTCGTATGTCCCACTGCTAGTATAGTGTTGGTGGTTTCACTCTCGGCTGCTGCCTCCACCGCCGTCGTCGCCACCGCCGCCGCCGCCGCCGCCGCCGCCGCCGCCGGGCCGCCGGGCCGCCGCCGTTGCCGCCGCCGCGCCGGTTCGGTCTCTCTACGAGAGCGAACCGAGGAGCGTGCCTGAACCCGACGAGCCGGGGAAGAGAACCGCGGCACTCGTTCAGTAGTTTCTCGGACGCCGCACCGGCATCATCCGACCCTGCGAGATAACCCCGCGCGCGCGCGCGGCCGCGACCCCCGTGTGACAATTGCGTGCGTGATACGCGTGGTCCGGCGGCCCGGCTCCCGGTACTACCTCGCGCCAACGTGAGATTGTCACTCGTACCTCCCTCGGAAACTGGAAAAGATCGGTAGCAAGCGGTTTATTTCGTTGATAATTTTACAATATTTTCCGAGTATTTTCAAGGATGTTTGTCGGAGCACGTGATCGGTTTTACATATTAATTTCGATTTTTATCCCCTTGTTGTCGTGTGAATTGGTGGAAGTTTGCGACAGGAGTATTTTAATGTAAAATGTCGCTTAAGAGAGGAAGAGGGCTTATGTTCTTTTTGCGAATGGTGATAATTAATCGTGAAGCAATGTTAGTACGTTAGACGGAGATTCACTAGCGCCGATCTTTTGCGAGAAGATTGTTCCGTACGTGATTGCGATTTCGAAAGGGTATACGAGATCTGGAAAAACGGAAATCGGAAATCGGTGAGACAAATCAGCAGAAAGGATCCGGCGGTGAAAAAAAGGGAAAGAGAGAAAGAAGCCCATTAAGGCGGTGCGAGGTAACGTGTGCCGACCCTCGCCAATTAATAGCAACGCGGAGAAAGAAAGAACGAAGAGAAGACGAAGACCGAGCGAGGTCATCGGAAGTAACCGGTAACGTCAACCTGCATACCGCGACAAAACCATTTAAAAGAAGATCGGCCACGCTCATCCGATCATCGTCGTCGAAAGCCGATCGGATCAATTCACTAGCAGGATCATTCGCAATGTATCGAGTATCCTTAGAGATATATTCTCAATGGAAATGAAAAATATGTTCTACTTTTATCCATCGTAAAACGCACGAGTTAGAACCGTCGACCTGATGTCATTCTGCGATTCTACAATAGATTCTTTCCGGGATCTGACGATCAGCTGGATTGCCGGCTAGAATCGCGACGTGACATTATTACTAACGTGCGACCAGCGATAACCGCAATAATGCAAAAGTGCCGAAAACGCGACAACGGTGAATGGACGGTAAGAACAAGCCGACAGCCGGATCCTTCATTCTTCGCGGTCCACGTCTCTCCGAGGCACCGTCTTCAGAGGACAGAAGTGATTGGAAATCGGCTGTGATGCCAGCTGACAGCGCGCGTGCCTTCATCGATACCGTATTAAGAAAAACAAGTGATCGTCGAAGACGACGATCTCGGAGCACCGGTGGAGAAAAGCGAGGGCGAAATCGCGAAGAGAATAAAAGAGGTGCGAAAGTGCGACGATCAGTGATAAATCCTACAGGATCCTAAAGGATTACAACGTGGCTAAGAAGGAGAAGAGCAAAGAAAGAAGTGTCGGATGAGACCGTCATGCCCGCTGAGGTTGACACAGGCGGGCATTGGGTGCTGCACTGTGATTCCCGTGCCGACCGCCCGACTGCGACGCCGATTCACGTATCGATTTTCGCGAGACTTGCGAAGACTGAGGAATCGAGAAGAAGAGCCCTGAAAGATTGGCGACAACGAATAAAAATTCACGCGAGGGAAGCGCAGCCGACGTCGGATTACCGTAATGGGAAGTCACTCTTCGTGCTCAATTCATCCGCGAGGATTCCGAGAATCGGCAACCAGGAAGAAACGATCCTGCCAGCAAGGGATCGCACACAGGCGCAGCCGCCGCGTCGAAGACGAAGAGAAAACGGACTCCTAGGGTATCTCGCGTCGAAGGAATCTCCGCGCGTAATCGAAAATGCCTGCGAGCATCTCCCGGTCACGTGGAAGTCACAGGAGAGCGAGGAAAAAGAGCGAGTGGAATCGCGGCTACGCGACGTCGAGACGGAACAATCTGACCTCCCGATAGCCGACTCGATCGCAGGGCGTCGAAGTCTCCAGGATCGATCCCAGACGAGACTACAGCCGGCGGTTTGCGATAGAAAGAATCTCGATACGTATCATTATCGGGACAGAATTACGATCGATTATCTGAGAAGGACGAAGATAACGGAAGAAAATTCTTTTCTCTCTAGTCACCATTCGCGATACTTGGAGGATGATTTTCAGGATGTTGAGGGATTTTTCGGCGAGCAATTTAACGACACACGACCGGACGCGAAGGCGCGATCAAATCGCGTTTCGGAACAATGCGATGAACGCTCAGAGAAGCGAGAGAAGGAGCGGACCGGAAAGATCGGCCAGGACAGGAAGAGGATCAGAAACAGGCGCGCGTATCGCGTCCGCTCGTTCCTTCAACTGGCCTTTCTTCTCTTCCTCGTCGCCTTCGGGCGATGCGGACTCGGCTCGTCGGGTGTGATTAAGTTCAGTGCGAGACCAACCGCGAGTGTTCTGGGGATCGGCGCGATTATTGGTGCAGTGAGTGCAGGGTCGATCGATCTGACCGGCGACGCGGGAATCCGCGCCGAAAGATCGGCAAATCTCTCGCACATCACCGGAGCGTCGCGAAAGATACAGATGTATATTAAGAATCGTCACCTGCAAATCCTACCGGACGGCACCGTGAATGGCTCCAATGGCGATACCTCCGATTACAGTGAGTATTTTCTTATGCTATCTCGTTAAATAACTAATCGATCGTTGAATAATATAGACTAAAAAATCTATTTCCTAAGGTCATCAGTTTAAATCACAGTACATTAATTAAGTACATTAATGTACTGTAATTCACATTTGAATAATATAAAGAATTGAATATCTTTATCGATTTTAAGAGCAAAAATTAAAACTTTGACAAAAGTATTAAGATATAATTATGTTATGAAGTTAAAAATTAATCGGCATTATGTCACGAAAGAGAGAAAGAGAGAGAGAAAGAAAAAGATTTATTCTAATTAAATTATTCGTGTTATATTTTCATAAATTCAATTTTGAACATTTAATATTGTCGTTTAAGACGAATTGGCGAACAAACGTTTAAATAATCAACTGATCGCAGCTGACATTGTCTATTGTTAAATGTATCAAATAAACATTATTTTACATTAAAAAAAGTCGAAAATATTAATCGCCATCTCGCAACATCCGCTTTATTCTTGATTTAAAATTTCAAACGTCACGTTAAACAGTCTATAATTCATGATAAAAAGATATCTATAATTTATTATATTGTATATCGTAATATATATAATCTTAAATTAAGTTGATTTATTTTTACAAATTTTGTGTACAAATTATTGTAATCGTAAACAAGAAGCTGGTTTTACTTCGAATTTATTTCAAGTCAAACTGGTATTGATTTATATCAAACTAATGAATAATTTATATTATAAATTGCAATAATATATTTTAAAATATTTTAAACGATGTCTCTCCTTCACCTTGTTATACTTTTGTAGATTAATCAACGATACATATGACAGCAAAAACAGTCGAATCTCTCTCTCTTTCTCTCTCTCTCTCTCTCTCTCTCTCTCTCTCTCTCTCTCTCTCTCTCTCTCTCTCTCTCTTTCTTTTTTTCTTTTTATTTTGATCCAAACTTCTCAAATTAGACTCGACACCTGCAATAGATTTTTCTAAAACCGCGTCGGTTCTTTAACGGGTATAACATTTTTTGTTTAGACTATTGTTTAAGAGACTCGTGCCGTCTCTGATTAATGAATGTGTAATCAAACATTATCCTTGGACTGCGTCGGGCTGTCTATTCGATGCTAATTTTATATACGATATACCCAGTGTGGCTATATTCATCCAATATTGAGAGGTCCTTCGACATAATTTGCTAGGAGTCATTAGATTTTTCATCGGCGTTTTTAATTATCACTACACGATGACTTTATCTGATCATTTATTATGTCTTTCAAAACAGTCAACATTCAGATTTCCGAAAATTCTACAAAATCAGCTGCCGAGAAATTAATCTCCTGTCGGCTGCTGTTTTACTAGAACTTAATTGATATTTAATATTTCTAAACTGTCTACCTGATAAAAAAAAACGAACCATTCATTTTTGTTTCGAAAAATGAAACCGATAATGCTGTATGGCTATCTCAATCTCATATATATATATATATATATATAAAAGTAATACTGTGTGAATAACTGAACAAATTCAATTTGATGCGCCTTAATTCGTTTCAGATAAATGATCTCTGTCTAACATGATAAAAATTATAAATATATTTATCAAACAGTTTAAATGATACTCTATTTTATCTCTGATTAAAAAAAACATTAAATATGTATTGTGACAGTATAGTTTTCTCCTTTTTTTTTTATTTTTCTATTATACAAAGATTTTAACATAAAATCGATTAAAATATAGACTAAATCAATCTTAATTAAATCGATTGAAGCTATTTCAATATTAAAAGTATTTAAAAAAGTATTGAAAAAAAAATACTGACGAAACGGAGTTCTACTGTACGACTAGATCGAGAAGACAGACGATCTAAGAATACCGTTCTCGTAACTAGATCACACTGACCTTTGCTGAAACTTTGCTCGTTTAATTGCTAAGAAATGCCATCCTATTTGCAATCTCGCGCATTTGTTTACTCATTTGGTTATTCATGTGTATGTACATACAGAATGAAATTGGCTTAAGGAAGAGAATATGTGTAACTCAAAACTACCTAAAGTTTAGCTGTAAACTTGAGTAAAGTTTTGTTAATAGGAAAACTTTAATAGAACTGTCAGCCTACTTAAAGTTTTCCGTTTACAGTACAATGATAATAAATTACATTATTATACTCGCAATTAATTAAAAAAATTATAGATTATATTTGACATAGTAAGCAAAACATAAAAGAGTTATATACACATATTATAAACTATGAATTTATTACATACACATATTCAAATTTCGAAAAAAGAAAAAAATATCTAAAGTAAGATAAATATTATTCTTCAAGCGGATTTTTATTTTAATAATTAATTACGTTATTACATATTGTTAGTAATCAATAATAACACTAATTTAATTTCGTATAACTAACGTAAAAGTAATGTCATGTTTTAAATAGTTTTGTAGAAATTATTATTCCATGTTGTAAATTTTATAACGCATAATAATAAATATATAAATAATCAAACATATTACTACATGATGTTTCATGTGATAAAATACAATATACAATAATCAATTATTTTCGTTGAATTGATATTACAATAATGAAACTGTCACATATGTATATCATTAATCATGTTTAGCGTTTGCCTGAGCTATGATAACTGTAACTTCTCAGGGCGTGGCAAAATGGTACATCTTTTTTAAATAATTTATTATTTAAAACAAAATAGTTCGTTATAAATTTAAAAATTTAAAAGATGAAAAAAAAGAACCATAGAACTGCAGAAACTGATATTAAATATTTCAATCCACCAATCAAATACCTATCTGTCATAATTATAATTATCGATCATAACAATTAATTTACGATTACTATAATAATAAAATTTTTAAATTACCATCGGAATTTGTAGGAAATAAATGCAGATACATAGCATCCGTCGTGTTTTTGAATGGAATGCTAAAGAGCAT
This sequence comes from Anoplolepis gracilipes, assembly GCF_047496725.1. Classification (NCBI taxonomy): domain Eukaryota; kingdom Metazoa; phylum Arthropoda; class Insecta; order Hymenoptera; family Formicidae; genus Anoplolepis; species Anoplolepis gracilipes. Next base: position 3,884,671 of record NC_132983.1, read on the forward strand.
TGAACGTATATAAATACGACATCGAGACATGTTTTCGTCCATCTTAATTATTCGCCCCGGCGCGCGCATGATCGGCACAATCGTCATTTACATAAATCACGTAACCGGTGGAGGCTTGGTCGCTATATAAGCTATCTTAATAGACATCCATTCCTTTTCGCCGACACTGTTCCCATGCGTCATTCGCCGCATATCAATGAACCGTCTAGTTCAGTCACACGTCCGTTGTTTACCGCCTAATTACTTTCTTTGCGTAATGCGTGCGCTGCGTAAGTACGCACATACTTGCGCCTAAAGTGACCGAGACAACGCGTATCGTTGCTTGGAAGCCACCCAAAACGTGATGCCCAACGACGATGACGAGAAGCGTCCATGGTAATGACACAACTACTTTAATCTCAGCCCCGGATAATTGGAGTTATACATTCCGTGCAATCGCGCCGCGACATCAGGCTACGTCACCCCGGCTGAACAATCATCGAGGAATTCAACCGGTAGAATCTTGTTTCTAGATTCGTTCGTCTTCCTTACCAAGAGAGACTTCAGCTAGGAATGTCGATAGCATCCGCGATCGGATAATCGTCGACGCGCGGAGCGAACCGAGCAAGCAGACGATTTTCTCGTTTATGGATTCGCGTACATACATGTATTTTTCGATGATAATACAACGATGTTTGTAATACGTTGCAATTAATAATGAGCAAACATAACTGACCAAAGAATAAATATTCATCGACTGTTGTTGAAAAATATATGAGGAAAAATTTTTTAAAATAATATAAAATAAATGTGTTGATCAGAAAACATGTGTGACGTAATATATAACTGTAAAACATGTTTCTCTACATTTGAATCTTCTTCAAACTATGAAAAAAGCAATGAATAAATTTAAGAATTTAATAATCCTATTAAGAGACTCCACGCTACCGTAAAAATAAGACGTAAATGTAGAGGTGAAAAGAGTCATTATCGTGAATTGTATTAAAAATTCACGTACAAGTATCAAATTTTATAAATTACTTCGAGAAAGAAAAAAATTTATTCTATATTAATTAATATATATATATGATACTCTCGCTCTTTAAACGTTTCGAAATTAACTGCTTCACTTTCAGTAACCGAAAAAAAGTTCTTCCAAAGATATTCGGACGTCGTCAACACTTCGGATTACGGCAGCACTGCGGAATGCGCACGTGATACGACAGACATCATTTCGCACGTAGCGCAGTGTTTATATATATATATGTATATATATATTCCTAGGAGAATTAAACTAATTTATTGCAACAAGTAATGCGCATAAAAGCCTCCGAATAATGCAAACAAATATAAGCAAAGCTCTTCAATTTAGTTCGATGAAGAAAAATGATTTAATTGAACAATTATTATTATCTGGCATCTTGAACGCTCGATTTCAGCTTTTGCTAATAACGATAACGATTGTCAAATATCAAGAAGACAGGAAAGCAGCATAGGAAAAACACTAAATCTGTCATTTAAATTTGATAATGACGGAAGCTTCAAAGATATTCGGTTCTTCAGATAACGTTATTATCGAAGAAGACGGGATAATTAAGCAAAGTCGGAAATATGTATTTCTTGCAAGATCGTGACTCACATTGGCAAATAGTAATTATTTTTTTCGATTCATTCACAAAACTTTGTGAATGATAACAAGAATAATGTTGTAATTCCGATAAATATTTAATATAATAAATTACACCGTAATAAGCGCAGAGATAAAACTTGGACAAGATTAGGAAAAAATGTTTTTTAAATATTATAATTAATTCGAATTTTTATATAACAACGTCTACCTAAAAATATATAATAATAAGAAACATCTTCTAAAATTAGTTTAATCTTTTGATAAAGTTTATGGGTATCATAGTGCACCCGAGATTTAACTCTACAGAAGAAATGCCTGACTTAACGAGCTTCTAATGACTGGTAACTGTTTGTTAATGTAAATTATAAACTTCTACACTGTCATTAGGAAATTAGACATTACATACTGTACATGGTATGCGTATCCTTACGAATGTTGCAACATAATATCATTTTCTTCTCTTCTGTTATTTTTGTATTTCGTATCATAATTATAAATGAGCGATATTATTTAAAAATTTGTTATTCGCGATATTTTTATTCATAAAGATTATTATGTGACCAAATGATATCATATATTTGCATAAGATTATTTATAAACAAGAATTGTGTAACTGGTTAGAGGCGACTATCTTGAAACCTCGAAGAATCCTCAACAGAGATGCGAAACAATAATACAGATAATTCTTCTGAATTTTTAAAATTCTTTTTACTACAGCGTGAAACGAGGCATTTTTTCGACGACATTTTTTCGAATTTGACTTAAAAAGATGTAAGTATTAAATAATTAATAGACGCTTTAAGGTTGACTAGTCGAGCTACATTAAAAACCGGACTCTTAAGCGATGACAACTTGAAAACCGGAAATCCCGAATCTGATCCGGCAAAATTCTAAATTATTATGACCCATGATATAGTATAAATATTCTAAAATATATGTGTGTAGTTCTTTAGCATAAAGTTACACTTGACAGTGCATATCTCATTTTCATTCGTGTTTCAATCTTGCCACTTTTGGCGTAAATTAATTATCGAGATAACTTCATATTTAATTAAATATTTCAATATCACATCAAATGATTTACATGAATATGACATCTATTCTTTCCGATAATCTTTAAATTATTTAGAAATTTATGTAAATATATATATATATATATATTGCATATATATAATATTGATAACAGAAACAATATTTTGTAAGATTTATATAACATAAATTAAAATATCAATAATTGTGATCTATTTTTATTGATATATTTATTAAATAGAAATTTGTGTAATATATGCGGCATTATTCACTTATATTTTAACAAAGACTTTATTCTTGTTAAAAGTATTAACAATTGAATAATATTTTTCTTGTAAAATTATTATACAGTCTTAAATTGCTAAACGGATCACAAACACTTTATTAGAAATAAAAAAAAAAATATCTTTAAAAATTTGTTATTTCATTAATTGTGTTAACAAAAAAATTATTAAAGAGCTTAGAAAATTTAATAAAGAACTAATAGTTTATATCTGTTATTTTCGGCTAATCACGATATATCTCAGCAATTTCGTATAAAGTCTCAAGAGGGAGACCCCAAAGTAAGATTCAATTTCCTTACTCCACATTAGAAATTTACTACGCTCGCGGTTATCCTTTTATAGACTTCGGCGATGTATCGCGGGTGGTCAAAGCCGTCGGCTAGACAGGGCGTGAGAAGTCGTATGAGAGCAAAAGGTACGCGGCGAAATAACTATTAATAAGGGAGCGCGAATGCTAATGGTGCGGGTTGCACGTACGAAAGGGATCCATTTGCTTTCGATGTTTCGTTTCAAAAGCTTTTTCGCGAAGAATCAATCGAATCTTAAATCAAGACGGTGACGGTTCTGCTTATGAATAAACACTATTCCTTCACTCCAAGATTGAGTTGAAAAATATGTACCAAAAATCGCGCCGATCTACATAATTGTACATATATCGTACGTAATTCTTTATTACAGCTTTATGGCAGCATGGTTTGCATAAGTCAAGTCGATTCTTAATTATTTTTTTCTTGAATTGTTCTCAATTGCTCTCTGCGATATAACTCTCGTACATGCACAATAAAAAGGTACATGACATTTTTCTCTCTACATGTTTTGGTATTAAGTCGGTTAAGTTTGCTTTCAGATATTACACCTTGCTTATCTTGATGAAAATAACTTAAGCATTTGTAAAAAAAATAAAACATTTTCAGATCGACTTCATTCAGACTGATGATCTAGCGCGCGATTAGGTATTTGATTAGTACAAGCAAAATATAAAATATCAAAATAGTTCATTTATACAAATATACTTCACGCGTTAAGAATATATCTCGTCAATTCCACATCCGATTTTCGAAAGCTTTCATCCGTTTTACGAAATCGAAAACGAATCTATATTGTGACGAAAAAAAATATTTCATTGACTTAAGCAATCACTATTCTTGAATTATATGTTTGAAAAAATTATATATGATAGTATTGTTCACTTTGGTCTTAATTCGTAAAGCAGATAACATTAAATTAGCATGCTGAATTTATGTTTATGTTATAATGAAAATTTATAATTTAGATAATGCAGAGAAATTTTATACACATTTGGCTGGAAAATTGTATTTGAATGATACGAATTTTATCATTATTTCAATCAAGTAAACAACAAAGAAACATTCCACATTTATGGTAGTCATTTAGTGCTTTACTTATTTGATTTTTATTTTATTCTTTAACCGTGTCTAATCTTTATTTTCTAAATTTAGATTATAATTTTTATTTTAATATATATACATATATATGCTAATATATATACTATGTTAAAATATATATATAATACTATATATTGACTATATATTAATTAAAATTTTATTGATAAAGGAATAGAGAATAATAAATAAATAATAATTGAAAAACTTCAAAAACAATTTCTAATATTATAATTTTTGCACATAATTATGTACAATCTAATAACCTAATGGAGATAGAAATTTTCTTCCCGAGAATGACACAACTATATTATGATACACGTAAGTATGATAGATTTGAGTATGAATTAACACAATTTTTGCGAGAAATATCATCGGAATATCAATGTATTAAAATTAGGAATGCCCTTTAAGAATGAGACAGATATGGCATATATTACATCAATGGCATGCATGCTACGGGCAATTTTTATGTGAGAAATATAATTAGAACAAGATTCGACGAGCTTCAACAAACAAGTTTGTCCGTAAACCGGTGAAAAATTGAGATTCCTCATCGACGACTTTTATTCTCACCACGGCACACGCGTTTATCCGCTTCATTAGTAACGCACTGAAGGATAACGATAATAAATGATTTCCTTAAGAAGTCGCGATGAACCCAATGATTAAGGGGAGGCAGTCGGCACCTACCGTTAAATCAATTTCAATCAGTCGATTCCGTCGAATGCGTATTTCTCCGTATGCAAATCTTTTCAGCGATAAATCAATACTCCAGACGATCCCATAATAAGATTAAACTAAGGAAGATAATTTATCGCTACATCGATGTTACTCCTGTATTTCCCACAAGATGTCATTTAAAATAATGTGCGTTTTATATATAATATATTAATATAAAAAAAATTTTATATGCTATTCGGACATTATAAGAATCCGGTGTAAAACGGAAATAAGAAATGTATTAAAACTAAGTTTGTAAAATTCTTTTACGGAAAAGGAAATGTTATAATTCTTTATTCTTACACTTTTTCGTCTCATATAATGAATTGCATTTTATGTCTCGTCTACAGGAACAATGATTGTAACATTATAACGATCAATATCTTGAAAAAAGAAAACTGCTTCGCGCTACCTTATTCGCGCAGAAGAGCGACTCGACTCACAAGTCAGTATCACGACCGAGAATGGCGGTGTGGTTTTTTTCCAACGGCACCATTTCGTTCAGGTTCAAGCGCTGGTTGTCGGACCAAGAAAGGGAGACTGCTCTCTCGCGTGTCTCCCGCACTTCCTTGTTACGGTCGTAAACCGCAAACAGACCACCCGATTCGAGACGTCGAACGTAATTATGACCGACGACACGGTTGCGTGCAATTAATACGCGATAAATTTCATCGCGACGTCGTCTTTTTGGCTTCGTCCGCAAAACGAAGAAACAGCAGAGACGAAATTACAAACTAAAATCTACATCACGCTGCGTCGAATGCATATACGCAATGCGTGCGCTAAGTCGCGAAATTAGCATCCGCCTCTTCCAACTCGGATATGTCTTTCGTCAGAAGCAGATCGCTTTTAACATATTTTCTCTTATATTCCACAAGTTGCAGTAGCGCTAACGAGATACAAGCGGAACTTTTTTTGCTATAAATGTTATCAAGAATGTAAAAGATAAAATTATATGTATAATTAACGAATCTAATTTCTTGGAAAACTTTTTCGCGCGCGATTAAATTTTAATTGGATAGTTCAATATAAATTATATCAATAAATTATTTCATTGATACCATCTCGCCATAATTATTGTATCGTTATTAATATATAATAGAGTATGTAATCTTTGTATGTACTATAGACAATAATATATAATTGTCAATGTAGACAATAAACACAAATTTTTTTCATTTACCATATTGATTGCTATTTTTATGATATTATTATTTGATATGCAAAAAGAGCATTTTACATTTTATTACCGCATTGATATGAATAGATATGAGTAGATATTACAAGTAGAGCTACTTGTAATGTTAAATGAAGGATTAAAAATAATTGTTACAGCATTTTAATTAAAAAAAAAATTACATTTTTACAAAAAGACGAAGAGAAAATGTGAGGCCGAAAATCGAGAGTAAGAACAACTGTAGATTAGAGACCGATATACGAATAAAACTCGGGAACCCCTGCAGCTGCATAGCACTTAGCTCCCAATGGCACACGTAGCATGCTGTGCGGTTGATTAACCCGGTGCTTTTAATTGAAATATCCCGGACGTAGGTAACTCAAACGAACGTTGAAAGAACGCAGCCGTTTAATCGATCACGTGCTGCTATACTCTCATAAGGGGATATAATTTCTTGATTGCGCTTTTTTTTTTTTTTTTTGGACGGCGCGAAAGAGATGATCTGAAAGCGCAAATTTACAATGATAAAGTTTCTTAATATATTAATTAATATTCATTTTATATCCTGTTCTTCAAAAGTGAGGGAATAAAACTCCGAATCGCACGTTGTACTCGCACGAGATAAAGTATGTGTAATAAAGATGTTCTCGAGTCTATATATTTGACTTCTTATCTCGAAGTGATATGACTATCGCGTGCGAGAAGATTGCCATGAAATTGCTATTAAGTAATTTGATGTATACGAGTAATGTCACCACGAAGCTCAACGAGAGAGAGAGAGAGAGAGACACGCGAAGGTAGAATATTAAAATATATCACACGCACGATTACACAACCGTGAGGATCCGCGAGGATCCGCGAGCTTCAACGGAAAATTGGCGACGATATGTAATCGAGATATTTGCGTTGCTAGATTACTGTAATAATTACTGTGCAATTACGTTACCTTTTTATTTATCGCGAAACGCTTACGATATGCTTTACGGGAACGATGGACGCCGGTTCCGCCTGTATGTTATCAGCTGTTACACTCGAGTGACTAAAGCTCTTATATGCTTGCTCGCACATGGAAGTGAGATATTTCACTTGTGCGAGAGTTATCTTGATTAACGGTAAATTGGCGATTGTATCCAATCGCAACACAAATTCTCGCCTCGGAAGGCGCCAGATTAATCTAGACGCGGCTAATTAGTAAGAAATATGCTCGGCCGATTAGATGTCCAAATTAACCGTCGGGATTCTACGCGTGTACAATTAGCGAACCGGTAATCGTTGTTCGATAATCTCTGTTTCAGAATCAGAAAACGCGAGATTTTCTGACATATGCATGGCATTAAAATTGTACCGCGGATGCTCGGCTAATCGACAGCTCATAATTAAACGATCGTCTGCCCGTCACTCTATGCGAAGTGAAATAATAAATAATCATCTCCTATCAACTTTAAGTTTTGCGTGAAAATAATTATCAAGCATTAATTATTAGTTTCAGTTATGCAGATTAGCATACGAGATTTTTACGTTCGATTGTAACAAGCGCATGAATCAAACGAGTTTATCGATGATAGATGATTCCGAGTATAACTTTTCCGCTTGTCACATTAATCGTCGCGAAAACGTTACCGGAAATTAATAATTTTAATTATTACAAATATAACTTGCCACTTGTTAATCGTTTCGATAAATATTAAACTAATTCATAAAACAGTTAATAGATAAGAATTCAATAGATTCAAATAAGATAAAGAATTTAATAGTATTATTTAAATTATAATAATTAGTATTTAATAATAGAAGCATTATTTAAAAAATGCACATTTTAGTAGCAAATAACTAATGGTGTCTTCGTATCGATAAAGATTTTCTTATTCAATCCGCTTATTGAAAAAAATATCCAAGCAAAAATTATGCAAAAGTGTTATATACTAAATATAATTTAAAAATAGCTTGTTTTGTTTATTCTAAATATAAATCAAGATAATTTTTAATAATTTATTACGCAACAAGTGTATTTGATAAATCGTTTGATTTTTTCGAGATTCTTTTCTACGACATATAAACAGTCAAGAAGGAATAGAGCTAATCTTTTCTATAATATCTCTTTTCTTTATTTTTTAATTTTAACATCTATTAAAAATTTCACCATGAATATGAAATTTAGAATTAATCAAAAACTAAAATTTTATTAAATATTATCAAATATTATTATCAGAAAATATAGATAGTCATATCGAAAATTTAAGAATCTAATATGTCAGGATTAATACATAAAAATATCAATCATAATTCAGATCGGGATCATCTTAACATCCATCGTCCTATAAATCATTTAGAAATCATTATCGGCGACAATTTAGAAAAAGAAAAGATCAGTGCATAGGAGATCGATGGATTATCGTGTGACGAAATTGTTATTAATCCCGTAATCGATAGGGCGTCACGCTAAATGGATCCTCATTAATGATGTAACGGGTGGGATACAGCGCATTGGTTGACGTGTTATAAATACACCTCGTATCGGAATTATGCACCTCCGTGCATACAAACCCGTCTTAATGGACTTGATTGATATTCGTCGTGTGCCCGAGATGGTGGTCGGATGCATTAGTTTCGACATATTGTGCCCTTCACGTTCAATTCCCGTGGTACTCGTGCACGGAGAACCGACGCGTGTCAGACGGATCCTTAGAAAGCCCCATAGGGCGAACCGGCTGTATATACTTCAGATTTGTCCGTCCGACAGGCACCTTTTGTCGGTTCCTATTGTGTCGAAGAAAATCATCGAGCGAACATAAATGTCGAGACGACCATAAATATATTGTCCTTTTTTTACTTTAATTTTTGAGAACAAAAATCTCTCGCTGTAAAAAAAAAAATCGAAAGAGAAACGAATATAAAATTTAGATCTTTTCCAGATTAAATATGAGAAAATAAATTAAATATTCACGTATATGAAATATTAACCCTCTATACTATTATTTTTGGCAGCTTCTAACCATACAGGTGGACCAGCAATATTTACAATAAATTTATTAATATGAAAATGTCTCTTAAAAAATCTGAAAAAATTTATATACCTTCTCTGATCCTTCTAAATAAAGATTGGAATAATAAATTTGCTTAAATATATTATTCGTTTTCGAGAACTTGACGCTGTTAGAAAAATTACAGACAAACATAACCCACCAGTACGGAATAAGGGTTAAATTCTTAATGTATTAATTGTGAATAAAACTAACAATTAAGAATTTAGGTATAGTGTAATAATAATAATGATTAAAAGAATCGCTGAAAAATGATGTAGGTACGGTAAGGATATAGCAAAATTATAATTTCCCATAAATTGAACTTTGTAACGACTTGTAGAAGAGCTATTTCTCTCACTATTTATTAGTGATTTTTTTGCCAGTGGTAAACGATTTTCGCGATTGATAGTTGCGCCCCTTATAAAAGGCATTCAATCACACCCGTCGACAGCACCATTACAGTTTATTACTCTAGACGATTGATACTTTGAGTATAATCATAACGCCCCTGATTGCGAGGAAGCTTAGTATCGCGGCGCGGGAAGTTTTACTTATTCCTCTTCAATCCCTACCTTTTTCCTGCCTGTTACAAGAACACCGCGCGTTACATACATTGTACGTATGTATATATATATATATATATATATATATATATATATATATATATATATATATATCACATCGAAATTACATCGTGCACGTATTCCTTCAAGTACGATTAAAAACAATTTGACGACTATCATCTGACGCGGGGGGAAATCCGATGTGCATCCACCATCGGTCTGTTATAAAACACGTCCCGTTGTTGTACGCGTCAAGGGAAACTCGTAAACGCGGAAACCCCCGACTCTAGCGAGAGCGTTCGTTCGCGATTACCTTCTCATGCGATCGGTAAGCCCTTTGATCGCCCCGCAACTGTCATCGTTTTTCTACGTCGGCGCAAGAAACTAATGATGCCACTAATTACTGACCGACAAACGTGAGTATATACATACATATATACCGGTAATAGTCCATGCAGCCTCGATATTACGTGTGTTAAAAAACGTGTGCGCTAAAAAAAAAATGACTCGCTTCCTACGTGAGATATCTTTCTGTACCAATAATTGCTATGTTTTCCATATAGTCCCCTATGTGCGTATAAAATATGTACATTCTATTATATTTTAAAACTCGCTTTAGATTCACATTTTCATCGTGATAGAAAATTCAAAAGAGAATTTTATTTGCCGCATATAAATTTTTCCCAAAAATTCGAGCATTTATCTATTATATTAAAATATTCAATGAAATATTTTATTACTATTCATTACATTATATTAAAATGTAGAATGTATTTTAAAATTAAATTCTCTGTAGACGTCTGTAAGTTATAAAACGTTAAGTGGATTAATATAATTTAATAAATAATAGATAAATGTTTTGCGAAGAATTTTTTTTATTTAATACAGATTATCTTCTAATTTGAGTTTTTTTATTTATGAATGGAAGAAAAAATTTAAAGATTTAGGCATTCGTAATCTACATTTCTCACTTCTCAACTGCTTTCATTAATATGTCATTACTATGATAGATCCGATAAATATCGGATCTATCAACAACCTTATCGAGTATTAGATTCATTCGTACGTGATTATTGCAAGTTGTTGACTATTTCCGTATTGATTGTGATTTATCGACTGTTTTGCTGCGAGAAACTACATCTTTCATCTCTATAATGACATAATTTCCCGACGAGGCTTATAGCGAAAGATTCTTTTCTCCGTTCGGTATCAGCAATATATATCGATAAGTAAAGATTATTTGATTTTATCTCGTCAACATAGCAGCGTCTACCTAGTTTATATGAGCGCAATTTTGTCCAATGGATAAAGATACGAATCTCTTGCGGCTAAATCGATGTAGACATCCATGTCTACATCGATTTATCCGTGAAACGGCTGACAACCGTGTATTAAACGTCGATGATAATACTTATCCCGAATAACTTGGATTGCAGAGTTAGAAATGCATAAAAATGTGAAAAGGGAGGCGGAATTATTCTCTTGATCGACTTAAATTTATAGGACTTAATCGTTCCTTAATTCTTGCGCTCATTTTTGCAGCGTAGGTACATGTTATATATTTTTTAAATTGAAAAACTTGTGAAAAAAGAAAAAAATGTCGACGAATTTTTGTTACTAAATAAAAGTACGTATTCGACAAAATCTTATCTTATGGAAGCAATAAGTTCGTCTAAAGAATAAAAATTCGATTCTTTTCTGCATAAAACAAACAATTGATTATTAAAGACTTAATTCTAAAAAAAAATATTTTCTTAAAATGTAGTATTTGCTATCAGTTCGATATATTATGGATATAGCTGGGAGCAAGGAAAACGCTTACAGAATTGTAATAGAAACTGTGGCGACGGATTATAAAATAGATAACACAACGATGCTCATATCTGCTTTAAACAAGAAAACCAATGGTTCTCAACATTCTTTAGACCAAAAAGTTCTAAATAAAAAGCTTATTTTTGACTGTAAATATCTATTCATTAAACTCGCTTTGATGCTGTCATATTTCTACAATTATTGTTATATAAAATATAAAATATTTTTTAATTTACTTCCTTTAAAATTTATAATAAAATATATATATATATATATATATATATATATATATATATATATAGGGTTATATTTTTAATAAAATAACATTAGTTACATAAATAATAATTTAAAAGTGGATTAAATTTTAAAAAATTTTATAAAAGATCGAATTTACTTGTAAACATTTAGAGCTTTATAATTTGAGAACCATTGTGCGTTTAACTATCTTGCGATATGGATATATGCATAATGACAACTTCATATTATTGCCTAACATTTTCTTCACTTTTTGATCACCATAATCCGATAGTTTATTATGCCAGTAAACAGTGCACTATACGTAGACTTTTGTGTGGTATTGTCAACATCATAATTAATTTTACAAGTTATAATCTGAAAATTTACTTTAAGATACTAATTAAATATGCAATTTCTTACACGTATTGATATATTATATTATGATAACAGTATTATAATAACAAAATGTATTATAACAACAGTTATGACGAGTATAATAATAGTTATGAGGATTATATTATACTCTTTTAAAGAACGAAAATATTATACATCTTTTAAAGAAAGATAATTCAAGATAATTACAATTCAAGAAAAAACTTACCGTTTCTGAGATGATGCAGAATTTATCTCGCTTTAAAATACAATAATAAAATAGTATATAATATAATAATGACTCGAGTCTAACAAATCATAATTCTCAATTTTATTGTTATAGCTAGTTTTTTAGCTGCTTGGCTTTTCTGCGTAATGTTTAGATAATTCTCGTGTAATTCACTACTTTAGATATCATATTAATTTACTTGCGATATAATCTTGATATCTTCCGGAGAAGCGTCTGGGCAAAGTGCTGTGATTCAGAAGAAGAAAGGAAAGAGAGAAAATTAATGATTTTCCAGTGAACGCGCGACAATAAAATGTACCTTCCGCTATAATAAAGATATAAAGACCATTAATTGTAGATAATAATATTCGCCGTCATATGCTCCCTCGGCTCTCTCTCATCTTCTATTTTACTAGTGGAATTTGCACGGATCATAATTACACGCAAATAGTACAAATAAAGAATCGGCGGAAACCGCGTAAAATTTGCAACGCACTATAAAGCAATTTCATTAATCTCATGAATAAGCCAACACCTATATAATGCCTCGGTGACTTCATATTTTACAACTTTTTTCTTTTTCTCTTTCTCTCTCTTTCGTTTACTCAGCAAGATTAATGATCGGCTCTGACTTCTTAGCGCTTCTTTCGCGCGAACGATAATTAATTATTACTGATTAAAATTTCTTGCATTACTAATTCCCGCTTTGATGATACGCTTTGCAATAAGTAGACAATAATCCATTAGCAATGGTACAATATTTTTGTGCTATTCTAATCGCTAATTAATTATTGATAATTCGACACATGTTGGAAATGAATTTTTTTTAAACCTTAAATTCTCTCAGCTCATATCACTTACTACATTTTTCCTCGCTTTTTTGCACATTCGTATATGCGTGCGTGCGTGCCAGATATCTCAACCGAGTCGTTATCGTTCGCGAAATAAATCAAACGCCTCCCGTATACTCGTTCAATCACGTAAGCCATGCTCTCTTTTTTTATCCTTTTCCTTAAAATGTACATTCTTTAATTAAATGTATCTAATCTTATTTTATTACAATTTTTTTTTTACGTTTGTAAAATAATTTTTTATCTATCTCTTGTTTTTAAATTTAGATTGTATATAAAATATTTTAATAAATCCCATTTTTTAATGTGTTTTCTTTCTTTATTTTCATTCTCTCATTGTTTTTTTATGAGAATATCTAAAAAGAGATTATTAAAATTTATGATTAACATACATTGCATTGTTGATACTTTCTTCCATTCTCCAAATTTACAAAAGGAATTCTAAATTACGAGACAACCCTCGTACATCGCTTTTTTTATTTTGGCTTATACGTATATACTTTCGAACATGTGTTTATTGACCGAACGTTTTACTGTTTTGACTCTTTCTTCTTTCTTTATCTTCCTCTTCGCGTCTCCCGCTCAATTTCGACTGTACAAAAATAGTAGCACTCATATAAGCGATCGCGCGCGTGTTCAAAGTTTAGACTGTTTATTTCAATAGAAGTCGGAATTAATTAATCAAATATCTATGTCGGTCTTTCAAACAATGTGTTTGTTTTGCAATTTTGATGAATTGTAGAGTGAATATAACTCGAGCGCGCCAAAATAATAGTTCTAAAGCAATTAAAGAAAAAGTTCCTAGTTGTTAAATCTGTCACAATATTTGTCATTTATATAAATAATAATAAAAATACAAAATGCGATAGGATTAGATGCAATAAATTTTTATATTTTACTGACAAACAAATGAAATAAAAAGTATAAAGATTTAGAAAATATTTGTAAATGTATAAAATGTTTAGTAGAAATAAGATTTTATTATAATTGCAAAAAAAAGGAAGAAAGTAAATTCAATTATAATTTTCGTCAACATTGACAAAAAAGAAATTAACCGAGACGTTTTTAAAGATTTGCTATGGATATGGATACCTTCTTCTCTTGGCATAATTCCATATGACAGCACACGAGACAATGAACTTTGCTACATATCTATCTCTTGCATTTTTGGTCCACACATTTATATACATCGCTACTTTTTAGCGAGAAATATATGTCAATAACCAGACAGAAAATAATTATAACGAAAATTTCTCAACTCTCATGGTTTTCTGTGAGACTATCTGTATTCAAAATTGTTGCAAAGTTTTAATATAGTGTGTGTAATCTTATTTGAAATAAAATATATATCATTATTTTATCAACAAAAATACAGTAGAAGTTATATAAATATATAATATAAATATTCATTTCATATTTGAACTTATAAATTAACAAGGAAATTATATTTTAATCTTTCTTGTGAAAGAAAGTCAAAGAACTGGAATTGGTTAATCATCAAGTATGATGTAAATTATCTAATGTATAAAGAAACTTTGAACTTCAAATTCGAATACAGATAGACTGATACATTGTCCTGAATTTAGATAGTCGTACTTCTACTTTTTCTAATTGTTAGTAACATATAATTATAATACGGAAAAATTGATGTAATTAATGCATGTATAGAGAATGCACAAATATTTTATTAAAATCTTATATAAAGTGTCTCACTAGTACATCTACTTTAAAATGAAGAAAAGTGGTTTTTATAAAAAATTCCAAAAATTTTGATAAGTAAATTGGACACGCTCTATCGAATGATGATATTTTTTTGATAACTCATTTCCGGTAGCACTGAAAGTTGAAAATATAAATTATCCGATAGAGCGTATTCGATTTATTCTTATTTCTTATCAAATTTTTAATATTTTTCATAAAAATAACTTTCTTTCATTTTAAAGGGGATGTAAGACATTCTGTAAATATATATATATATTTTTTTTTTTTTTTCCTTTGTATGTGATTTTACAATTTTATATGTATATATGAGCTATACCTCTAAATAATGTGGTCCACACATTTATCTCTGGCCAACAAACTCATTTTCCATATAAATATGTATGGTATTTCGTATCGACTACCTTTCCATATGATCAGTAAACGTTTTCATCGAATGATTCGTCTAACTACTTCTACGTCTAACTACTCGAAAGAGGACGATCCTATCATAAATTTGCCTTAGAGTCGTACAAAGATATATTTTGAATTTTTCACGGGTCGTCAAAGAGCGGATTGGCTAAGGCTCAACTCATCGAATCTCGAAAAACATCGACTCGCGATTAAAAGACTGATTTAATCTCGTAGGCATCATCTTACTTATATCAGATTGGATTTGGCTTTTGATTCTTGCCGCAGGAAGATCCTAATGGCTGCTCGGTATAGGAACACATATTTCGATAAAAAAAATCTGCTACTCGAATATTTAATTAAACGACTATTTTATTATTAATCATAAATCGATATCGCGAGACTGATTGCGTTCATCTTGCAAGATATCGAAAATATTATCGCAGTTAGTGTTTAATTAGTTTGTATAGTTATATTCTGTTCTATCATTAAGTATATATGTAAACATACTTGAGTTTATAATTTGCTCATCTTT
The DNA here is from genome assembly GCF_047496725.1 of Anoplolepis gracilipes. Classification (NCBI taxonomy): domain Eukaryota; kingdom Metazoa; phylum Arthropoda; class Insecta; order Hymenoptera; family Formicidae; genus Anoplolepis; species Anoplolepis gracilipes. The sequence continues at coordinate 3,900,627 of NC_132983.1, forward strand.
TTGATTCCATCTCTTAAGCATCTCGTAAAACGAGTTTTATTTTCTTACCATACACTTCACTATACTTGTGTTTTTAATGCGAATCTTGAAAAATAAAAAAGACACATTCCAGCATTATTAAGGTTTCTATTAAATGTGATAAATATCTTATCAAATCCCACATTAATCTAAAACAATTTTTTATTGTAATGAAAACGTTTAACTATTTCTATATAATCATAATTAGAAACAAAAATTTAAAAATCCAGCAGCAATAATATTTTTTTAAATTATATAACATATAATTCTTAACTATTAAATTAAAAAAATGTTATTATCAATCTATTAATCAGTCAAAGTCACGTGATGATATCTTATGCAGAATCTTGTTATCATGATGCACGTCTAATATCTAAATATACGCAAAGCCCTCGCGGTACATTCCTAAAACTCATTCGCCGCGATTTTTTTATCGTCAGTGTCGTAAATGTGTAGTCACACTAATGTAACGAAAGATTATGCCGAGTACATACCAGAGGCGATACGTTCGTCACTGTTATATCTCTCAGCACGTGGGCGCTGAAAGCACGTGATATGAGAGCCTCGCATATTATCGCATCGCTTCTCTCTTTCTTTTACTTCTACTCGCGCACGTTGAACGTAACTGGTCTATTGTTTGTTATTGTTAGCGGCTGGTTTATTTTAAAATTACTCGAGAATAGAGCTGGGTCGTTGCTGATACTCGGAACGAAATGAGTCAAGCTTAGTGCTTGAGAAAAAAAAAATCAGATCGTAAAGACGCAAGAAAAAATAATCTCAACCAAGTTTCTTCCGGATACAAAAGAAGTTTGATTTATTATATTGCCGTGTGTGACGTAAAAAAAAAAAATGGCTTTAGTCTCGCAAAACTTTATACGCGAATATTTTAAAATTACAACATTCTCAATTTAATGCAACAATTATCTCATTTATTCTTAAGAGTTCGTACATTTTATTGAAATGAAACTTGTGTAAATTTTAAATTAAAATAATTTCTACGCTTGCGTATTCACGAGTTTAGAATTCCACGCAGGGAGAGCTCGTTACGTATTCGATAATTTATAACCAAAATTACTTCGCAAAATATTTCTTAAGCGATCAATAACTACATAACATTCTAGATTATGAATTGCATTTGATATACATCCAATCCAGCGATGTACATAGGTATTGCATATTCTAACATAATCAATCTACCGCGTCCTATGTAATTCATTATTTACTCGATGTGTAATCGATTAGACGTTGCATCGCGAAAGTATGACTACTGGAGTAGGACATCTTTTAATTAAAAATATTTCTTAGGCGATTTATTATCCTCAGCGCGATTATGTTGCGATAACTCGATCGAGAGCGAAGCTCTAATTTCCGGCCACAGATAACAACAGTCTAACTGACCGATATATATATATCTCGATGATGAGATAATTTTTAATATATATGTACAGATATATATCATTTAGTTGATCATTTATTTTTGTTAAGTGCGTGATACGATATCGCGAAAATAAACCCACATATTCAACGTGGATTACGTACTTGGTGAAATTCTACGCGTATACGTCATATCATTTAAGAGATTCTCGTTTGCTCGGTCTCTTCCTCTTCCTGGACGCCGATACGCGTTTACGCTCGCGATGGTGAACGTGTTCATTAAATGCGCTCGCGACGGAACGCGCGCGTTAATTATGCAATGTCACCGAACCGCGAAATTATGATGTTTCTCGTGTAATTGAAGACTTGCCATAAAAAGAACCATAAGTATCGTATTCACGGAAATTTATTTCTCCCTGAAAAAAGTTTACGTACCGAGACTAATAACTGCAACAAAACCACAAAGGTATCATTTGCAACAAATAAATTTTATAAATAAATTATAAAAAATATAGAGTACTTTCATTATATTTTTTAAATATCACGTTAATTTATAGACATGTATTCTTTATGCTTCTACTTTTTTTATATTAATAGCCTTCTCTTTTTATTGTAAGCCTTTAACCGGTAACAGAGTTTTCATTTATTCTTTTCAATTTTTGTGTTTTATGTGACTTTTTTAAATTGAATCTACGTGTTCAGTTTTATAAGATATTTCTCATTATTCATCAGTTACAATATGCAATCAGATATAAAATCATGTGTCCCGAAGATTTTCTTTGGAACTCTTAAGCTTCTTATGTGTTCTATATGAAACACCGAGTCGTTATTCAACGAATTACATCCATCTTGTTCCTTTCTCAAGTTCAGAAACCTTCATGCTTCGTTCAAACAGAATTACAGGGATCTAAAACGACATGAGAATCAAGATTCAATTCTTAATTTTCAATTAAAGTCACGTGTTTTGAAATATGTTAAAGAGAAATGATAAACGAAAATGATTCCAAAACCTATTCTTATCAAAAATTTGCCTGACAATCATCGATAAAAATCTCCGAAATTTCCGAGTCAAGTTTGCGACTTCTCTTATCACCGTAGATTATTAGTTGCGTTGAGAGACACCGCCAAGTAACACGTAAACATTGCGTTTCAAGATATAGTGTTTATACTGTATCATCTTAGAATCTTTTTTAGATCGGCTCGTCACCCGATGCCGAGGCTAGAACTCGCGCCCTCATAATCTCTATATCGTGTAATCCGGTTAGGAAATTACTTAACGACCTCTCGGCTTCCTGGACGAGCGTGTTGTATTCCTGCTTCGTGTCTTCTAACAGCGCACGTGTCTGCTTTCGCAGTTTTTACGACCCGACACACGGCCCGCCTCTCCTCCGCATAATCTCATCTTCGCTTAAATAATCCCCGAGAGAAACCGCGAGAAACCTGCGGTTTACTCGAAAGTACGTGTCGTCTCGAGAACGTAATCGATAGCCATTTATAGTCGACACCGATATCCATGAACAATAGGAAAATTACTAGTACTTGAATCATCTTGTATGCAGAATAAACCACGGATTTCAGAGATTTCATTTAAAAAAAAAAAAAAGATATAATATTTCGAACATAATTCTCGATGTTACTTATTGAACTGCTAAAAAAAAAGTATAAGACCGATAATTTCGAGATAGTCTTATTATATTTATAATATTCGACATTCAACCTACAGTTTCTCGCGTAATAATAGCAGGCAAAAAATCATACACATTTCATCGCAATATACCCAGAGAAACATGACATTCGTGCAACTTTCAATCTTCGTTCGCATCAGCCGCTGCCAATCTACCGCATACTTTTGCGCTTTCTTCTATTTTTTATCGTCTATATCGTTCAATTGCACAACATGCGGTTGACAGGAAGAACTTACGTGATACGCTCGATAAACAACTTCCAGGTGGAATAATCGGCATAGGATCTTTAAATTCTCGCTGTTCTGATATGTCCGCGGGCACCGATAATTTATACGCGTCTTGCGAGACGTTTTGTTGCCACTGTCTGTGATATAATTGCCCTGACATTATCGCTTGTAACATTAATTTTAACGGCATATTCCTAACTTTTATGCAGTGTATTGATTTTCATGGTACTTTAAAATTAAAAGATAAGGGGAAAAAAAGATTATTAACATCCAAAATTTGAATTGTTTTAAAAAAATTTGTTGCATTATTTTTATTATAGTTTGAAAGTATATCAAATTATTTAATTATGCTATTATGATTGTCTGTTAATGGAAACTTTTTACATCTTTTGTATATCAAATTTTCTTATGTGATAAAAAAAAAAAAAATATTCTATTTTTAATCAAAGAATTATAAGATATTCCGCTGAAGATAAAGTTAACAGATGTTAAAACATTTGTATACCTTTAGATATAGGCTCACAAATTATCCTTGCATTTGCAGCTTGTAGATACAAAATTGCATTGTTATACTTAATTGCAAGATGTTACTTTTTTATTGCAAAAAGTAAGATTATAAAATTAAATAGAAGCTCGTCGAGATAATAATATATTATTAATATTATTATTATCAAAAAAGTCTTGTTCGCGACATAAATCGCATCTTGATTAATTACATTAAATATTTAATTAAATATCATTCACCAATCAAGGATAAAATTAATAGATGCGTCACGTCTCATCGATAATCGATAAACAATATTGCAAATCTCGTGAAAAAAGAAACGGTAGACTGTTTTACAACTTATCATTTCGTTCAATTACGTCGACGACGGCAACCCCTGAGACGATCGCTTGGCTTTTGTAACCCTTTTCTCTCTCTTTGTCCCGTCGCTAGTACAAGATGCTGGGCTTACTTTTGTAATCTCCTCTCGAAAAGCCCCGGCGGTCCTCACAATTTGAGAGACTCGTAGTACATTATGTATCTCCGGATCTGTCGTCAACGGCGGGAGAGAAGAAGAGTCGACCGTCATTTTTCAATATTACCGCGATAGATCATCCGGCAATAAAGGGGATAACGCAACGCAGAAGATACCACCAATGAACCCCGCGGTCTGATTAGGAGTGCCAGGGGTTTATCGACTCCTCGAGGAAGGAGGGGAGGGGGAGGATAGGAGGATGATGATGCATGTCGCGCGCTACCTCGGCGGACCCTTCGTTTCCTCAAAGATACCGCCCACATCGAGAGATCTATTCCTTCGCGTCTCATTGATTCTTCCTTGGCGATGCCTTGTATATCTACTTTATGCGCTCTCGGCCTACCCGACCTGCGTTTATATAAAAATATTTTTTCTTTCTTTTTCTCTCTTTACCTGGTCTCTGGATTTTATCAATAAAATGGTCAACGAGACTATTTCATCTCCCTCGGAGAATCGCTTTTAACAATAGACGGCATGGAGTGCGTGAAGAGTTTATTATTTTTACTTAAATATCGCTTCTCCAACAGAGGAGAAATTCTTTTAGTGAAAGAATATATTTTGCTGTATAATTTTTTAACGTATAATTCGAGGTATAAAAACCATATGAATTATATAAATAAATATACATTTGATAGATTGCTAAACATAATTTTAATAGTTTTTAAAATTAATATCTATATTTGCACTTTCTTTTCCTTCTTTTCGTGATATATTATTACATTAATTCCTCTGAAAGAGACTTATATATGTATATACTAATTATGATAAGAGGCTTACTAATTATATAAAACTTACTAAATCCGGATACCCTTTTGATTTTAAAACTATTTCATAAATTTTGTTATTTTATATATAGTTAATTTGAAACTTTAGCACAATTAAAATTGATGATTTCTTTCTATTTGAAATTTAACATTTTTTTTCAAAATTGCATTTTTATTTCTCTCTCAGGTATATTTTTCTATTTGTAATAAATCTGACTTTTCTAATTTATTTTTAGAAGACGAGTTCGCGCAGTTTATTCTCGTGCCGCTAATGGCACTTTTAGCGATGGTACTTGCGCACTTCTCTTCTCGGGGCCGTCAAATCAATTATCGCGTAAACGACATGGCGGATCCTTTATTCGCCTACAATCCGCACCTTTATCACGCCACCAGCTAGATCCTTGGCACGCCGAGATAGTCGCAAAGAACAAAGAATTCACGTACATCTACGGGACGCCCTTTCTTCCTTCCGTCGCGGATAATTAGTTTTGCAGCTTCTAAACACAGCCGTGACGATATTACAGCAGACTGTGGAATGTGACGAAAAAAGCCCTTACGAGTGTCCTAAAATTAGCGGAAAATGGATACGCAGCGTGATTTTATTCCTTGGAAAATATGAAATCGATCATATTTTTGTTAGAAATTTCCATACTTTGATTTTCTCTAAAAAAAATGTCATTAAAATAGAGTTTATTAGAGTTAGTTGATTGAATTTCGCCCCTTGGAACGAAAAAATATTTTCATTTTCTATTCCTCGAATTTCACGGATTATTCTCGCTCAGCAGATATTAATTCTTAAGTTTCACGAGCAATTGGCGTTGTATATATATCTTCTGTCAAATTCACGGAACATGAAAAATAGATTTATTTCGCTAGAACTGGATTTCAAAGAACTAGATTTCTATTTGATATTTTTAGTCAGTTGTCGTTATTTTTGCGTTTTTGTTTAACGGAAAATCCGTTTTTACACGGTAACATTTAGCAGCCGTACGTAAACGCGAACAGCAATTTGTTAATCTCCTACATGCCTTAGAGATGGTCTTTAGAGTTTCTCTCTCTTTCTATTCTTAATGTGCTTAAGTAGAGCCGACTGAAAGTGCACGACGCCGAGCGTCGTTCCGGATGGATTCGCTCGCTCGCTCGCTCGCTCGGCGGTCGAGGATGCACGCGGCAGAGGCGATTAAGGAGACAGAGCGAAAAGAGGAGGTAGCGAGGATCCCTCCGGGGCAGTTGCGCTAGACAACAAGAAGTGCCTATTTACCGCGGGTCTACGTACCTGCTGGAACGTGGCGCGATCGCTTAAAGCCAACGATTATGCCCGAGACAGGTGCGTCGAACTGCAATCGCCCCGAGCAAGGACGGGGCATTTTTATATTTCGTTGCAATTTCACGTTTCGCGCCGGTCGCGTTGCTCCGGTGACATTGGTTTCACGCGTTAAACGCTGGTTGCGCGATCGAGATGACAGACGAACTGTTTAACTTCTCGCAAGCCCGTAAGGTAAGGTATATTATAACGTCACCGACCGCTATTCCGCGGTTTCTCCTTCTTAGACGTTTTATGTCATTAGGAGAAAAATATGAAAGGAATTAAAATAAAATGCCTTTTTCCTCTCTTGAAAAAAAAATAGAGAGATAAGAGAGTAAAAACATGAAATAATGTAAATTGAAAATAAGTAAAATTAGTTAAAACTTCGAGAGATTATGTATTATACAAAAATATTGGTTTCTTTATATTCTTGCAGTTAAAATCTTGTAATTATTTTATCTATTTAATATCTTTATTTATAATATTCAGTGATATTTTGAAAAAAAAAAAAAAAAAAAAAAAAAAAACAGTTTCCTTAAATATGAGCTACTTGTGGCCGATCGTTGAACCTATCAAGAGATGAGTTAATGTACGAAACACGCCACTAAAATAAAATTACCCGCCATCGGTGAAACGACGTCTAGCCATCTCTTTCGTGTCTAAAAATATTTTATGATATTGTTTCCGCACGACGCCTTCAAGATATTTTAACCGCATTCTCAACATGGACGATGGGTACGTCCGACCCATCGTTGAGAGGATGACCACACGTCATAAGCTCTCGGTTTCTGTCAGTCAGTCGAGGATATGTCGGAACCAAGAAAGAGAGTGGCGTAACTGACGGCCCCGCAGGAGGCCTCCGATGTCAGAGGGCACCAGAGATCAACAAGTGGGAAAACAAAGAAAGAAAGAAAAGAAGGTAGAAGGTCAAAAATCAAGAGAAGAAAAAAGTAAGAAAGCAAGATCTACATCTGCGAGCGTTTGCAGCATTGAATATTATTGGTGTCATAGTCATATCTTATATTTTATCTCGTTTAGCTCGCGCCTACATAATATTGCACATTATTATTGAGATCTTGATGTAGCTCGAAGGGTAAAATAATCAAGATTGACATCGCTTATAAAAAGTGTTTAAGTGCCCCACGTAACTTTTTAACTCTGCTGACCCTCACGTGATTTCGATATCGAATCTTTTTATTAAAGTCTTTTTAATACAAAAAAAAATATTAGGAAGTATTTTTCAAAATTTTTAATTCTCATTTGTATAAAAAAATAGGTACAAAATAAATGCAACTCGCAAACACGACATTTACTACCTAAATATTAATTATCACATCGAAGCTTTGTCGACACTTTTAAGTCGTGTTTGATTGTGTACCGAAGTGGATAATAACCGAAAAAGCGTCGCGTTGGGGAGCTCTGAGCAGCTCCTTTAACGTCACAACTTAGGTCGTAACGTGTCGAAACTTTTTGATGCTTTCCCTCCTCCTACCTGACAAGTACGATCAGGAAGAGATTGGAGACCTCGACTCCTTCCGAGTCGAGGGTCACGGTGGTCCTGATTGATCGCTTCTGGAATCGCTCGTCACGTTCATCCTACCGTCATCAGTCGCATGCTGTCAAAAAACAAGCGAGGTTTCGATCGAGTTTATCGAGTACGCATATAGGTACATACATTTCCTAGCGATTGAATCAATGTTGAATAATATCACAAATAGGTGGTACCAATCAAAATTTGTCCACGTCAATCATTAATTTACGTTGACATAGAGATTGAAATTTTCGTATAATATAGATTAATCATATAATTCGACGTTGAATTTTTAGCAAACTGTAATATTTTTGAAATATTTTATATTTGGCAATTTACAATTGGCAAATCAAAACTAATTGTATAAAATTGAGTTAAAATTTGCAAACTTACATAGAATCAATCGTAATCAACTTCCTGATCGCATCAATTATTGTTTTTGTTCGATACATGTGTTGTGAATCATAAGTAATTGATGTAGAAGCACCCCCCTGTTATTCCTCCTAGTCATAAGATTTTACGAGTATCATAAAGTATGCGTTGCATCAATGATAGCTTCTTGATATTAAGACGTAAACAACTCACGCTACTTCCGCGGGAACATGCAATTAAATTTTATTGCGTTCTAAATAGAACATTTTTTCCTTACACCGATAAAAACTCTCACAGAACGAAATAAATTGTAGAGCCAGATATACCACGAAACAAAGGAAGTTATTATTTCTATCGATAATCATATTCGAGTGACGCAAAAATGCGAGCAAGAAATCAAACCGGTTGCTTATTATAGGTCAGGTTTTCGCGAAAAAACTAAAATTAACGCGAAACGCACTCGCCAACATATAATCGTCGCCGATTTACAAATCGGTGAATTAATTTTTCACACGAACGTGTCGGATAATTAGGCAAGCCCACGCGATATATCAAGTATGGATTCGAGTTTCACGTGATCCCGCCGTGAGCGAGATCACGCCAGGGCGTCCGATTCGATTGCCTGCGCACGATCGCAGCATCACGATCGCGCAGTCCAATTTCGCGATGTTATCTAATCGTGATCTTCAATCTCCGAAGTCATTGAACTCGAAAGAATCATTACGCGAGGCGGTGCGCGTTTGGCAGCGGAAAGCGAAACTCATCCACTCTTGGTTTCATCGACCTTACCTTGACGTTTCATTCATCGAAAAGTATCACAGAGAGAACTCATGTTATATCCGACATCGAGATTATTCGAATTCACTTTTGTTTATTCACTCTACGTAAGCCTGATATATATATATATATATATATATATATATATATATATATATATATATATATATATATATATTCCTCGTATATCTTAGATAATTAAGCGTCTTACTGAAATATCTGACTTTAGTCAGATTTTAATGACCATCTACTGCACTATACGAATGTACTCGTCAACAATTTAATGATTTTGTAGCGCTAATGAAGAAATCATCGAGCGTTATTATATAATTATGATAATACAACAGATTTAAAATAAAGTCCTGTTACAGAATCATTAATATATTAAACCGCTTATGATTTATGATTATCTTTCGTTAAGTCTTTCAAAGTACTTAATATATTTATCAGACTAATTAATATATGTATTTTCGTAAGAAAAATGACAGTCGAGATATAGAAATACTTTCGGATAAGTACATCTTTCCATAAATCTTGCTTGTCAACTCTACAAATACATTTTAAATGTATATTTATTACATAAACATTTCTCCAGAAACTGGCACGTTTCCAATGATCTCACCGTTTATCCCACTATTCTCATTAATCTTGTTGCCATAAAATGTTTAGTCTTACGCCCTTGAAAAATACTCTGCAACTATTATTACGTATTTTATTGGCAATAATACTATTTCTAAAGCATCTTCTTAAATCTTTATTATAACGAAACTTCTATTGTTTTTTTTTTTTTATATTAAAATATTTCTTATGTTCTTCAACTTTCTCTTATATACATTTTTTATTGATTTAATATTTTTAATAATTTTTTTAAGTTCATACCTAATTTTAAAAGAAAGGTGAGTGATATCATTAACTTGTATGTACTTATTTCTGTGTATGGATCGTATTTTTTCGCGTAAAAAAATTTAAGAATTAAAATTTCTAATTTTTGATAAAATTTAATTTTTTAATTCAATCTTATAAGTATATCAATGAAACTGAAATATTATAGGGCGATTTTTTTCTGATTATATAAATATTCACTAGTATTATAGATTCAAACGAGATGACCTAAGCAAAAAAGGACCAAGCAAATAAAACTTAAAGGTTCTTTCCGCATATGACGAGACGCTACGGTTGAATTTATCGTCAGCATCTTGTGACCACTCAGGAAACGAAGAGTCGGCGACACGACGTGAATTCGAGACCGAGTTTCGTACCAGGGAAGGAACCGTTTCTCTATAGGTCAACCTAGAATAGAATCGAAGTAGTCGAAGCCGTCGCCGTGAATTCACACATACATAAGATTAAATGTACATTAAACCAAATGTCGGGACATTGATTTCATGCGCGAATTAAAAATTGCTGTAACTCTGATAAGTTAAGATTCTTTTATTAAATTATAAAAAATATATTTTTATTTTATTAAAAAATTCTCCATATTACAAGAATAACAGAATTTCATCTAATATTTTATTGACAGGCAGATCATCTCTTTGTTTCCCTTTTATGAAGGAATAGAATCCAAAAGTTTCGGAATTTTTCCGAAACTTTTGGACCGACTAATACCGCATCAAATTTATGAAAACAAAATAATAATAAATCTTAATATAGAAAACGTCAGGACTTCCTCATTCTTTCTTTCAAAAAAAAGTTTTTTAGATTTGCAATCAAACATCATTGGTTTTGCAAATTCACATAATATTTTACATTTATATACTGAATCAAATAATATATTTTTTTGCATAAAAACTTTCTGCCTCTATACACACTCTGAAAAAGGAAATTAGGTATTCTTTATATTAATGTATAAAATTCAATTATATAATGGAGACTTATATGAGTAATACCTTAGATCCGCGACTATCTTTCTACGAAAATTAGAAAACAAATTAAAATTAAGCTTTTAGATTAATCATCAATCATCATTGGTGTAAGTTCACATAATATCTTACATTAAATATATTAAATATATTAAATTAAATAATATTTTACACAAAATATCTTATCTTTATGCACTCTTTGAATCTTGTATTTTTTAATTCCATTGATATGTGTCAATTTAATTATATAATGTAATCTAATTATATATGTAAATGATACTTTAAATCTGCGTTATAATCATTCTTCGCGCACTAATTGCAACAATAATCGTGGTTGATATTTCCGTATCATATGCACGTTGATTCGGTTGTAGCGCTAAGTAAGAATATGCATGCAAGTTAATAGAGCGATATATATACGACGAGATAAATATATATGACGGGTAGAAAATGTAGAAATGCAATCTCCGGTCGAATAGATGAATTGATAAGCTTTACGATGACATTTCTCACAAATGCGTGCCCTTGATGCTTTTCGCAATTACCGGCGAACATCTTAATTACAACCTAAACTAAATTCCTGATCATCAGTCAACTTGTCTTATGTATATACATTGTATTGGACGTATATTGTATTGCGAACGAATAAAGGAAAGATATATAGAATTTGTGCTATTTATCCGTTTTAAATCATTTCTAATATTGTTCAGACTTTAACTATTCTTATATTTATATATTATATTATTATATTATTATTCTTATATTTTCTAATTATTACTGAAAAATGCATATTTCAGAGTAATATAAAAATAATTTGAGATTCACGAATCAAGCATTATCTTAGATAAAATTTTCATTAACGTATATTTCTATAAATTTTATTTTTATTTACTTGTTAAATTATAAATTTTGTGATTTAATAACTGAAACGCAGGTAATCTTTGTAAACGATGTTATAATTTGTTATGAACTTTTTACAGAGTTGCATAAATCATAGTTTGCGGTACTTCGACACTACTACGAATGTTTGCCTACTGAAAGTAGCTAAGCGTAATAATTCGCAGAGTTATTCAAACGTGCACATATCCTTTTTGCAATGACTGATGACACAGGATGTAAATGCATTCACATCAACATAAATTAATATCTTTGTTAATTATCTGTCATGCGTAAATGTGATTCATAATACACACATATCATTACTGTCCTCGATTGTTACTTCCTATTTCTTACACTTTTTTTTATATTTTTATACAATAATACGCGTAAAAATTTTCACAAATTATTAAATCTTTTTTATATATTTTTGGTATCTTAAATAATTTTTCGTGATAAAATAAATATTTGTTAAAAGTTATTTAATATGGGAAGAATACAATATTTTTCTCTTGCGTCGAAAAATTAATATCGTAAAATTCGTGACATCATGCAATCGTTTTTTTCTACCGATTCACGAAGTTGCTACCCGTCTTTATGTCGAAACGCATCGAAAGATGGTAATGGGGTCCACAGAGTGCACCGAAATAGTGGTCTGCTAAATATAATTTGCGGCAGAGCGAAGCGGCCGAGACAAAAGACAAATGGGATACTATTTCCGACAACTATATTTGAATGTGCATAAACCGTGATTCGCACAAAAGTTCATTGAGTTAATTATTTTCTAATTCTGGACTTCTTTAAGGAAGGACCCATTATTCTAAACCATCTGAAAAGAAGTAGGAAACTCGACGAACTGCATCGCGAGTAAAACTAGATTGATATTCAGTCTTGCACGTCACAGAAAAATCAAATTTATTCTTGCGGCAATAATGAAAAATGATTTTAACAGAGAAAATAAAAAAAAATTTAAGTTTTTATTTTTTTATTATAAAAAATATTTAAAATCCACAAAAAACATTTATTATCGTTTATATTTACTGATTTAATAATAATAATAATATATTAAAAAGAGAGACTCTTAATCGATTAATTTTATCAAAATATCTATCCTCAAAAATGCAAAGATAAACAATTTAATTTTTTGCATTTTAAAAAATTTTCATAAAGAGTATAAATAGTTACAAACATAACTTTTTTTTTTTTATTTTTCTTTTCGCTTTGCGATTATTGTAGAATAATTAGTAGAAATTAAGTATATATTTTAAAAATAAAAGAATGACTAAATCTCATGAGATCACACATAAAAGAGAAAGAAAGAAAACATATAAAATATTTTCAAACATAGAATATATTTATTTTTTTATAGGTTTTTCAAACGACAACAGTGGCATCAGTTATTCTGACCAACAAAATATCAAAATATAGAAATTATTCTATTCCCGAAATATATTATTTTTCGAACCACTTTTTTATCGTTGTGTGAAACTGCGTGATCGAGACGATATCGCACCGAAGATACCTGCTTATCGTGGATCTTTCTTTCGCTTTCTCTCTCGTTCTTTCTTTCGTCGAGAAAAGATCCGGTGTCAGCGCCAAGGGATCATGCATCGTCACGTTGAATCTCTATCGAGCTATTTATACGGCCTCTCCGATAGCAATAAAGCGCGCGCTGTTACGTGCTGAACGCGACGTAATGAATAAAAAGGTACAATTATCTGGTTACAAGACTTTATTAGGCGCAAACTTACAAGTCAAAGGTGTTTTCTCAAAGACTGACGACTTAGAACTATCGAATAATTGTAAAACTAACTATAATGTACAGAAGAAGGCCTTTTGTGGGGGTTGAACAAAATTTCGGAACCCGTGGAAATAACGACTAATGATCGAATATGTTTTAATCTCGAAAGTGATGATTGGAGCGTATTTCGGGAGTAATAAAAGAAGGAAAGAGATAAAGAGTAAATATATGTATATATTATCTCATGAATCTTCCTATCGGTTCATGGATCGGAAAATTTGAGGAAATGAAAAAGATAAGGTTTATTGGTTTTATAGTTTAGGAACGGAAATCATAAATGTTTAGGAATGCGAGTTGCGGTACGTAACAGCGCACGAGCGATCGGTTACCCGGATATTAAAAATAAATAATTAAGGACGTGCACCGATCATTGTGGCCCGTGGGGACCATTCATTACAGAGATTAAGCCGTTCGACCAACCCCTTCCTGATTCTCGTTCTCCTATTCTTCACCATGGGATCGCGATTAAACAAACGATATCCATGATTCTTTACCTAATACCCACGCGCGCTGCTTTTCAATTTACATATTTCCGATAAGTTATACCTAGTTCTCTTTCTCTTTCTCTCTCAGGTAAATGCATCATAAATTTTGGCTCGTTCCTGTTGACATAATGTATACTTATGTACCTTGTGATAATTAGAGAGGCGCTTCTTCCACGCCTACGCAAAAAAATATCGATAACCCCTTTGACTATCCTTCTTTAGGTTTCGGCATCGCCATAAAAAGAGATTTATGAAAAAAAATAGAATATATTGTTTACGCGATTTTTATAACAAATACAAATATACAAAATAATAGTAAATAATTATATATGGAGTACTATTATTTGCGGTATGAAATACTATTGTTTGTGATAATTAACATAACATTATATTTTGAAAAAAGCAAGTTAAAAATGAAAAAGATTAAATTTATAGAAATTGAATAAAAAGATCATATTAATACATCAGTTTTCATATAACGTGATTTTTATACGTAACAAAAAAACATACCAATAATTCAAAATAATTCAATACGTTAAATATAATTTACGAGAGCATCTCCACGAACTGACAAGAGTGGACAACGGATGCGTTCGTTGACATGAGATTTATCTGCGGTTAAGTCAGACTGACGATAAGGAGCGGTTCGTAATGAGCAAATCGGTTTGGTATAACGAAGTGATAGCTAGAGAAATTAAATAATACAGGGAAGAGAATTGAAATTTATACAGGGAAGAGTTAATTAGCATGGACGGCGGTACACACGTACACATACAGCGTCTTTTCGTTTTATATAAGAGCATTCATCTCCGGAAATGGATTGATTAAAAAATCATTTTACGAATCATTTTACGATGTTTACTACACGCGTTCATATATTGGAATTTGTTTTTTTAGTTGACTTCGCTTAATTTAAACATTATACATCGTTCGTTCCACTTTGTCACAATAATTATCGCGCTCGTCATTGAGAGTGTGGGATTGATAATAAGTTATCAATGTCAATGTCTGTAAAAATACTAGACAATTTAACATACGAGACGCACACATGTATCTCGAAAAAACAAATAGAAAATAACATCCACATTGAATACATCATATGTTTATAAAGACTCGATAAAGATACTAATTTAAATTTTATTGAAATAATTTCTACCGTTTCAATTAATCTTAAATAACGCATGTTCTATAACACCATAATATTTTATAATTATTATTATATGTATAATTTCAACGCAAAATGTAGAAATTATTTTTATTAAAAATAATTGAGATAAATTTTTAAAAATATAACAATAATGTATGTACATGTTCGATATATCGAAACAATTCGGTCGCGTTGCAACAATTAATCTTCGTATATCTGGTGTTATCCACACAAAGTGCGGTCAAGGTCACTAGATTCTTCAGAGTTTCGTAGATGGATTTGAGACATACTATTTCTTCTCTCGTGCCTCCTACGCATGCATTCATCCCTCGACTATGCATGTGTGCGACGCATTACGTAAGAATAACCTGTTGCTTGTTTGCGCGACCGCGTGTCGCTATTCTTTTCTTACACAACAAGAGAGACGGAATACCTTGTGCAGAATATGCAGGATATTTCTCCTCATTTATTAAAATATATTTCTTTATATTAAATATACTTTTTTTTACTATATTTTTAGTGAAAACCACGTTTCATAGTTAGAATGTTAAAATTTCAAAATTTCTCCAATTTATCCCTATATTCAAGCATTTTTATTGTATTAGCAGTGCAACTCGATAGATTCGTTGCATTATCCTGTGTCTTGCTGTTCTTCCTGCTATATTTCTGCAGGTGCTCTGCAAAGATGTGTACGAGCACAGCGAGAGATACAGTGAAATAGTAAATTGATATAACCGCAACTAAAACCGCAATCGATCAGTCACGAGACTTGTAGCTTTTCTTCGTGCCACAAAAATCGTACAAAGGGCATTAAGCCATTTTCAACGCAAAAACTTGGTGTACGATGCCATACATTTAGATCCATTATAAAAATTTGCTTCAAATGCGATAAAATGCAAGCAGATTTTACTTTTCTGTGTTGAATTTTATTTTGAGCTTTAAATAGAATATTGTAATATTGTAAAAAAACACAATGTAATAGATGTTTTTGAATAGACAATATTTTAGTAAATATACAATTTTTTTATTAAATTAAAGTTTCAATTTTCTAATTAGATTTTACAAATATTACGGAATGTTGAAAATTGAATATTCTGTATATTAAATTTAATCCATAATCGATATGAAATATAAGTAGCCGTACGTGCGTGCATATGTTTTTGAAAAGATGGACAAATTTTGTCTATTATTTTTCTGAATTTCTTAACATATCGATCTGTTTTTTTCACTACTAAAAAATCATCAAAGAAAGAACATGGTTAAAACCGCTCGATTTTAGAGAAGCATCGCTGAAGAATCTAAGGTCACAAAAGAACAATCTGCCATCGGGCAAACACTCATTCATGAAATCGATCTTTTCGCCGATAAAGTTCGAAAAAATGAAGAAAACCGATATCCGTAAAATGGGGAGTATATAAAATGTCGCTCACCTCTATTACTGCCTATTAAAATCGTTTTTTTCTGCTACAGAATTTGTTGTGAATTATACCCTGCATTGCCCTTTCTTTAACATCGATTTACACGACACGATATTATTCTATTATTGCTGTTTTTTTATTATTATGTCGTAGCATCTGAAAGGATCTAAGAAATTATACCCAGGTAACATCTGGCCTGTCTCGAATTTCTAACTTGTATGTATGTCAAAAAAATGATAAATCCTAATTCTTTTTTATACTCAATTGTGAACACAACCTTTGCTGTATTTGTTATGAACAGGTAAAAACCCTACATAACTCAATCATAAAAATCACGTTTTCAAAATTTACAAGTCAATCCGTCCATATAATTGGAAAAAATTATATTTTACATCATCGTCTTTTGACAAGATATATGTAAATATCGATGTCACTAGCGAAATGTATCAATTAAAATTATATAATTTATTAACGCTATTTATAAACTAACTTTCTTATTTTATATAAATACTAATCGCTCTTAAAATATCTGACATTTAGTCGATTGCTCGCTTATTATTTATTCAAGATATTCCGCTTAATAAATTATGCTCGTCAGATTAGACAGCGTGAATTGAATTTCTACGACGAACGGTAAACATCAAAGTACATCTTCTCTTTTCCTTCTCCTACCGTTCGCAGCCACGTTTATTTCGCGCACAAGCGTATCTTCAATTATTCATGTATAAATCAAAGTAGCTACTCTCGTTCGGAAACGCGTCGGTGGTCTCGAAAGTTAAGTAATCAGTGAACTCGATGGTTTTTCAGCGTAATGAGTTATCCGCGTGGATAGATATGGTCGTAATTAATAATTTATCAAAAAATTGCCAGCTGTTGTAGATTGATCGGACAAGAATGACGAAGCGCGCAAATCTTTTAATCGAGATATCAAAGCGGAACTAAAAGCATTATTGATGCATTGAGCTTGAGTGTGATATTTGCCTCGATTATTAATTTTCCAAACTGATTAAAATGCTTTAGTTGAGAGGCTATGAGATTAAAGAAAGCGGAAAAAGGGCCCACTCTATCGGCCAGTTCGTTTTTATACTTGCTAAGTTCTTACGGAAAGAAAACGACAGACTATAGATGCAAGCGTGTTATTTTTCTCAACTTTATGACTTCTAGACGATCGTTAACCTCGTCCACTTTATATCCGTATTTATCTATCTAAGAATATTTCAGAAAAAAATCTCCGAATACTAGCAAATGATCATAGTTATTTATTTTACGTTCGGTTTAATATTAATATTTAATTATACTATGTGTTGTAAGTATCATTTTATGAATTGCAGGTATGAGAAAAAATTTATGAAAGAGCTTAAAGATTTATTTAAGTACTATAATTTTGATTTAATTCTCTAAAGAGCTTTAATAAACATTTGTTTTCAATGAAAAATTAATGTATACAAGTATTTTGCGACGTATAATATTTTGTATATTTTTAGAAAAAAAATTATACACAATAGTAATTTTATAACAAACAATAATTTTATCAATAGTAAAAAACTATATAATTACTATAAAAACATCTTATTAATGGAACACAAAGCACGGAAACACAGAAGTGGAATAAGATTCTAAGGATGTAAACTGTATTATAACATATGATTTATGATGTGTCGCAATAATGAGCATTTTGAGATTTAGCGAAAACAATAAATATCCTGTGCGCGCGCATTTCGCAAGTCGTTACCTGTGAGACTTTGCCTCGAGCACAATGAAACAATTATTCTCAGTATATGAGCCTATACTTCAAACTTCAAAATGTAAATAAGCTATGATAATAATAGCCGATAATAAACTGTTGCGTTTCGCAATTATACGCGCGATATCAGTAAGCATATTATAAATAGTGTGTTACATAAAAGACACGATTTAATTCCTGTTCTTATCAATTTTAATCAAAATTAGAAATCTCAAAAACCTAAAAAAATAACTTTTAAACGTTTTAAATTTTATTTTTTATTATAATGGAAATTTTGTAATGATGTTTTAATCATCATAAATCCTGAATTTTTGCAAAATTGTTTTATAAAGTTATGAATTTCAATTTTTTTTTTTCGTGAGAACCTTTTCCATATTTCATTTTTCTTGAATTTGATATATACTTTCTTAGGGCAATTATTTAATACTGACAGTATGCAATTAACTTTCAAGATGTATTTCTCTTATCTATAATATGATACTTGTAGCTATCAAAGTGATAAAAAAATTTAGAAAATGTTTGCAAAAATATTTTGATCGTAGCCTTAAGCAAATAGATAGATAACCTACTATGATTCTTCATTATAATAAATTGGGCCATATTCAGAAAGCATACATGTAGACGCATTTTGAATAGCTGCCATTATTCATTCTTTGAACGACCTGTTATTATGTCTTGTGACTAATAGAGTTACGATAAGTTGATGGGCGAAAAAAAGCAAATCGTTTAACTGCCGTTGGCATCGAATTAAGATTATAAGATAATGTCTATACATACGCAAAGAAGACATAATTTCTTTCCATAATTTATAATATTTTTCTCGATATCATAACAATTTTCATATGTAGTGAAAATAAGGAAGAAACTTTATCAATGATGTACGTAATAAGGTATGAGATAAAAATAGTATAAAAATAATTTTTTATGTAATTGAACAATAATTTAATTATTCTTCCATTTCTAGATGAGAATTCAGAATAAAAATAAAATTGAAAATGAAAACAATATTTGTTATATAATTATATATTCTTATAAGAAAAAAATTTTTTATTTCTAATGTAAGTAAGAAGATGGCGAGCTCACATGCAACCCTCATTAAGTAAATGATTGCGCACATAATTTCTCAGATCTTTGTATAAAATCATCGAAAATATAACTCGTGCACAAAACGGAAGAATAACCACGCGGCTTGCTCATAAATCAGCAATCGTACAAAAGCTCGCCGACCATTGCAACGTAGCAAACTGCGGTGTGTATGAAGCTGGCGTTTTACTTCGTGGAAATTGATTAATTGTTGCGTTCTGATTTTATTTTTCATAGTTCTAAAATTCTTGATAAATTCAACAAATAGTTTAGGCCATAAAATAAAAAAAAATTGTTCACGAAAATTCTGTGTATATTAATTATTAGAATATTTATTAAACAAATGAAATCGCCCGAAATGCTGGATACATAACATGAAATTTTATTTAATAACACGAAATCTTATTTAAAATCGATAGTACGAAATACAAGCTTCTCAGTTTGTCTCCCGAGCCATTTTTGTTAATCTATTTGCTAAAACTATTTGTTTAATCTATCAAGACTTCTAGAACTATTAAAAATAAAGAATTCTCAACAATTAATACATTTTTACGAAAAATGTATGACGTCAGCTTTACACACTATTTACATTATATTTGATATATAGTAATAAAATTTTCTATTTTTTTAATCTACATTTTATAAAATATAAAAATAAATTTTGTGCATTTTTTTTACGATATAGCGTTTAATGCATCGGGATATATTAATTATTTATATGCTTATCATGTAATTAACGGACTGTATTAAAAATTGTAGAAAAATATGCTAAAAATAAATTTAATTTTTATTGTATAATTTTGAAAAGATGTTTATTATTAATAAATTATTATTAATAAATATTCTTCAATTATGTATTCATAAAATAACGATATTTATTATTACTCAATCGTAACTCGTCCGATTAATATCTAACTTAACTCGTCACATAAGGATGAAACATGATATATCTAATTAATTATAGACTCACCAGTAGTCTCACCGTTAATTCCGTCTTCAATCAATTCATCTTTCCATTCCAAAATCCTTTGATTATTGATGATCGATGATCCATTGCATTGTATAGCTGACTCGATTAATTGAATAATCAATTATCATCACTCAAAATTCATCACAATCACACGATATATTTTTCGATACTACCGATGTAAATTTATTTATTGAAATATCATTATGAAAAGACTGCCAAAAATTTAAATACGCGATACTTGTACCGATTCCTTTTATACGTGACAATGTATATACTTTTGATCGAATATTGATTACCGATATATATCTTCACGCGTAATTAGACACTCGCGTAATTATAATAATCGCCCGACACTTTTATTCCGCACTCCCGACGATATTTATGCTGACTATAACTACTCAAGACATTTGTAATATAATTCACTATCACTCACGTCACTTAAAACACACGCATCTGTGATGTACTTTTGTCCGATATTTATTCTCGGCATTCCCGTAATTTGCGTTATGCATAATGGTCGCAGAGAATTATCCGTGATATTTTTTTTCCATAATTTTTCCTCCGCTTCGCGTTGCACGTGTTATTCCTCTTTGCTGTAACAAAGTAATAATATAATAGTAATTTTTCTCTATACGAAGAAAATATTATAGCAAAAATAACAATATATAATATTTGTAAACGTGAAATATATTAATATAATGTATATACATATATGCAAGAAATTATGTGTGATATTTTTATTCAATAATATTATATATGAATATTGTATATTATACATTGTACATTGAGTACTGTTTTACGAAACAATATAATTTATCATTTTATAGTCTGTATATATGCGTACAATTAATTTATTATTATTATTGTTTATAGAGAGGAGCGTTTTTCTCATAATCATAATCATATCATATCATTAATCATAATCATATTTTAACGATGACGATAAAATAATATAATAAATATACATGTTTTATATATACATATATGTATGTTATATATATAAGTATATAATATAATATTTAATAAAGTAAATAGTTTAATTAAAAATTTTAAAATGCTTAATTAAATTCAACAGCTTTATATATATATATATATATATATATATATATATATATATATATATATATATATATATGATGCACTAGAAATTATGAAAATATAAGTCATTAAATAGCAACAGATTTAACCTGAATATTATGTTAAACCTGAAATATTAATATATAAGAAAAAGATACTTGATTTTGTTTTCTCTTTATTTTTTGTACTCTTCAGTAAATAAAAGTCTATAAAAACATATATTAGAATTATTCGCGATATATCTTAAGTTATAAAAATATCATTTTTCATATTTTAGTTTATTTTTTAGCTTTATCTATATCGACATATTTAAAATAACAAAATTTATTCTAATTAAATAAGATCCGATTATGTATATTTATAACATTCATAAAAAATCATATATACATTAACCATGAAGTATCTAAAGAATATCAATGACATACTTATTAACGTATGAAAAGATACAACTAACAATATTTATCCATATCTTAACCATTTATTTAGCATAATCGCATAGAATATCGGTGAATCTATATCTCGCCAATCTAGCAGAGAGATGGTCATCGGCCGATTAACTCCTTTCATCATTTGTCATTTCGCGAGACCGTTGTATTGATCAGCGATCGTCACGCGGCGTTGCATTTCTTTCGCTGCCTTCTGGTTTAATTAGAGAGGCCGAGCTGCCGGACCAGTCTCGCCCGAGTAATTGCTCGTCTTCGGTTTCACGATCGCGGTCGTCGGACCTCATGATAATCCAGGTTCTTTCTCTTTCTCCACACCTCACGACTATGTTCAGGAACGCGAAGAAGACACGAATAATAAGCGAGTGCCATGTGTCATAAGCGCGGTCAGCGCACGTTGATACACCATCTAAATCAACGTTTATTACAAGAGTCTGTCCCTATACATATAATAATAAGGTAGCCCCCTTTTGAGAAGTATCAGCTCGACCGTGCTAAAGACTCTGTGTGTAATTTCCCGAATCCCTTTTCCATACATTTCGATTAGTGGCGGATTTCTCAATAGTTGTGTATAAAGAATAAAAAATATTTTAAAAGATTTTATTGTAAAAAGATTAAAAAAAAAAAAAAAAACATCGACCTCTTACAATTATTTTGTCTTATTTTTAATATTTCTAAACGCGTACGAAATTATCATTTTATACATACAGATGTTACATTCCATTGTTTATAACTTTTATAAATGAAATGTCTAATTGTCTGTCATTTATATGTGACGGTCTATATTTAGCATATTTTCTCTGACTATAAATTTTCTTTAGGAGACACGCGTTTGCTGAATCTGTCATTCTTATCGCGAGTTTGCTCTCTTTGACCGCGTGTCTTTTTCAAGCTCCTTTCTCGCCTTCTAACTTTCTATAGCGGCACCGCTATAGAATCCTTTTTTGTCTTTTCTAAGTTATTAGTCTTGGAGGTATCAAGACCACCTACTGCGCTTCAGATCCTTATATCCACCGTTTTCAAGGAAGAATTAAGATGTCTGGAATTTTTATAGATTTTGCCTAAACGACGGTCCTGCTACGTGTCCAATCGAACCTCGATCGATTTACATATCAAGGAAATAAAGAGAAAGAGAGAATGTGGGATTAACGTGTTTGGGTTGTTACTAAAGAAAGCCGACTGTGAGGATGTTTAGTGTACAAATTAATCCATCGAGATGAATAACCGCGGG
Organism: Anoplolepis gracilipes; assembly: GCF_047496725.1. Taxonomy (NCBI): domain Eukaryota; kingdom Metazoa; phylum Arthropoda; class Insecta; order Hymenoptera; family Formicidae; genus Anoplolepis; species Anoplolepis gracilipes. Next base: position 3,923,837 of record NC_132983.1, read on the forward strand.
GTACTAGTCGTACAAGGCTACCTATCACAGGAGAAAATCATTAAATCTGCAAATTATTATTGATGCGTAAGAAGAATATCTTATTAAATTAAATAATAAATATAAATACTTTTACAGCCGGTGTATCTCTATATTTTAAAATAAATTTGACACAATAATAAATCAATAAATAATAAATTAAAGTCATAAATACATGAATATTTTTTATGAATACAAAAATAATGGTGATAATAATTATATGCGACATGTTTAATTATAGCTTTTTTGACACAATAATTTCTAAATTATTCAACCGGTTTGCGTGTGATTTATTTTAAAAACAGAAAAGTTTTTTATCTCTTAAACATTAAATTTGGCTTGATTAATTATTGTACAACATTTAAATTAATCGATTAAAATGGCGAAATATAATGTTGTTATAAATAATTATATTGGTTTTTTATTGACTTAATGGTTTTCTAATAATCATTGTCAGTTGCATCTATGTTTAAATATTCTAGCAAGCATATTAATTTTTATAACGAAAACCGGACGATTGCTACTTGTTCTTCATGTAAACATATGCAAATATGAGCGATTGATCACGTAAAGATTTTCTGATATGCAATTAAATTTTTGTAAACAGTTGATATTATATATGATACCTAATAAAGCTTAAGGGATAATTTTCTGAAGACTTAGCAATATAATAATATATTAATAAGAATTTATTAATAGTTCGCAATATCACGACACAAGATATGAATTTATCTTAACAATCATATATTTGTAATATAGTATTCTTTGTCAATTAAATTTATTAAATTTAAACACGTATTTGAAAAAAATACGTGTTACATTTGCGTTATCTTGACTTAGATAAATTCTATGAGTCTATAAATAACAAGATAAAAAAGAAAATAGATAATGACGTTTTAAAAATCTAATGAATCCAAGAGATCTGTCGCAACGTCCACAATAAACGCAAAAGACAACGGCGCATATAATACAACAGACGACACAGGGTTATAATAAAATTAAAAGTGCAGTAACGTATGTAGAGAGAAAGTGAAAAGAGAGAAAGAAAGAAAGATTTATAAGGCGAGGAACGTCGTTGGTCTGTGAAACTCAATTATAGAAGTCGCAAGTACGTCTGGCGCAGGATTTAGGGTACACACACACACACACACACACACACACACACACACACACACACACACACATAAACACACACACACAGACAATGCCCAGAAAATTCCGATATTTTTGTAGTGGCCTTCGCAGGACCAAATCTCCTTGATCTCTTTATGTACCGCAAAAACGATGTGCAAACAGCGAGTTAAGATGGCTCGTGCCTATTTAGTGACACAACTTGCTGGTAAAATGTGTACATTAAACAAACCACAGTAGCCGACTTCCTGTACCTTTGAAGCCTAACAGGGCTGATGAACTATATAACACCGGAAAAAGAATCAATTTCTCGGAACAGACGCGGAGCATTCCTAAGAGGAAAAGGAGAAGCAGTCTTCATCTTCTGTAAATCACCAAAAATATTTTAATGAATTTCTATAAAAATATGATTTTAATAAACAACGTTATAAAAAAAATTATTTTCATATAAAAACAAAAAATAAATAATCAAGGAATCGAGTTTATTTTAATTTGCTTTTATTGTATAAAACGATGAAAGATACTAAGATTAATCTTATAAAAGGAGAAATGTAGTTATTTCTTCATCTTCTGTAAATCACCAAAAATATTTTAATGAATTTCTATAAAAATATGATTTTAATAAATAACGTTATAAAAAAATTATTCTCACATAAAAACAAAAAATAAATAATCAATGAATCGAGTTTTTTTTAATTTGCTTTTATTGTATAAAACGATGAAAGATACTAAGATTAATCTTATAAAAGGAGAAGTATAGTTGTTTCTTCATCTTCTGTAAATCACCAAAAATATTCTAATAAATTTAAAAATTATTTATCGTTCTTATCGTGATAATTACAAATGTATTGTAAAATATTTGTTAATAAAAGAATTATTTAATATTCAATAGATTAAAATATGATACTATCAAAATATGATTTTAATAAACAATGTTATAAAAAAAATTATTTTCATATAAAAACAAAAAATAAATAATCAAGGAATCGAGTTTTTTTTAATTTGCTTTTATTGTATAAAACGATGAAAGATACTAAGATTAATCTTATAAAAGGCGACATTATAAAACACTTATACTTTCCGACAATGAAGTACAACCCCTTTTAGGACTTTTACGAATATTCGTGCCTCTTATTTTTGCAACCCTGAATTTCTGGATATATCTAGGAGAATTGTGACCGATTTACATAACGAGGGACGCGTATTCCACGCGTCGCTGTTGTTTCTGCAGGCGCCTCCTCCATCCCGGACGAGTTATGCCTGCCGGTGACCATTTAGCGGCGCAAATTACTCAAGCAAAGAGACCACGAACGACGATTTATCACCGAACGGCCCGCCGCGGTGTACCGCATACCGTTTCTCCTCGCTACACCTCTATGTCATTTTCGTCTTGCCGCACTTTCGCGTCTTTCTCGTCTTAGCCCTCCCTTTATACGACCGTCCCTTCGAGGCAAAATGCGCTTCCACCAGCGAAATTAAATTTTCAAGACAGTTGTGCGTATATTGACGGTATATAAATTTCTTCGTATTCTCCGATAAAGTCGACTTTTCGCCAAAAATTGAATGTTAATATTATTATTTTCGCAAAACTCTTAATATCTAAAAATAACTAAATAAAACATGTGTAAAACATTGAAGATAATATTACAATTATATAAAAAAAGTGTTGAAAATTAGTAAAATTCCAAAGAAAGGAAATCTTTGTATTATATTATTTGATACAATTGTCTTTCATATCAGGAAATTGAGTGAAGTGAATCTGCATACGTTCACACACTGACTCAAGCTGGCGTTGTTCCAAATGTTACTTTAATCCTAACTTTCCTGAATTGTCAATGAATGAGAGCATTATTTGATTTCCGGGTTTAAAAGAGTACTCGAATTACAAGCATTTCTCAAATTACGCCAGTATCACACTATCGCTGACAGCGATTAACGCGAACAGCCGGATGATCTGCTTGAAGTTTTCGAAGCTGTCAAAGAAACCGTTGAATTTATAATACACTCAATGAAACTCGAATAACTGATCAATTAAGTTATAATCTTATAGAACGATAAAGCAAAAAATTCCGTTCATTTCACTTATTTAAAGTTAAATAGTTACATTGAACACTAAACTTGCAGTGATAAGTTCAACTTACGTAAAAATACGCACTAAAATTAGCAACTTCTCGTACATCCCGAGTAAAAAAAGATTAAAGAAACGTCTGACCTCCAAACCACGGAATGTAAACTAAAGCAACGATTGTGACAAAAAATATAGGGTGAAAAATATGAAACAGAAAAGTATTAGCTCGATCAAGTCATCGGGATTAAACAACAGTGTATACGCGAGAAATTAGTTTATTATGGCAGAGTGCACGCAACAACATCAACCAGGCTTCTATTTTCAGCACCCTATGAAGGGCGACGCCGATGACGAGTTTAATCCACGTGACATAATCTTTAGGTTAATGGCCTCTCTCGTTGATACTTTCCGTAATTCTTTTTCTTGAATCGCGTGATAATCGAAAGCTGTAGCTATAATATTTTGTGGTTTTAGACAATCTATAAAAGTAGCACATAAATCTCAGACTGACTTTATGAGTATACATGCATCTATCAAAGTCATTCTTTATATCATTGATTTTAATTAAAAGAAAAAAAAAATAATAATAAATTTGAAATAAAAAAAAAAAAAAAAAAAAAAACATTATTTAGAGTAAAAAAAAACAATCTCAGAAAGAAAGATACAATGAATTAATCAGTTATAACTATTATTCGTTAACGAATTAAGAAATTAAAAAAGTTAATATATTGCTGAATGAAAAATGCGAACTACTGGAATAAACATTTGTATAAGAGATTTTATTGAATCGTGATTCGGTATGGTTCGCTTCCGTTTATCGCGATGATGTATATATATTCTTGATAAGTTTGGGAAACGCAGAGTAGAATTTTAATACGCCCGAAATAATTTCGGCCTTTCTGCCGCCGGTTATCATAACATTTACAAATGTTTGATGCATATTCTGTCAGCAAACATCGCGGTCTTTCTAACATAAACGAGATATGTTGGAAAGGCACACGGATGTTGGCGTGGGTTTACAACACCTGCTCTTATTCTGCCTTTTCATTCGCGTACATTGTACTTTTCGTATATTTTTTCTGCAATCAGCGTTCTTTTGTTTCTTGTTACTGAAGTGTATTGTGGCTTTCCAATTCTCTTCGTGATTCGTAATTAATTAATTTATTTTGTCTATGATGCGACGATATAATATTATTTTTTGAGTAAATAAATCTCCGGTTATCTTGACTTGTCATGAGCAAGTGTAAGTTTAATGCAATTATTTTTCTCGAAAGTATCGCTTACTCATCTATTATATATACATAAATGATTAAATTTTAATTTCTACTTGTAATTATATCTTAATCGCGATATACTCGCGGCGACTTCCTAAAATACAAACGATGATTTAAACGCCATGGGATAACCGACGCGTCCACCTATTTATGTGTCAAGCTTATTTGTCGTCGTTAGAGTTTTTAGTTTCCGCTTAACCCAACCCATGAGATCCACACTAATTTGCCATGAGATACGCCTCAAGATTCGACCGCGCGGCGGCGGATGCGTTTGGGATTTTTAATCAGATGGATATAAATTTTATCCACTGCCGTGATAAATCTTACCGTTTCTTCTTTCATCGATTCCAATCTTGTATGGTGCCGCTGTTGAGAAAGTAACTTGACCACCGAAATATGCGACGCAACTAATACTGTCTGTCTTCTCGTGAATAATCTATATGTCCGGTTCGATAATTTAGAAATTTACCATAATGCGAGGAGTTGAGGAATTTATGCCGATTATGCAAATACTAAATTAATATAAATAATGGATAAAGTTACAATTTACTGAGACACTTTTAAATAAACGTATAAAATTTACATGCAAAAAGAAATGATCAAATATTCTCTGAGAGACACTTTCTCCCAACGAGTCGAAAACTTTAACTAAGCCTATAAAGGACAATTTTCAAATGGCTTTTAAAACGTTCTAGATGCTAGCGTTGTTGGAATCAATTCGTTCAATATGTACAATTTTATTGCAGTTGTAAACCAATTTCATTCAATGTTATTCATGTTGCGAAAGATGCGTGTCTCATATCACGTAGGCAGACAATATTACGTAATGATACGCGCAGATTTGGCCTTGTCGAAGGACACAGTCAGTTAGAATGTATTAATGAAGAACAGACGAAAATTCGCGCGCAGACGCGTCTGGCGAGAATCGCCAGACTGATTCAGATTCTCGAAATATATATCGCACGCCTACACAGTGACATTGCATGTCGTGCAAATTGACACGTACCACGCGTACGTTGCTATTGAATAAATTAAAAAAAGATAAAAAGATGAGAAGAAACACTCGAAGCAAAAGATTGCAATTTAATTTACAGAAAAATTATATGAAAGAAAGAATTATCAGCTACTATCGCGCGCATTAAAAGAACAGCAAATGCAAATCCAGCTTTGAGATCTGAAATAAAAGAGAATTTTTCCCCCCTCTTTTTTTCTTAAGAATGACAAATTTTACACTTCATAACTGTTGGAATATGTGCATGAAAAGCGCAGACGCTCAAGTGTTGACGTTCGTTAAGAGAGCTCGTTAACTATACTACGACGTGATACATCTGTAAATCTAAGTATATCCATTATCATCAACACGCGCGTATTTTACTGGCAACTTATCACGTCGAACACGTCGATGATCGATCATCGCGCTCTTAAGCGTGTCAAAAAATAAGTGTATGCATTAACGAATGAAAGGAATTATCTTTGAATTATCAGATTATGTCAAACATATTATTTATCAAAACTCATGCGCACCTAACCAAAATGGTGATATTAATATATTAATATATTATTATACAATAATGGTGGCATATTGCTTGCATACCTATTGTGAGAAACATAACAATAATTAATTTATGTTTTGCTTTGCATTTCTGAAAAAAAAAAAATTATTATATATTATATATAAATTTTATTATAGTCCCTCAATTTTATCATTGAATTTGATACAAAATGATTATCTTTATAAAATAATTGTTACAACATCTTTTAGTAAGTTGTGCGTCCTGCTGAGTAACATTCGTTTTTTTCGTTGATGCAACATAACATTTCTTGTCTAATCGTATTCGCAGAATTCATGAGGAGATGTTATAATACTTCCAATGTTATATGCCTATAATTTAACACCCAAAAGTAGCAGCACGCGATTAAGTCGAAACATCTGGGTACAAGAACGCGCATAAAATGGCTTTAACTTGTTTCTTGAATTAAATTTATAATGCTAATAATTTATTTCGACATCGCAATGCCTTGGCTGAAGATGTAAACCACATCGGGTCTCTAATGTCGCTCTCTTATGCCGCATTGAAATTAGCAATAAAATGCGCGTATTGGGAAGGTTGACACGAAATTTCGCTCGAAGAGAAATGCCGAGTCTGCTACATGCATTTTGGGATGTAGGAAAAAAATGCATTTCATTTTTTTTGAAAACACATTACGCGTAAAGAATTAAACATAAAAGAGACTTAAATCTTTGACTGTATGACTTGTTTTATAAAATATAAAATCTATACATATTTACACATATAAAAATAATAGGCAATTATTTTAAGATAAAATAATATTAGTGTTAACTTTTTTCTTTCTGAAAATTCTAGAAAACTCTAGAACAATACTACAATAAAATAATTTGATTTGATAAGATATTTAACGAAAATTTTTCTCTTTCTTCTGAAAATATACAAACAATGATATACAAAACCATTATTCGATCAGTCGACACAACTATTCTTTCAACCACATGTCCTATCGATTCCTGAAAGAGTTAAATGTGCAAATGAGCAATCGTTCAAGTATTATTAATTTGAAACTTATTTGCAAAATATATTCCGATATCACATTGATACCAATAATGGATGGATTCTAGCAATCGATATGGATCAGCGAATAAATCGGTTGCCACAGACGTTTCTATGCTTCCCAGAAACGGAGATCACTGTACTACTAGTGTGCAAATTTTTCTGCGTGTATGGCAATTCGAATAACTTATAAATATCCTGATAAGACCATCAGTTTGCTATACATCGTCGATGTATGAGGCTTATTGTCGTGAATCACGAGTTTGTATCGCAACGACGTCGTAAATTCATGCTTACGTTCCGATGATAAATTAATCTACGATCGTAATACATACAGCGCGAGTTCAGGCTTGTAAAAATGAAAAGAATAAATTCATGTAAACCACGAAATTAGTAATTGATACTCGTGTATGACATCACGATTTACACGCCATGGTTTTTATCATTTTTTTTTCTTATCGCTCCTCTTAAATTGTGTATAGCATATGTTAACATATATATATATATATATATATATATATATCTTAGCTCTCCTTACATCCAAATAACAAATTATATTGTCATACAACAATGTTTATTGAACATTAATTTTTATTTCTTTTAAAATAATACGTACGGGAAAATACATATTATAAGTACCAGGGGGAAATGCATATATAAGATCTTGTTAAATACATAATAAATAAAATAATAATTGTACGTAATTAAAATTGACAGAAAGAGCGGAAAGTGTTAATGCCGAAATATAGGTATTAACGTCAATTTTAGTTTGTTTCAAAACATAAGATTAAGTGTAATTAAGGTATTAAAATATTTCTCAATCGGTCGAAATTATATATTACATGCAACGATTGTAAAAAGAAATGTATATTTTGAAACGTGAGAATTATCCCATTTATATGTAATTCCGCGTGCTACCGTGATAATCACTATCTTGTGCCATTAGTTTTTATTATTTTTCATGTAATTCTATATGGATTCGACATTGTATGTTATTATTCTTACAATTCGCTTAATGGTTTTTTTGACACGTTAACTGAAATATAAGGTTACAACGCGGCACGCGATCTTATTTAGCTCAGAAAGTGTTTTTAAATATGCTTTTACGTCAATATCATCGTTAATTGAATTCATAAGCTAATCTCTCCAAAATATTACTAAATGATTAACGTATTGGCTGTGTCATTTTGTCATAAACCGCACTCTCTATGCCGTTATCATTTAATTATATCTTATTAATCGCTAAATGAGACTAAACGATTACAAAGATATAGCAATATGCATTACTATGATTTTATGACATCGTCTTCTCCGTGAAATTGCTGGTTCTGGTTGTATTAAACCCTTCCTTTATTATATACTTATCTTTATAAACTGGACGGCAAATGATCACGTATGTGCAAAGAATCGAAAATATCTTATACCCTTCGAATGACTTATCCGCGAATAACCGATCTCATATGCTATCATCATCGATTTTCTGAGGTGGCAAGTTGCACTTATAATCGATGTCTTTCTGGTTGTACAGAGATCTCTATACTTAATTATTGCGTGTTTGTAACATATAAAGACTAAAATCTTCGTAGATGCGAGATTTTAATTTTATCGTTGATTTAAAGCTATAAACCAAAGTAACTAGCGTTAAATAAATCATCATAAATGTTAGAAACACAGCTCATTTCAAAGACAATTCTGAAAAAATTATGCAAATTATTGCAATTATATGAAATTATGTCTGACAGAGACGCTCAATTTTTAATTGGGTATTAATATAAAATCGAAAAAGTACAATAATATTTTAATAATTAATTTGCAGATATTTAATATTCTGACACATTAATTGACGAAAATTCGATATATTTTATAATAAATAATATCTGTTCGTGTCTCTTTTGCTAATGCTGGAATATAATTTTTGTTTAAACGACTCATTGACATTCGTTGTGGGTACAACACGTTTGACGGCAGTAGTAGATCATTGTAAAAGTGTGTAAGTTAGTTCGCAAAAAAATCGCAAATATGCACGAGATATTTATGCCTTCATACACAAGCCACCGTGGTAAATGACACGACTAACACGCCGATGCGTCTTTGCGATGCATATTTAATCGCGATGACAGCAACATGTTTGATGGACGAGGGGAGGCAAATACGTTGGAGACACTTAAGCCAGTTTGGCCAATCATTCATTTAAAATCAACCTGCGCTGTTTCTGATCGAGTCAAGTCGATTTTGCACTTTCGAATTACAAAAAACTAAATAGCATAAAAAATTATAACAGATGCTAGATACATATTGATAAACTATGTACAATAATCAGAATAAACGTGAAAAAATAAAAAAAAATGTAATATTTTTAAGATTAACTTATCTAGATTCTTTGAAGATTATTTTACGAATTACGTAGTGTTTTAATATCAAATATTTTTCAACAAAATTTTATAACAAGAATTAGGAATATAATGTTTTGTTTTCACGGTTTATATCTTTTAGTTAAACATGAGAAACTTCGTAATACATAAGGAGAACTATAAATTCAACGGATATATCTTGTAAATATGTCTATTAATATTTTTCTTTTCGCGAAAAACTGTCATTTTACTTTGCCGCAATGAAAAATGAACTCGTATCGTATAAACCAGGTTGAATATGAAACTCGCTACTCCACTCGTCGCGCTTTAATTACGCGGTCATTTATGCGTACACGTACCGCGAGCGTTCGTCCCATCATTTTGCAATATCGGGCGAAAGGAGAGCAGATTAAGAGAGAAATTAAGAGATCAAGCAATGAATTACCGAGTTGAATACTCTGTATTTAGCGCGCGTACCGCGCTACAGGTGGTGAGATATACACAATTGCATTCATTTTGTGATGCGAGATTGTCACGCACGTCTTTAATATTACTGGCACTTGGCGTTACGTGTACGTACGCATCCCCCGGAATCTATTGAGGAATTAAAGTGATTACGCTGTGCTGTAAGTAAGCACGTATTCCGTCAGTGTATTCGCCAGGATTGTCGTATTCCGCGGGATAAGTAGCGGCAGTCGATCCTTGCCGTAGATTGAACACTATGTATGCTTCTGCTCTGCGAGAGAAATCCGGAAACAAAGAAAAACGAAGCAAGAAGAGAGGAGAAGCGAGACTCGTTTCCGATAATTCATTTCGTTTACCGGACCCCGCGTTCAGATATCGCAATCGCGTTCGCCTCTATGAGATCCTGAGACGCTAGATCGTGTCACGCACATGTTTAATACGCGCCCAGCATGCTGTATAAGAGCTTTGAGGAATTAAGATGATTATACTGTAAGCGCGCTGTATCCAGTACAGAGTTGCAACCGGTCATCGAGCCGAACGCGCTCCTGCATTTCTCTCTCCGGGCAGAAGAGTTCGGGACGGGCAAAAAATCGATTATTCTGCATATTTTTCTCATTTCATTTACCGATCATGTCACTCGGGCGTATTGTGCGAGATATAGCTGTATTCGCGTGACGAGATCTACGTCATGCCAAATGGACGTTAAAGACAGGCTTAGGTACACTTACTCCGGGACGATCGCGCCGACGTGAATAATTCTCTCGATCGACAGATTCAAGCTTTATCGTATTTTAGTACAAGTGCCGAGCTACGCCGATATTGCGTATCTCTGCATAGTCGCAATTTTACGCTCCAACTTCATTCATCAAAGCCAGACAACGCCATCGAGCAGCTCGATGGACATTGACGCTCGAGATAAACGTTATGAATTACGACTCGGTTGAAAATACATATTCATCGCACCCAAGATTGGATCATTAGAGGAAAAAAGACTCCACGGATTAAAACATTCAGAGAACCTGTTTCTTCCCCATCCGATTATGTCGTTGAATTTTATATTTGTATTCGAGAAATATATGTACCGTCGAACAGATCACTGCTGTCATAAATAAATCTTATAAAAACATTTAATGAAGTTAATGACATTTATCATCTTTTTCAGCGATTTTTCAAAGGACATCGATATCGAGAGGTCAATTAAGGATTCAAGGCGTAGCGACCTGCCTTTACCTCTGTATGGATTCCTGTGGTCTACTTTATGGTTCGGTAAGTTAATTCTTTCTTTAAAACAAAATTCATTTATTTATTTTTATTTAACATGGATGCATGAAAATTTTATTTTTGTATTATATTTTATAATACGAAATATAGAAAATTATCGTATAAAATCTATGCTACCAAAGAGATTCAACATTAATTTAAATTATATTTCTTATTGTCTTTCAAGCATTGTCAATAAAACTAAATATTTAATTTAAAAAAAAGATAGCATATGAAAAAGAGAGAGAGAGATAGTTGATTGCTACATTTTATGTTATAGAGATTTCAACACTTAAAAAGTAACATTACAAACACACTTTCTTTTCCCAATCTTTTCGTATCTTTTAAAATAAATTCTACATTAGTATTATTATATAATAATTAATTATTTATATTAATTATAATTATATTAAATCCTTATTAAATTTATATTAACATATAATGCACGTACAGTACTCTCTTAGTATTTAAATTATATTCCCCGGCTTCCAAACTATTTCCTATCCATTATATCTCTTTGATCGTAACCTGATTTTATGCCGATCGGAGTACACGCGCTTGTAAGGATAAACAGAAAGAGTAATGAGAGCTAATAAAAAATGTGCCTCTCGATCGATGACTACTTATAATCAACCTGTTCTCCGCATGCTCGTTCTTTCGAACATGCGAAGAAGAATCGTGTTATAATCACACCCTTGGCGATTGTAATTTGATGTTAATAAGCGCACGAAAGCTTCGTTCGCTTTCATACCGATATACGCCGACGGTAGTTCGAATGTAAAACTCTAACTTAATTACAAAGCTCTCCCGTAAGCATCAAGTGTCCTTATTTTTATTTTTATTTATGTCGACTTGATATTATATTGAATTGTAATAAAAAAAAAAAAAAAAATCATGAATTAAAACAAAAAATTCAAATATACGTCGCTTCAATAAAAAAATGTCGGCTAAGTAGAAGATTTCAGATTAAAAGATTGTAATATTTCGAAAGTTAATTTCTTTTTAAAATAAACTCTATAGATACTAAAGCTAATAATATTGCAAAAATTGCTATTAAATAGAAATGTTTATAATTTTATTCACATTAATATATATATAATTTACAATTAGCTAGAAAATCGATTATTATCGTAAACAATATGCGTTTTAAATATGAAAATACGTAGAGAGAGAGAAGCCCTTAATCATACATTTTCCGGTCATAAATTCTATCCGATAAAGATATTCTCCCACGGACCGACAAAAACTCGAGAAAAACTTTCATTGCTCAATCAACTGTAAAGTTCTAACTTAATTATAGCCCACAAGACTTCATGAATATAAAATATATGATACATGTCTGACTAGTTAGATCAGAGCTTTGAAAAAAATTGCCAACAGTGACGGAATTGCATTCCATCTTCGAAAATGCTTTAAAAGCTATAAATCGATTAAAATGCACGATGTGCATTAAAATTGGGTGATTATAGCAAATTTCCTTTTTTATATAGTAGCAACTTAAGAAAATTACAAATAGAAAGACGTTCGTGCTCGGAATATTGAATGTGACATTAATTCCCTGATATTTTTATAATAGCCGGTCTTTCCTTATAGAAGGCATCTCAAAAGTCGTGATCTTTAATCACATGTATTAGAAACTAAATTAAGAGAGAAATAATGGTTCACTGTTACAAGACGTAACTATAAATATAGTTAAATTATATGATATTAATTATTAAAAATTTTGTAAAATTAATTCTAAACTTTAAATATAAAATTTTATATTACATAATTATTTAATACTTTTATCTTTTAAATTTTTATAAAATATAATTTGAAACTGATTATATCGTCAAAACTAACTTTTTTAAGAGATCTATAGTCATTCATATTACACATAGCAATTCATATTCCATAAGTGAAAAGCAAAAAGATTGTTAACTAGTCAATAATAATAAATTATAATCATAAAAGAATCTCTAAGAATTAAAATAAAACTATTATGTGAAGTTTGTAAAGAAGATGTAATTAATTATAATCCCGATGAATTAGATTTACCTCATTTAACTCAACGAGGTTTATATTAATAAATTTTCCGCGGTCTATTATAAGATCAAGATTGATAGCAAGATTTTTTTAAAATCCTGGAAAAGCAGTTTTAGCTATAGTTTGATCGATCATGAAATTACATTTAATTATAGAGAAGCACGCATCAATATGAAACTTTACTACGTGCTTTGAAAAATTCAAACAGAAGACTCAGGTATATATATACTTGCTACTATCGCTCTCTTCTACTACTTTTAAAAAATATATTGAAAATTTGAAGAAATGATCAAAAAAATTTTTAAAATCTACTCATATAATAATGCACGATGAAATAAAACTGTGTATATTTTTCGTAGCAGACATTTTTTTTCTTTCTATGCAAAAATAATTTCAACAAGGAAAATATATTTTTAATAAAAAAATATTAAAGTGTAATACATGCTACTAAGGTATGATGTGTCCCCCTTACACTAAAATTATCAAAAAAATTAGAACGTTAATAATTTAGCATTCGAATATATGTCAAATAAAAAATTTAACAAATTAAAAAACAAGTTTATAAAAATATCTGCTAAAAGTTTTGAATAAGAAAGAAGAAGCAGCATATTTGAAATTAAAATTCTACAATTTTTTTATACTTTTCTGTAATAGAAGAATTAATTACTTGTCGTATGAAAATGTGCCATCATTAAGATATAGTTCACGTTCCAACACTCGACGTTTTTCATTATACGCGAGAACGAAAGTAATCTCGTTTTGTCTCGAGAATCGCCAATCAATTTCAGTTTGTAAACGATCCGACAGGCCTAGCAACTAATCTTCGGTTCCAAGGATATCGATGCTTCGTTTCAATATGGCTGTAAATGACGTATCGTCTCATTTATACCGAGCGTATCTACCGGCATGTCGGGCATATCTTACCTATGATTAGGTTGATCGGCTTTATTTCCTGTTTGCACTGCTCCAGGTGGTAGATAATTAAAGGATAAAGGAAATCTTGTAGTTCTCCTTAGATTCATTTCTCTGATGCACGCGTGTTTACATCTAGCATAGAATCTATCGTTGAATTTTTTATGCTACTTTTATTCGAGTCTTAGCAAATGTTCCTTATATTCTTGATCCCAGTATAATTTTTCCAAGAAATCATACTCTCAGAACACTGACACTGGAAGTTGACATTATTAATATACTATACTTTGCGAAAATTATAAAGTCTGGGATAGTGAAAGAAGCAACTCAGTCGATACTTAATCGAGTTCACAAACTGTTATTATTTTATTTTATGATTACTTTGACTACCTAACCACTTAGGAGATATAAAAAAAACATCGATTTTTTTAAATTTGTCTCATTAATGAGCACTAATAAAGATTTAATAGCGCATGCATAAATAGCATTCTTCGTCGCGTCAATGTTACGTATGTATGTACATATATCAGTATTAAAATTCGAGCAACGAGACATAGTTTGAGAATTGCTTCGCCATCGTGCCGAAGCAACAGAAGAAGCAAGCCACGGAATGCGAAACACTCGGCGGTTAATCGGAAGCGTGAAGCACGAACGAGCAGTCCGAGAAAGCCGGCCGGTCGTTTGATTATCGATCTAACTTGGAGTCTACTAGCGGATGCAAAGGAAGTCGTCGCAAATATGTTACATTAGTCGAGAATAGATCTGAGGGTTTTTCAATCTCTCGCGGAATCTCGTCATCGTCGTCAACGTTATTGCACTCGTTGGGTCGAACACGTGCTCGCTCGCGTCAAACTCGTTTGATCACCGTAATACGGAATATGAATAAATTCTAAGATTTATGCAGCAAAAAACAACGGACGGAATTCTGAAATACTCGACATTTGCACGCATAAAAATTGATTTAATTGAACTCAATCTGGTTCTCGTTATACGATTTTTTTTTTTTTTTTTTTTTTTTTTTTGCGTAAGGAAAAAGTAACAAAAACGTAACCCGATTTACATTTTCCCTGCTTAATAATCAGTAAATTTTTAATTTTTAAACTATCGTGCATTTACTTGTATTTTGCAAAATATAAAATATAAATAGATAATTAAATTCAGCAAATTTTAAAAATTATAAGTTAATATCGAAAAAATTAAGCAAAAAAAATATTTAAAATATATTTAAATAATAATCAAAATAATTTAAAATAATATACATAACATTATAAAAATTAGATTAACTGTCACTGTAAAATAACAAAATAAGCTATTTCGATAATCATCGTCTTCATTAAAAGTAAGGCCGTTGTCTTTTATAAAAGTTTTACCCTTATGAATAATTTCAGCATCATTGTACATCCTCAAGGCAACTTATATATCCACTTTTCTCCTCCTCTAAAAGTCCAAACGACCAAAACATCGCTTCACACCTCACCGGCAAATTGGATCCGCCGAAGAGTGGAGTCATGTCTACCAACCAAAGGATGCCTTGTCGGCATCCTTTTGCGGTTTAAATCCGGGTCAATTTGAAAGTTAAACGAACTCTCTCGCGCGGCATGGACATTCTCTCCTTCACGAGGCCGATCACGAAAAAAATCCCAATTTAGATGGATGCAAGGTCGGTACCTTTGATGGCGTAACCACAATTATAGAGGTGCCATACCGCGTGTTTATAATTTTAAATATTGCCTTGTTACTTGATACTCTTCATTCTTAAAGTCGTTCACACGCTTTTTTACAGTGATACGTGAATATATTTTCATGTAATATAAACGTGCATACTCTAATGTTACATCACATTTATTATGGTATTGTCAGATTGTTTGCAAAATAAATTCTATCTTAAACATCACTTCAAAAAAAATAGATTTCAAATAATGCATAAATAAAAAACAGATATTTGTAATATTTTTTATACTATAAATTTTTATAGCAATTTTAAAACCTACGTTCTTATCGGGAATAGAAACAAGATTGATCGTTATTTCGACTCGCGTTTGAATTCTTCGGACTCTTTCCATCGCGCTTCCTCGCGAACGTTAAAACGATTGATCTTTTTTCGCGTAAAAGCAGGTTTGTGCAGCTTGCACTTTATATGTACAGAGTCGTCCTTACGCTGTTCTGATTCGCCCCTGCGGGTCTCCCGAAGATCGTTCGATAATGCGAGAGGCGCGACGGTGCCGCCCGATTTGAAACGATCTCATCAGGACTATCTTTTTAGACGCTGGAAAGTATGAGATACGGCTAATAAATGATTTGACACTTGTAATTGCGTTCTTTTAGAAACGCATTAACGCATGGATAAGAAATTGCTCGTCCGTGATCGATACAATCACAATTTCCTGCTCAATAATATTGATTTGCGTTTCAGAGATACAACTTTTCATCATTTAATAATTGAATGTTGCAATTAATTGTATTTAAATAGAATTTCTTTTTGGTAAGATTAAAAGAGCTTCGTAATCAATATACCTATAATAATTTCTTTTTATAAAGAATTCGTATCTATAATATATCACCATCTGGATTTATAACGATAATTATTTTTAAATTATAAATCAAAATTTGACAACATAAGTTTTTTGAGAATACAAGCAGATAAAATTTTGCCTATTACCTTATTTAATTTTACCTTAATGAAATTAAAAAAAAAAAAAAAGACTTTCAGAAAGCATATTATACTGGTAATATACGGCTTATTATTTGCATGAATAAAATCCGTAATTAATATAATATTTAACATTCAGTGAAACCAGTTTTAATAGACAATTTATTATTTTTTTCAATTGTTCATGATTACTGTAACACAGCTTATTGATCAAACCAGAATGTATTAAAGTACTTATAAAATATGCATATATTTTTGCGATTACTGAGATCAGTTTTCCGACTATAGCGGCTTCAAGATAAAGCGGAAAAGCGTTGCGGAAAAAAAGCCGACGACTTTTAAACGGAACGCGGATTACCACTGTACTCTGAATTCGAATTCAAGACGTCCTGTAACTGGTTAGCACTTAGGCGATTCTCCAGTAATCTAGCGACTACCCGGCACCTGCCACTTTAAATTTACTTCTTGTTTTAAATTCTTGCGCGGAAAATGGTTACGGCAAATAGGCGGGCAAGTTCGAGTAAATGCGACGTATCATTATAGAAAAAGGAGATTCTCTCTCTCTCTCTCTCTCTCTTTCTCTTCTCTTCTCATGATTTTCCGAGAACGAAGAACATTTGCAAGTTTACAATGATACTGCTGAGTGACAGTCGATTTGTCATTGTCAAAGAAATATCGCGACTGTCATTGCGCAGTATGCAAATAACCGAAAGTCGGATTATATCTAGAACTGTAATCGATTCTTTTTTGGAAGATCTGCAAGAACCATCTCTAGATCCATCAATATTTTAGTCAATGCAATAATAAGAATAATTTTTTATTTACTTACAGTTTCCTTTATTATTATCTTGTTATTTAAAATAATTTACATAATCATTTTTAAGATTAATCGCCATTTTTACTTTTTTTTAAAAATAATTGTATACATAAATAATTTACATAAATGTTTTAATTAATTATCACAAATTCAATACTAATAAGAAAAATAACCGAGTTTAATAAATCTTATAAAACGGATATTAAATTATTTGGATATTAATATTTATTTGTTACTGAATTGCATAATGACTCAATGCATTCGCCATTGTATACAAATGGTAAAAGAAAAAAAGGTGTGCTCCCAGTAAATAAATCTATGATGCACTTACTTTATATATCGCGTGATGGATTGCGATATTTCAACTTTTTGCTGATAAACGAGATGAAGTTTGTGTTAAGAACTTCAGCGCAAAATTATCTCGTGCTTCTCATCTACACGTGCGAAATAGAATAAATTCCATCTCGCAACAAGGTGAATTAATAAAAATAACAACGCAATTAAGTCAGGTTTAACAGGGGTATTCTTGTTGCAATCTTCATCCATTTGCACGTTATGAGAAAGAAATGAAACAAGAAAAGACCGTTTAAATGGAGATAGCCGCATCTTGGCAAATACTTCAAATTCTTTCTCAACGAGATAAAAGATTCAAGCTGATTCAACATTCATGAATACGATATAAATCTTTGTATACATTTTTGTTCTTGCTTTTCTAACAATAAATTTTTATATTTATAAATAGAAAAATGAGAAAAAAAATAATTAATTCATGAACATTCTTACAAAAAGAACTATTTTCTAACAATAAATTTTTATATTTATAAATAAAAAAATGAGAAAAAAAATAATTAATTCATGAACATTCTTACAAAAAGAACTATTTTCTTTCGAATATCAGTACATATATTAATTTATACACACACACATATATAAATATATATATATATATATATATATATATATATATATATATACAATGTAACATTACTGAATATATTTTCTAGAGTTTTTAAATATTTCAAAGAGACTATACCTCTTGTGTGTAATACTTTCACTATTATTCGGATATTTATAAAATCAAAATAAATATTAAGCCTCTTTTTAAAAGATTAGGTAACAAAAATTCTTCGATTATATATAGTTTTATTAAAAAGAGGATTGCCCTGATTTTACCTCAATTTAGTCATGAGTGGTTCTCGTGCAAATTGTAGTGGAGAAATTACGTTACGCTAAATTATACTGTACGAAAATTGACAGTAAATTGGTCTGTTGATCATTTCGCATTCTTGTTGATAAAATCTTCTGAAGCCATGCATAATCATTACATAAAGTTTGACGACTTACGATTTGAATATTCACTTAAATGATTCTTAAATATTTTAATGCTGTTGTATTAATTACGCATTTTTATTTTTCTACTATAATACTTTCTTTTTTTATCTAGTAACACAATGTTTTTAATGAAAGAAAAAAAAATTATATCAGATCACCTAAATTAAAAATAAAAGTGTTTAAAGTATAATTGCCTCTAAAATATCTTACTATTCATTTTCATTTCATTCTCAATTTATTTCGATAATATTAAGATGATCAATTTACGTGCAAAAAATATATTGTTTTAATCCGTATATGCATTACAATCGACGGAGAGTTAAAAGCATTAGCTGCTGTAAGCAATGCTTTTTCGCCGCAAGGATTGATTTATAGTATACGAAGCGTCATGCTTCGTTTCTCTGCAAAGACAGCTCGATGGTTATTGTTTAAGCAAACGGATAGTTGAAAATAACTATCAAGGCGATTCACGTAACACGTTAGACATGCGCGTAAATCTAGAAACACTTGAACCAAAGTGTGTTTAAATATAAGAGGCAATGCTTTATGTGTGATTACTTTTGTTCAGAAAATTACAATTCCCATGTTTTGTTATAAGTTTAGATGTTATAAAATTATTTCCTGATGTTATTATTTATATTACATTTAGTAATTTGCAATAAAAAAAAGGAATTTCATGTTAATTATTAATTAGCTTACTCTTTATTTAATATAGAAAAGTATACATATATTTAATTTGAAATTATTAATAAGTAATTTTGTGCTTCATTAAAAATTGTGAATTGATCAGACTTTAACCTAAGTGTATCTATGTAAATCAAACCGCTTGCATTCGATTGAGGAAGTTCTCGGGAAGTAGATTGCATCGTAGCAAGATAGCATCGGCGCCCGCGAGGTTGCGGTCGATTTCCACGAGAAACGAAGCGCACGGGGCCCGGCTAATTATCTTAAATACTTAATTTGTACCCCGTGGAATTTTTGAGAATTCTCGTCGCGCCCGCGCAACTTCAAAGGCGGATCTTGGTGAACGGAAATCGGAGGGATATGGAAATCGCGTCGCGAAGATTACTCGGATAAGAGATAAATGAAATTTAGTTGCGCAAGCGGGTGATTATTTTCGAGACACTTGTATATGTGTACGTGTGTGTGTTTGTGTGTGTGTGTGTGTGTGTGTTACGTTTCTCGTGAGGGCTGTTTTCGAATCTGACCTTTGCTTTTAGACTAGGAATTTTGGTAAGAAAAATGCAATTTACTTTCGTGATGCAAAATTAGAATGCCGACATTTTAGAAAAATAAGACAAATAATATATGAAAAGCAAAAAGATGGTTCTTAAAGACAATATGTTTGTACAACAAAATTAAAGTTTTTAAATGGCAAACATAAATTTTCTGATAAAGTTTTGTGAAAATGTTTTGTCTTAAAGTGTTAAAATGACACCGGGCTATTAATTTGCATAAGATGTATTTGCGCGAAGCTCTATGTGAAACAACGTTTCACCTGCAATTCTCTTATCTACTTCCTGTACCACTTTGAAATCATGTCCCGTCCCAAGCACAAAGATACTTATCGATGTCATAAAATAACCTGCAGCAAGATTTTAAATCGGATTATACTATCGTTCCCACGACGATGCAAATGTTCGGCGCCGGTATCGAACACGGATACCATTTTCCTCCATTCGAGTGATAATTCGACCGGTATTCAATCGCTGTACGTTCGATACAATGATTCTCCACTGTAAACATTTATTTGCGAGAATACTGCTAGAGTGTTATTAATATTAAAGAAACATTACTGAATGACATCACTGTCATTTGTAGAGTTTGCAACTGTATTATCTTTTTTTACAACGTGACTTAATAAATTTTATATATATTAACTTTTTATTTACAAATTTATAAGAAAACTAATTAACGGAGATATTTGATAGAGAAAATAAAAAAATTTATTAAAAAAATATATAAATGTATAAATATTTGTCATGTTTAATTACTAAAAATTTTTAAAACGTATCAAAGATTTTAAACTGTTTGCAAAAAGAAGCTAGAATTCTATCAATTATATTGAAATTTTCGAAAATGAGATTATCGTTAAATCATCCATTTTCCGCTCTACGAACCTATAATTCGTTCACCCTGCGGCTTCAGCTCAATCTCAACCAGCTATTCGCTAGTGAGAATGCTATGAAACGTTTGATAGTATTACCTGGAGGTGTAAAAAGGGAAGTGCGAACATCAGACAGCGTCATTTACTTTTACATTTCAACGACTCTCGATTGGATTGAGTGTATCTTATTGCAGATAAAATCAAGTGCATAATGTTATTTTAATATTAAAAATTATATTTGTATATTTGTAATATAATATTATATGATAATAATTACGTTAAACTGTTTATTAATTTATTTAAAACAACATTGATTTTGAAGTATTTAAAATAATTTTTATTTTATTCATTAATTAAATGACAAAGATGATGAAAAGAATAGAATAACCTAATAAATTACTGTATTGTAAACTTATACAGTATATATTATTAATAAACCTCACAAAAAGAGCTAAAAAAATTTATAAATATATATAAAATATTTGTTTATGTGTAATTTTTTAAATTAAATAAATAAGCATTAATATCGTAAATAAAAAAGAGAAAACTATAAAATAAATATTCAACGTTCTACGATTAATTCATCCAATGCTGAGACATAGACTTTTCAATAACAAAATTTACGTGGTAATAATTCTAATATCGCGAATTTCGATATCGTAATGATTCCCACGACCGATACATTCACTTGATACGAAAGTGCTTGTCAATTCCGTGAGTATTTCCCCTTCTCCCGTCCCATCTCACACAATGTGAGAAGCTCTACATCGAAGTAGCGAAGAAGAAAGCAAAGATATGAGCGTAACGAGGCGAGCCGGCCGCCCACGCAATCGATAAGTAGTGCCGCCGCAGGGTCTCCCTTGATGAGACGCGATTCCAGACCAACCTTTATCCATCGCGATAGATAGTAGATGTACATAAATTAACACGCGGGCGAAGCGAGCCAAGCCGGAGATAAGCACGAGCGGTTATAGCGGCTCGGTGAATACTCAAAGCAATTCGAGTTTGCCTTCTCACCGCGGCTCTAGATTCTCAACGACTCACGATTCAATAAAATCAAACGAGCCGAATAAATAGCGATAAGACTCGCTAAAGATTTTATTTCCGTCTGATTTCAATTTTACTATTCGTATTTGGCTATCCGCAATATGAAGAAGGGAATTTGAAGATAAATAATTCCATTGTTAATAATATAATTTAGCAATAAAGTCATTTTCTCAACATATATGTACAATTATAATTATTTGAATTTTTAATCCTAATCTTAACAAAGATTTATAATATTAATAATAAATGATTATTAATATTGCTCTGAATCTTTTATACGATAATCGTATAAAATATATTATGAGATAAGAGTCCTAAGATGATTATATTTAGCATTGAATGCGCAGCCCGAAAAATCTTACTCAAATCAATTCTCGACCCTTGTTTTCGACGTCAAACAACAGCGGGGGGTTGTTTCTCGTAGCTTGGCCGGCTTTACTGATTTAATTAGCCGCCGGCCTTATCGAGAAACAGGGTGTCGCACATAAATACACTCAGACGACCTCAGACTCGCAATCCCAGGGTAAAATCTATTCCCAGATTTTTTTTTTGCCGCGGAACAACCTCTTTTTTTCGACGCATATGTACATCTCGCGCGTGACAATCGGCTAATAAAAAAAACTGATGTTTCTCGCCCTGTCTGTCAGTTGTGTCATCGGTGGATAAATTCTACTGAGATATCTCGAAAAGAGTTTTATTGCGCCCTCACACAGAGATGTTTTCATAGTGTTTTTTAACGACTTGTAAAATGTCTAAGATAAACCTGTTCAGTTTACAAAAATTTGTTAAATATCATTCTGCTTAAAACTTGCGAGAATCCAAGAATAAAATTATGTCTATTTTTAAGAAAATATTTGAAATATTTATAAATAAATGAGATATACATTTATATATACATATATGTAATTAAATCTAGCTTTAATTTGTTTATAACCAGAAATATAAAACAAGGAATTTTTAAAAATTAAATTTGTGAAAAAATTGATTATTATTTTTATATTAAATGTTATAATGTCTATTAATAATTTAAATAATTTTATTAGCATGGAAGCTAATAATGAATTAATATGTATAAATAGTCATCAAATAATATTTCTAAATACAAAGTTAAAAACCATATAGATAAAATAATAAATCAGAGTTTCCTATCTTTATGATTGTATTTTCAGAAACAAGTTTTAGTACCACATACCTATCTATGTCCTTATATAACGTTCTTATAAAACATATGCATGTGTAACGAATAGAGATACATCTAAATTCATAAATTATATCCCAACTCAGATATTTTCTTTATTCATTTATCTGTAAGATCATTACTTTCAGAAATATTAGCTCAAGCAGTGTAAATACTAGGTATATCAATTAGTGATAATCTCAAACTCCAATTTCGATTCTGTTTAATGTAATTTTTTTTTTTTTTCAAATCAAGAGTTGTATTTCATAAAAATTTGTTCCAACGTGGACAATTTGTTTTATCACTTGAATCCTTTCCGAGATAAATAAAGTATAACAAACGGGATGTGACGCGGCTCGGATATCGAGATCCGTCGAAATCTCGCGTTTGATTTATCAGGATAATCAAAGGTTAATCCGTGAGAACCATTCTCCCCGACCTTCTCGCGGTTCCAACTCGGGATGAAGTTCTCCGTTCGATATTTTATCAGCAATCTGGGTGGATTCTCGTTAAAATCAGACACGGCGCTCGTCCCTACGTCCGATCCCGTCGTACATCAGGCCCGTGCCCACAAGGCCACGTTCGCCCCTCGCCTTTTTCCTGTAATACACGCATACGAATACTGTTATACTACGCAACTCTTTCTCCTGGATCGTCTTCTTCTCGTGACTAGTCGTTACAACATAATTCAAGTCGCCGACACGAGCACAAATATTATGATAGACGGCCGTTTATGCGCCGTGCACAGGTCCGTGTCGGATGGCGGCTGAGAAGACGCGGGGAAGAGCAGGAGGTCCGAGACAGACTCACTCTCGAGTTCCATCTCGTTTCGGACCAAAAGAACAAACTCGGGGGATTCTCTCACAATGACGGCGCCGACTGGCGGCTTGTGGGTGACTGGTGGGCGTTCGAAGGCATATCTAAATAATTCTACGAAGGCGGAACCTGCCCCGAGAACGCTCGCAGCTATAACCCTTGCTCCCGCCTCGGGATTATCAAATTTTCATCCTATAGGAATTCTTCCGATTTTTACGACCGCGGGAATTGTCGCGCGAATGGAATCGTGAATATCGGCTGACTTAATGGTGGGACCGAATCACAGCATCGAAACATTTTGTATTTCTCGAGATATAGCGAACGAGAAAAATCGATAAGTTTCGTATTATAAAAGTTACAATTTCGAATTTTCGAAAATTTGTCGAAATTTATGGCCATTAGAAAAATGTCTGATATTTAATAAATTTATAGTCTCCAAATTAATCTTGTCCCTAGAACATTATTCCATTTTACCTAGATATCAAAAAATGTGTCAAAATTTTTTAATTTATTCTTATTATTATATACTACATATATATATAAAATACCATTTTTTTAATCACAACCATTGTTACGTCAATATAAATTATGTCGGCTGACTTAATGATGAGACCGAATCACAGCATCGAAACATTTTGTATTTCTCGAGATATAGCGAACGAGAAAAATCGATAAGTTTCGTATTATAAAAGTTACAATTTCGAATTTTCGAAAATTTGTCGAAATTTATGGCCATTAGAAAAATGTCTGATATTTAATAAATTTATAGTCTCCAAATTAATCTTGTCCCTAGAACATTATTCCATTTTACCTAGATATCAAAAAATGTGTCAAAATTTTTTAATTTATTCTTATTATTATATACTACATATATATATATATATATATATATATATATATATATATATATATAAAATACCATTTTTTTAATCACAACCATTGTTACGTCAATATAAATTATGTCATTCTCTGATGTGTACTTAATACTACTCAGGAATGGAAATACGATTTCCTTGGAGTGTTTTTTATGTGTTACGCGCGAATTTTATTCCCAACATCTCGCAGCAGGATACTCGTCAGGGTCTTCCTCGTGTCTGGCACGTGACGCCAGAAAAAAAACGATTACCTCGGCCGCCGGTCGGGATTAAGAAGACAATTTGACGGAAAGAAGATTACTCGACACCGGCCGCGGGCCGCGTCACTAAAGAACCACTGGCGCTTTCTCCGGTAATACATTTCGCGTGATAGACATTAACGCCGTATTTCGCGTACTTTATGATCTTTCTTCTGGTGTCGTCGAAACGAGGATACACTGCGTGACTCGAGATATCCCACCGTCATGTCAGCTCGCCATCACAGATCCAAATACCAAGACCGTAAATCCGGTCGTTCGAATATCCAACCGAATAATATCTCGCTACGCGTCTCGAAAAACACGATGACGACCAAAAAATCCTTTATCAAAATTAGCGGCTTTATCGCGAAGACAAACATCGTTTTGCGCTTAACTTTCACATCAAGGAACAACCGCTTATACTGTGAATCGTTCCCTTTCGAGAATTTTATTTTCTGATAATATTGTAAATCGATTACATCGCAATAAAAACGTGCGCATATCGGTCGTATGCTAAATTTATTCCGTTTCAAACATCCTGGATATCACGGATGAGATGAAATCTTGTTTGTCACGCGTAAAAGAAGAGATCCGTTTCTTCTTTTTTTTTGGGAGAGGGCGATACAAATTTTTCTTCCAAGTAACATCTATTTGATATATTATTATAAAAATCTAGAAATGCCAAGCGCACGAACACACACACGCACACACACATTGATCTTTATTCATATTTAACTTAAATTTTCTGCTAAACAAAATTACGATCGTGATGTTTAATCTGAAACGTGCATATGACATACATATGTTTCGATTCTATCATTTTATAGTTCCACCTTTTTCATGCATAAGGTAATGTAACTGGTAATTGATCACATTGATGATCGTAAAGATAAACATCTCAGAATAAATGAAAGAAAGTGATTAAAATACTCGTATGCGCATCAAAAAGGAAAAGAAAATAATAAGACAAAAATCAACGAAAGGTATATCGTAGTAATTTTTATCGATATTTTTGAAATTATCATTCGATTAATTATTATTCGAATGTCAAAAGATAATTCATAATTTGTTACAGAATAATAGCAATTAGCATATTAACATGTCAAATTGAAAAAAATATAAGAAGAATGACATTTTTGCACTGAATATTATAAAATAAAATATCGTAATATAATAAATGTCGCACTATTATAACATCTCAAAACCCTTCGTGAAAATGTAAATCCGGTAATATCACAAGTGTGACCACTACAACGTATAATCGAAACGAATGATTTAATCCAATGATTTATGATTATTAATGCGCGGCGCCTGTAGTCTCTTTGAATCAGTATCTAATAACGCAATTAATTCGCTAATTAGATTATGGGCAACGCATTTTTTATTTATGATGTATGACAAATTACTGTGAAACGATTATAAAACAGAAATAAATTTTATCCCAGCGGTTTTCTTTAGCAAAACCGAAAACTCACGCATTATCATATATCATAATTATACCATATTCTACGATTATCTCTGATCATTTCAGTTAAGAAAAAATGTTAAAAAATATTTACTAGCTTATCATAAAAAAGCATAAGACGTATTAAAATTTCATCGTAGCAATTTTATTGCAAATTATAGAATTAGATTAACTCTAAAATTTTTTTAATTTGTTTAACCTAGCGAAATCCATAAAAAAGTAATAAAAACCCATGAAGCGTGTTTAATTCGAATTTCGAGATTTATATTGTTACACTTTTCCATGCGTCTGGTTGGCGATCAATGACGTTGAAAAGAGAATATTAATTCAATTTGGTGACAGTTTCTTGATAGTTCGATGTGGTAGAACCGTGTAGTATATGCTACTTCCAAATAATAAAAATAGTAAAAATGCATGTTTAAGCAAATATAAATTACTATTTTACTATAATAACTATTATAATTCTATAAATATTTTTGATAAATTTGTAAAATATTTATTTATTACAAATAATTTTTATCATATTGTCGTCTTTGCTGATCTATCATCGCATCCAAAACTTAATAAAGTTTATTCAACATCATCAACCAATCAATAATATATACAGTTTAACAATTTAATAGATTTAATATTAAATTAATACACTTTTCTTAATATCAATACATTACATTTACTAATTGCACTTACGAAATATGACACTTCATGAACATTCACTTCACAATGTCATCGCTTGTCAATCAGACACACGGAAAAAGTGCAATAATATAAATCTCGAAATTTGATAATTTATACGAACTAAGTTTTTCCAATTTATTAAGAAGCACAATCGAGAATAGAAGTAAGAATCACGGACAATGAGATACTCACATTTAGCTCCATCTTTGTGAAGCTTCCTCGATACTTCTTGAAATTCTAAATACTCCTTGTTAGATGGCGATTCTGGTCGGTTGTAAGATATACGAGAACAAAAAATAAATCCGTCTAGAACGATCCATTGAAATGCACAAAGACACGACAATTATTGAAAAGATCACCAGAATTAGTCGCGCGGATCACTTAATAAAATGATTGTCCGTTGCCCATTAAAAGCTAATTATTTGAATGCGCGGGTATAATTTTTATCTAATTGTTATAATTAAATAAAAATTATATCCGTGCATTCGAATAATTAGCTTTTAATGGGTATATAAAATAATTTAATATAGTATATTAGTGTTGTTTTAAAAAATTTTCCTCAAGTACTGATATGGCGTCCCATTATCAAACTATAAAGAATGATCGGCAGAACTTCTAAGGCTCTACCGACAACTGGTTCCACGTATACGTGCAAATATGCACGCACACTTAATGATTTTCAGCTCCGTAATTATGCGATAAAGGATTATCCGCAATTCGTTATCATGACGTGACCCTAATTATTATCGTCAACTCGATTGCACCTCGTTAATTGCACGGAATGGAACATAAAACATCTGCTGCTTGCGCTTTCGAATTACATCTTTTGAAAAATGTCGTTATATTAAAATACAAAACAAAATAACTTTTATACATCTAAATCGAAATTTATGCAAATAAAATATTTATTTTTGATGTTATAATACTGCTAACACAAAATGTATTTTTTAAATTATAAATTATTAAATATTTATAGTAAATATTAATATGATAATAACGAATAGTATAAAGTTCAAAATAAATATTAAAAAAGAAAATATTTCGAGAATACTTTTCTAAATAATATCTCTTAATAGAGATATTACGCTTTTATTACATCATAGTTGAGCCAAAAACGATTAGACTAAAAAATTGCACGTCTAAAAAAAAGCATTGATCACATATGCATTTCAATAAATATTTGTGAAAATATATTCAAGGTAATATTCTCTAATTAATAGTAATAGCCTCGAGGAACCGGAAAAGATACGCGATTGATTATATATTTCTTTATTTTTGTCTTCTGCATCTCATTGACCGGTCATCGTCGTTATAGTATTTTTCTTTTGTGAGCGAATAATTGATAACCCGGTGACAGATATTTAATGATCCGTGTATCAAATACTGATAACATATTCATAAAACATTCTATATAATAAAACTACTAGAAAATGTGTAATTTAATCAATTCTCTGCAGCCTCTCATGTCCATTTTCTTTTCTATAGTATAATAATTTTTTTAAAATTAGTTACGCATTGATTAAAACATTTATAAATAATAAGATATCCGTAGAAATAGCGAGTTAAAAGAGATTAAAGAAAAAACGCTTTGAAATTTTGTCACAATTCAAAAATTGCAAAGAAATTTTACTTTTTTCAGTTCAGTTTATCAAGTGACATTTTGACATCCTTCCAAAAATGTTATCTACGTTTTTGCATATATTATAGCAGTGTACATTATTCTTGGCATCTGCACCGTACTTCCGCTATCGTTAAAATAGCTGCCAAAATTACTCGAATCTTTTGTAGCCAAAATAGTGCACCGAACTTATAATCAGTTTTAAAGGAGGGTTGTTATTCGAACTATAAAAACTTTAGGATTTCAAATTTAAAAAACATTGATGAACAATTTTTGAAAATTACTTTTCTAAAATAAGAGTTCTTTCTTTTCTAAATAACTTTAAAGTTCTTACATTTTTAGCGGATGTTTATAAGATTACTTTCTCACTTGTCAACTTACTATTAAAAAATATAAATTAATTTCTCAAAAAAATTATCAATTTTTTCATAATATAAATATTCATCGACTTTCAATCACGTTTACGTTATCTTTACAGCAATCCATAAAAATAAAACATTCCTAAATATGTTAAATATGAAATAAGAAACTAATTGACTTTGACCCCACGTGTATCGCCCGACATAGTATTCAAGCGCACATTTATACACACATCGCGTAGACCAGTTTGCTCGTGTGACAGAGGAAAAGATTTGTTAGGAAGTTACGTGATCTGTTTTAATCGCAAAAATGCATCTTTCGTAATTAAATAAAAAATCACAAAGTCATAATGTTTAAAAAAGTATTTTGATATCTTGCTATCAGGCATTTATTATCCTCTAGCTATCTATTAAAAACATTTAAAATTGGTTTATTTATTACGTGCAAATATATACTTATTTTAGGATTTAATTAATTAATAAATTAATACATTCTTAAATATTTGATATTGAATATTGAATAGCCGTTTATAGACTTTTGTTTTCGACTACTTTTTTAAAGTATATACGAATGCAGCACACAGTGAATCATTGTAAGGATGAGGAAGCTGAAACTGCTCATCTTTGCGCAATTAAACTGACAAACAATATAATATTCTGTCAAGAATATGGTTCCGTTCATCTGCAAGTTATTAATGTTACCATAAAACAGACAGCAAAATCATGAAACCAGCCAACGAAAATACAATGCCTACCGTGTGTCATCATTAATCTGTCGGTCAGTTTCGCATTATCCCTAATGTTCCGTTAGAAAATTAGCGCCTTAACTGGCGTTAACCTCGTTTTGCACACGTGTGCATCGTTCATTATCGCTCATATCAAATGGAAACAAAGTACGAAAGTCTACATCAGATACACAATAATGTCCTATAATACTTAATTGAGACGATGATTAAAAAAGGTATAATAAGTAAAATAATATTTTAAAAAAAATATCTATATAAATTATTGTGTATTTATATCTCATTTTCTTCGAAAAAAAAATAATGAAAGCTGGTTACAGCATTCTTGCAATGTGATTAATAATATCGATGAATAAAATTGAAGATACTTTCGAGAATGTGCATTTCTTGTGTAAGATAAAATAAAAATTTTACTTTAGTTTTTTAAATACTTCCTTTTTCAAAATAAACTTATATTTTATCAACATTATGTTTCAATTAGTGATCTTTCGAACTATCAAAATTATTAAAAAACATAAATTTACATGTTTATGCAATACTAACATATATAATTCTTGTAGTTTAATTTCAAATAAATTGTTTACTCGAGTTTGTATAATTGAATTTATATAGAGTTAGTTTTAAAATTTACCTCTTCTCGCGCATATTAATAATACCTAATTTGCTTTGTATTGATATTTTACACGAGAAAATCTCACTTACATTTAGATTTAAATGTGTATCGTACTAGACTACAAAGCAGGAATAAAGTATATTCACAAAAGAAATAATCACGCGAGAAAATAATCGTAGTAATTCTCAAATAATGTTAGAAATAGCCAAACAGTTTTAGAAATCTTTCTAAATCAGATAAAAGAGTTGTAAATAATAATAGAAATGAGTTTTATTAACTTGCCAGTAATTCTCACCTCGCACCTAATAATCTTACTATTGTAAGAATGCAATAAAACTCGCTATTCATGAAGATACTATTTCTGTTTCAGCGCGAGTACACAGAGGACTGTGTTTTCAACGAGACCTTGGAACAACATAATTACAATACGTACAGTTCAGTACGCTGGTCTACGGCAAAGAAGACACTGTACCTCGGCTTGAATCGTCACGGCCAGCCGAGGAGAGTACAAGCTAAAGGTCACAACCTGGGCAGACTGTCGGCCTACGCCCGGGTGTTGACGCAGATGGCTCCATTTGATCGGGTGGAAGCTCTACAGAGGCGGATGTTGGGCGCACAGCACAATGTGCGTCATCGACATCACGACCATGGCCATCGTCGTGTGCACGCCGGTGACGTAGCCCAACAGTCCCTCTGTCCCACTCTGCCGGACCAAGAGAAGGACGGCAGGGACAGGTTCAGATGTCGTAAACGAAAGAAGAGGAAGAAGCGAAGGCGACGGTGCAGACCGGGCGAGCAACCCGGTCCCCAATGCCGAGTCGCCGAGGGATTGTCGTCTACTATGAGTCCCACATCGGATACCGACGCGTCTTCGGAGATGAGCAACATCACTACCCCAGAATCTAAGAGATCCTGCGAGGGGGCGGCCAGCGAGGAGGCCTGCAGACGTCAGGCTCTTTCGGTACCGGCGAAGAAGCGGAAGTCGCGGATAGGCGGCGGCGGCGGCGGGAATCTCACACTCAACAACGGTAAGAACAAAGCATCAACGTCAAATGCGAAAAAGCCAAACGTCAACGTCGCCGATAGTCAAAGTAAAAAGCCTGATTTGACGGACGGGAAAAAGACGAAGAGGAAGGGCCCGCCGAGCAGAGGGAACTCGATGGTCCTGCCGTCCCGAAAGCAGTACGAGTCTGGTACGAATCAGGCCTTTTTGCCGTCAACAGTGCCTACCAGCGAGGTGCTGCAGGTTTCGACAGCCACATCGTCTTCGTCGCCGTCTCCTCATGGTGGGTCAACCGCTCCCTTCTCCGCCAGAAGGCTGAATTCGCCATCGTCTAGCCGTAAGAGACCGCTGTCGTCTTCGAGGAATCACGTCACGAGACCGATGAGCTCGCATAGGAAAGGAAAGTCGTTTTCAATTTCGGCTAGATCGAAATCGATACCGATAAGCGAAATAAATCTACCGTCAACCACCAAAGTTCCTGAAACCACGAGCGCGTGGTATGCCACATCTTTTCCTCAACTTCCTCAATCCTCGTTAGTTCCCTCCCCTTCGTCCTTCCTCTGGCAGAAATCGGCTGAAAACTCGACAAATTCGCTGTCAAACTCTTCGCTTGTTAACGAGGAGTCGCGCTCAACCGTTACGAGCGAATTTACGACCGAAATGGTAGAGTCGACTACGGAGGCGACATCCAGATTAGATGAGGAAGACGGTAAAGACAATGGTTCCAGTATGATTGAGACAATCCCGAAAACGACTATGAGATTTCCTATAGAGCGATTGGCAATGTGACATCCTCGTTTTTTGAACGGTGAGAAGAATAATATTTATACGCGAATGTCATTGTAAACTTATGTGTATATAAGAATCACTCTATACGTACTACAACTCACTCCACATTCATGTACAACAGGTGTACGCGTAACGTATGATATACATCGTGCCGAGTTTCAAAACTCACGATATGAGAGGATCGATGTAGTTACAGTTTCGATGAAATCAAATTATAACTTCAAGTTTAAAAATATTTTAAGAAATAATCAATTTTATGCATATAAAATTTCGAAATTTATTTAATGATTTATTAAAAGTATTTTTTTCTAGAAAATTAAAATGATTAAAGTTTTTATCATTTGATTGCTGACTAAAAAAAATTTGCTTTTAATAATATCTTAAACTTACGTATGTGTATTCTTACTTGAGACATATATGATTAGTGACATATGTAAAGAACGATTTTCGAAATTTTAGTTTTTATACGCTAATTTATAGAATTTATTATAAAATATTTTTAATTTGTTCTTTTTAGTTCTTTATTAATTCCAATAATATCAAGAGTATCTAAATATCATTCTATAATAATTTTTATACAATCTTTAAATATAGTCTATATAAAAAAATTTATTTTCTTTAAATATACAAAGAAGAATTAAAAAAAAATAAAAAACTAAAATTTTTTATAAAATTATAAAACGCAAAAATCGAAAAAGAATTATCTATAATTTGATAATAAAGTTACTCGGTAATAAGAATTAAAAGCCTCTCTCGATATTTATTGATAATGCATTAATGAAACTCTAAAAACATTTTAGTATTGTTAAAAATTAAAAATTAATAATGGGATTTTGTTCACAGAACTCGTTTCTACATCGGTCTTCGCGCGAGATTTACGTGGCGAGAGAGACGGTTCGTGTCGAGATTCAATTAACATTGATAAGTGTAAGTCAGTCTCGCTGTTCAGGCAAAGACGAGAGCATGCCGGCTAAAATGTGTTTCTTACGCTTATTATCCAAAAAAAGATAATTACTGGATCGAGAATATCAAACGGCCAGATAACAAGCACGAAATACAATTTTAATTTCAAAGTACTTTCCTTGGCGGCAAAACAGGTCACGGAGCTCATACGGGCGTGGCGAATGAACTAACTGCATATCTTTTACGTGGTGTACGTGGTTTCCGTAATCTTTGATTTTATAAACAAAACTCTCTTTGATTGTAATTGTTTTATTAGAAAATGTAAATTAATGTAATACTCGCAATATGTAGTTTTTGAACTCTTTTTGTTTGAATTTTTTAAACATTTTGAGAGACTAATATTTCTCTTTAAAATTTATTAATTTTAAAGAATCTTTACATTAATAACGAAATTTATTTATAGATAAAGTTTGCTCACAAAGAAAAGCCACTGCGCTTTTAAAATATTGATACAATCGAGTCAGTTATTTTAAAAAGAATGCACATGTATCTAAAGAAAAAAAATATTTTAATTTTATTTCTCACATTATTTTCAAAGTGAATAGGTTAATCAAGATATAATGATATGTAACCTATATCATTAGATATTTCAATTTATATTAATGACCCTTTCAATAGTTTTATATAACAACTACAGAGCATATTTCCAACATGACAATTTAGGTATGTATCTTTATCGCATATTTAAATCAAAACTATCTCTCATAACATTACTATATTAGACACGAATATGACATAAATCTAATCGCGAGTAGAAAATTATGTAAATAAAAATGAAAAATATATATGTATATTCACATATATATATATATATATATATATATATATATATATATATATATATATAACGAGTCACATTTATATCAAACTGCAAATTTAAAAGCAAATCATCTATATTAATATTTGCACAAATTAATATGATGTTTGCAAATTATAATGTTATCGAATTAAAACGTTGTCCAAAATTATATAATATTTCTACTAGACAGATGTTGAGTAAAATGACAATATTATTATTTCTTTTTTATTAACATATTATAAACTGCTCTCGTCTCGCCGCGTACATCGATATATAGAAAGCTCTGTGTATAATATTTTACTGGCAAACTACGTCCTAATTAGCGAGATTAGCGTATAAGTATAAGAAATTAATAACGGGATTTTAGTGAATGAGGAGCATAAGACAATAAGCGACTTGAAGGAAGAGATGTGAACGAAAAAAATCAACTTTAGGAGGAAATGCAATTGTTCTCGAGACGGTAATAGAAATCGAATTATAAGAAGATGAGTTATCCAATAAAAATTAATAGTCTCGTAAATTACGCTTCTCGTATAAAATTAAACAAGTGTTTCCGATTACGCTTAATGTAATGTTTCTTAATGAAATAATTTTTTAATTAGCATAAATTATATACAAATTGTAGGATATAAAAAGAATGAATCTAGCTATTTACGTTTAGGTACTACATGAAGAAATTTGTACGAGCGATTAGTCAAATTGTGAGTTTTAAGCTCACGATTTCACGCTCACGAATAAAACGCGATCTTCTACGAGCGACGTGTATAATTAAATTTGGAACCATGTAAAGTAAATTCGTTCAATGTAATTTCAGTATTTATAAGAAAGCGAAGTGACACACTGGTTTTTCTTTTATTTTATCAAGGAGATCAACTATATATAATCAAATCGATGCAAATTATACGTGCTGATTTCTCAATTTTATTTACTCGATCATTTTCACCAATTTTATTTTCAAAACCCGTTTTGCTTGACAGTACCGATGTGAAAATTATAAAGGTCTCAATTACAATTAGATTATAATCAAATTTGCCGCAAAATTAAGATTTAATCAATCAATCAAAATATTATCGTGAGCAAATAATCGATGTCTAGGTGTAGACTAGAACAAATCTTTAATGAAACAGGTATTTAACAGAATTGTTCTCCGTTGAATTTTGTAAATTTTTAACTCTTTTTCAATTTCATGAAATCAGCTTTAATGTTATCGTAAAAAATATATAGCCAGAAGAAACGTTTTCCAGACATAATTGATTGATAATGAATCAGATAATGACATTACAAAATGTACTTTATATTGACGATTTCTGTTACAGTTTGAATTTTTATGAAAATTACTCGATTATCGAATGCCGTTCCAAGAGTTCAATTACTCATTATCAACGAAAAGCTATCACGACTCCTTGTTTCTGCAATTAAGAGTTTCATCGAATCTAGATAGATATCATATCTGTGAAAAAAGTCTCAATCTCACTGCGATTTTTTTTCCTTTTTTTGTAGAAGCGACCTATTAATATAGTAGCATATTTATTAAAGA
The DNA here is from genome assembly GCF_047496725.1 of Anoplolepis gracilipes. Taxonomy (NCBI): domain Eukaryota; kingdom Metazoa; phylum Arthropoda; class Insecta; order Hymenoptera; family Formicidae; genus Anoplolepis; species Anoplolepis gracilipes. The sequence continues at coordinate 3,959,532 of NC_132983.1, forward strand.
CTTATTTATTGTAAACAGTTGAATCCGTGTACATAAATCTCCGATCATTACTCATCAATCATGCGCATCGATCATGTGTTCTACGTATGTTATGTTTGTCTTATAGGTATACGAATCCGTTGAAAATACATGATTGTATTTCTACTTCAAGAGAAAAAACCTTTCAGTAATTCATTGAATAAAATATGACAGAATGGACGCGTCTATAATTTGATTACACTAATATTAAAATGTTCTATGCAAAGCAAGTTGGTTCCCCATGCGTGGCAGAGAACTCATCATGTTGATAATAGACACTAGCAAAGTGAACTACTGCTTCCGGTAGAACTGAAATTAGACCACTTTGCGATGTAACAACGTGTTCTTCGTTTAAATTCAGCATATTTTATATTTGCAGAATATAACAAAAAGCTATATAATGACAAATAGATGAAGCATTTGACGCTTTATCCAAATCATTCAATCAATACAATTCTCGACAAGTTTATATTACTGTAAAAATTATTAATGCAATAATATATAAGAGTTGTTTATTTTATGATAGGTGCTTTCAAAATATGCACAAAATTTTATTAGAATTCTAATTAAAATTTTTGAAATTTATAATATGAAATAAGATTTTATTGTTAATTTGCATTGCCTAATTGTTACAATGACGATAACAGTCTCTATGCTTCATTTCACGAGACTAAATCCTGCGGAATAGATTTGCTATCGTAAAGCATACCTACAATATTTTCTCGTTATTATTATACTTGACAAACTGGCAGAAGAGAAAGGTTTTTCTCGTGGTTATCTCACTGTCAAGTTCCTGCAGTTCATTACAGGATCATTGATATTTTCAACAGATTCTGAATTGTCTTAATAAAATAAACGTACACACGCGTGTTGGCGATTGAAATAATAAGCTTTGACAGGATAAAAGACTTACGAATTAGTGCTTATAGACTGTACGAGTTTAACAAAGAGATAAAAAGTTTGTAAAATTTAGAAAGATGTATATGGATGCGCGAACGTGATGCTTATCAAGATGGCTTAAAGTAACTAGTAATAGTGACATGGATAGAAGAACTTCCTAAGTTACAAGGATATAATTTCTGATATGCTGTTTCTTATATGTAATTATATTTTCAGATTAATTCTAGAGATGGAACGATAGAGATACTATGTTATGTCATTATTATAGATATTTAACTCCGATCCATGTCGCCTAAATCTAAGATAACAAAAATATTTAAAAAATGGCACATGATGCAGATGAAAAATTGAAGAAAACTGGCTTGAAATTTAATATTACATAAAATGTTTTCTTGTTTGTCAAAAAAATCTACTTGTAAGCTAAAATTATATTTCTGAAGAATCGTATTTTGTAAAATAAATAATGCAGTTAATGAATTATGAATAATAAAATGATACGTAAGCACGACCGCGCATCGTCGGCATAATTCCAGATTCAAAGATTGAAACAGAATCAGTCTAGCACTGCCATTGTTTTGAGATATATTTAATTTTTTTATAGACTGAAACTCTCTATTAAGATTATAGAAGAATATTTAATTAATAAATTGACAAAGGGGCCGATTGAAATTTTTCATCTGCGGATGTTTAATATAAAACAGAGATACTACAGCCCCAAAATGATTTGTCCTCTCTGAGCAAAACATCCCGTGAATTTTCGATAGTATCTTGTGATATGAGATTCTCAAAATCCACGATTTCTTTTCTTTTCTACCCCATTTTCCAGGAAATATATTTCTTTTCGTCATCTTCGCAAAAGAGGATAAAAGGAAGAAGAGAGAAAGGGAGCGAATATTGAAATATGATCAACAAATCGATAAAATTCTGATTATAAATCCGAGCAATTCTCGCGAATGTGTATCTTTTGTTCATTTTCTCTCTTACTTCCCTGGATGCAGAACCCCACCATATCGTCGCCATATAATTTTTAGAAGTAATAAAAGAAATATTATTGAATATATAAATACTGAGTTATTATTAAATCTTGATATATACCTTACCGTGTATAATAATCACACACATTCCCAAATATACAGTAATTTCATCCCATTTTTATTAGAAACAAAATCATAAAAATTATAATATATTTTTTAAATTAATAAAGTTAAAAATAAGAGACAATTACATATATATATCTCTCTAAGCAATTATATCGTCTTTACTTTCTATTACATTTGTGATTTATCCTCCGTAGTTTATTTTAATCTCGATCAAATAAATATATACGTCATAATTTAAAAGAACAATATTAAAAAATCTTTTACATTGAATTTCATTTGAATAAAATTATAAATTACAATTATCAATTTCTATATATATATATATATATGAAAAATTTCCGAATAAATTATAAAAACTTTACAATTGCAACACATTTTCAACTAAAAAATATGTTATCGTCATCGTAAAAATATAAAGAATTAAAGTTTCCTCTTCGGTTAGGTAATGTATCTTAATCAGAGAGGTTTAAGATATATGTGAATTCATTTACGATGCGTGAATTTATAATCGTTATGCGAGATTGGCTACGAAATATTGGTACAAGAATTTGCGAAACACTAACGGGTAAGTGCACGTAATATAAAATGTATATTATAAACTTATGGATGTAAACCCTGTCCGAGGATTCTAAACCGTCATAAAATTTCTCGCGAAAAAATTACACGAGACATGCTATTTAATGCGTGCTTGCTGAATGACATGGACATGTAAAAATAGTTTCATTATTATAACAAAGTAGTTATTACAAACATTGCTCTTAATGTAAAATAAGCGACTTATCGCGGCATTTTCGTGACGTAAATAAGCATAAAACATACGCCGGAAACTATTAAATCCGTATACATACACATATGTGGCTTGCAAGCACGCAGAAATATGGAAGCATGCAGAATATGGAGCGGCACTCACACCCTCCTTTGTTGTCTGCATCTCCTCCCATTGTTGTCCCGTACTATAATTAATGATCGATGCCACGATAAAGCGTAAAAGTCGCTCTATACACGGGAAAAGTACGTAGATTGTGGTGCATTGTCCGTTACCCTGTATTTACGTAATTCCTGTGCCCTTCTAGCAATTGTCTTTTAATAATCATATTTTCCGTGTAAAAATGTACCACCGTTAGAACACTAACTTTTTCCCAAATTAAACTTGTAGTGCTATATTTTAGCTCTGCTCATTAAAATTCTGAGCCTAAAAATATTTCATATAATTTACATGAAATTATAAATTTTAATAATTGCACAAATTTTTCTCTCAAATATTTATATGTAAAAATATATTGTCAGAGAAATATTAAATCTCCTTTAGATTATTTATAATCCACGAACAAATTCAAGACAAATATTTATTAATAATTTCATTAGTCGCGTATTTTGTATGTATATGTATGATATATATTTTGTATTGTATTTTATTCTTTCTTGTTTTTTTATCACACAACACATAAAAGTCTAAATAAAATTTTTATGTCAATTCTTGTTGCAAATTGTGAATAATCTAATGAATTACGAATATAATATATTTTAATAGATGTATATATGTGTACGTAAACACATATTGTGTTAATACACAATTCTTTATATCAATTTCAAAATGCGATACTGAAAAAAATATGCCAGTCACTTAAAAGATTTTATGAAATTATCCGCTTATACATCATGTGTTCCTCTAAATACTGTCGATTTTTCATGATACTTAGCTATTTATGATTATGGATCGTGATTATAATCATAATCTTCATAATCAATATAGCTGTAATTCTGATCTTTGGCCTGCAAAGCGCGTTTTTTAATTTATAATTAACATTCTTCGATGAATGTCTTCCGCCGTAAACTCTTGACCCATGAGTGAAACTACGTGTCTCACGGAATATTCGCTAATCATAATTGATTTTATAATTAGGCTTATAGATTTTTCAATCTTACTTTAGTTTGCTATCTTTGTCTATTTACGTAATTTAATACAATTTTACGTGAAAATGACATGGTTTACAAAATATTTTAAATGCTAATTAAAAAACAAATTAAAAATTTAAAAACAGGCCATAATATGTGTATAAAACTACTTTACTTTATCAGAACTTATTAGTGAAAATCGACGATATCTCGATAGTTATTACCAGTATCACTGTTATCATCAAGAATTTTCTATTCGCCGTATCCTTTACACATATGGATTAACTATATCGAAACTGATTATTCAAATTAGCAAAGATATCAAATCGTATTGATAAAGCATCCTTATGCAAACCTTATGTGTAACAAATCTATAATTCCTTAAAATATTTTGAGGCAATTCTCTTAAACTCAATTTTTCCTTGATATCTATAAAATATCAAACAAATATAAAATCATAATTATATTCAAAGCCGATATTATCTTTGAAAATTTGAATTTTTTATATAATTTTCAAAAATAGAAAGAATTCTATTATGTTGGTGTTTTGTTACTTACTTGAACATGTAAATATTTATTAATAATAGTAATAATAAATATACTATAAAATATAAAATTTACGGAGATATAAATTGATATTCAATTTTATTGTAAGATCTATTAAAAGTCAAATTCTACTTTTAAAAAAGATATTTTTCTTTGACTTGTGATAATCTTCCAGAAAATGCAACATTTCCCTTGCGACAGCAAGAAGTCTAATGCTGGTAAACTCGTTGTGCATTTCGATGCACTCATGTTACGCTAAGCAGTGTCAATGCATGCTCGCATTGCCGGTTATTTCACTCGGCGAGGCAGCTGCGGCATGAAGTCAAGTGGATTTTTATCCGCTTGTCCAAGCGAACTTGCTACACTTTCCGGGTATATTTCCTTAATCCGCGAGCCATAAACATTCTCTTGGATTCTTAGAGTAAAAATTATTTTCTCTTTTCAATGATTACAGTTGGCTGACCAAACATATATAATATATAAAAGTAGTTACTTAAAACTGTATGTGATTTACATACTAGATTTTGGATTTCCATGTTAAGAAATGTCTTTTTACTTTAAAATTTGGATTATACACGTATATACGTATATATGTCTTTAAAAAATATATATTTTTTAAATTTTTATTTAGATGTTATTTCAGATATATGATAGAAATATATAAATACACATCTAATATTTAAATAAAAATAATTTCATATATTATATATTTAGAATTTTTTATATGAGCATGTCTATATTGTTATATATATATTTTCCTTATTATATATTATAATTTATTGTTAGAAAAAAATGTGATTAAAAAAATGTATTGTTTTAAGATAGACAAGGAATCCAAGAAAGACTCAACAGTCAATACGCATTAAGAATAGTTTTGTAGTGAATAAATGGATGAATGGATTACAACAAAATAAAATAATTATTTCAGTTTAAAAAAAGAACAGGAAATATTTATTATTTATAGTATATTTAACTTAATTTTATTTTTTATAGAAATCACATTAATATTTAATAATAATATTTGTTAATAAATTTATAAATGTTTGTAAGTGTAATTATCAATTCTTTATATAATTAAATAATTATCTAATTATAATACGTCATTGTTATAACGTGTATCTAATTAATTTTAATTCTTTTTAATCCATTCATCCATTTCTTTGATAACCTCTCTTTAGTTATTATTACTAACTAGTTATAAAGCAAAGTTTTATTACAGATATTTTTACATAATCAATTTTGTATATCACATTATATTTGCATATTTGTCTATATCTTGTTTATAAATAATTTGCTTTACTTTATAAAAGAATTTAATATTATTAATTATTATCCAATATTATTCTTGAAAATGCTACTAATTGATGATAAAATTTATAATGTTTGAAGTGTTGTAGAAATATGGTTTTATAAAATATCAGATTCGAATAATAAAAAGTAATGCGAGCCTAATTTAACTGACAAAGGGTTAACTGAACCGAAATCGTTGTCGCGCTTGACGCGTTTGTGTGTTCCTTGTACTGTTGAAAAGATAGGAATAGAACTAAAGAGGGTCGTGCAGACGAAGGACGTTATGTAACGAGACGCTTCTTCACCCACGTCCCGACACCGCGTGACGCAACGCGAAAAGAGTTTATTCGAGTGGCGCGTGTGCTAAAATTACGCAGGCTAATATACGCACCGGTATTACGTTCTTAATACGTATCGACTGCCGTTGAGTCTTTTTTGGATTCCTTGTCTATCTTAAAACAATACATCTTTTAATCACATTTTTCTCTAACAATAAATTATAATAAGGAAAATATATGTAACACTATAGGCATGCTCATATAAAAGATTCTAAATATATAATGTATAAAATTATTTTTATTTAAATATTAAGTATGTATTTATTTATTTTTCTCTCTCACCTCATAGTAAAAAAAAAGTTTATCAGACTCACCACTCAACGCGTAACAGCGGAGTTGACTGCACCTCTACTGAATCTACCGCCTTGATCTGTAACATACAGAAAGAATTCAAATTGTTAGGAACGCTCAAAAATAATCAATATCTTTAAAAATTATTGTTGTACGCATTGAATTTTATATTCTATTAATAGAATAAAATAAGTAGAAACATAATTATATATTTTTTTAAGTTTTGACTTAATACTATTACCATATTTTGATTTAATGCAGCTAATAAACTTTTATTTAATTATACGAATAATATAAATTATAAATAATACGAATAATAAATAAATGATGAATTCTCACCTCAGGGTTGTTTCGCCGGTGCCCGATGCCTCTCCTAGACCTCCTCCTCCTCTCGGATTATTATGACCGTCAGCTTATCTATAATATGTAAATGTCGTTATCAATAATATGTAAATAAAATCCAAATTCATAGATTTTTGTGCTTATGTAAAAACAATTTTTTTTAAATAAAAATTATTTTATTATAAATCATAACTTTATATCAAGCTGTAGAAATAATTTTTACAATATAAATGACTAAATTGTATAATAATGTAAATTATAATAAAAATAATGCCCCAAAAAATCAATATCCAGTTTATAAATTACTTATGTATGCTTGCATTTTTATTATCTACATATTAACGGGCAATTTCATATATTCCAGGATCCATTAAATATTGATCCAATTTGTCCTAATTTGTCCATTTTAAGTGGCAATGAATTTGTATATTTATCAATAATATTTTTATATTCATATAATTTAAATTTATATATAATTTATATAATTTTATATAATTTTATATAATTTAAATTTTTATATTATTTTTAAATGCAACGTTTATTATGTCGAATATAATTTTTAAATAAATAATGATTTCTTGTATTTCAACTAGTCTATTAAAACAAATAAATTAGATTTTATTATTTTATTATTACATATTTATTATTATTGTAAATTTAAATGCAAACTTTTTTATATATTATACATTTTTTATATATTAAAAAATTAATATAGAAAAAATATTTTAAATTGTTTAGTTCGATTCTAATATTGGTGATCTTATCTTATTGTTAGATACATTTTATACCTATATTTGATAATTTTTCCCACTCTATTATCTCATAATTAAAATAATTAAAATATTTTAAACTCACCAGTGCAATGCGCAGTGGACGAATTATACAACGTAGTAAATAGCGTTGATCTGTAAAATATACAAATGTATCTATTTAATCTAAAATCTAAATAAAAGTAAATTTCCAAATATTTTTTAATATCTGGTAAATATCTGGTTATTTAATATCTGGCTTAACTTTTTATTCTTATAATTCTCGTTTAATATGCTACGCAATTATCAAATATTCTCATAATTTATCACAAAAAACAGTACTATTGAATAATTATATCTATTTGAGTTGATTGCCTCTTTTATATAATTTACCTGTGTGGATTATCGGAGCTTGCAATTTTTGCATCTGCACGATGCGCCGTTCCCGCGCCGAAAGAGGAAGAAGAAATCATCGTATGACGTATGTAACCGAGATAAAAGGCGGGAGAGGTTCTGATTGGCCAAGCTTTGCACTAGTAATATCAGCCAATTAGGTCGATGAGCTCGCACGTAATTTAGCGAAAATCACCGAACAATTATCGACAATTTGGCGCGAGGATTCAAAATTGTTTAAAATTATTATGCAAATGGCCATAATACAAAGTATCGAGAATTAATATTCTTCTTTTAAAATTGCGGGAAAATAAACATTTGATATGATTATATGCATGAATTTGAATTTTAATGACACCTCCCTATCGATTTTCCCTAGTTGTCTTTAGTTCATGTCACCACATGGAGAAGGTAGCTTCTTCCTCATCATGGCTACCGCAGATATTTCTAATAAGAAACAGCTACAAATTCACGATTTGCGAAAAACTATGCTCACTGTGGGCAAGAATTCGGATATTTCATTCGCAAGAGATAAGGTACTTGACAAAGCTGAGATAATTTATAACCTGTAACCTGTATTACGTTTATCTCGGGGTTCATACACATATACATACATATCTTTTTTATATGTGTGCTTTACTTTTTATTTTAATAATCAGATCTAAGTAAAGAAAGCATACTCTTTTTTATTTCTTTTCTCATCTTATCTTTTATTTATTACTTGAATATATATCAATATTGATAATGTTGATAATGTTTTGTATTTGTAGGTAAAGCATTTTTTATTGTGATGATTATACAAGATAAGTTATAATTCGACTTGACTTTCATGAATGTACTTTGACTGGAACTCTGTATTTAGATTTTTCTTCCAGAAGAAAAATTGAGAAAAAGCATTGATAATGCAATTTTACACTTACGGTAATATTTTATTATTATTTATAATTAATAATTAAATTGTCCAAATAATTAAACATGATGTATATAATAATAATATAATAATTAGTTTGATAAACTGTTTTGACTTTTATAAATTTTTAGTTATAGAGATTTAAAAGTTAGTAAAGTGTAAAATTTGATACTTGACAATTATAATATGTGATAAATTATTATAATAATTGAAAATAGATTTATATATAATATTTTATATTGTTATCTAGGAAATATTTATACGGTTCAAGAAGAATTTTAACTAAAATCAAATATCAAGCTCCATATAAGAATTATAGGAATTATAATATGGATATTAATATGAAGTAAGTGTTATAATACAATATTATGAATACATTGTCAACAATAAACAATATAACTATAAAATATATTTTTTATATCTGTTTATAAGTCTCATTTAAATATAAAACAATTTCTTTAAAATTTCTTGTACATATATATATAAAATTATTTACTAATTACTAACAATTATATATATAAATCTTTTTAGGATAGGTTCAAATAAGGAACAGTTTATAACTCCCTATGCAGGTGTATGGCTCAAACAATTCTTATACATGTATTGTCTAGAGATATCAGCAAATGCTCAGAATGTACTTTACTACCAATTTTGTTTTACTCAATATCCATTAGATTTAAGACAATCATCATCATTACTAGAGGTGAGCCATGAAAGTTTTGATAACCATGTGAATCATGTAGATCATTTTGTACTTAAAATAACTTTATTTTCCCTAAAAATATGCAGTTATAAAGTAAAAAAACAAATTAGTTATTAAAGTTTATAACCAGATACCAAAATAATAAATAAAATTTGCTAACAGAACTGACATTATATTCTAGGATCAATTTATAATTTAATATACACAATAATTCAATAAATAAATAAAAACATGAAAATATAAATAATAGCATATCAAAAAACAAAAAAATATATTTTAACAATGTTTTAAAATTCCTGCATTTAATTTTAATTATAATGTTTTAGATGAATTATTAATTTTTCATTAAACTTGCATATATGATACTCATATTATAACAGTGTTGCAGGGACAGGTATAAATTGCTTTGGATTCTTCGACAAGTTTGTGGTCCTTCTTTTAAGATACTAATATTATTCCTTTTTTGGATCAAATTGTTCATTTGATGACATCTTAAACAATGAAAATTTACTACAATAGCAGGTATGTTTAATTAATTAATTATTCCAATATTTTACATTTAGATTTTCAAGATTAAACATGCATTTATGAAATTCACTACATCTTAAAATAAAAGAGATAATAATTCAAATTAAATGTATTCTCTCTAATATAGCTTATATAGATAATAACTTGTAAATCTTTATATTTTGTATCTGTAAATTTTAATGACAAACTACTTGATAAATTTTAGACTTGATTTTTATATTATTATTTAATATTAAATTTTATTAAAACTATTAAAATTAGTAATTGAATTCTCTAGAAAAAAGTTTGCTTTTTGTACAATTATAATTTAAGGTTTAATAGAGACAAAGTAATATTATATTAACAATTAAAAATAAACAGTTATATTAAAAATAAACAATTTTGTTTAAGATTTGTATTATACAAAAATAAATAAACACTAAATTAGTTAAAGAGAGAATCTATAAATTAACAATAAATTAAATATCTAAGGTACTCTATACATCATTACAATATGATAATTATATCATCAAACAATTAATTTAAATATAATTAGAAACGATAGTAATATAACATACATTTTGCACAATATATAATAGAATAAATTATCTATTTTATTTTTTATCTTGTTATAGAATCTCAAAATTGGAAATGGAAAGAAATCAGAAAATAAAACTGATACAGAATCAAGAAAATATCACTCACTTTCATGAAGACATGGTAAAAGCACTATTATTAAAATTATTAAGATATTTTAATTATGGCTTATATACGAATTAAATACGTCACGATTTGTCTCTGTTCGCAATCCCAACGTTTGCTTGTCATTGATATGGAATGACAAACACAGCTTAACATTAATTCAATGCAATACGCACCACAATAGAAAAAATTAAATTGATCTTAAAAATTATACTAAAAAAAATTACACTATTTCTTTGGAAAAATTATAATTAAACTATGGAAAAGTATTAAGTATTTATTTCATTATAAATATAATAGAAAAGATCTAAAATCGAGACATCGTGTTTGTTCCCCAGGTTTAAAAATTTAGCAACAGCATTAATAGAAGAAAGAGGTGAATAGTAAAAGAGGGAAGAGGCTCGACGTTCGACGTGACGTCACCAGAATGTGACGTCTCGAAGCATGCGCCGAGCCGAGCGCTAGTGTATTGAAAATGGCGACGGCAGGCTGTGTATCGCGACGCATTTCATCGTACGCGCGATATTTACGCAGTATCACGCGAGTGTACACATCATGGCGTGTTGACAGTGACTTCAAGAGATTCCGGAAAGGTGCCGAGCTACTGGTTACCGCTTCCATCGGGTTCCTGTTTGCGCAGCAGTATCTACTACGACCAAAAGTGGTGCATGCCTTGAAACCTCGCAAGGTATGTATATACATATATATACATTACGATTTTACGACGCAGCTAGCTGAGTTGGTCTAATGTAATATAATAACATCCCGCGTCATCGTAAGGGCCTGAGCAAGATTGTCGTAATTGTTGTCGACAAAAGTTATAAAAATTAACGCAATATAATTGACGTGAAAATGGGCCGTATCTGTTACATGTAATCGATTCTGTCAATTACGACAATGTTCAGACTCGAGCAGTGGCGCGAAGTTGACCGGCAAATCATGACAGCCACGTGGACTGGACACCCACGTGCGCGTGAATGAACGGTATTATGTAGTGTAAGCTGCACTAGAGAGCACTTATAATTCATTTTGCTTTTTATAAAATTGGTATATCTATAGAAAAAATTTATTTTTTCGGTTTAAATAAACAGAATAAATATTAACAAAATATAGAAAATTTTTAATAAATATACAAATATATAGACAATTTTACTGCTGCACTCAATCAATATTGTATATGTTTCAATTTATAATTAAAATTATTTAATATCATCTGGATTTTTTAAATATATACAATTTTGTATAAAATGATAAATTATTGTAGGAGCAATAATTGTAACAATTAATAATAGATGTATTCTTTTTGTCACAGTTTTAACTTTTTTTTTAAATGCAAAGAACGTATATACATTTATTTTATTTTAAAAATAAAATAAAATATAAAAAATTGTATTTTTAGCTTCAATTTTAAATAATTATAAAAATTATTATTTTAGAATAGTTATTTTAAAAATACTTTGGAATGAGTCACTTTTATTACTACATTTTTACAGTGCAACTTACAAACAAAATCGTGTAGGAAAAAAATTAACAGTATTTTAAGTCCAATTTTAAACAAAATAAATTATTTTGTATTCATCATGATTTGGCAAGTTTTTATTTAAATATTTGAAATGGCGAAATATTTTTAAGAACATAATTAATTGTACTTAGCATACTTGGAAACAATTTCTAAAAAATTATTTCAAAATTGTATTGTACGATTACGTTTTTTTTACACAGAATGACAATAAACCGAATTTTTTTCGTAATATTTATACTTATGTAATACTCCGGTTAATAATTGAAAAAAAAATAATACGAATATCATACAGAAGAAGAAAAATTAAATTTTTTAATCTTAAAAAAATATATAATACATGAGTCAGTCATATTCATATTATACATATATGTATAAAGGTTTTTTTTTTTTTTAAATATGTAATTCTAAATCTCTCTCATTTATTTTTTCTTTTATCAGAATGTTGATAACTAGTGCATCTCATTGTATGTGTGTGCATATATTTTTAAATTATTTAAAATATTCTTCGATATTATTGATGATAACAAATCATCCGCAGGCGAATAAGATATGAGAAAGTAAGAGAGAGAAAGAGCAAATTTTTCGGTGCGTTTTAAAAGGAGTTTTTGGGCACGTCGGCGATGAAGGTGCTCGCGATTGATCTCGGTCGATCTTCGGTCGTGAGAGACCGAACGTGTAGGTATGTTAACTTAATAACATAGCCCGCGGAGGAAGCGGATCAGCTTTTGTGTCAAACGATCTTCAAGTGTACCGGCGCCACGCCCTCCGAACGATCACATAGTTGATATGACTCTGGTTTAACCAGGGCTGATCTTTCAACGTCTCTATTACAGCCTGAGAATCCCAGGATTCTCCCAAACAGTCGACTATAGGTGGATCAGGGACGTAGAGGATTAGGCCGTAAAATTATGTTTAGATCTTTTTTTACGCAGCATCCTTTAAACAACACTATATATTTAGAAAAAGTGCATTAAATTTTTATGTAAATAATAAAAATATTTATTGTATGTCTCAGCGTCTCAGATAATAATTTTTATTTTGCTAATAAATTAATGTTATAAAAAAATTAAAATTAAAATAAAATTAATCGTATTATATATTATATGTATATATATTCGCGGCAATTTTTAATATGTGATTCTTATGGTATAATTAGATGTATAAGTTGGATAATTTTTTTTTTAATGAAAAATTTTAATTTTAAGAAATTATTTCAAATAATGCCTATTGATTTCTATTAATATTCTAAATCTTAATATTATATAAAATTTTCATAATTATTTATTGGTCAGTTTGCATTATTTTTTCCACCTTTTAATTTTTTTAATATGGCGCATATCATTAGCCTAATGTCGAGCCTTCAATTATGGTTTATTAATATTATGAAAGGTTTTTGGAATGGGAAATTTCTTAATTACCGTATCATCACTTACAAGTTAGACGTTAACATACGTGTTTCATCGATCATGCGAGTTTTTTCGAGAACATGCCGGATATCTTTTTTTTTTAAAGACATTCTCTTTCCCTTTCTTTCTTTTATAAAACGAGATAGATAAATGACTGGTGTTTTGCGCCACAGTTTGTGTTCACAAGCTGTGCTCGCAAATGCAGATGCATACGGTCCTTTACCACGAGACACCCTAATTTGAGAATGCGTTGTATCTCTAAATTGCTTCCTTTCCGCACCTTGCAGCACATGTATCCATCAATTACCGCATGAGAAGCATGGGAAAGTTAGATTGAATGTTTGGCAGTTTCATGTTATTTATGAGGTAGTTTGACGAGATATACCAAAAGTTTTACGCGCTTGGAATATGATTAGCACGCAGTTATATGATATACTATTTAAAAATATTAGCAAAATATATTTTTTGAAAGTTGATATAGTTAGATTTAGATTATTTTTTAATGTAAAATTAATGTACAACTTAATTTGGTAACATTAAACTTGAATTCAAATTGCATAATATTGCTAGGAAATGTTTTTGCAAATTATCAAAATATTATGAACTAGATATTTAAAAATATTATATAATTATAAGAATTGAATTATAATTGGATATTTTCTAAAAACGAGTTTAATATTAATAATGTATAATATTAAATAATTTTATAATTATTAATATTATTATTTTGAAAAATCATAATTATTAGAATGCTTTATTGTGATGCTTTTATTATTCTTTTGAAAAGAATAGCCGGGAATGCGGAGAAATTTTACATTTCCTTCTCTTCTTTGCAACTCGCTTCTTTTTAAAAAAGAAATTACAAAATTATGTATATCGATATTTTTTTATATAAAAATACGAAGCGTATAATTATTCGTACATGGATACTTTTGTGGTATGCACATCTGATAATCAAGTTTATGACACGCTCAACATCCCATCATCTCTCTGACTTGTACGAGAGTTTCAAAGATATTCTTTGACCGTACCGCTGCCAAGAATTCGGCGAGAATAGGACGTAGGCAGGACTGCCAGAGTATCTTGCTACGTGAAGTGCCGCACGTCTGCACACAATTTATGCGAGATGCTTATCTAAATTATTTCTCGCGATATAAAGGCATTAAAACATATAACGATACATGAGAATTACGTAAACATAACAGTATCTTAATTTCATCTAAATGCAGGTTACCTACTCTCTGGAAAAACATGGAAAACCGGGAATATTTAGGAATTTCTTTTGTATCTGGAAAAATCAGGGAAGTTTTATGGAATTATTTATTGAGATTCAGGGTTTTTTTCAAAAATTCTTTTTTTATAATTTCGCTTTTTATTACGGTATCTATTGTTTCTCTTACCTTCATTCAAGTACGTAGGCTGGTTGTGCAATGTAAAAAGAACGATTGGCATCAGAAATGCGGATGTAAACATTGTATCACCATATATTTATTAGGCATGTGAAGCACCATACAAAATAATGAAGCAAGATATTAATATGAATACATTAACCGTGGCTTTTTGTTACATTCTTTAATGCATAAAAATTTTTAATTTACTGAATATATAGAGAAAGAATATTTATTTAGTTAAATTTATAAATACGTTAAAATAAAATGTACTTGCATTTTTCAATTAAATTAGAAAATTAAAACAGTAGGCAACCAAAACGCATTTCAGTGCAATTTAACGTACATAGCTCAAAGCGAATTATTAAAATTTCTGTCGAGAAATAAATATTCTGTCTTATAAACGTGAGAAACACGTCACTCAATACATCACGCATTATTATAAGATACGACATGACGTTATCACCGTGCATTACGTATGCACGAGCTTGTTTGACTAGCGGTTTGCGGTAACTAATGGACCTGATCTTCTTCTATTATTACTTTCCATCGAGATGTTCCTATCGACAATATTCACGAGTCCTCTTGAATCAAGATTCATTATAAGAGGACTCCTGCAGGAGACATATATGTGGGAACATCAGGGCATATAGTATGCCTCCAATCAGAATACTTTTTTTTTCAATGAAAAAGATTTACATGTCCGAATATTAGTCCGTAATTGGATCAACCCTTTTTATGATCGATGTACCTTACACTAATTGGATCATTGGATTTATTTATTAGAATATAAATAATGTATGTTTTATTCGTTTAAAAAAAAGTGAATTTTATGATTTGATTTATGGAATACGTTTCTAAAGATTGCCACCACTTTTAATATATTTATTAATTGTTTTAAAAACTTATTATTAGAAGCAATTTTTTGTTTAAGAAAAATTCTAACATTGAATAATTCTATAAATCCGAATTTGTATAAATATACAAAGATTTTATTAAGATAAAATCTATTTGAGATTGAATAAAACAATATTTTATTTGATTTAGTAATTGAATTTTTATATTTTATATAATTGATAAATTTTTACAATATTTCCAACTATTTACGATACAATTTATTTGTATAATAATATACAAAATGTATGAAACTTTGATAAATTTAACATTAAACATAAAATATGACTCCTTAAATTTATTATTTTTTATTAAAAGTGCTGAATTTTTTATTTTAAAAGTACAAATAAATTTCCAAAATTTCATTCTTTCAACAAACTAATATATGTATGTAGTATATGTACAAGCGATTCATCTTTGCCTTATAAGCATTCATTACACACTCATTTTTAAGATTGCTCTGTAAAAGTTACGCGCCATTATTCATATCAATGTTTACCTATACACATTTATGCAATCTTTCTCCCTTCCTACGTGCGCGGGCGCGGCAACATCGTCGTTCATGTATCTCGAATAATTCGAACGCGAAAGAGTGATGGATCGGCCGCGTATACACCTTCGTAGGTATTATCAACGATAACGATAAATCAGATCGGAGCTTCGACGCTACACGATTAAGAACCTCGAAGAATCGTCAGGACGCGCACGTGTGTGCACATGTTGCGTCCAATATGATGCTATCCGATACCGGTCAGCTTGTCGATCCCTTGAGGGAAGTCGAGAACAGGAAAAATAATTAACACGTGTGTGAAGAGCTTTCAGTCATATCATCTAAAAAAAATATATATTTATAGGATAAATAAAATTTTCATAAAAATGTGAAAGTTGCTACTAGATCTAATTCTTATAATTCTTTTCTTTTTTAATTTGTTAAAATTAAGATTAATTTAGAATTGCATACACATTATAATTTTATACATATACTTATAAAAAAATGTATAGTATATTAAATATCAATTATTATTTATATTTTTTTTTTGTTTAATCTACACTCGCTCTCTCCGTTAATTCTACCTTCTAATATGACTGTTCACAATTTGTAAATAGAAAATAAATTTTTACACTTTTGCAAATCCACTCGTTGCAGACAGCTTGGCTAAAACATTTCGCTATCACTCTTGAGCGTGCACAATGCGATACTAAATGATAATCTGGCGATATGATATGGGATAAGAACGCCGACACGGTAACACGTGAATATGGTCTGATTAGCATGATAGTATCAGTCGCGTGGGTAGACGTGGGTCAACGTAGGCGTGAATGGACTTTATGTATTCGATCGTTTTTCACGTTCATAATCAATTCGCACACGTCGCGTATCAAGCTACCTGCAGCAACACGTTAATCAAAGATATTTTCAATTGAGACGTGCTCAGACTTTTACTTGAATTATATGTATATATATTCCTTGATATATCTTTTCTTAGATAGTGATTTTGATATATGTATGTCTATAAATGTGTGATTTTGACATTTTAAATTGATATTATAAAATTTATGATTTTGCTATTTTAAATTTTATAAAATTTCAAAACATACAAATATTTAGTACGAACATTTAGTAAATGAAAGACTTTTCATTAAATAAAGAATTAAATAGAATATTATATATAATTATATATTTGTATTAGATTATAATTTTATTTCTAGATTTCCTGAATTTCTAAAAATTTTTAAACATGTTTTGTCTTTTTCTAACTATACTGTATATGATTCACCTGATAAACATACAAACGAAATATGCTATTGTCTTCTTACGTGACAAGCTATCTCTTTACGATACAATCGATACCTACCGCATCGATGACGAGTGTACACCAAGACTCGTCGTCGTCGGAAGGCACATCGAATCGCACGCTACAACGTGACCCACGTCGACCATCATCATGGCGATGAGTTAATGCTAATGAATGCGCAGGGTGATTCGTCTAAATTAATTAACGCTTCCTAAACCACCATGAAATTAGCGCGTGGGACGTGACGCGTTAGGTACTCATTATTTGGCTAATGGCCCAATAGCAGTGTGGGCGATGTTTCACCGGGTGTGGGGTATCCCGGTGCTCACGCACACATCGACGGCTATCACACGTACTTTGTATCTCACGTAAGTGGATGCGTGCAAAGGTGGAGCCGGTGCACGTCGCGTGTTACCGCGCTATGCATCAACGACGAAACAATGCCGGTGTAATTGAATATTTTGAGGGGATTATGATTTAAGAACCGCCGTCGGCCAGGCGAGAATCTTTCGCGCTCTTTCATTCTTTTTTTTTTTTTTTTTTTTTTTATCACTTTTGGTTTACACATATGTACGACGATACACTAAGTGCGCGCTATAGCAAGCAATAAATAACGATTTTGGCGATCGACAGACCTTGTTTTAGGACTATGTACGATGAAACGTAATTTGTTGAGATAATCATAGATTCTGTAAATTCTGCTGCCAATATTTGTGTTATGCAAATTTCACATCAACAAGTCGTTTGTGTGTATAATGAATGTGTTGTATTATAATGAATATTTTTTATTATTATAATTTAATATTACAGAGATAAGATTTTTAAATTTTAATTATACGAATTTTTTATCAATATATTTGCAACGTATTTCTTTATAATTTATTAAAGACAGAATTGAAAAATTAGGACTTTACACTTTGTAGTATTATAATAATGTGAATTCTTTCACTTATATATGTTTTATACGTGAAATTAATTATATACTATTTTTCTATCTTTTAGTACTGTTTAATCATAATCTATATTGAAAGACAAAAGAGCTTAACGATATGAGAAAGAAATAAATTCTTATTGTATTCATATTTTGTAAAAGAACCCAATAATTTGTTCACTGTCAATCATTTTGAGCATGGGCGGTTAAGACTGGTTCAAAGGTTGAAAAGGACGTGGGCGAAACACACGGCCACGAGAAAAACACCGAATCGGTTAATCACAGAGCGCCGCGCGATAATTTCAGGGTAGTTTGCACGTAACACGCAACCTGGCAACGCTCCCGGATGATCATAAGATTTTTCTACACTCGCAAAAATACGAGATAACTCTCTATATCCTAAAAATCTTTAAACTTTACAACATATTAAAAAGACTAAATTATTTATATTATAAAAGATATATATATATATATATACTTATTTTAAGTCATATTACATTAATACAATAATTTAGAAATATAATTTGCATATAAATGATTAGAATAAATTGCTATTTTTGTTTTCTTATTTTTAATTTAAATTACTTATATTTGTATTTATTTATTTTTAGTACATTTTTAAATTAAGATTTTACAAATAAAATTTTAATGGTATATTTTTTTTATTTTAAATAAAAGAATTTTATTTTGAAAGAATCTTTTCAATTTATTTAATGAAAATTTAGTAAAAATTTAAAGAATAGTAAACATACATATATAATCTCTATTAACGTAAGATTAATTCTTTATTAAGAATTTTTGTCGCAGATTTAAGTAGAGATTCTTTCTATGACGTTTTTAGATGTTGTAAATTATTCCACATTTTGATAATGTCGAATATGTGTTCGGCATTTTAATGCATTTATCAACGTAGAAAGACAGAACTTGCCGAATTACCGGAGAAAATGTCCCTCTCTAGGACGAGAAACAGGTTTATTTCCTTTAAGAAATCGATGGTGTGTCCGATCCGCTTGGCACAACCAGACTTGTAGTACATAGCTTGTACGCAGATATGGATCTGACTGCACACACTAGTGCATCAGTATGCAACACATAACCGGCGCGTCCCAACGTCTCTCCCCTACGACGAGATCCTCTCTCGCACGACCACAAATCACGTGACCCACCTTCTTCTTCTTGTGGTATCGCGCGAACCCGGCAATCGTTATCGCGTTATTCGCACGAGATTCGAGACCGTGCCGTTTATTTTCTCGGCGTGCCTCCGTGTCGGATTGAAGATTCGACGCGCAGCTCTCTCTCTCTCTCTCGTGCAGATGAGAGAGACGAATGATCTCGGCTATCGATGCGGGTAGCGCCTTAACATGATTCCGGAAATAGAGAGAAAATGATTGTGATAAACGAGGGACAAACGATAATTCCGTCGTGTGCCAAATTGGTGCCAAACGCGGCAAAACTAGAACGCGTTCGCGCGATTTGCAGAAAGATATAATATACGCGATAATTTATGTAAAGGAAAAAACAAGGATGAGAAAAAGGAAAGATTATTCGCTCTTGAATAATGTAACACATGTTTTAATTTTGCTTATAAAATAATATTAGAAAAATTTTCTAGTTTTTTTAAATTATAGGTAAGTGTTAGTATCATACGAAGTTTTAAATTTTCCTACTAAATTAAGTAAAATATACATTTCTTAGATATGTTTCCTAATTTCATTCAAGCAAGAAAAATATCAAGTTTAGAATGATACACGGCATTTAATCTGTGACATATATTGAGGAAGGGAAATTTCTACCGATCTCTCCATCGAATATCCAATAAAGTAGACCACTACAAGTCTCTTCGGACATTGAGATCTCTTCAGGACCGATAATATAACTACTACCCTCTTCCGTGAATTGAAAGGATCGATTTTATCGTGAGACCGAAATTCAAGTCCACGAACAACCCTTCAAAATGTTTTCGTGACCGACTAATCCAAGATACTCTTTTTAGAATCATTCGGACCACCCAGTATATTTATGCGGCTATTAATTTGATTTGAATATTTCGAATAGAAGCAATAAACTGCAACCTCGTGTCTATTATTAAATGGACTCTCTCTTTTTCGAATCCTTGCGACAGATATACGAAAGATACGCAGGAATCGATTCATGTCCATCAAAAAGTGAACAAGCGTTTTACCAGATTTCGACTTACATTATAGTTTTTATATTTAACACATTAAATTTTTCCAATCTTTGGAATAATCTTAGCTTCAGTTTTAAGCTATTTTAAGAGGAGATTTATTGTGACAAACTAATATTTTGCATTATTCGTGTATATACGAACGTCGTATATTTTTGTACGAAAATAATGACAAATGATGATGCAATTATTACAACAAATCGGTATTAAAAAAAATTTTATTAATTACATAAACATGTAGATACGTACTTCTTCGTTATTTTTTTTATAAATATAGAAATAAGTTTTTTTTTCTGCTATGATATAGTACATAAATTTTTAATCAAATAACGAGAAACATATGTCAGTGTTTCTATTGATGTAACATTTATGGTTTAAGGATGGTTAATAATGCAAAAAGTAAAAATTTTTTACCCCTGGTGGGACTCGAACCCACAATCCCCGGTTTAGGAGACCGATGCCTTATCCATTAGGCCACAGGGGCAGTTATATTTAACCACCCTTAGCATGCGATTCACAATGATGACTTTTAGTATCAATGAAAATAGTATTGAGCGTGGGATAAATGGGATATTATTTTCAGATCTCGACTAGATATATTTTTAAAAAGCATACGAATTAAAATATAAAAAATAATATGTATTATTTTATATATAATTGCATTTTAATATTATTTACAAAATTACATACAAAAATATTTAAAATATTTAAAAAATATAAAATTTTTTAAAGATTGCAAGGGAGAGAGAGAGAGAGATACACTTTTCGATATGATGCAAACGCTTAGATATATTTGTGCAATCTAATCTTGATTTTATGCATGTAAATGCATTTATGGATATAAAATATGAATGCATGCGTATATATATTTTACGCACGACTGCCGATTCGCTAACTAATTATCGCCTACGCTCAAACATTTCATCGCTTACGCTTAAGCAACTCATTAGTGAAATTGAACTTTACAAATTTGTAGATTATAAGTATTCAGATTAGAAGTATTGGTAATATCATAGTTGCATGATAAGTGTAAGAAAGTGTGAAATAATAGTTTATTACAGAAATAACTAAAATTGATATTGATATTAATTAAGTATTTATCGTTGCATGAATGATATACATTATCTATGTGTGTTTTTTTATTTATTTTGGTTTTTTTTTTATAATACAATTATTATTTATTCTTAAGATGTACAGAAAAGTATTTGATACGTGAAGAAATAGTTCATTATTGTTTTTTTAATTAAATTTTTTTCTTAAATACTCTCTTTACTAAGACTACTTTTTATCAGAGGTGGTCATTGCTTAAATAAGTGTTATTATTTCACATTTATGTGCTGATTTTTATATCTTCAATTTATTACGTTTATATTATGTATATAATAATATGAATGCAGAATAAATCGTAAATAAATTAATAAAAATTCTTAATATTATACGAGTAAAATATATTTGATCAAATCTTTTGATCATCACAAATCTATAACTTCTCGAAATATCTATTATTATTATTTTATATATAGATAAATTTTTTTTTATAATCTTTAAATAATTTTAAATCTGGATGCTGCTGATATTGTAAAATCGCCTTACTTTATCTCGCGTATCATCTGCCCGCTGTATAGAACTGATTGTGAGCGGAGAAAAAGCATAACACACTTCAAGGTCTACCGCATTTTCTCCTCTCACACTCTGACGCCTCCGTTTAACACCCATCTACACAAAAATCGACAGCCGGCGCCTGTTCTCGCGCGAGTTCTCAACGTCGATGCCTATCGTCGCTGCTATCGATTTAAGTCGAGAACGAGGCGAAACAACTTCGAAGAAATTGTTTCTACAACGCGGCGCGTCGCGTGCTTCTTTATTGAAAACTATAAGTAGCGACAAGGATGAAGAGGAGTGCGAAAAGGAGAGATCCTCGGAGGTGAGAAACCGGTAAAGGGAAAGAGGGTTCGACGAGCTGTTTTACGGGCCTTTAGATGGAAAGGGCCTTAATCACCGTGGTACCCGTTGATTGGCAGGAGGAGGGCAACGAGCGAAAAGGAAAAGAAAGAAAGAGAAAAGATGGCAAAAAGATCCAAGAGGACGAAAAGAACCTGGGTCTCTCGCACTTAGCATAATGTTCACCGCGCCTGTCATTACCCACGACACCGCTAACATGCCAACCTAACACCCAGCGAGGTCCTGGACCAGGTAGACGCGAAGATGTATCTTAACAGACGTTAGTTACCTTCACATCACGGTGAACATAAGAAAGGACACCACCTGTTCGGAATATTGATCGAGTGCGATTTAACTTAAATCAACGCTATCACTTTTTGCTCTCGTCATTGCGTCTTATTTCTGTGCTAGAAGGACGAACGTCATCGTATCGGGGAAAAACACGTCGATGCATTTGCCAACTATTGCTTTGGATATCGATAATGGTCTCGAATGTATTAACGCTACACCGATTAACCGGCCAAGAGTTGTAATCTTCGAGAAACTAATTGTTTTAGGATATATAACAAGCGATGAGATTTAATGAGATGTTGCAGAATTTGCCATCATTTTTGCTTATGTTATTTAATCTAGCGAGAAAGAATCTAATATTACGGAGATTGAATGACATGAATATTAATAAATATTGATAAATGCGTAAAATAAAAATTGGATGCTTTGATAAAACCTGACAAGAATATAAATGCATTGTCTTGAGAAAAGCTCAAGAAAATTGCAAATTAGTTTTCTATATAATTAAGAAATAAAATTCTTTTAAATTCTAATATTCTTTCTCAAAGTGCATTAGACACGTGATAATTTTATATACTTTGAACAATAAAATTTATTTTGTTACTCTGTCGTACATTAATTTATAGGAACGAGTAGGCGGTCAAATGATATGTTTCTCGAATCTTCTCGAGGAGACCTTAACGGCACTTGGTACCTCATAAATTGTCGGTCTCGCGTATTAGGTCCATAAAGGAGAGAAAAAATCGATTTATGGTCGTGGAAACATCCTCGTCCCGTAAACGATGGTTTTTGTCCCGTCGCTGTTTCAAATAGACTCTGCGAGATTGCGAAATAAAGAGCCGTGAAATTTGTCAATTATGTGGATCATTTCTTAAAAATGTTTTGTAACACGTGTCCGGATATGAAAAAGATACTAGACCTTAATCAAGTAGAATTATCTATATTAAAGTTACATTGTTTTCTATTATAAGTTGTTTTAAAATAATTTTTTTTCAATTATTTGTATCAATTATATATATATATATATATATATATATATATATATATATATTATAAACATTTTATTATAATTAATTCTAATTGTAAGTAACATAATTTCCCGGACAATTTTTTAGGAGACTTGCAGAATAAAATTGCTTTGATCAGCGCAAAAAAGCGCTGTAATATTTATTATAAATGTCAGTAGTATAGTTTTTTTATCACAATGAGAAATGTGATTTATTTATAGAGGCAATTTTGCGAAAGGACATCTGATCCACGCGGAGTATCTGGTTACAGTGGCACTTATGGAAATGCTATGAATGACAAACATAACTTGCCGAGGATTCTGAGGTGGCCGAAATATTTACAACTGTTTATAAAAATCATTAAAAGAGAAAAAGAAATCTGAAATCGCGTAATATATTTTTAAAAAATTAAGAATAATAATAAATAATAATATTTCGATTTGCATACAAATGTAACTTTGCGACAAATATCGAAAAATTAACATAAGTTTAACAATTAACCACTCTTTTTTCTGAAAAGGCCCTAACGTTTTTTTTTTATCAAAAATCTAATTTATACATTCGCAAATTCTTATATTTCCCGCTTGATGCTAAGATATCGAGAATTTATAACGAAATTTGACATTGGAATTGGCAACGGATGATTGTAAAAAGATCATCTTATACGGAAGCTTGAACTGTCAACAATACGCTTATTATTTGCGAATAAATAAAAGCCGCGTAACGTGTACGAGGTAGCCGGCTACCTGGCGGACGTAATGATAATTTAAGTCGTTGAGAGACGAGGTAGCTCCGATGGCTTCTCGGTGCACAGCAGCAATGAATTCCCCGTGATATGATGCTTCCTGGGCTGAACGATTCAATTTGGTCGGACAAGATCGCAAATTCACGTCGTTAAGCGAACCTCGCGACAACACACCGTTTGGCGCTTAACTACAACTTACGTGGTAATATATATTATGCATACAATATGTAAGCTCCATATGTAACAAAGTAAAGGCGAATTTATATACGACGCTTTCGATGACTACCTTAAATAAATAATTCTGGAATTTGCTGTTATAAAAAAGACTGCTGACTAAAAATGCTTTAGTTTTTCGTCAAATTTCTACAATTTTTTCCAATATATTTCTTATATTTAGAGGGGATGATAGGAATATAAAAATTATCCATAATTTTTAGATCACAAGATTTAAAAATACCTGTTGGTTTCATTATACGGAACTTAATATTTTTTTTGTTTTCGAGAAGAACGCTTCTTCATGAAGATTCATTTACAGTATACTCGAAACGAGTAAGACTCACAAGAATAAAAAATTTTGCCGACAAAGTGGGGTGCGCTCACGACGATGAAAAGGAGTCAACAATAAAAAAAAAATGCCGGGAAATGGAAATTCGAGAAGTTCCAGCCGAGCGGACTCTCTCTTTTCTTGCTGTCTATCTTCGAGGTATTCTTAATCGTTTATTAAAACAAGAAGGCGCGAATGGCACCCGTGGAAGCTTATTTGTAATTTAATCTCTCTTTAAATTATAGACAGTGCGACACACCACCGCTCAGCAGGGCGGCACGACTCGAATTGCATTTGCTCGACGAACGCGCAGTCGAAGCTTTGTTTTGCTACTTGTAATTTTCGTGATCGTTTTTCAGTCATATTTCATGGTACATAGGTCTATCTACAGAGTATTACATGCTATCATTAGCTAATTTCTGTTGATTTAAGACCAAACGCCGTTCCTTTAATCTTAAACAGGATATGACTTGGAATATTTTTTTTCTTTATGCTGATTATATTAAAACATGTGCTAGTCAATAAAATATTATTATCTTTCAAAAGATGCAAAAATTGATGTTTTGTAAAATAAATAAAAAAGTATAGCATAATATTTTTCCTCTTTTTTTATTTCTAAAACATACATGTGTGTAACATATATTTAACAGAGTAAAAGATAAATTTTAATAAAATATACAAATATAGTTAAAAATTACACTGTTTTAATAACTTTCTGTTTTAATCATACTTTCTTCTACTGTAATTAAATTTGTATATCAATTTGAGTAAATTTTGCATTTTTTTTAGCATTTATTTTTCGTCTTTTAAAAACGATTTAATTTTGTAATCAATAATTGTTGTGGGTTGACTGCGAGATTTATACCAAAATGATGATGATAATAAAGATATACATTTTCATTTATGCGAATTTATGGTTAAGAATCTGCAGTGAATAAAAGTGCGTGGATATTATCGTTTCTTTATTTTATTTCTTCATTTTTGAATGCACCATAAAATGTATCTGTCACTAACTTGAAGTTAACTTACTGTTACAAAATGACAACACGCGCTGTTTCATGGTGCAAGTAAAAATGACAGAATTAAAAGTGCAAACTAACATGATGTTATATTGATCATTTCGCTTATCTGCTCATCGGCCTTGTCAATGAATTGTTCGAGTTTTAATTCATATTTGAATCGACGAGCATTGATAGGAATCAACCTGTCTGTATTTATTCATTCAAAAAAATAATAGAATAATCAATTTTTGTTGAACCTTTTATGTTAAATATTGTACTTTGAAATTATTTTTTAATCTAATTGTGTTAAAATCGATTTTTTAAAAATAGTTAAATATGCATTTGAGTAAAATTTAAAATGTTTTCATAATTTTTAATTTCAGCCATTAATATTTAATAATATATCGCAATTATAGTAGTATAAATAATAATTATTATTTATTACAAAAATCTGCCACTAAATATTAAACCAGCGACTGAATAGGATTACAACGATTACAGTGTAAAATTATTTAAACCGATAAACTCGATAAGTAACATCTATAACATTTTATAAACTCGATAATATTTAAAGTAAATTAAATGGAAAGTGTACGCTAAATCTAACTAAATTACTGTATGCAGATTACATCGGCTTAACTGTTCTCGTAATGCGCTTTAGATAGAAAATAGTCTAGATAAAATCCGTATCATATACAGTGGCTTGTCGCCACTGTTCGTGATTAGATAATCTGCTTAACATTAAAAATTATAATTCTATCGTGAATCTAATCATATTCTCAAACTAATGCAGAGATTCTCAAAGATAATACATAATGTAATAGAATACTTTAAAATGATGTGACACTTTATCATAAAATTATGAAATTAATATTTAATATTTGTTATTCAATATATCCCTATTATGTTTGAAATTTTATTATAAAACAGTATAAAAATCTAAAACAAATATTACGCGTAATTAGAGAAAATTGTTTGATCACCACTGCTAACATATAACTGCGATCATGGTCTGTTCATTTAAATTTAAATAAAAAGAAAGTATGAATTGCGAAAAATGTCAGTATAAATTTATGCGTTCGGATTTCTCATTCTCCATTTATACGACGTATGCACCTTGCATGTAATTGAGAGAAATTTGCAAGCGTGTTATCATGTTTGTTGAAACATATTGATTATATACTTAAGCATAAATATTGTCTACTTCTTTTATATATATATATTATCGGAAAAATTAAGTAATTAAAGCTATAAAAATTAACCAATAAAAGTTAGAAATAACTCGGATTATGATATGTGAAAGTATAAACAATGTAATATTACTGTTTAAATCAAATATTAGAAATTATTTAGAAACGTTAAAATTGATTTTTTGTTTCTTATAAAAGACATATCTATTAGAATATTTATCGTACATGATCATTGAAATTTTTGTCAAATTTTTCTTTATTCTTTAAGAATTAAAAACGCATTGCAACATTTATTGTTGCAGAGAGAAGATGACTTTCATAAAGCGGTAAAATTAACAACGAGGGAAAGGAGATTCATAAAGTTTGCATCAGTGATGTACGATGGTCAATTATATATGACTCCTCAGGATTTTCTTGATAGTGTCATTGATGCTGAACCTCGACGTACGTAACATACATTACATTTAAATATATGCTTTGCATTTAAATAATTTTAAGTAGTCAAATTATAATACTGAATTATGATAATGAATTATAATAATGAATTAACGATTAAAATTAATAATGAAATAGAATTCATCATTTTAATTTTAATGATACAAAATGAAAACTGAAGAGATATATTTAGATACTATTAATAAAAAAAGAGTTTTAAAATAATGTATATATAGTCTTTCTCATTATTTTAATATATTTTTGGAGAAATATTTTTTTTCTATAAAAAAAATATTTAAATATTTTATTTATTTTTGGTGTCAGTTTATTTTATTTTACTTGAACTGTATATAAAACAAAGCTTTGATTATATGTTAGCAAATACTGATGTCAATTCTGAAAATTTGTAGTATTTTTTTGATGCTCTGGAATTCATATTAAAGATGTAGTGTTTAATTACTATGTTCAATAAACGTTTCTCGACGCAGCATAAGCGTGCCTAATGATATTTTTAGCGAGGTTAAAGAGACGCGTGTTGACCGATCAAGAACTCGAAGTGATGAGAAATTCGACTTCCTCACTACACCATGGAAACCCACACATGTTCCGAAATTTACGAGATAAAGGTGAGTCAATACAAATATTTGTAAAATGAAATGAGATGTATATAGTAATTATCAATATATAAGAATGTATTTAGCATACATTTATAGCAAAAATAAATAATAATCGTACGTAAGAATGGAAATATTTAAAATATCTCTGCAATTCATCATATTAATTTATTAAAAATTTATATATGCTTAGAAAAATCAAAAATGTTATCAGATATTTTTATTTTAAAATTTTAATCGACTTATACGTCGCGCATCAATAAGCAAAGTTATAGTTAAAAGAGAAAATTCACAAGATAAATTTGCAAGCTTCAGGTGTTACCATTCATGCCTGGAAGCTTTCTACCAAAGTATGCGATTCGACGAGAAAAATAATTCGACGAGACGCACGTGATAAGTACGGCTATCGATTGCGATCAACATGATCGCGATTTGCAACTTGTATTTATACCGGCGCATACTTGCCCGATAAGTAAGTTTTCGCCACCTACGCAACGTTGGCAGATGTAGGATCGTATCGTTAGTTTAATGCGTTTCCGCGTGCTTTTTATGCGTGCATTGCACGTTTGTCACGCTAATGGAAATGCAAATAATCAGCAAACGGACCGATGAAGGCGACGTAGCCAGTTTCACACCTCCTTTAATAATAACGAGTTCCTCGGCTTCGTATGACGCTCTACTTTTTTCTCTCTTATTTTTTTTTCTCTTCGTCTTTTTCGTATGCATGCGAGGAGAAATTCCACGAGTGCAGATAAACGAGTCCGTGAATCGTTTTTAAAAATACTGCGTACATTCGCAAGACAGCTTAAGGAAATTGCAAGCTATTGAGCTACCGCGTCGCGCGATGTTAACGTAATGTCGGGGCATTCGTTAATCATTCATCATAGTTACTTCACCGATTGTTTCGTAAAATCATCGTGATACCGTAATCACAATTTTCTACATTTCGAACATTCAAAATGAATAAACTCATAGAATTGTTGATAAATATTCACAGAATTATTTGTTTATTTTGGAGGAATTAAAATTGGTTACTTGGTTTTTTCATTAAATAATTTTGTAAGCCTGTCTTCAGGAATAAAGCGAGAAAAAAATGAATAATTATATGGAATGTTTTAATAACCGATATAAAATAAAACAACCGACTTTCTGATGCGTTTTCTATTATAAGTAATTAAGAAATAAAACTTATACAACTAAATCTTAAACTAAATTTAAAAATTAAAATTTATATTTTACCTGATAAAAAAAAATTAGAAAAAGACGATAATAAGTATCACTAATGTATTTAAATAATGATATCATTATATGTCGGCTTGCTGTATTAATAATTCTACAAATATTTTTGACGACAGAAATATTTATGAAACGTTAGAGCAGAAACGAAATAACAGATTTACATGCATAGGACATCATCAGCAGTAGATTTTTCGACCGCTGTTTTCTTAATTTTCTTTTGGCCGTTAAATATCTTCGCTTTCAGAATCGTCAAGAGATTTTACGAGGTGGTTATGATCTGTAAAGTAGCCCTTTTGTGTTACAATACATATGCGAGAAAGTTAAAACTACGCCACAAGAAAATATATTTAAGATCAAAATTTAGGTGCGTCCACGGATCTCGCTTTTGCTATTAAATTCTAAATTATTGATCCTTCCCGAAGACGATAGCTTTCTTTAAAAAATCTGGAATCTTGTAAGGCGTGTCTTACGTTTCGATAGTAGTGTCCTGTGTTTGACACTAGATATCATAAATGTGTTTGGTATTACAGATCTGTATAAATCGCGTTATACTTAAACACGGATTAGCTGGAAAATAAAATAGAGTTCGAAAAAATTAGGAAAGAATTTACGAGTCATAGAAACAGAATCGTGTGATATCACCTAAATTTATTTGTTATGGAAAAAATATTTAATCTAACAGTAAATTCGATATATTTTTAATTACTAACGTCGAAATTATAACAAATGCATATAAAAAATATACGATTATTTATTTTAAAATAGATGTACAATTTTTTAAGAACTTATTAAATTACTTCGCAATTTTAAATTGCTAATCCTTCTATTTTCAGGAATTATTTCTTACACGGAATACTTGTTTCTTCTATCTATCCTGACGAGTAAGTTTCTTGCCGATAGCTGTAAACATATTTATGAGGTAAATTGTGTAATTTAAATGCATAAAACGCTTAAATCAAGTGTAGTTGCAACAAACTACATGTTATAGATGAAAAAGCGAACAATAAGATGTCGCGTTCGTTTTGTTTATGTGAAAATTATTATTCGCTCTGAAAATTGTAATCCAGAACAAAATTCGTAAATAAAGATGCAATGCGGATTATCTCACATATTTTGTATTAGAATTTGTATATAAATTTGTTTTTTTTTTTTTTTTTATTCACAGAAGAAAATTCAAATAGTATTTCATATAAAAATTCCGCGTTACAAAATTACTTTGTTAATATTGAGTATCTCAACATAATGCTATAAATTTACCATGATAATCGATCTTGTTGTAGAGCCGAAAACTGGTTTCCAAATCGCTTTTAACATGTTCGACACCGATGGAAACGAAAGAGTTGACAAAACTGAATTTCTCGTGGTAAGATAGTCGTACCGTATATACGTGCATGTTTTTATTTATTGCTGTTGTAGAGACTATAAAGTTGTTGATAAAAATTGTTTATTATTTTTTTCTTATTGCACCTCGCAAAATAAATCGCTGCAGTTTACACAATTTTGATAGCAATGAAAAAAAATTTCTTTTTAAAAGTATTAAATTATTATTGTGTATAAAATGTATATAGTTTTGGTAAATAAAATTATTTTATAATAATAATGCACATTATTTTTTGATAAATATTTTTAATGAATATTTTGTAATATATGAATATTATTTATTTAATATTTTTATTTCTTATTTGTTTATTTCTACTTATGTGTTCAAAGTTTTATTTAATACTCTAAATTGCGGATAGTAAACCTACAATCTACTGCTACAATTGTGCAAATTTTACAATATTTGATATAAACATATGACTGTAGCATATATTTAAGATCCAAAGTTGTGATGTTAAAGGAGAGGAAGATTTCCATCTTAAAATGTTCGAAATTTCGTTTCTCAAAAATATAAAACGTATTTTCATTGAATAAAAACTTATTTCCAGTTTGACCAGAAGGAACACTTATGATCTATCTACAAGAACTTCAATCACTATAAGAAACTTTTATACTAATGATTGATTTACATAAAATAGTGTTTATCGTTCTCGCAGATTCGTCGTTTACTCGGCGGCAGCCTGAAGGAACGTGATCTCGACGAGCTAACAAAACGTGCAGTGAGTTTTAATATTTCTTCAATCAGGATGGTGTCAAAATTTTTGCGCTCTACTATTTCAGATATATTTTAAAAAAATATCTTGCACAATAAGTAATCATATAATATAAACGTACAATATTATTATTTAAATTATTATTGTTTACTATTACTAAAAAAAAAAAATTATTTGTTGTTTATTATTTTTTATTATACAAACATTTTTGCTAAAATTTTGGTTAATATTTTTATTTTATTATAATTTTATGATTAACGTTATATTTCTTAAACTAATGCTTTTTTTATTTATTTCGAAAAATTAGTTACGTGCCATAATTGCTCCCAGTGAAGAGAATCTATGCAAGGCAAAGCTTCGCGAAACTCGTCCGACTAAATCAAACGAAATTATCTCAAATTCTTATGTAAGTCAATAAACAAAGAGGTAAACCAATATCTATTATGTATTTAAAAAATTAATGTACTTATATAACAATTATTGTTTAATTGTGGGTATCTCTGTGCAATAATGTTTTATCTTACATTTGTATTATCTTTTATTTGTTAAAAGTTTTTTTAAATATTTTATATTTTTATTCTTTTTTTTTAATAAGTGCAACAATTGAAAGATTATATAATATTTATATAAACAAGATTGACGAACAGAAAAATTACATGTTTTAAACAATTAATAATAATATTAAAAGAACATTTGGACTGTTAATCTATTTAATAATCGATTATAATATTGCTAACATAATTACTGAAATAAAATATAAATAATATATTTCTGGAAATATATGTAAATAATAACTCTTTTTGTGTACATTGATTAAATATAATCACCATGTCATCGTGAATTTAATCACAATCCATCTCTTGCCGAGTCATTAAATATGTTAATATACAACTTATCCTAATATATTTATCGCTGCACTAACACTATTTACCACGTATTTCAGATGCACTAACTGGATGCTGAACCATTGCTGTCTCATATTTTGTCCTATTATTTTAGAATACGCATAGGTTTATTAATACAAAATGTAATTAAATATAATTGTAACAAATGTAATTGTATTAAATGTATTAAATAATATCGCGTATTTTCTTTGCAATAGCAATTGCTTTCTCTCATATTTTTATTTTCAATATAGATGGAAAAGATATTTAGTCACGCATGGAGGGGTCGCCATGGATGCGAAACCAAAGAGGAATTGGAACAATTACAGGAACGTCAGAAAACACCGGAAGAGATTCAAGGCCAATTTATCGATGACGAACAGGTATCGTTATCGTAATATTATTTATTTTTATATGCGATTAAGATAAAACGTGATAGAATAAATAAAAGAGAGAAAATTAGAATATATTAATTGAGATTAAAAAGTGAATAATAAAATAATCTTTATAAAAACGTCGATTAATTTTTTGCAATTTTATTTGACTGTTTTATGATAATTTACATTTTTTAATTTTTAAAAAAGATAGTATATACAATCTAAAATATAAATTATTTTACAATTTGATTTTAGTGCATTTATAAATTAGAGAATTATTACATTTTAAAGAATATTTTAACTCGATAAATTTATCAGTTTATCAATAGTCTTTATTTAAATTAACAAAAGTTTCTTGATGAACACATGAAAATTAATATATTATATGATATAGGGTTTACAACGACGTCATGCTGTAGATACTACATTGATGATACATTTCTTTGGGAAAGATGGTACAAATGAATTGAGATACGAAGATTTCAAATGCTTCATGGAGAACTTGCAGCATGAAATATTAGAACTGGAATATCACGAATTTAGTAAAGGACTCAGCACGATTAACGAATTGGATTTTGCTAAAATTTTATTACGATATACATACCTCGAACCTGACGAGTAAGTTCAATAATTGTAAATATTTTAATGTTTACTTTTAAAAATTTATCAGACAATGTAAAGAGAATATTTTTGATATATACAAATATACATATTTGTTATATATATGTTTTTCGCTCTGAATCGAGCTAAACGCTATTTAAAATTTTTTCTATTTAATTACTTTGTCACCGTATTTTTTAATTAAAAATTAGAAATTGCATAAAATAAGTTAAATAATTAAATTCACAGATACGATAAATACTTGGACAGAATGTTGGATCGAGAAGACTTGCATATTGGTATCACATTCGAGGAATTCCGTCGCTTTTATCAATTTTTGAACACTCTAGATGATTTTGCTATAGCGATGCGAATGTACACATTAGCCGATCATCCTATATCCAAAGGTAAAAGATTAATTGAAATATTAAAACCGATTGTAAGACATTGAAAATACTTGTTGTGAAATATGCAATGCGTTGGAAATTGGAAATATTTATTTATATTAAACATAGATTGATTTTTTAAATGTAAATGTTTTGAAATATTTTTTAAATATATCTTTAGATGAATTCCAACGGGCCGTGAAAATATGTACGGGATCGATGCTTTCAACTCACATAATCGATACAGTCTTCGCGCTATTTGATGTGGACGGAGATGGCCAACTCTCCTACAAAGAATTTATAGCAATTATGAAAGATCGATTGCATAGAGGTTTTAAGGTAAGGAACTACGGATTTATACTTTCTTTTTTAAAGCTTATTAACGTCTTACAGAAATATATATAATTTTTGAAATTAAATGCTGTAGGAAATCAAAGCTGTAGAAATGGTTGCCGTTTTTCAGGCACCGGATGTATTTTCGAACAATTTAGATGATATAAAAATATTAATTGCTAATATCAAATAACTCGATTTGTTGTAGTCTCAACAACGTAACGAGGGTTGGGAGGCATTTAAATTTTGCGTAAAACAAGAGATGAAAGCGCCCTAATGGAAAATCGTGTAATATAAAGAAGTGAAAAAAACAACGACATTATATGTAATAATAATATTGATTATTATATCGGATTGTCTTATAGATGCTTATCTTACTAATTATTATTTTAATAAGAAAATTTTTTATTCATACTGTTAAATCTATAATAATGTTAAATTTAATTATTTATATAAATATATAAAACAATTATTTTATTCTTACTGATAATAAGTCTGACTCTCTACTGATAAAGTAGATCTTACTGTTAATAAAAATCAGTAAAAAGCTAAATATTAAAGAAAGAAATTATCTTTTTGCAATGTCTTTAATGTTAAATATTTTATTGTAACATCTTCCTAAATTATTGTATAATCTCGTGATAAAAAAAAAATGTGTTTCTGTAACTATCTGCCTCGCACAAAAGATTCTCAGCGATCAGGGAAGTCATTCTTTATACTGTATTATATCGTAGGGTGACTTGGAATTCGTGCAATTTGTGTAGATACCTATATATTTTGTAACAAATCTGGAGTCAGTGTTTTTTTCTTTATATAAAATCAGAGATCATTATTTACTGTTTTCTATAAAATTTTCTATAAAATTTATCAAATATCTCAGTATTACATTTAAAATTAGTATAAATCAGATTATAATATGAACTTTTTTGTATTTTAATTAACTCTAAATTTTTAATAATAAATTGTAATTATTTTTCTAAATATAGAAACATTTTTATGGATTCAATAATTTACACAAAATCCACGATTTCTAGGATATGTATTTTGCGCAAATCTATTGTCAAAAGTTAAAATATTTAAGCACTACGTAAATTGTATGCATGTTATAAATTGTGCTATAAAAATGAAGATAACGAAAAACTAACTTATTTTAGCCTTGAATAAGCACTTAAATTTAGCAACAATATTTTTAAAGACAGAACTATTATTTGTCTTTCGATAGAAATCTTTACCTAATTCTACAGTTTTCAAATTAAACGAAATATAAGCAAAGTTAGTATATTACTCAGGGTTGTAGAGACAATTACATCGTGAAAATAAAGTTGATATCGTCCGCTTACTCTTTAATTTAAACAAAATACAGTGTGTCCTACATACAACAATCCGATTTTATGTTTGTACTGTCGTAATTATACGTTATCAGTCATCGCACCGATTGCGCCGGTATACTCATGAGATATACTCTCAAGCCGACGAAAAAAGGCGTGCCACTCCGTAGATTCCGGATACGGTATCAGAACATTTCGTTACGCACAGAGATTCTGTACAAAGCCTGTTAGTTTCAGAATGGCGAAATGTGTAATTACTGTCTAAGAATTCAGACAGTAGTCAGCTTCCCGACTGTCTCAAATTATCGCGAGACATATAATTGCATAAGATTCATTGTCGCATGTCAGTTGAATGACTCTATTAAGATTAATAAATTATTTAATTATTAAATAGATTAATAAATTTCATTTAATTATTATTAACTGACATTAAATATTTAATATAATATTTTTAAATAATATTTTTCAGATATTTCAAGTTTTATAAAATTAAAATAATGTTGTAATTAATAATATCAGAATTTTATTGGATATGTTACATACACACACATATATATATATATATATATATATATATATGCTTGTTCATTTTTTTTTATAATTCACATTTTATATTAATTATATTATATTTATATTAATTGCTAATTGCGTTATTAATGCATTATTTATTGCATTATAACAAAACTTTTTTTATCATTAAATATTATTTTTTATATGAAAGATTTAAAGGTTTAACTTAAATTTTTGGAAATTGTAAAGCAGTTGCAAAAACGCAATCCTTTATATAATTTTGTATTTTAATTCTCTACAATTATACAGATACTTGGGCCGTAGATTATCGGATATGTGTTTTAATAAATAATTTGTTTTTCCTAATTTATTGCTATTTTATCGATGTTATCCAAACGATAGAAAATAAGTTAGCCAAACGATTGAAAATAACAGTACAAAGTTTCGGAGCGGAAATGATTGGCGAATAAAAACAGCACTACCTAGAACAACGCCCATCGGAATTGTCAGAACCGAAGTACCCGTCCGTGTACATTGCCACCACAATTTCGCAGTTTAGTCGTGAAAAGGAAGCGGATCGTGCCGCACTCTCGGCAGTTCTCGTTCGCGTGTCACAGTGTTCGTCAACATCGCAACGTCAATCAACCTGCCAGAATTTCATATTGGGGATACCGATCAACTATCGTGCAGCATGGGTGTGTGTAAGATAGCCAGATGGTTCAAGTAAGTCATTATTTATTTTAAACTGAAAATGCAGAAGGAAAGTATCGATAAACTAGAGAAAGAAATTTCATACTCTTCAATCTTACAATTTAACTACTCGATTTTATTTACTTTTAAAGGCCCTTTAATCTTCTATTTATTATTTTGAATTAATTATTTTCTTAAATTACATTCACTCTATTATCATTTATACAGCTGAAGCTTTATAATGCAGAATAAAAATTTGTGTGATAATCCTGTTCATCCAAATATTGTTATAGATATGTAATATCGAGATGTCTATATGTATATGAAAATAATATTATAGATTATTAATATTAGATATTGCAAGACGAAACTGTCTGCTAAGATTTTTTTACAATGAACTAAATTGCTAAAATTTTTTAATTTTAGTTCTTTAATACATGTGTATTTCAGTTGTTTTAATATCTATTTAGTATATTTTTAATAGTAAATTGTATATACTATATGCTTCAGATATGTATCGTTAATACTTTTTGTTATATTATTATTCATAATACTGTACTTTCACATATTTAGCAGTTTGGATAATCTTTTGAAAACAGAAAATGTTTATATCATTCGGTATGTATGAGGTGAAGGTCGCGTTTGTATCAAATAAATAAAGATAATAGAGCTTCAAAAAATTACTCCGTGCATTAAATGTAACGAGTGTTAGGTATATTGATATGTTTCAATATATTGACGTTATCAATAGGCAGAGAAATATTTATTTAATACAGCATTTTTTCATAGCGCGTATTATGTAACTTCTCGTTAATTATTTAAATTTTTCAGTGTGTGAGATGTGTTTTGTCATATAAAGTTAAAAAATTACATATAAATTATATTTAATTATACTAAAATTATATATTATTTCTATTAAAACAGAAGTTCAAGTGAAATACATTTTGATTGACAAACTGTAATTAATTTTAAAATTTTTACATAAATGATTATATTATTTTTTTTAGCAAGTAGTTCTTTATATTTTCATGTTTGACAAATATTAAAATTTTTCTTGAACACGCATGACAAAGCAGCAAGATAGTTACATAATATAATTAGATAAGCAACAAATATTTTTTTGGCAATGAAACAGTCTGATAGACCAATAAAATAATAATTGAGCTTATGTTCATAATATCTTTTTTCTTTTTATATTTGAATTTTTAACATTTTGCAGGGACTTGTTTTTTTATGCATTTACTTATTTCTTGCAGCTGCAAAATGATTTAAATTTATTATTTACTATCAAACGATAGGGAAATATATCACGATTAATTGCTGGAATTTTATAAAGATAATTAACTGATATCAGCTCATTTTTTTATTGATATATGCATAAATGCAAGAATAGTTGCATCTATATAATCGCAAGCGTTGCACCTGTATAAAAAGAAAGAGAGATATATGTACATGTATATCTGATCCAATTTGAATAACATAAGCGGAAGTACATGCAACTACAAGAGAGACTTCGTGATTTGCTTCCGAGTTTCTCTGCGGCTCTCAGAGGAGATCTACTTTCCATTCCGTGAAAATGTTCCGAAAAGTTCGAGCGTATCGAAGACATGAGCTAATTACGGCCGAAAGAATAGCGGTCGGGGGCCCCCCCAGAAGTTTGGGTACCGGGGGGCATCATACCGTTAAACTAGAAGTTTCAACCTGGCCTGTGTATTCGCGGCCTGTAATGACTGCCATTATCTTCTCCTTAAGTCGAGCCGAGATTGTGCATTTACCGTACTTAGTCCGTTATAAAATTGCATTTAAAGATTGCTATAAAATTGGTATTTAAAAATTAATCTGCGCCGACGACTAAATGATGAGTGGACGATTATTGTCCTATTGAGCAAAGATGACAAAAAACCTATTGAAATTCACGAACGTCAAGATTACAAAAAGCCATCTCTCTTCTCGAATTATGTACCGGTATTATGTACATAAACTATCTTTCTGAACACAGCTGACCTTAATTTTAACAATAGATCATTTGTACTTTATTAATCTTATTTAAAATAATGTGGATTATAATTTAAATACAGTTAAAATTGTAAAAAATTATACACATAATATATTTAAGTTATTTAATTGTATATTTTTCAAGATTTAATTAAAACGAGAAATTCTTAATTCTTGATTTGTGTCCTCAAGATTATTACATTTTAGTTAAAATAGAACGTCGTTTTTGTTAATATAATTAATGTCAGTCGTAACAAGTACGCAGACCATAGGTCAGTACTTGGCTTACTATTAGCGGACGTGTATAAAAACAACTTATAGGTTTATACATTTATTATACATACTAATTATATATATATAAATGTGTGCGTTCTTTCCCAGTGCAGTCGTATGTACAAAAGATACTTAATACAAAACTGCATAATTAGTTGTTTGACTTGCAATTGAATCGTAAAATCGCGTAGCATTTTGCTAATTAATATTATTCTTATAAAAAGTATTTCTCATGTTTTCTATCTCTTTCTCTAATTAACGCTTTTTAATTTCTATTAAGATATATATTTTAAGCTCGCTTTCTGTGCTTTTCAGAGCAAATACAGAATCGTTAAATCAAAAGTATATTACGAGAATAATGTTGTAAACTATCTCAGATCGTGATATTATGTGAATTTTAGAGTTATTATTTTGCCTATTAAAGTATGCAAATAACACAATTTTATTAATCTTATTTAAAATATGACTTAAAAATGTTTATATAACCATAAAAACCATGATATTTGTCTTATGATTTTATTGATGAGAATGCTAATATTATCGACAGACATGTAGGTATATTTTAATTAGGTAAACTTACAATTAGTCGCGGAAATGAACTATTTTTAGCTAATTGCAATTAACGATGGATATGCAATAAATCAGTTTATCAAGGTACCTATCAATATTTTCGAAACACAATCTTTTTTCATTAGAAAAAACTTCAAAGACAGACATTTTAAAAAATTTTTTGATTATGTATATTATATTATATTTTATAATTTAAATTTTAGATTTTTTGACAGATGCCAAATCAATTTTATTATGAAAAATTTGATAATTCTAAATAGAGTTTTGTGATGAAGTAAAAAAATCTGAGAATAAATAAGATTCTTAAAAAATATTTTATTACTTTCTCTTCTATCTCATATTCTAAATAATAATACTACACATCGATGTCCATTATGTAAAGTATAAATATTGCTATATATGTGTACATATGTGATAACAATTGTTTATAACAGAATAGATTTGTTGATTTTTGTGTTCTTTTCAAGGTTAAGATCAAATATGTTAGGATTGACAAACCTAATTTAAAAAGTCAGTGTGATATTACAGCTGTCACGGTATATAATATTGCTCCGCAAATTGTACACTATGAGGAAATTATTGAGTTTTAAATGGGCCAAAAAGTAAGTGAAATCAAATCTCGAATAAGTCAAAAATTCTTACTAAAATTTACATAATATACAAAATATATATAGGTATATTTTTAACGAAAGAAACTAAAAATATCAGTTGGTTTAGTGATATAAATAAAATTCATGAAATATGAGATAGTTAAATAAGTTATTACTATTGTGTTTATATATAAATGAAAAAATAGAAATTAATAACGGTCTTTTTTTGCAATCGCATAACAGACACTCGGATTTTCCTATCAATTAAAAGCGTGTTAATCATGAATATGTATAACTTGATTAATTATTAAGTTTTTTAAATGTTATAATCAAGATAATCAAATATTTATATTTTTATCAATTCTAATAGTGATATACATGTATTAAATACAATATTTTTACATATAATAAATCATATATTATTAAATATAATTAAATATATTATTTAATAGTAATATTACAATTTTAATAATATATTATAACATATTTTGAAGTAAAAAAATTTATCGTATGTATTATTAACAGTTTGTATACGACAAAAAAATATATTATGACAGTAATCCTGAGTAATCTTTGATATTAGTCAATGAAACGGCGAACCAAGAAAGAAAAGAAACATTAATAAGAATTAAAAATAAATTGTTTAAAATATTTTGTAGCTAATGATGTAAATGGATAATTTTAGCAATAATTTGTCTACTAAAACAATTCTTTTAACAAATATTATATTGGAAATTAATACATGACTGTTTGAAAACTTTTTTAAGCAATAATACGAATAATATTTTAATAATATGAATTATATTTTAATCTTGTAAAAAATAATTATAAGAAGTAAATATAAAAGTAATCTGACATTTCGAAAATGTAAAAAGAAATCGACGAAGTTAAAAATATCTTATTACTCATGATAAGAAAGATTGTGTATTCAAAAACACGATTAAAATACTAGATATTACACAATAAATCTCAGATTTGTCATTCTTTTTTTCAGAACAGCTGCGCGATCAGACAGAGGCATACAGTCATCGTCACAACGTAGCAAGTAAGTGGATACGTTTACAATTATTGATATAATTAAAATGTTATAACACTTTTTACACATAGCGATAATTAATCGATTTCTAATTAATGATGATATGTACTTTATTGCTTTGGAATTTTCCTATATTTTAAAGGAAAGTCAAAATTTAAGAAAACTTTTATGTGATCTTATGCTTTTAACGACAATCCTTTTTCATAAATATTAATACATATTTAAACTGCATTTTGTTTTTCAAATATGT
Source organism: Anoplolepis gracilipes (assembly GCF_047496725.1). NCBI lineage: Eukaryota > Metazoa > Arthropoda > Insecta > Hymenoptera > Formicidae > Anoplolepis > Anoplolepis gracilipes. Next base: position 4,001,261 of record NC_132983.1, read on the forward strand.
TACAACTCGCACAAATTTATCATCAAGTTTTAATAATATCTAAGGGCATAATTAAAATTTCTATACATATATTGCATACATAATCTAATATTTCTTTCCATCATCATTTTGAACACAAAATTAATAATTACATGTATTAACAAAACACTTCAATTATATTATTTGATAAGTTAAAATTGCTGATTAGTTTAATTGGAGTTTAATCCGAAGTGGCTATCTTTGATATCACTTCGAACATTTTTGAAATTTTCGCGCTTTTTTGTCTTAGCAGCGCCACGATTCGGGAAAGCTTGAAAGCTCAAATAGATTCAAATTTAAATGCGCCTATTGCCCTTGTGAAATAGAGCGGTCTCTATGTGATAATAGGTCAAATACTACGCATATATTTTATTGCTTATTTCAGTAAATAGGTTAGAATGAGCAAGTAGTTTAGTAAAGTAAAATGATAGAAAACACACATATAAATATTACTGCCGATATATAAATTAGTAATTATGTGTTTTATATGCAGTACATTTTTATAAGATAATTAAATATAACGTCATTTCTTTAATTACATTCACTTTATTAACGTTACTTCAATATTGAACATTTATATATAATATTATTACACAAAAGCCTTCAAACGAAAAAGACATTAAAATATTAGCTTACTTTTCTGCAGTCATGGAAAATCTCGAATTTCCCACATTTACGACTGTTGCAAATCCTCGAAATCTCAGGTATGAATTTACTACAAAATGTATAGACCAGCGATTAAAAAAACTTCTTATAGTAGTTAAAAAGTCGACTATATTTATGCAAAAATTGTATTTCCAAAATATATTAACGCGTTAATATTATATGATTTCTTACATGTATTTGATTAACTATATTTTAATTTAATTTAATTTAATTTATTTTAATTTAATTTTAATTTTAATTAATTATTTTAATTTTAATCATTTTTAATTCAGTCTTGTAATTCTTGAATGTCTAATTGGTTCTCCCTATATAAATCATCTTTTAATTTGTTAATTTTTATATTTCTTATTTCACAGCTTTTTTATATCCTTCTCATAATCGTTAAGTTTTTCACTATTTCTTTAAATCACTTTCAACTTATAATATATATATTTCTTATTTTGATACTTCTTTCGAAAATTTTTTGGATTAATTTTAGGGTTAAAAGACTTTATTTTTTGCATCAGTGATCAATAAGTCTTGCTATGAAAATGGTTCTTTTTACCTTTTATATTTTTTATTATTAATGTCATAATTATATGTAAAAAATAAAGTTTTTTTATTTCGTGAGGATAACTCTGGAATGTTACACAAATATTTATCAAATATCTCATATATATTTACGACGTAACGCTCGATGTAAAATTGCAAAGTCTGTTACGCATTTGCATAATGAACGTGACGCGATATACTGGTACTTTACTAATGGTCGTTACATTTTATTTCCTCAGTTGTACAAAATATCATGTTCAGTGTGCTTCTTTATTTTTCTTCTATGAGCTGTTTCGTTTTTGCCTTGTCACGAAAAAATAATATAAAACTTAATTATATAAACAATGTATTCTTGGTAATTTTCAATAAATCTATTTTACACTACTATCTTCTGCGAACGAATCTCATGTGACAATATTTTAACATCATGTTATAGTATATATAATAATACAGAGATTAATATAATTTTGATAAAAGTTTTCACTTTTGAATTATTATTATAGAGTGCATATACATACTAACTATTTAATTATCATATATGTAAATTAAAATTGAAAATATAAAATTATATTTATTACTTTTATTGTTGCAATAATATTTTCATTTGTATCATCATGTAATGTTAAAATGAAAGTGATCACACGGAATGAGACAATAATAAAATTTATAAACTTAACAGATAAGACACATCCACATAGTCTAATCATACTTAAAAAAGATTGGAAAATGAAATTCGATGATGTAATTTATTTTTTTAATTTTGAAAAGTTTGTTTAAATTTGGAGATTTTTTACATGTACATCTTTAATCATTCACTAAACAAACTGTTGGACATTTTGTAGGAATAATACATGATGATTTTAGAAAATCATTTTTAAGAGAAAATATATTTTTATTTTAAACAAATGGCAATTCGTCGTTTTTTTACTACTAATACAGCTAAATTGTATCTATAATAATATTCGAACATTTTCATAACTGTAAGATATTTCTTTACAGTGAATATTACCGAAACTTATTACAACAATTTACAAGTAGCTGCCACACACCAAACGGGGACATCAGCGATCCGGGTTGGATTATTTATCGTCCTAAAGAGCAAAACGCCGAACAATTATCGAAGAAACAAAATGGAAAGTCGCGGGAACAAGTCCAATTTATATCAGATGTGCCGCATATGCAAGCTTCCGAGATATTCGAAATCGGAAGTGTGGGGGGCATTGAGAGCCAATTTCTCGAGCTAGTGTCCGCAGAATGGCATAATATGAAAGTAACACTGAAGAGAAATATTTTTGCATCATGCCACGATGCAATAAAGAGAGAGGTAGAAGTTCTTAGGTAAGAAACATTTTATCTCTGTATTAATTATGGTGTATGAAAAATATATTACATAATCATAAATATATAATATAATCATTATAATTTTTAGCACAATCAAATTGAAATTTACAAATAATCTCATAGAAACACATTGTTAGACAATATTTATTTTTTTTTTTTAGAAATTATATCTTGCAAAAAAAAAGATTTGCTCAAAATTTTTAAATATTTATTTGTGCGATATATAAAATATTTATGTAATTTATGTTTTATAAAATTTATACGATTAATGCAGTATTTATTTCGACACAAAACAACGTAATCGAAACATCTTTCATATAATCGCAATTTTATGATCATTAGGGAAATTCGTCATCCTAATATCCTGTTGTTGATGGGCACAACACGTACAAATGCGCACGAACTTGTCTCCATCTTCGAACCTATCGACTGCACATTATATAGTTATATACATGAGCGAGGCGAACGAATGAATACACAAGGAATTATGCAAATTGGCATAAAATTGGCGGATATATTAAAATATTGCCATACACGCGGATATATCCACACAGCGGTCAGTTCACGTTGCGTTTACTTTACATCCAACAACAATGTCAAACTTGGTGGATGGGAAATGGCTGTCGAAACGGGAATCGTACGTAAAATAAGCTTTCTTTAACATACATAATATTTAATAGACTTAATATAATCTAAATAATTTTTTTATTATTCCCTATAACATGCAAAATAATAAATATATGTATATTTCTGATTCACATCTATGAGTCTTGAGGATCGTATTTTTACAATTTGTCAAAGGTGGTCAATTTAAAAATGTTAAAACGAAAAGAGAACGAAGGTAGACTATAAAAAACGGATCACGTCATATCCGTGATTCTATGACACACCCACGGAAACGACCGGTATTGTTTTCGACAAAATGTTCGTTTTTGAATAAATTCACTGTACCGTATCGATGCTAATCGTATGCTCAATCTAGAATGCGGAACTCGCTTAAATCATAATCGCAATTAAATATGATAGATTACTTTCTACGAAATAATTTGAGATAAATATAGGATGTCGTGTTATAGAATCATGTTGATATTTTATCGCGAAAAAAAATGAAATTGAAAAAAATGTTAAAATTCGCGCAATTGTATCATATATACATATATTAAAATTTAAATTAATTATATTTTTTTCACGAGGTAGATATATAATTTTGTACATTTTTTAAATTTTATTATTTATATATGTGACGTTAACGTAACGTGCAGGAACTGGTGATCGCGTTTATTTAGTCTACCACTTTTATTTAATGGAAGCTCGTAGAATGCATTTATATACTAATTTTGAATAATCTAAAAATTTTGCGATTTTACTGTCATTTCAGTTTTTTCTTTTTAAAATAGAGTATATCATATATATAATTCGAAATTAAACTAATTTTTAGCACTGTCCTTTCTTACAATAGAACATCTGTTATTCCCTTTGCAGCCTTATGAATTTCGCGAATACGAAAAATATTTGCGATTAGAGAATTTGAAGTGGGAACTACCGGGAACTTGTTTTGGAGAATATCATAATAAAAAAATCGATGTTTATGGCTTGATGTTGTTACTTTGGGAAATATGCACAGGCAAATATATATTATTATAACTTTTTATTTATATAAAAAAATGATCTCCATGTTTTTAGAATAAACTTACTAAAGTTGTAATCATCGTCTATTACAAAAACACAAAAAATTGATTTGTTAATTCAGTAGTAATTGTTTTCTCTTTACATTTTGGCTGTTTCGCAGGATGTGTACCACGCAATGGGTATAATCCAAATATAGAACGTCATTACATGTTACGCAAACGCGATATTATGGTGAGTTTGCAGAATGTCCCACCGATTCTCCATGATTTATTTGAAATTGGATTGCACCCAGATGAGACGAAAATGACATTAGACATGGATAAAATAGGAAGGAGACTTCATAGGCTGCTGGTAAACTTACACAGCATATACAACATAATCTTATAAAATTTGCAATTCTTGTTGCTGATTGATTTTTTGAATAATATTCGCAAATAATAATCACAAGATGCGTTTATTATTATTCACGATTGTTTTAATGTTTTCAGATGATACATGAAGAAGAAGAGAAGGATAGTATATGTATGAGTAAATCCAGAAACAATAATAATGATCTTTCGTATAATAACACATTACATAAACAGACTTTGGATGTATCACCTATACAAACTTTTGATGTATCACCTATACAAAATAAGGCATTGATTAAAAAACCATTTACCAAATCATCGTATTGCCCCATGATAGAGAAAAAATCCTTCAATCAATTTCTCAAGTTTAAGAAAAAACAACACAATGAGGATTTAGATCCCAAAAATAATGTCGAAAAGATTAATGCATCTGTGATCAATGATAGTATCATGAATTCTACCATTAAAGTAAAAACTACCACTCCTTGCACTCGTTGCGCAGAGATTTCAGATATGATGTATAACATGGACGAATTAAATGATGCACGAGCCAATATAAAACGATTGAAAGAATTAATGGCTAGTAAACGAGAAGATTTCTTCTTTGGAAGCGATTCAATGTTATCTTCTTATTCAAGCACAAGTAAGTGATTCATATATAAATAGAATATATAGCAAATTTTTATATATATATATATGTAAATATTTTTTCTCAAGTCTTAATATTATTTTTGAATATTTCTCATATTTATTATATCATTTTAAAAATAAAACAAATTCGATTTAGCATGCTTCTGAATTTTGCATTTCAAAATTCAAAATAATAATATAATTTGAATATATAATTTAATGTACAATAATTTAAATTAAACTTATAATTTTGAACATGTTAGGTCCAAAAGCTACAAGCACATTACTGTCAGAAGGAAGAAGTCCTAACTATGTAACATGTAAACCAGCTAGTCACACAACTACTATAGAACCTAAATGTAATAAGTCGCCTAATGAATATAATGGGACTGTACCAAAATCACTGTACACATCCCAACGAAAGGTACTTTTTTTCTCTGAAATGAAGTCTTAAATTCAATTTGTTAGTAATGTATATATAAATTAATATTTTTGAAGTTTATTTCTATTTTAGTCTACAATTTTATATAAAAATTTAAAATTAAAAATAAATTTGTGTTAAATATAAACATTAAATAAATATTTATTAATATAAACTTTAAATATAAATATAAATTAATCTTTTATTAATTTACTTTTATATTACTTAATATCTCTTTATTTTCTTGCTGTATAATAGCCGGCGTATCCAGGTATGCCTGCGAGCATTAAACATGCAATAATACAACCTCGAGTCTTGCATCCTGATGCTAAAAGTTTTTACGAATCAACATTATGGAAAAAAGAACAGGAGATTTGTTTATCACGAATGGCACGTGACAGTAAACAGCAAACAGAAGTATGCAGATATTTATTTAACATTATCATTAACTTGCCATGCATTTTTTATGTTAATCGTGTTATTATTATTTTATATACGATTTTATATTTCCAGGATTTATCACTACAACACTCAAGTTATAACGATACTCCTATCACTGATGATGATAAAGCGCAATATTCCAAACCAGACTTGACAAATACTGATGCTACATATACCATTGAATATAAGGAAAAAGGTATTTCCTAAATTTTACATTATATTAAAATGTATGTTATATAATGTAATATTTTACTGTGTGTTTTTGCCACTATTGATGAAAAAATTAATTATCATCTATTCTCATTAAAGGTGATTATACCAAAGATAATAAAGAGTCGTTCTTAAGAGATGTCAGAAGTGATTATGTATCTACAAAAGTTTCAAATTTCCCAAATAAATCCATACAAGATCTGAAGGATGCTCTTGATCGTGCCACAGAAATAGTACACTCGGTAACACCATCAAAAATTTGTAATTCTGAGCTCAATTGGACTAACACGCAAGAATTCAAAACGGTATTTAAAGATCTGTATGGCACAACATGTGATAACAATCAAAAGATTGCAGTTACCGAAAGATGGATGCCTGGCAACAGCAATTTCTTAGGAATAAATAAAGTTGGAAACGGAGAAAATAATATCGAAACCTCTATAAAACACGAAGAAATTTTCAATCAAGCTTTCATAAATAGTGGAACATTCAGTTCTGCAACCACGAAAACGTCAAACGAATCTCAAATGTTAACGCGGGAGAAACAGTCGAACAAGTTGCAAAAAACGGATCAAAATAATATGATCTTTACAAAAATTATGCCAAATCTGCAACAAACCAAAGTAGATTTTAAAACACATGAGATGGATTATGTTAATGTAGATTCTATCTCGAATAGTATTACAATAAAAGATTCACCAAGAAGACGATCTCTACCTGCAAAGCTGAATACTCTGACAATAATGTCTACCCCAAAAATTACTCATCAAAAAGTAAGTATACGATCCTAAATTTGATCCTAAAATTGTACACAATTATAGAGAGATAAAAGCTATGTTTAAAATTCTCTATTAGAGTATATATTTTAGTCTTATTTTTAATATTTAAAAACACAAGTGGTATTTTTTATGTACTAATGCAAGCTAACTGCTTATTACAGATGCCAGTCAATCATTATTTGACCGAGGATATATATATTGACGATGAATTTGGCAGTAGATTAAATTATAATCTAGTTCTCTTAGATGATGAGCATTTATTAAATACTGCTTTAACAGACAATGAAGGTCTACCTCAAACTACAGAGTTATAAATTGTAGACTCAACTTGTTCATTTATTCGCAAAAAAATCGTCATTTCTTTTAAATATTTAATGTTTATTTATATATGTTATTATGTGATAGTAAGATCAATGCAAATTTTTGTTTCATATCAATTTGACGATACAATTTCAATGCGAAAAATTTAACAAGATTCGCTTATTTTTTATTTATCATTTATTTATGTTTACAAGTGCAAATAGTTTAATGTTATAAAATGTTTTTAGAGAACTGTGTAATTTAAAAAAAAGTTGAAACAATTTATTATTAATAGATAAACGAAGTTGTTATAAATTTATTTTACTGAACAAGTTCTTTAAGAACATTTTATATACAATTTTACATTATTTGCTGAATACATGCAAATACAAATATTTTGTATAACATGCACAATTATCTTGTGCAATAATAATATAAGATTTCTAATTGATGTCTTTTGCATTTATTTCATAAAAGTTACCAAATGAAAAGAATATAATTTCTCATATAAAAGCAAATCTAAGAAAAAATAATATTAATTATATAATGATATTAAATAATATTAATTATGTAATTTTCCTATTTCCACACTTATTTATCTATATATATATATATATATATATATATATATATATATATATATATATATATATATAATATATAGTCGATTTCATTTGTATTACATCATATTAATCATTGCTTTAACTACAATTCAAGTTATTATTTGTGCTCTTCTACTTTTAGCTTCAATTTCTCTAAATTTATGCAAAAATATTAAGTTTTATCAAACAAGATTAAAACCAAACATTTTATTTTTGAAAGTAATGCTTATTACATCTCATATCTACGAAATTATTAAGTTATTTTCAAGCACAAAATTATATTTTGATAAAATATTAAATAAATCTAAAGAGCCAGTCCGAAAACGGACACAATGCAATACATAGTTTTATTTTCCCAGCGTACCGTGCAGCTTCCATCAGTAGCATTATCCCAGTAACATGAGCTCGCAGTATGAAGTCCAGCTCCATTTTTTTGCATAATTGTACAAGTTACTGCAAACATAATTTGTTATTAACGATAAAAATTGACAATTTATTTTTATATTTGTAAATTTTTTATATTTTTGAGTAAATTAATGATTAATCAAATAACAGTTACAGAATTTTCTTCTTGAAATATTGCCTTAAGATGTTCCATCGAGATCTTAATACATTATGAAGTAGATGACTTTTATTCTTTGTAAAGTTATAAAAATTAGTTTGCATTACATACCAATATATTTATACGCCTTCTGTAATTTTGTAAGATTGCCTAAACATGCTTCTACAACATTTGAGGTCCATTGATTAACTTTATTATGCTGATACGCATTGCCTCCTATTGATACCTCAATTGCTTCTTTGATGATGTTGCTTACATCATCTACCACAAATTGTAACTAAAACAATGAATGACAAAATGTTTTACACAAATGAGTCATATGATATAGTGATATAAAATATAGTTGAAACTTACTTAGTTAAATATAAAAAAATATTCTAATATTTATTATCAAATATTAAATAGTAATAATAAAAATAAATCATTTAAAATCAAATCTAAGGAAAGATCCATTCATAAATTTGGTTACAGTCAGTAACAAACATTCTATATTTTAAATATATATATATATATATATTGTATTTTAAAGCAAAACTTAAGCCATAATGACTGGTTTATATAATTTCAATCTTTGCATTTGATGGTTGTGTGAATATTTTGATCAAATTTTGTATTCAATCAAAAATGTGAAAAAATATTCTTGACTAACCTCTTCTTGTGCATCCTCCATTTCAAGCAAAATACTAAAGACTGCTTCAGACAATCGAGAAAAATTTCTATAATAATTCAGAATTATTGTTCGTTCAATCCAGAACGATTGTCAATTTTCACAGTACACAAAACTGAAAAATAGATATATATTAGACACATGGCACATCTTGGATTGTTATGAAGATTATTTCAATGAAACTTTTACGCATAAGACTAATAATTTCCTTAATTGCACATATATATATAAATTTTTTTTTCACCTCAAGTTGCAGCAAAAGTATTATACTATTAAGATTTATTATTATATTCGTTTTATTGAAACTGTAACCTGTAACACTGTTGTGTGACAGTTACCTTATCTTCGAACATAACCATCCATAGTCAATAATACTCTCAACTGTCACGTCGCCGGTTGCTCGTTGCGATATATTCTTTCAATATGCAAATTTTATGAGTCAGAGCTTCTCAACTCTACGGCTATTTTCTAATAATAATAATGTAGGAAGTTGATCTATTTTCAAATTTATTTATTCTATCCAACAGTAAAACATCCAATAACGATTTGCGTCTATTTTTCTCATTTAATGTTTGTTTCGATACAATAGATAAATTTGTTCTTCTAATTATAATTACTTTATTTATTTGTAGATGTCAAATATAGTAGCAGGAATTGATATCGAGTTTGAATTTCGATGTCATACACGCGAAATTCATTCTTGCATATTATTCATCCTGGCAATAAAAATAATTATACATGAGAATTTTGTTTATCTTTAATAATTTTCAAGAGAATAATGTGTAATTTTTTGTGACTAATTTTTATTCACTCAGAGACTTATTCTCTCTGATGCATGTACTAATTGCGGCATATCAAAATATTTTAGCCCGAAAATGTTTTCTTATGAGAACCACTGATCCGCAGTGACATTTCAACTCGACTGTTGGTAGACCTGCGCGTGACCCAACAATGACAGATATACCTAGGATGCGTTTCACTTGCCGTTCGCAACACTCGCGATCACTTATCTTTGTTTAACTTTGAGTGAACAACAAGGATGAAATGATACCGCAAGCGTTCCAAACGTCAAATGGAACGTCATGACGCAGCCAATGGCCAATGACAATCAGCTGACAAGTAGCGCACACGACGGTCGCATCGCAAAGCACGATTTTGAAAAGTAACGACGTACACGTTCGTTTCGTGCGTTTCGCTACATTTTTGCTCGCGTTTACGATCGGGAAAATACGCACCAAGGAATGCAGTGAGAGTGTGAGAATAATGGCGGAGTTTGAAGAAACGATGATGTCTTCGTTCGTGAAGACGATGGAACTCGACATGTGAGTACAGTTCATAGATTCAATGTCTATCCCCGACATTCAACGATAAACCACGCGATCCCCTTCTGCGATCCCTGTACGTCAAGCATGTCATATGTGCGTGTGTGTGCGTGTGCGGGAGATCTGTATTCGTAAATATAAATAGATATGTATTTCGCCATCGAAACGATATCTTCTTTTGTTCAAACGTATAAAAGACTTATGTTATAAAATTCGGATGGAATGCATATTCGATTACCTTATTTAGAATGTCGTTTCGATTTTCATTTACTAATAGATATACAATTTGTTTTTTGTCCGTTATATAATTCTATAGTTTTTTTTATTTATCTTCTTTTTATATTATATTCTCCATTGATTTTCAATCTTGAAAATGATACATTTCAGTGGAAAATATATAAAGTAGAATATATTGAGAACATATAAATAATGTGCAAACAACTTATGTCATGTAATTTCGCAACATATATTCCACAATAAGTCATACATTCACTCGTTGTTTGCGTTAATAGTGATTATCTTTTCTTAGGGTTAAAGATCATTTTATACATATACTGCAAGTTATATCAATCTATCGTTTGTCGTCGTATTAATCTTTTTGTACGTAAATAAGTAATGAAAGTAACAAGAAAAAAATTCCGTAAATGCACGTGACATTAATGACGTGATGATAAATATATCTACAATCTACATATATAATTAAATATTTCATAGAAGAAAAACGAATATCGATTCGTGAGTTTTGTCAGGAGGAAAGCGTAAAATTATATACTCATATTATTTTTTTATATAAAATATTGAATTTACATTGACATATTGATACTATATTCTTGTTTCAAGAAATTGTTGCAACTGAAAAACGCTGAATTTTCAATCGACATTTAATCCGTTTATTTCGTGTGTGTTTTTAACATTTTCATGCTCTTCGTTTCTGTTTTTGTCATTCACCGTTAGTCCGCTCTTCTTACTTTCCCTTCTCTTCTTCCATTTTTACCACTATATATGTATTGCTTTCGTGAACTCTCTTTCCCCTGCTCTTTGATCCGAGGATACAACGGCGTTATACATTGACTATCGTACGTATGCTGATTTACACGTCCGTTGATAACGAAGGAAATGAAAAGGCCAATGAAAGTAGATACAATTTATATTTTTGGTTGACATTAACAAATATTTATTTAATCATTGAACAAATAAATTAAAGTTGATTTTTTTCAATCTGGTTGTGCGTTTGATAAATACTAAAGTTTAAAAACTTATTTTTTAGCAGGTTTATGATTTAATATTTTTGTAAAAAATAATGTAAATAACAAATAATTTTTTTAGACAAAGAGAGAGCTAAAAAAAGAGAAAAAAGAAGAGAATAATTATGACAAAAATAATTATCTGGAAAAAATATTGACTATCTGCCAAATGTATATTATTTAAATATAATTATTTCTTTATTGTAGAAATATGATTTGAATGTGTGCCAATTTATATATTTAGAAAATTTAGCTATTGATGAAAAAGCTATTTATATAATAAGAAATGTATAGTCTCGAATATTATTTAATAATATTAAATAATAGCTTTGACATAATAAATATATATTTTAAAAAGTATACAGAAGAATAATTGAGATTTGTATTAATAATATTTAAGAAAAACATTTTATTTTATTTATTTATTTATTTATTTTTTTCAAATTTCCGGATTCGGTTACATTTTTTGCTTCTGCTCTGAGATCTCGCAGTAGAGAGGAAAGATGCCTGCAGCCCTTTCCCCTCCCCCCTTTTCCTTCTCCTCTTTATAGTTACGCTCTGGTTGACACAGCGCATCCCTTGCGTCTCCCTTGTCACCCCTCTTCCCTGTACCGTCCCCCATCCCTCTATTTCTGCTCGGCTCGCGTCTCGTCTCTCGTCTCGCATTGCCGTCTTTCGTCAGTCGTCTTCCGTGCGTCGCGTGATACGTAGGTAACGTTTCGTGAAACGTGATCCCGCGGTACGTCACAGCATTCGTAACGCTCAAATAAACAAACTGTGAAATCAACGCAGAATTCTGCGTGTGATGAATTGCATTTAACGACGAGGTTCTCTCGCTCTTGCGTCGCGAAACGTCATTGTCGAGACACGAGATAACACGCATTATTCATCGTTAATAGAAAGCGAGAGTACATCCTTTGTGATATCGTCGGAACAGGAAGCTGACAGCTCCCTACTTCTGAAAACTCGTCGTGATAAGTGTACTAACCCCGCATTTCTTCACTATCGCTGTCTGTTATCTATATAATCGTGAATCATCTGAAATTGACGTGAATATCGCCACCAATGAGTCTCGTTTTAAGCGCGTGAACGATTGAGATCCCCGACGCCGCACGAGATTTGATAACGACGTGGAATTATCTAACGCGTCATCTTTAGCGAGAGTTAACTCCATTGATCGGTCCAGCTACGCAGAGCAGCATAGTACGTTCGCGCTAACGTCGCCGCCCATACGAGAGCGGACTCTTTGGGAGTGTTTTTTGTTCTGAACTGTGGCCATGCTTTTATTTCGCGAAAACGCGAGTGCAATTTCCAGGATTATTCACGAAGACTCGTCATTGTTCGCGAGGACCTGATCTCTTATAAGGGATACCGTCGTGATCCGCGTGTAATTATCGTTTGCGAATTTTAAGAGAGACACCATTATTATCATTAGGATTCTAGAATTTCATCGCGAAAATAAAAACTGCATTTCCGTAGAGAGAAGTGATTGAGTGTACGTATTTTTTTATGTCAGCTTTGAGACTTTCTGGAGAGTCGAATGTTATATAACTTTTTGTGAAGCTGAGTATTAGAGGATTTTGTGAACTGATCACGTGTTTTCATCTCACAATTGTTGTCGAACGCCAGAATCGCTGCGGAATGCTTCTCGGCGGTTGTAGATATTCGACCCAAAATCAAAATGTGCCGTCCACGAGGAGTAGCACCTGGGGTTCTTACAGTCGAAAGTGAGTATATCGTAAATATACACACATGGAGGGAGGGTTGATCTGATTGATTTATTTGATGATTTGCGTCTTGAAAGCACGACAATAAATCTTTTTGTTATATTATTCAAATTAGCAATTGACAGTTGGTTTTATTTATATATATATATATATATATATATATATATATATATATACATATATTATATAGAATTATCTCTATAACATGGAAACGATTTATATTTATATTTTCTAATTTTCTGAGAATTTAATTGAACATACAATTAAAAGAGAGTTATTTGAAAATTAAAGATGAGAAAAAATCGAAAGTTCTAGGAAATTAACATTGAAACTACAGTTCTTGTAAATTAAAGATTTTATTGTTAAACTATGCAAAAATGTATAAGAGAATTCTGTTTGTCAGGAGGAACAACTTCAATTTTGAAAAATCGTAACTTTTTTCGCTAATAAATTTCTGAATTTTTTGAATATCTCTTTAGAATATATCTTTCAAAATATTGAATTCAATTTTTCAAAAGACCTGTTCAATGTTTTAAAAAAGAAAAGTATTAAAATTATATATGATATCGGAAATAATGTATGTAACTTTCGAGTATATTGTTAGCGTTAAAACCATTAAAACCTTTAATACAGTACAGAAAAGGTTAATGATGAGATTTCATTTTCTTTCTTGTGCTCTTTATCGTATCTACTAACGAGCATGCATGCGGAACACTTAGCAGGTGTCTATTATGTATAATATACTTTTATAATCTTAGAGAAATTAATGGTGCACATCATAATAGTTGAGTAATTTATACTATATTTATGTGCACATGTTTTTTTTTTTTTTTTTTTTTTTTTTTTTTTTTTTTTAAGTTGATATTTCCATAATATATAGCCGTATGATTTTATAATCTTGGTCGTTGCTTTATTATCTTTACTGATTGTGTACAAAAAATTGTTCAGTACACTTTTACTTTATGTAATATGTATAATTTGTTTTTACATCAAAGAATACTTGTTCTCTTTAAGTCTTAATACATAAAAATTAAGTAATAATTGATGATAAGTAAATTATGTAATCATTGATACAATACGAATCACTTGCAGATACATACATCATATGTATTGCAAATAATATTTTCCTGTCAGGATCCAGCTAATTATTTAACTGCTCAGTCAATTCATTTAACGAACTGTTAATTGAGGAAACTTTGCTCGCCCGACGTCTACGTAGTGGTCTCACATATTGTAACCTAGTAAACGTTTAAATTATTTCATGTGGAAATAATAGATGTCAGTCTATTGTTTGAATAAGTTTCATAAATTAAAAATTTTTTTAATTTATAAAATTTATTCAAACAATAGATTAAATGACATCCAGTATTTCCACATGAATTTGAACGTTTACTAGGTTACAATATGTGAAACCACTATAAAAATTTTTCATCAAATCTTAAGAGGAAGTCACAAGCGAATATTAAATATATATTTTATTTGTATAATTAATATATTATTATTCATTAATTATAGTTGTATTAATCCCAATTAAAATTTTTTAATATTATTTACTTATGGATATCAATGATAAACAAAGACAAATGCTTGATTAAACATATATATTTCGACGTATTTTAATTTTTTATTTATATTTTACTTTACTTTTTTTAATTTGTATATATTTTTTTTCATTAATCAATAAGAAACGAGTTAACTAGATCATAATACGTTTATGATGCATTATTTATATCATTTAAAAAGTTCAGACGCATATACATTTCGGTTCATGTGACTGCTGCTGCACATCTGACTGTTATATTGATTACTTGCTACATTCATCATCTCTTGCCAGCTGATGGCAGCAACTAATACCCCTTTCATCGGACTGCCTCTTATATCTCATACTTACAAAGAGCAATATTGTTCTTTGTCCGAATTATATATATATATATATATATATTTTGCATATTTTTTTAATTGTTCCAATTGATAACAGAAATAAAATTAATATTTATAATAAAAATAAAAATTAACAAAATATTTGCGCGATATATTAAAACATGATATGTATTATTCTAAAAAAATGATAACTAACAATCTGCAATATTTTATTAAATAAATAAATATATATTTATTATATATAAAATGTATATATATATATATATATATAATTACAATTCTACTTATACAATATATATACATAATTACAATTCTACTTATACAATATACTATTCTGCGAGTAAATTTTATATTTTTGTGCAAAAAAAATATAAAAAAATTGCTTTAAAATTAAATTTTAACAAATGGAAAATTGTTTTAATCTTCGAAAATAATGCAAAATCATGGTAAGTTGAATCACCTTGCAATTTGTCACGCGACGTATATGTAAATGAATCATATCATGCATATTATACGAGTTAAAATGCACAAACTCACGCTCAATTCTATGTTATCGCATAATACGCGTCTTGCATTCGTCTTTGGAACCCTTTAATGTCGTCCGACCACGCGCATCCTCGATGTAAGATTCCGAGAAGTCCGTATCGGGATTGGTTAAACCTGGCAGTAAGGGTAACGCTTAATATAACAGTGTCGGATGTTTAGGAATAAAGCCGAAAAGCCCTCGCGCTCCTGCACCCTGCACATGTCTCCTGCATCTGTAGTTCGAGCACGTTGAACTCAATTATCAAGCTGTCAAAATGTCAGGATCAATAATTTGATAGAATTACACACAGTTTGAAATTTTCGTGATAAATATCAGAAATGATAGATATCTATTAAGATAGGCTAGATATCTACCAGAAATTTGAAAAATTTAGAGCATTAAAAAGAAAAACAGATTCTAAATTATATATAAAATCTATTAAATCAACAATAGATTGAAGTCTTTTGAATCAATTTTAATTACAGAATTTAACTTATAATATATCAAAATTGATTAACAGCTTCGACACAGTAAAGTTGTGTTTTCTGAAAAAAATGAAGTTATTATATATTAGATATTTTCCGCGGATTGAAGAAATGTAAATATATATATATAATTCAAGTATATATGTATAAATGGGATAATATTATTCTTCGGATAGTTTTGGATAAATGTGTTGCGTATATTATTTTAATTGAATTTAATTTGAGATTTAATTATCATATTATTTATTAAAGAATTTGAAAAACATAAATGTTTTTCGTGAAACGAAAAGAGGAATTTTACAGTAAGCAATCACAAGTAATTTCAGAGCAAGGAACTCATAAATGAACGGAATGACGGTAGTCTCTCGAAACATCCTATGTATATGCTCTTATTTGTTTGGTTAAATAGTTGGTAGAGCTATTATTGGCAGACGATTCGTCGTCTTTATGATCGTTTAACGATAAGAAAGATCCGAAGATCCGACTATTCTCGAGCTTGGCACTCACAGTGTAATTAATGCTTTGTTTTCCTGAGGAATTCCACAGTGTACAAAACCGACTTGTTTCTTATTGTTAGAAAGGAGATAGCTCAGACATTACGTCGTTCGAAAATCATGTTTTTCTACTTACATTCACACTATTATTTGCTTTCGATTTCAATTTATTTTTTATTGGTTATTTATATATTACCAACGGTTGCAAATGCACTTTCTAAAGTAAAATTTAAGATTTATTTTGTTTGAATCGAAGAGAGACATTTTCGATATATTCTTTTGAAAATTTTATTTTTTACTTTCCATTTTGTTATATAAAGTATCTCATTATTTTAATATATATTTTTTTTATCGCTTTATTCTTCGCTATTTTCTTCGGCATTTGAGCTAATTTTAAAAATAATTAAATGACGTTTTATTGAATTGTAATATGTACGATAATATCGTTTTGCGCACAAAATGATTTCTATTTTCAAAGAAAATAGCAGTAATACGAACTCGTCAATTACGAGGGACATTAGACCATGTTCCATTTGTACAAACATATATTCGAATTCTTCGTTATGCAATGACGGTATATGAAATTATAGCATTACTTTCTTTATGTCTCTACCACATGTTTTCTAATTATAACTGAAGATTATAGATCGCTGCAGACTTTACGAACATACAATGTGCAATGCAAATTAACTTCTTGATATTGCATTCAATCCGCATAAAAAATCTGTTAATGCAATAATAGCATTATTTACAAGCTAAAGGTGTTGTTAAAAATCTACAGATGCTACTTAATTAGTGTGTTAGTTCATATTTATTTAAATAATAGCAATCACAATATTGTGTATATAATTTATATCTAATAATTTTATTTCTGCACATGTACACACATATGAATATAATAATAATACATGAATTTAATTAAATTAATCAGTTGCATATGTTATACTTGCATGTGTAGTTCACATGTTTTGGATTTTCAATACTTTTGCTTCGGCAAAAATACACAAAGTTTCTGAAATATTTTAATTTGCCACACGCGTTTTACTTCAGAAGGGCACACATTTTGTTGCGGCTTTGTGTTATAACCGTGTATTTCTCGTAGAGAATCGTCTTTACTATGAAACACGATACTTTGCACAAAGATTCCACGCGTTATGATTTGCGAAAGTCTTCCATGGCGTGGTTATTTCTAGCTTATAGTATATTTGGTAGATAGATATGTTATGTGCGAAAGAATCTATGTTCCTGAATACCGTTTTGATCCCTGAGAAACTAAGTTTTTATTTACAAGCTAAAGGTGTTGTTAAAAATCTACAGATGCTACTTAATTAGTGTGTTAGTTCATATTTATTTAAATAACGCTGTTAAGCTTTTAATCAATAATTTATACAAAATTGCATAGACTTTTATTTAAAATAAATATTTAAGATCATTAAAATTAGAGATTGATAAAACTATCACAGAAAATAATTGTGAATTAATTATCATATTTGCATAAAAGTATCATTTTACGTTTGATATATTTTATTTAGTTTTTGCTTTATATATTTCTGTTTAAAACAAATTAGAAGCTTTTATTATTTTTTGTTAATCGTATGATTTCGTTCCGATTACTCTGTAAATACTTGAATAATCTCAAAGTTCGACGAGATATCAAATAATTCCAGAAATCAAACTTGAATCGTTTCAAAATAGATGACTGTTATCTTTTAAGATTAAGAAGTTTATATAAGCCGTATGAAAGATAAAAATTTTGCGTATTTTCAGCATTTTTTAAGAAAAATTTTGAAGCTTATTTAACAAGCGTGATCCTTCTAAATCATGAGTTTAAATAATACATTTTTTTTAGTAAATTTAAATAATACCGTAAAATTTTTTAAAAATGTTGAACACATGTGAGTCATTTGTAGATTCTGAGTCACCGTGTGTACTTATTTACGTTCCACACCTATATTATTATATATTTTTACTATCTGAATTTGTTTTTTTTCTGTTTACGCGAATGACATCTTATTTACATTACAAAATGACAGTAAAGAAAAATATTGCTTTTACAATAAAATTCTTATAGAATAATAATAATTGGAATATAAATTTTTTTTAATAACTTTTTTAAATAAAGCTTTTCAAATTACCTATGATTTATTAATTTTTACTATTGAAAACTTTTTATTATATTTTACAATTATAGAAAATTTTTCCAAAATATAAGTTTTTATTGTTTTTTATTATTAATATTTTTTTATTGGAGCGAAAGGAAAATCTCGCATTACAGTCACTTGAGAGTTATATTATAATAAAAAAATTCCTAATTTTCATGTAATTCAGTTATCTTTTTTTTTATAATATCCAACACAAAAAAATGGTCTTAAATAAAAATTAAACATCCCGTATATCTTTCTGGAAGATTGTACTCACGCATCGACTCAGAATTCGTCATATGATTCGCGAAAGAAGCGCGGTGCAGATTAATTACTCATTTCGCGTTGCAGCGTCCCATGGAGGAAGAACCGGAATAGGATTTACGTGAAATCTAAATAAAACTTTACTAGAAATCTCTTCGTCTCTCTCTCTCTCTCTCTCTCTCTCTCTCTCTCTTTTTGTCCGAGACAGCTCGGCCACGCACCGAGTTAATATACCAACATACATAAACCCGTGCATATAGATCTTCGTATATATAGCGAGCGCTCCTTTAAACTACATCAGTAATGACTTCTAAGCAGAACTGCGACCTGAACGGAATAAATTCTGCATAAGCGATTAATTTTGTATAATGTCGTTCGGTTCTGCGACTATTATGAAAATGACTTGTTACATTTAGATCTTTAAAGCAAATTGTCGTGAACTACTGTTGCATAAGCAAAGAAATTTTGGTTTCTTCTTTGGTTGATTATTACCTATATTAATCTAATTCATAAAACATTAATAGTATAAAATACAGAAGCATTGTATTTTAAAATATTAATGTTTTATGAATTATTTTAATATAATAACTTTGTCATTCATAAAATTAATATTGGTTACTTAATTATCACGAGAAATATGTATGTATGTATATATATATATATATATATATATATATATATATATATATATATATATACATACATACATACATACATACATACATACATACATACATACATACATACATACATATATACATACATACATACATACATATATACATATATACATTAATATAATTATATAATTTAAATATTTTTGATCACATAATGAAAAAGATTTATCAGCTATTACATTGATTAATTAATTCTTATATACATAGATATTTAATTAATAGATATTAAACGAATTTGTATACTATAATTTTTATTTGGAGCACGATTTTCAGAAAAAAAACTACAGTGCTATTAATAATATTGGCAGGTTTCTTTGTATTCATTGTATTCCTGTAAATCAATTGTCAACTCAATGCCAACACGTGTCGAAGTTGGCATTGTTATATTTTTTGGTTGTCATTTGGTCTTGACTATTTCTCGCCTCGCGAATCTTAATATTATATTTAGTCTTATTTCAAAAATTACTCACACTCATCGTTTCGTATTATTTTTTATTTCAATTTAAACGCTAAAAAATATCAAATTAAAATTTAATTAATAAAGTAAGAGTTATTTGTTTATCTGATGACTGAAATGATTTTATGTTAATTAATACTATAATTAATTTTTTACTTTTATTTTGTTGCAGCACCAATAATATGCCGTTGCAAGACATCACAATGAGTCAAACTATGCCATTGACAAATGGTGAGTAATTATATTGGTTACCTATACATATTGCGGTTTCTTATCATACTATCTAGTATAAATTATATAATATGAATTATATATTATTATTAAGATTAAGATTAAGTGACAATTTAAAACTGCAACTTAACTCGAATAAAAACTACAATAATAAATAGACAGGAAAAATAATTAAGGATTTAAAAAGAAAAACTTAAGTTTCTTAAATCTTTTCTTTTCTTTTTTTTTTTTTTTTTTTTTTTTTTTGTCAAATTACTTTTTAATATGATACGTATTATAGTACAATTAATATTTCTTTCACCTGGGAGGTCGTTCCTAAGAATGACCGGATATGATTTTACGCTCTATAAATGCGAAGGCGAGGCTGAAGATCGTATATTGCGAACGATTACACTCATATTTATTATTTACGACCTCGCGTAGTAACGATTATATCTTGTATAGATATCTCGGTGGACGGAATCGCTACTCAAATAAGTCGCCATCGATATTGCAATCCATAATAGGGTGGCTCGATTATAGTAGCTTTTTCCCTTGCGCGCCCACGTTTATTGGTCATTTCCCTCAAGTAATTGTGTGAACCCCCTACCGCTTGTATTTCAATTACAGCTGTAGGACTGCAACAGTAGGACACGCAACTGTGATGCTGTCAGTTGTGTATCAGTTATGCTACTCCTACATGATCATCGTTTTTTTTATCTTAATTAATATAAGAAATTAATCTAGTTTTATAGAGATACTTATATCTGTACAAGAGTACTATGCGCATTTTTGTTTTTTATTTTTTATTTTAACCTACGAAGAATTATGGAAGATTATTATCTTGCATATTATTATTTTTATTTTTGAATTGAGATATCTTGTCAATTAAACGTATTTATAAAAAAAATCTATTTAAAGTTTAGAGGAAGTTTAGTTTAATTAAAAGATAGAAAATGTTTTATTTAGTAATTTATATCGTTGGAGAAATTAATTTCGCATTAACGACGTATATCTTTTCGATTGCATTTGCATTTTTTGTTCGTTCATTATGTATGTACTTTTAGAGGTCATGTGAAGACGCGTAGGAGGATCTCCGACACGTGGCTCGTTACTCCCATTCGCACGATCTTCATTTTCCGTCATTATCTGCGTCGTTGATGCAGTCGATTGTGCGACATTATTACACGGAGGTGCCGTTGCGTACTCGATTAGTGAGAAAACGTACGTGACTAATTGTATCTGAAGCCTCCTCTCGTGGGGCCAACGAACTTTCTTGCTCGTGATTTTACTCTAACGAGACGACGTCAAGCATCGTCGACGAGTATAGTTATCCTGCGTCTGCGCTGGACCATCCTAATACGTTTGCCAACTTTTACGCTTCCGTTATCTCGTTCGCGAATCCAAGAAGATTGCCATTCTCAGAGAGTTTATTGATAGATAATATTTAAATAATATAATTTAAATTCTAAATAAATGTAAAAATGATATATTAAAAATATCTACATTAATATTTAAATAATATTTTTTAAATAATATTTTTAAATAATACAATTTAAATTATAAATAAATGTAAAAATGATATATTAAAAAATTCTACATTGATACGGGAATGGTAGATTGATCTGAAATTTAATTCGAATTCTGATTTAAAGATACGAAAGAGCCATAATAGTTCGACCCAAATTTCATGATTCACCCTACGTCATCGATTCAATGCTTGAATTACGACAATTAGGACACATCCGCACTTTGATTCAGCTCTTGATGAGATCTAAAATGGTAAAATGGTCAAGGTCACGGGTACGTTGCACGTCGAAAATGAAATAGCGTATAGGGTGGACACGATTAACGTAGCGCCGCTCCTTCTAATACGATCGGGATAATTGTTTGTATCGTCTGAAAAATGTCTGCCGCGATCTCGTGTTACAGGAAGCGAGCATTTATTTCAGGGGTCCAGAAGTTCGTTTGTGTCGGTAGAGTAGGGGAGTCGCACGAAGAGCGCAATGAAGCAGCGCGTTTATTTTTGTAACACAAAAGAAATAAAATTTCACATTTTTTACTTGCACACCTGTAGTTTATTTCGTAATGAATAAATAAAAATTTTTTTTCTATTTATAATTTAAGAAAAATTTTTTTGAGACATTTATATGGTTAAACATTGTGCGTAAACAGTTTGTCTTATCGAATATTTAACATAATTTAAAAATTTTTTTTTTTTGTTACATTCTGCAATTTATACAACACATACATAATGTAAAACCCAAATATTCTTTCCAACATCGTAATTTTTTCATCTTAAATTCTAAAATGTGCACACTTCAAATTTTCTAATATTTTATATATTAAATTTTTTTAATTAACATTATACGTTTTGTGATGCCAAATGTTTATTCTAGAAATTACATTTTTAATGCTTTATAAAAAATGCAGTTTTTTTGACTGAAACAAAAATTAATTTCACGTTGTATAATCATATTATACTAAGAAACAGATGTTAAGTCTTGGGCACTGGTATCTAGTCGGTTACTAATCGGCCTACTAGTGGGACTCCCGAAATAAACAGCAAAATCTTTTGTTTCTAATTCAAATCTATTATAGGAATTATTGGCCAGTTTCTTGTTACTCAAAGATATACGAGTAAGCTAAAGTTTCATCTTCAACTTTGTATGCTATATTCAAGACAAGTGCCGTGCGTTCAAAGTTCAAAGACGCTTAATAAGAAGCTGTTTCGCACATGACAGTAACGCGGGGAGATGATTTACATGTATGTTTAAGTGACTATTTTTTGCGCCATTTATTTTATTAAACAATCAATGTTTTATTAGGTAAAATCAATAGGCACAATTTTAAATAACCTGTCGTGAAATTGTTTTGTGAAGCTAATAGTTTAAAAAATATTCTATTTTTTATCAAATTCTATATTATGTTATACGTTTCTACGGTTTTTTAAATTTTAAAGATCTTGTTTTATCTAAGCAAATTAAAAAAAAATCTTTTTTTTTTTTTTTTTTTATATATATTTTTAAATATTATTTTTTATCGTTGGATTCGATATTTTTTAATTTCTTTTGTGTCATAAATTTCTATACTAAAAAAATTTAATTATTTATTAATAGTGTTCTAGTATTCTCCTAATTAGCTATTAATAAGCTATTAGTAATTAGCTATTAATAAGCTATTAGTAATTAGCTATTAAGAGAATACTAATAATTAGCTAAAAAAAGTGAAGAGACACAATACATTTATTCTTATCGTTAGAAATATTCTTGTTGGAGCGAGAAATTGGGAGCAACGCTCATCTCTGACCGGTGGTGAAGTTTTAATTATTGTCGACCAGACAGAGACTAGCCAGATCGGTAATCTAGAGAGAGTGACGAGTGGGAGCCCACGAAGCGGAGGCTGACCTGCCAAAATAAAGATAGTTCAAACCGTTCTGGCCTAAATGTGTCATCTATAAATACGCGTGCTCGCTTTGCAGTCTACTCGCTGGCGCGAATCGATATTGCAGTTGCATTTCTGCCGAAAATCGCGTACAAGAACAAGACATCGTCGTGTCAAAATCAGAGAGGAAATAGATTTATTCTGGTGCGCGCACAAAGCTTTCGTGTTTTGACGTTTTTTCCTCTTCGCTTTCTTAAGCTTCCCGGGCTTTTCACGTCGGCAGTTAGGACATGTGATGTGTGTTGGTGATAATCTTCGTCGATGACAGTTCCAAAGCGAATTCACGCTCGTATTTAACGTTAACAACGACATTAACTTTTGCGCCTATAATGAAGTCTTTGTACTCGTAAAATGTGTTTCGGTTTTAGGAAAAAAATTTTTCTCGATTAATATTAGTTAAAAAAACTAAATTTGAACTAAATAGATTTTTAAATGAGCTAAATATTCTGAAATATAAAATATTATCTTGTGATGTTTCTACATTTTGATAAGTATATATTATAAGCAAATATTTATATGACATTCATCAAAATCGATAAATTTTTTTTATATTCTACATGATGCATAAACGAACAAGTTGCAAAATAATTTGTAGGATGCCATGTAAATATTTGCTTATAATATATATTTATCGAAATGTAGAAACATTACAAGATAATATTTTATATTTTAGAATATTTATAATCTCACTTAAAAATCTGTTTAGTTCAAGTTTAGTTTTTCTAATTAATATTAATCAAGAAAAATTTTTTAATTTGAGATTTTATTATATTAAAAACTTGAAAAGTTACAATAAATAACTGTTTCCTCCTAGTTGGAAAAAGATTATGTCAAAAATAATAATTTAATATATTTATAACTTATTGTTAGTTAAACAATATTTATATAGTTTATTACTTGTTTTACTTATAATTTGTATATAAATTATATTTAATAATACGAGATTGTTTTTATTTATTGATAATAAAATAAGAATTTAATATTTCTTTACAATAATGCTTTTGACGATGACTGTATTATATTTTTTTATATTAAGAAGAAAATGTGATATAGCTAATGTGATATAAAAGGACTTTGTTTACGGATAAATTTATTTCATGTGACAGTGGGTTAGGTGACATTTTGGGTACGAAGGATATGGAGAACGTGTAGATCGTTAATTAGGCGAGATGAATCACTCGTGTTCCACGGGGAAATAATCATTTCTAAGTAGCTCTGTATTACTTAAATAGGCTTGTCGCAACTTACTTATGTATGAACCGTACACACAAGTATTTGAAACCGCTTTGCATGTATTAATATATTTATTTGCAGGGTTGATATTTTTTTATTTTCAACTTCCTAGTTCTGAACAAGGTGTTTTGGACCTTAATTTAAAAAATAATAATAAAGTATAAAGACTTTTTGCACATAAAATGGTATATTAATTAAACTTACTTTTTTTTACATGTACATATTTTGCGAAGATATACATACATATATCTTATAATTTTTAAGAATTTTTATTTTATTTATTTTTTAATATAATTATATATATATAGATCTCGCAATCTCACAAAAATAGTTTGTGTGTGTGTGTGTGTGTGTGTGTGTGTGTGTGTGTGTGTATGAATGAATATATATATATATATATATATATATATATATATATATATATATCTTTGTGAAATATGTACATGTATATAACATTACGTGCGCGTTTAGAACATATAATTTTAACCACGGGTTATAGCCTCGTGTCTTTTCGACTGCTTGTTATTCTGTGTCGCAGTTAATATTTGTGCAGCCGTCTCGTGCGAAGTCTTCTTTAAAACGTGGTGTCTCGTTCGGTCCCTTTTTGCGATCTTGTATGTTTAAAAATGTAGCGACTTCAAAAACGTAATTTTCATAGAATGGGATGTGGTAGGTCGCAATCGAGACCTTTTCTCTTCTTGAAAAAACTTCGAAGACGTATCTATAAAAATAGAAGGCATGTCCAATAAGAGAATTCTTATAAATTTACAAACCTCCGCTTACATGCATATATTATTACTAATAAACATTGAATTGAGATATTAAATAAGTAAAAAGAGGAGTGTATTGATAAATGTGTAATTTTGCAAATGCAATTATTTTTAACAATAGATTATTAAATAATTGGTAAAATTAAGTTCTATAAACATCGTCACAACTACTTTCATTAAAATTGTTTGCTTTCTATTTGTCAGCAATTGCTGGCAAGTGATAAATGACCGTATCTCATAACTCTCTATGAAGAGCCTACAACAGTATCTTTTGAAAAAGAATATGGAAAGAAACCAGAAGAACTAAACATTAATTTTTTCAATATACTTGTATAACACACTATTCATTATATTTTAATATTTTTTGTATTTATTTGTGGTAGATTTTTGCTTTATTTAAATACAAAGGCACACCAATAGTTTCAGGCACAATAATAGGAACAATTAATTTGTAATATAAATTTATTATTTTCCATTCGAAGCATATTTGATTTATTTTTATTAATTCATAAATTAGATCTAAATATTATTAAATATTATATGTATATATGGGGATGTTAATCTCTACTTCTCTCCATCATTATTTTTCTATAGAAAATATAATACATGAATGAATTATAAATTTACAATGTATAATAATTTATTGAGTTGCATTAAACATGAAAAGTCACTTAATAATTATATATGTGCAACGGATTATTTTGGGGTGTTTAAGTTTTAATATGAGAAACAGCATCTTTTCGGCGCACAATGATGCGTTAAAATAATTTAATTTTAAAGATTCATGGCGACGGCGCCGCCTGATCTTGCAACGTGGATTTGGCACTGCTTACATTTGCCTAGAGAAGCTGAGAATAGATTGATTGATCCGACAGATGCTTCTATAAAGAATTATTTTAAAAATAGCATATACTTATAAAAATTTTTTATACCATTAGATACATAAAACTTAAAAATAAATTTGTGTAGAGAGTTGATATATAATAAAACATAATTAGTATTTGAAATTAATTAGTACCTATATAAAAGGAGATTTTATATGTATATTAAAATAAAAAATTCTAAATAAACTTTTGAGAAATTTATATTTAAAAAATTACATGAAATATGTAAAAGTGGCACTTTAGTTAGATAATGTTTCCACTTTTTAGGAAATATTTTTATTATAAGAAATTGAAATAATCTGAACGACGTTCTTTTATTTGTATCGTTCTATTTGAGACATCGAGCGAGGAAAATCGAGTATTTCAAAATGATTAATTTCGGGTTTAACGAAGCACGTACGGCATATGGTGATTGTTCAAAATTCGTACAGATTCCATCAACGCGTGTCGGAAATGATGCGGCCATATCTGAAAACTGGATTATTCGAGTGATAGGGAGAAAATTGAACTTGACGGTGAACTTACGATTTATTACTTCTCGTCGGTTTTGCACGTGATTTTGTCACGTTGGTCTCTTTCAAGATATAGCATATGGATACCTGTTGCCGATGCAATTAAGTAGAAAAATAAATTACTCTTTTAGTAATAAATATTTTATGTTGATTGATAAGTTATATAATTGATTAAATCATTGAATTTAATTAGCACTTAACCTTTATATCTAAAAATATGTAAATCGTAGAGTCATGAATTAAGACATTTGAATAATAATGCAAATTTTATTATACTTCGATCTTTACTTAGTTTTCGTAAAACTAGAATAATTTTATGACGATATTGGATTTGGTGTACGTTAATTGCATTTATTGTCCATAAATAATTACAAATAAATTTACGTGTTACATTTAAAAAAAGATAAAATTTCCTACATTAATTAAATGTACCTGTGTGATGTGTGTCTTCTCTCCTTTTCTTCTCTCTCTTTCCTCGAAAGTAAAAATTATATCTACAAAAGAATTAAGTGATATATGCGCTATTAATAATTGGAGATAATTGAGTTGCATTATTATACATAATATCCGTAAAAAATAATTAGCTAATATTTCATGAATATTATCTGTTTTAGGTGGAAACACAAAAGCATATGGTGAAAATTTTTCTGAGGACAAAACCGGTGCGACGATGGCGCGATCGGGAAGTTGCGGAGGAGGAGGAGGTGGCGGTGGTGGAGTGGGTTATGGCAGAACTATGAAAGAATACGAGGATGAGCTGAGCAACTTGAAAAAGGAAAATTTTCAACTAAAA
The DNA here is from genome assembly GCF_047496725.1 of Anoplolepis gracilipes. NCBI lineage: Eukaryota > Metazoa > Arthropoda > Insecta > Hymenoptera > Formicidae > Anoplolepis > Anoplolepis gracilipes. The sequence continues at coordinate 4,029,472 of NC_132983.1, forward strand.
TTACGAATCTATTTTCTGGAAGAAAAAAATCCGGGAAGAAGTGGCATCAGTTCCTCCGATGAAGATATAATCAAGACGAACGTGGAATTAAAGGTAATATAAATAATATTGAGCTTGCTTGCGTAAAAATATAGATTGTCTCTAAATAATATATATGATCGAAAAGAGGCTGAATAATTGCGCTTATTGTTAAGATAATTTTATTAAAACTTTTAATTATTATTATCGCGATCGAGATCGGGACTACTAATTTACTAGACAATAGTTCAAACTAGAGCTAATTCACCCTGAAAAAGAATAATTTTTCATAGAAAAAAAATGACTCAAAAAATATAAAATAAATACATTTATAATGTTACATTATTTATATATTTATGATGTTTTCTCATATCTTACCTTCGAGGAAAATATTTGGAATCTTTGCTTAATAAATCTTGTTGAATTATCTTTACTCATATTTATAAGCAGTTTGTTAATATATTATGACCTTCTTTATCATATCAATAAAATTGCTTATTTTTGTCATTATAAGCTATTTGTTCTTGACACGATAGAAAGTCAATACATAAAACTTTGTTGAAAAAAGCGCAATATGTATATGTATCTGTAAATCTCTTAATTATTAATTAGAATTTTACTATTTTAATGATTTATTAAATTTTGTATCAAATTGATGAAATTTGGACGAATTTTTTATCAACGATGATTTTTAGGACGAGTTGGAAAAATTAAGGAAGGAATTGAAGGAGAAACAAGTTCTTCTCAATCAGGCAGCCACAGCTTTCAAGTTATATGAAGAACAAAAAGCAAAGACTCAAGATCAATATCAACAATTACTTGAAACAGAGCGGGAAAAAGTAGCAAAACTCGAAAAAGGTAAATTAATTTATTTTGTTCGCTCTATTGTAAGCCGCCGAGCAGAGGAAAAATATTTATATCCTATTGGGGACTCAATCCCAATGAAACCATTTCGTTGCTTCTCATACCACTGTATTCTCTCCGCTCGCTTACATATTCTTCTTTAACATTTACATTATGATTATTAAAATGTTTGAAAATTTTTATTTTGTAATGCAAATCGTACAAAAAATTTATTCATTTTCTGCCACATCCATTATTTTTATTTTACATTTATTATATATAAATTTTTCTGTTACTTTAGAGTTAGCGGAGCAGCGTGAAGGAGAGTTAGATGCATCCGCGTATTACACAGGAACATTCGGTACCACTCCAGAACAGGCGTTGAAAAATGCAGAAAAATTGCGACAGATGGAAGAATTAGTGGCTTCTCTTGAAACAGAGGTACAGAAAGAATATTAATAAAACAAATAATACACCATTTCTGCAAGATTTATAACTTTGTATCATTTCGATATATAGAAAAATTTAATATATTATAATTTTTTTGTTACTTTATATAAAGTTATATAAAGAAATTTATTTACTGGAGATAAAAATATAAATATTACGTATAATTATTATATTATTAAGAAATATGTTTCTGTAAATAATTTTTTAGTTAGACAAATTATTTTGAAAACAACGTAATTTTTTATTTAACATAAAATTGATATGTTTACTAATTTTGGTTGAATTGTGAATAATTTTTTTCCCGATTAAGATAATTTACGAAAAAAAGGTGCTTACGACGCGAAAAGCATTGTGATTACTTACATGACACTTATAATGTGGTTTAGGTGAAACAGACAACTGTCACTTTAGAAGAAGAACGTTACTGGGCGGAGGAACTTGAGAACGAGAGGGACCAATTCAGACAGCAGTTGGATATGCAAACGCAACTCCGAGAGAAGCAGGACTGTGAGCGAATGCGAAGCATTGAGAAACTTCGTGAAGAAGTAAAGGAGTTAAAGGAAGAATTACTTAAGAAGGACTCCATTGTACAACAGTACAAAGACGATCTCAGTGAACGGGACAGGTTGCTGAAGCAGAAGAATACCATACTGGAGGAAAAATGTCGAATGTACGAAGAACTTAACCAAGTGTCCGAGAAAAGAAAAAAGCAGATCGTTCAATTGAGGACATCTGTGAAAACGCGTGATGACGCCCTTGCAGAAATCAATAATAAGCATCGTACATTGTTATCGCAGGTGAATTAAATCAGTCTTTTTTGTTAAATAACATAAGGTTTTTATTGTTGTATTATAATTAAAATTTGTTATAAAAGAAATCTAAGTTTTGGGACCAAGACATTGATTGTTTTAGAATTTATTATGTATTTAACGTTACCGATGTTATGAACGACTACCATCATATTTAATCATCAAATATCTTTTTCTTTAATTTTTAGATTTTTAATTTACTAATAATAACATAATAAATATAGTCTTATATATAATGAATATATATAATCTTTGAATTTAATAATTAACATTAAATATATCGCAAGAATATGTCATCTCAGGAAGCTCAACCTTTCTTGTTTTAAAGCTGCCAATGTTTTATTATTTATTTTTCTATATGTTAATTCTTCACCATTTTTGTATTTTGCAGTGCGAAAATTATGGTAAGCGTTCGCCGCCTAATAGTCCTTCGACTACACTATCTGCCGAATATTTACCGTTGTTTGTGGGGCAAAATACAACTAAATATGATGCTTTTGATCGCGAATTGAATTCAAAAGAAAATACAATATGTTTGAGTTCATCTTTAGGCAGAGATGGCAAAGAGGTCAGACAGTTAATCAAGGTTAATAAGCTTTTTCTCTCTTTCTCATTATTAATTTTATGTGATAAGATAATTCGGCTTATATCAAAGAATTTGAATTATAGGAATTGGAAGAGCGGGATAATGAATTAAAACGGCAGGAAGAGATCAGAAAACAATTGATATTAAAATTGTGCAATGCTCAGAAGCAGATAGAAAATTCAGAGCAAAAATTGAAAAAAGTAGAAGGCGAGCAAGAAAAAGCCCTTAAAGCGATACAAGGCTTTGTTCAACGCGAACAACAAATCCAAGATATATATTCTCGTAAAGAACAACAAATTCTGGAACTGGAAACAGAATTGCGTAAAAGAAAAAACAATCATGATCTTGTTTCATTGAAGGACCTCGGCATCAAGAATGTGGACAACTCTGAAAATGATTCCTGTGAACAGGTCAATATTGCGAATTATTTTTAATCTTGTCTTTACTAATCTATAAGTTTCACGTATTTAATAATCGATAAAAGTTTTACATTATTTACTGAAAAGATGCAATGTGTACGTGTGTTATTTTAAAATATGCGTACTTTTGAAACGTAGAAACGCACTTTGCTTGCTGAGAAGCACGATCAGACAACTTGTATATTTCTAAAAAAAAGATTTCTCTACTTCTTTTAAGATCATTACATTTATACTAAATTTCCGTTTCTATTTTTCTGCTTTTTACTGAATACTGCATGATTTTTATTGCTTTTATCGCTCTTTTCTAACGCAAAGATTTTCATAAGATTTATTTTGCAAACATTTTATTGAATTAATTTTTTAGTTTAATTATAATCTTTTAATTATTATTTATCAGATATACAAAAAACTGTATCATGCTATGTGCTAGGTAAATTTTAGCAATGCATATTTTATTTATTGTTTGTTGCAATTTATTTATTAATATTATAAAGTGTATATAATAGACTATATATTCATATTTAAAGAGGAAGTTGTACATTTATACAAATTTTATAAAAACGTTATAAAAATTTATACTTTTCACAAATTTATTGTATTAATTTTTTGTATGTAAATACTACAATTAATTTTTTATTTTATTGTTTCTATAATATAGTTTTTTTAATAGATGATGCTTCAAGATTTTGATAAGAGACTATTATGATCTTTTTTTCTAATTGAGCTGATCAAATTTTTTGTATTTTAATTAGCATAATAAATAATAAAATTTTTTTTTTATACTAAGACATAATATATTTGTGTATTTTTATGATTTAATATGTTGATGTAGTATGAGGATAAAATTTTCATAAATGTACACATTTCTTAAAAAATGTATTATATATAAAGTGTGTTCAGATTTTTTCTATATTGTTATAATAATTTTAGATAAAATTGCAACAGTTAATTTATTGTTTATTCAATATTTTATTTTAATATTTTGTTTTATTGTAATATTTTATTTTCAACGCTTAATTAAACTAATAGCCAAATTATCAAAATTTTTTGAACTTTTGTAAAACTATGAAAGAATTTTATAATTGTAAGAATTTTGATTGTTTTGCCAAAAAGTGTATTTAAAATAAGTATTGTTAGTAGAAGTAGTAAATTGGATAGGTGAAACAATGTTTCTGAAGAATGTCAGTTGGGTTTTCATTTTTAATTTCAATCGTTTGAAGCTCGAAATTCAGTTTATAATTTTGGTTTGGTTTTTTTTTTGTAATTTTGGCAGTTTTGGTTCTTCTGAGAGATTTTCTTCAATTTCGTTGTTATACATTCTCCAATTATAATTGAAATCGCAATACTTTTTAATCATTGTTAAAATTTTAGTTTATTCGAATTGATGAAATCACATTTACGATTATCAAAGCCATCGCGAATTCTTTATTCACTACTTTGAGTTTTGTTTCAATTTTTAAATTCAGTTGTTTCACGATCTTTGATAAGAGATATTTGCTTGAATTCTTCTTGTCTTCGTTTTTTTTTTTGCTCCATTTTTCTTCATTCAAGTCATACATTGTGTTACTTTCTGCAAAATTTAATAATGTTACAATTGTGTATTTTATAATTATATATTTTTAGTTATATTGGTAATTATATAAATTTTTTTAATATAGCTTTATATTGAGAATTATGCGAATATTTTTTAGCTACTTTTTGAGCTCTTGTCTAATTGTAAGTTGAGTCATTCACTTTATCCAATTTATTAAATAAAATATTTAAAAATTTATATTTATTAAATAAATAAAAATGTTATAGTAACCAAGTATACTATGGCAAAACTAATGTAAAAATATCAATTCAGTATAAGATCAGAATATTTAAAAAAAAAAAAAAGAAAGAATCGAATTTAAAAATTAAAAAAAATTTTTTTATCATCTTTTTGCACGATATATTTTTCTTTTATAATTTTTATTAAGTTTTTTTCCTTTTACTTTTTCCTTTTATTTTATAATGTTTTATACTCTCGCTTTATGTGTTTGTTTGTCAATATTATAAAGTTTTTTAGGGAGCCCAGTCAGCGAGAAATTTTCGCGGCTTAAAGCGTCCTGGTATCTTGGGAATACCGTGTGCAGAAGACGCGGTCGTCGTCTATTAATAGAGATCACCGCCTCTTCTCGTAGCTTCTTACGGTTTACGCGTCGCGATACACGACAGTCTTCATATGAAAACTCATCTCGACCGATCTCAGCCGCCGCAGCCGCGGTAGCACCGAACGAACAATATTATACGAATATACACAGCAACACGTGCAACAACGTAATAGATCCGTCACCGATCTTCCAACTCTCTCTACGAGATACCACGAGAAGAACCACGAGACGACTCGCATATGCTCCGGAAATAGCGCGCGATTGATAATCCTTGACTGACGCAGCCAGAGAAAATCGTAAATTGTCGTGTGTCGAATTCAGAAAACGATAGTCGAGACAAATTTGTGAAAATAAAAAAAAATATTTTATTTTCTTAATTCAACTATAAATATAGATTTAAAATTCAACTACAAATATATATTTTAAAAATTATTGATAATTTCATTGTGGATTCCGATCATAGGGTGCTGCAACATTATTCAACGTTTAAAGAGGCACAGATATCGGCGTAATTCTTGAGAAGAGATATTCACCAGTGCTGATCACTAGCACTGACGTAGAGTATTTATTTCGCGAGTCGACCTTTGCTTGTATTGTTGTTCCGATTTGAGAGTTAAAAAAGTTCAACAACTAAATATGTTCTCTTGTTTGTGTGCCTCGATCCGGATGGAGGTAGGTATAAATGTTGTCGAGTGTTGTTCTTAATATTTCCGTAAAGGACTATGTTTAACTCTACTGGGCTCCCTCTTGACATTATATATAGTTTTTTCACTTATATATTACAGATATATTACAGATTAAAATTATAAGATAATTTATATTAAGGTGTCAATGGTTATTGAGATCAGTAAATTAATTTAATAATTAATTATTTATGCAATAATTAGCAATATATTTTAAAACAATAAATGCAAAATCTTACTGCTCGTGTTGTATGAATTAAATAATCTTAAGTTGATATAATAATTATATCAAACCTATGATATAACATTTATTAATTTCCAAATTTTTTAAAACTAAAAATTTATTTCTAAAACACAAATTCACTAGCTTTTGTCACCAAATTTTGAAGTTGTTAAAAATTGTTTTAATGGAATTAAAACATATTTGTTATGTTATCTTCTCTGTACATTTATTTTCTGTTCTATGTTTTACATGTAAAAATATATATATTTTTTTTTAATTTTTATATTGGAACAAAATTCATCATTATATCTCGTACAATTGAAAATGGTAAAATATATATATTCTTGTCCAAGACTGTAAATGTAAATTTTAGAATATTAAAATATAAAATTGGCATATTTCTTAGCGTAGCAAAGAACCAAAAGCAATTACAAAACAAACATGTTTTCCTTTTAGGGACCAGCGATTATCACACTCGTACCGCCACGATGTTGGTCTAAAAAAACGAAAAATTGATGAATATATAACCGTTTCTTGTATAAAAATGTGTATCTTGCATGTAACATTTATGCAATTAATTCTTTGTCATTTCTCAAAAGTCTCGCTTCTCTCTGACACACTATACATTGAATTTTTGATCTTGCTGTAATCGAAATTATATATTCAAATAAAGTATCTTCGGCGAACCTAATGTTTTGAGTTTTATTGACGTGGAATGATACTTTATGCTTGCAGCAACGTTTCGAAGAAATGGAAAGCAAGATCAACGACCTACGGGAGCAAATCGAAACAATAAAAGCTGAGAAGAGTCTGTTGGAGAAACGGACGCAAGTTGAGTCTGAGGTACAATGCAAATATAATTTATTTTTTATATTGTGATATTTTGCACGAAATACTTACATGTAATATAATAATTAAATGATACATCTTATTTGCCTATTTTTTAATTTGAATTTTTACTAATCATTTCGTTAATTTCTGCATGATCTATAGTTTTCTCCAATCTATTTATAATTATTTATATAATTATTCAAATAATTTGAAACAGGAAGCAAAATATATACAGTGTTTGTATTCTAAATGGAAATCACATTAATGTCAAATACTATCTCGGAAATAATAATGTAACTAGAAAATATATACAATTAAATTTATTCTATATTTAAAAGTAATATCATGTTAATTGTGATAATATAAACACATTTAAAAATACTCAATGATTACTACAGTATTTTATATTTTTGTTGATTAAAGTTTCTCTTATTTATAAATAATTAGTAAAAAATTTTTAATTTATGTATAATATAATTTAAATTTTATGATATATTTTAAAACTTCAATTTAACTGTTATTAAAGCAAATTTTTTAAAAATTTATTGTAATTTGTGCGTTTGTATTTTATTACAAATAAGACGTGTCATAAATGTATTTAAAATAATAACTATACAATACAGTCTACTTTGGAAATTAAATTAATTTTTTCTTGTTTATCATGGAGGAACTTCAAGAACGTCTTCACGATAAAGAGCAAAGAATCGAGTTTCTGGAGACAGAGAAACAGATTATTACAGAAAAGTTGAAGGATAAAATCGCCGAGCTTGACAAGCTGAAGCACACCGAGACGAACAGTGTTAATGAAGTTACTACTACCGATCATCACAATGATACTCCACGAAGAGATGAATTGCTCGAGCAACTGAATCAACGAAATCTAGAAATCGAGGAGAAAAATCGTAAAATCGAGCAACTGACGAAGGAGCTGCAGGTGACGACTCAGAATCTCCAGAAGCTGGTCAACACAGAGCTCTGGAGTAAGAATAAAGAAATTGCCAAGCTGCACAATCATATGACAGCATCATATGGCCACGACAAGAGTCGTAATAAATCCGAAACCGTCCAGGAAGCCGATAATTCACAGCTGACAAATCTGATTCGCGAGTTGAATGAGATCGGTGTTAAAGTGAATTTTGCGGATGAAACTGTTCAACTTAGTTACATTAACGGGAATGAAACGGTGAATGTGAAGACGTTAGATAAATACGTTCAGAGATTGACAAGTCAGCGAAATGAACTGGAGAAGGAAGTGGACTATCTGAAGTGGCTGAAACTCGTAGCGAAGCCTGATATCGCTGCGGAAATCGACGGTTGCGGCAACGAGACGGAACGGGCGAAAAAATACTGCGAGCTGCTGCGTACGCATCTAAAGGACTTGGTGAAATTCATGAAAGAGATGCTGCAGAGCGCTGATCGCGCAGACACCGTTGGTAACGAGCACAAGAAGATTGTGCTGGATGTTTTGCTCAGCTCTAAGATACTATCGAACGATTTCGTGCGTGCTCTTGAAGGCATGACCGTGCAGGATAGTGTGGTCGCGAACGATAGAACGGATGGTTCCGTGAGAAGGAGTCGGTCTGAAAACATCGCGGAGATGGCGAAGAATCAGGCATCGCAGTCGGATTCTGAGACGTTTTCCGAACCCGACCGAACCGTCTCCATGGCTAGAATCGGCCTGCAGGAAATGCAGTACAAAAATCCGAGCCGTTCCAGATTTACAAAATATACGAAGGCCTACAGCGATTCCGAAGACTCCGCAGACTATGTGCCTTACTATAAGACTTATCAGAATGATTTGAATGATTTGGACACGAGCTACCAAATACAAGAGCTGAAAGAAACAAATAACATGCTGTATTCTGAGCTTAGCGCCCTAAGGAATGATCTGGTTACAAAAGTCTCTTTCGATTGTGTGAGTATATCTGTATATATTTGGATTGCTAATTAGCTATGTTTATTAATATAGTTAATATCAAAATAATTAGTTTTTTTATTTTATTTTATTCTTGTTATTCTTGTTAGAATTTATAAATTCAATGAAACAAGTAGAGGATTTAAGGAGTTTACAAATTCATGATTTACTGAATTTAAAATATAAAAACTGATTTTGTTTACAGGCAATTGATGAAAAATTAACTCTATTCATTGCAAAATTGGAGAAGTCCCAAAGGTTCTGTGAAAAGTTACAAGCTTCCTTGGAAAAGAGAATACACGAATTTCACATGTTAAAAAAGGAGAGCAAACAGAATAGCTTTCGCAAAACGCAAATGGAGAAAAAGATCAATGACGTTGAACAAATGGCAAACGAAATGACAAAACAGAAAACTGAATTTTTACAATATAAAGAAAACGAGAAGAAGACCAAGGAAACTCTATTAATTCTCAACAAGGAGAATGAAGCGGTTTGAAGCGCTATTTTCTTACATTAGTTGTAAAAACTTGGACATAAATTTAATTATCTGATTATTTATTTCAGATGCGAGAAGGAATGAAACGACTGGAAGAAGAAAACGAAACTGCCAAATCAACCATATCTATCTTGAGGAAAGATCTGGATCATCTCACTCTTTCGAATAGTCAGATACTCGTGGAGAATACCAAGTTGACAAACGACAATATAAGACTTGAACAAGAAATGAGGAAAATGGAGACTCGATACGACGTGACTGTTCGTTCGTTGCATGATAAATTCAGCAAAGAGGTAAACGAGACTGGATTAATTTAGGAAAATATTCTTTCTCTCTTCCTCTTCCTGTGTGTATGCGTGTGTACGTGCGCGCGTGGGAATATATATTAATATGTAATGTCATCGTCATACAGATATTTGATCTCAATCAGATCAATGATTCGCACCGAACAAGAGTGCAAGAACTCGAAGCAACGAATAAAGAGTTCAGGAGACACATGGCAGTGTGCGAAGCTAGCGATTCTGCACCGAGCTCGAGCGGCGTGTCGTCTATACCTACGGACGCCACGCTCAAACAAACCTGCGATATTCTACATGAATATCAACCTTATAACGTTAGTTATTTTCAGATTCCTTAAATGTGTGAATGCTGAGTCAATCTTTAGCCTTACCTGTAGATTTTAAAAATTAAGAATCTGTTTTTATTATTTATGCAGCATGTAAAAACTTCTCAATATTATTGATTTTACACCATTGATTGGTAACAATATGTTTTAATAATTGCACAGCATGAGTTATTCTAATTAGACAACTACATTTGATGCTGCAATGACTGTGTGGTCCTGTATTATACCAGAGATCTTTCTTATTTAATTATCTCAGAACATGTTATGCATGTTATCGATTTCTGAGTTATATGTATTATGATTGTATAATATATATGCTATATTACATATGTACATGTTATATATTATATGTGATTAATACAATAATGATTTATGCATTATTATAATAAATTTGTTATAATTTCAGTAAGAAGATGCATGTGATTGAGAGTTACACATATTACAATAAATTTTGCATTTTTTTGTTTAATACTTTTAACTTTTGTGTGATCACGTATGAGCGTAAGATTAAAGTTTAAATTTTTATAATTTTTTACAGAACTTACAGTATTGGCAGTCGACAAATTATTACACGCTTGGAGGGCGTAGTAAGTCCAGTTGTTCGCCAGATTTAGGAATAGAAAGTGACGCCGCCGTTACTACAATAAGGCCTTTGAAAGACACATTAAAGATCACAGAATCTATGACTAACTTATTAAGTGATGAAGATAGTGGAAATGGTAATCATAGAGCTCGAGATACAAATAGTGAAAGTCCATTACCAATAGAAGGTGCGTTTTGAAATGTTATTATTCAACAAAAAAATTTATTAATGTATAGTGTATTTTTATATTAATATATATAATCTAAAAAGGTTACTTTTTTAAATTGATTATAAAATGATAAATTGTTTTGTAATTTTTTTATAGGTCTTGATGAAGTAGAAACTTTGAAACAAGAGAATGAAGCATTAAAACGAAGACTGATGAAAACTAGAAGAGCGCTAGAGGACACGTTTGAGCATCTATCAGCTTCAAATAAGAATAAAAAAAACGTTGAAAAAGCGATAATAAAGCAACTTATGATTACTAGAAATGTCCTAAAAAAAACGCGGACATTCGATGAACCTTCGGACAATTAATAGAGATTGACAGACTGACAGATCGAGAAATATTGCATAAAGAACAAAAAAAAATAGAGCACGAAATTGTTACTCGTTGAATTGTGGTCTTGTAGATTAGTTATTTATTTATGCAAATGTGTCACGTTTTATCTGTTTCATATTTATCTCTTCTCGTACTTTCGAGATGAGAAAACGAACAGTACATATCGGTACAAAAAATTACTTCTAGACGTATTACAAAATTTCTAAACAAAAAAAAAAAAGATTTCTAACTGAGAAATATTTTCATACAATCGAAATATGCTATTTTCATTACAGAAAATTATATACATATATATATATATATATAAACGAAAGAGTTTAAGATGTATTGTATATTGAGACTTGTATATATTTATATAGACGCGTAAAATGTGGAGAGACATTTTTGTAGGTTTTTTCGTGAAAAAAATTTCTAAGTGCTGATGATAGCGCGAATCGCATCGACCTTAAAATCAGTCTTCGTTCATTGACGTATTTTGCTTTATGAATAACAGAAATTCGCATATATGTGTATATGTAATTATTGCATGTGTGTATCATTATGTAGCATCTGTACATAATACCACTTAATAAAGTGCCATTGATATTTAGGATTTATGTGCCAATCACAAATTCATATTCATGATACGTATACATTGTCGAATGTGACACGAATAATTACCTTACGCTCATTTAACGTCTCGAATTTTTGTTCTTCACTTTTCAATTTTCGCTCTTCATATTTTACATTAATCTCCAAGCTATTTAAATTTCATATCACGATATATCTTGAGTGTGGAAATAAAGCCACGCATGACGTAAGATTATGATAGAATTTTTATTATCACTCCATGACTAGATAATAATATAAAGATCCGTAATAACTCATAGTGATGTGAAGTTTACGAACTGCGCCAGACATGCGAACTCCTTTGGCTGCACACCTGGCAGCGAGGAGCGGAGAGAAATACGATTTTTATACTGTACAACATTAATCTCTCTTTTACGAGTCTAATATACCGTCTTACCGGTTCTTTCCCTTCGCGATATAATCATACTCGCTGTTATATGAAACGTACGCTTAAAGAGCAGGTAAGAGAAAAGACAAAGGGAGCATGATAGGGAGACAGAAAGGAGGGGAGAAGGTTGGGAAAGATATTTATGCATGTTATATACAATTCTACAGTGATGTCTCTCTCTTTCTGTCTCTTCTGCTGCTACTATCGCTCGTATTGTACGCAAACATATTTAATAGCAATATGAGGCATATGAATTTGAAAAATCACAATATTTTATTACTTTATTTTATATTATATTATTTTCTGCGTGTATTTAAATGTGCTTTTGTCACAGAATTTAAAAGATATAACGCCTCTTTTGGAGTAATTTCATAGCGCAAACATACAATTTTCTTTTCTTGTTAAGGTTTAATTGATTGTCAGTGATCTTTTTCCATATATTTTCTCAAAAATTAACATATTTAATGGAAATATTAGAAAAATTATAACACCATACTTTTAACATGTAATTTAAGAAAAATTCTCTCATGATTTAATTATTTGGTGAAGATTTGTATGACAAATGGTGACAAAAAGCAATCAATCTTTAAGTTAATTCAAACAAGCCTCATATTACTATTATTCGTTATTTTTAGCATTTATCATACATTCAGATAGACCGATTCATACATTTCTCTTTCCTGTTTTGATTATCAACATATCGATTTACGAGTCGAGAACTGATTTCTCTCCCGATTTTTCTGTCATAAATTACTATTAATCGACGGCTTTATATGACCTCGTAATAAATCAACGAGCGAGGTACAGTTTGAAGTTATTATAATTTTGATCGCTGACTGCACAGATCGGCGTACAAGAGTAGCAACGCAAAATGCATAAGTCAGAGATTGTATAATTTTTGAAAATTATACGATCTCTATGACTTTGCATTCGTTTCTCAGACTTCAAATTTCCACATTATTTACACGTTGCGGCTTTTGCGCGTCAATGATTACGCAGCTTCAAGGAAAAGCTCCCAATTCAAATTGTTCAATTTTGTGTATATTTTTTATTTTTGTTAAAAAAAAAGAGTAAGATCGAAAATTCAATAGAGTAAAATCGTTTTAAACCTGTGATTCGCACATAGATATATATTACGACAATAATATATCTCGTTCTCTCAGGTTAAAGTGAAACACTTTTTTGAATTTTTTAAGACTGTAATTATGGAAGAGTAACAATTGAAATTAAACATCTTGAATTGGATTAATTTTTTCCTATGAGTCTAATTCGAATTATTTACAATACACATCTCAAGATTTTAGCATCACGCGCAAGCAAGGTAGATCGTCAAATCGCACACCTCTGACGCCCGATTTTCAGGATTCAAATTTTGCTGAGAGATCACCTAAACAACGATAATATAATGAATCGAAACGAAACGTTTTATTTGTGTATCTCAGAGAGCTCTTTTTTTATTTCCTTTCCTTAACGATAACAAATCAACAAGATATAATAATCTTGTAAAAAATTTATATTTTCTCTTTCTCTACATTCTCTGAGATTATGTATTTCCAAACATAATTGAAACAATAAAAAGGAACAAGACATTAAAATGCTAACTGGATTACAAATATTTATACAGATGCGAATTTATATAGTTACTCTTTAATGGTCTAGAAAAGCTGTAGCATGAAAATTGGGCTCATGTCAGAGATAGCGACATATGGTATAGTCGTATGATCACACGAATGATCATATTCGTTGTGATGATGCAAATTCATTTCTGGATTCATCACTGGACCGATTATCGGTGAGAGCGCATCGTATATCAATATCTTGGTATCGCGAAACTGTATTATAAAATCTCTTTCATTCTACACTTCTTTGTTTCGTTCAAAATTAAACGAGATGGAAAGTGATACCCGGCAATTATTAACTATCGATGAATTGGAATCAGCGACTATCGTATTCCGTTCACCGAATCACGACGAATCGATCCGCGTATCGAACTGTCCGGGAGACACGTTTAACACTACCTCCTATTTATTACTATATCAATCAAACTCCATAATACCAAGAAACGAGGAACTTGTACATAAATATATTTAGATTAATCATAGTATCGAATTGCGAATCGTACGTGTGTCATAAGTGTCACGTTATACGGCGTCGATACGGCCGCTCGACGATGACGAGAGATCGTATGAGGAGGGACGGTGTAAAATACCGATGTAGAATAACTCGTGGACTCGAGCCGTATGAACATCATATTCCGTCGTCGTTGAAGATATCGTACCATCAAGAGTGATTTTTAATAGATCTTTTCTTGCACTATTACAATTTTCTTGTTACATATTACAGTTTTCAAAAAATTTAAATCAACAGTTGAGATTAATTCAAATTCATTTTAACATTAATTGAATAAAAATGAAAGATCCGAAAGTGAAGAAAGTGATTCTATATTGTCATTTCAAATGTTGATGAAGCTTTCATTAATAATTACATATATATTAAAATTTTTTTTTTGCAAGTTTTATAAATTATTTATATTTTTTGCAATAAATTAAAAAAATATTTTATAAATAATATAAATATGTACAGGTATATAATTATAATTATAATAATGCAATAAATAATAAATAATTAACACTATAACAATAAAGTCTCTGAAAGACGAAAAGGTACAAATCTATTTTAAACAAAAAATTTTTTTTTTAATTAAAAAAGGATTTTTTTCAAGATATAATATATAATAGTATATATTATCTAGTATAGAGAGAGAGAGAATGCAACGCAAAATATCTCAGAAATCTATAAAAATGTATGAAAAATGACAAATATGATGTTAATAAAAAGTTCACTTACATTTATTAACGAATAGAAATATTAAAGAAAGAATATAAATATTAGAGAATATAATTCACTGCATTTTCGCTTTCAGATCTTTCATATATAATCCTGCATCAAATAGACTAAAATAGATTCAGACTTTTATCTTTTACATTCAAATCCTAGATTTTTAAAATTTGCAAAATCTTTAATTTTTTTTGTTTGGGGAGACATCAGAGAGGAGTTCTCTTCGACTTCCCTCGAAGACGACGACGGCATCGCCGATTTCAGACGTACGTCCCGCGCCGACAACACGTTATTCTATACGGTATTTGGCGACGCGCGGTTTTGGCGGGTTATGTGGCGTAATGGGGGTGAGAATGATGGTGCGCGTGCGGGGGCGGTGGCTCGCCAAGCCAGGAATCGGGCGACGGCGGAAAATCAGGATAACCGCTGTTACCGCTGTTACCGCCACCACCACCGCCACCGCCACCACCTCCGCCACCGCCGCTCGACTCGTTACTCAGATCAGACGCTGGTCCTGGCACCATGCCGCCCGGTCCCCCTGGAATCATATGTTTTCCGTCAGTCGTAAACTTGCGACACGAGTCGGAATAGTTTAAGCTTGAATTTCTTCCTGTCTCAATCCGAATACATTATTGACCACCAGTCGGACAGAGTTGAGAAAGCGGAGAGAATTCAGAAGTTTGGACAGTTCGAAATATTGCAAGAATTAGAAAGCATAGAATCTTCCGGCACAAATGAGAAAAGACATCCATCGAGAAGAAAAAATGAATGCATGATAGTTGAGAATGACAAAGAATTAAAGGTACAGAGAATTGATTTGTATCTTTGAATTATTTTATTTGAGTTTTATACGATAAATTAATTTAGAAGATTGATAGTTGATTTTTTACACGATTGCTATTATTACATGTACATTTTATTCATTAATATCAATATACTTTTCTTTTAAGCTTACCGAGAGTGGTGTATACCGAGAGACCAGCATCCGGCGGATACGGGAACTGGGGCGGTAAGGACGGCGATCTGGACGTTGAGAGATACGGAGGTGTCGTCGCTCCCAGATATCCTCGGGGCGGTCCACCGCCGGCTCCGTTTCCACCACCGCCTGGACTCGCGCCTTCACCATCCAACCCCATATTGACCACCGTTCCGTAGCTGTCATTGCTCAAGTCTGCAAACACATCATTCGGTTTTTGAAATTTCAGATCGAAAATTAAGTATAAAAAAAATATTCTAAATATTTGAAATCAAATAGATTAATAATCTGAATCAGAATGTTGGTTGAAAGATTAATTGAAATGAAAGTTTTCACGAGATAAAATGAATGTTTTGATGAGCTATCTATTCGTAATGAGAAAATCGTCTTTTATCGCCGTAACTTTTACAAGTCGAAAGTCGAGTTGCTAGCGACCGGCATCCATTGTCTGGGATTCCGAGTACCCAGATGCCTGTTAGCTGAGGGGAAGACGATCTTCTCAAATATTCAGGAGATCGCAGAGGCTAACTGCCGGCTCACCGTGTCCGAGATTTCAGGAAGATTGCGGGCCATTGAATTTATGCCTGCTATTACCTGTGTACTTATTCGGGAACGAATACCGCGCACATAATACACCGTTCGTCTAAATTACTTCGAAAGCTGATGCGATTATTAGAAAAAAATTGTATGTATATAATGCAATATTTTTATATCATATATATTTTACGAACTTTCTCATAGGCATTCAAAAAAATGAATATTATTATTTTCCTTCTAATTTTCTTTAATTTTCTATTCTATTTTAATCAAGTTTCATTTTTATCAAAACCCATATATTTGTAAATTAAACTAATTCGTTCTTAAAATTAAAAACAAATTTTATACTTACAACGAAAAATTTTTGTTACAATTACTTGATCAGTATGAAAAAAATTGTTAGGTATAGAATTATATTCATAGCCAAGAAGAATTGCGATACTAGTGTATAATCGCACATGAGTTTTCTAGTTATCTTTTTATTACTTTGGAGAGAATAATAGAATAATAATGCAACTCACCGTGATGACCAAAGGTAGAGTCTAAGTCTACCTTCAACTCGTCTTTATCAAGGAGCTTATCATGTCTAGGCGAATGACCACCAGATCCACCCTTCATACTACGGAAGTACTGAGACCATCTTGTTCTACCGGCATCTTTTTTCAGCCTCTTTTCTTTTGCCCTCCTAGGAGATTATAACATTGATAAATAATTAATAACGATTTCATCGTTGAGCGTTTTAAAAAAATTTGCTATAAACAAATTGATATATGCTCTAAATTAGTTTTATGATATTTCGCAAAAATCTCGTTCACATTAGTCTTACAATTATACTTTTATTAAAATTTAAAAGTTGATGATACATAATGCACAATGGATACTATGCTGCTAAAAATTTATAACTACATCAAAAAATTTCCTATATAAAAGAATTTTTTCTCACATTATGTTTTAATGTCACGCGTACAATGGATGATATCGAACACCGATATATCAGGAAAAAGAATCAATTCTGAAACGATAAGCGGCTTTTACTCATTGTACGTAAAGTACATTAGTATATTTATAAGTACTTTTACGTATCTCTAGCACCTCATATAAAATCTATTCACTACTATCGCTTCGCTAAAAATGTGTTAAAAAATGTATCTTATCTGTCTCAAAGCAGCAGGTAGACATTAATCTCGCATTACGTTACGTATCGACTAGGATTTGCTGGAAAATTGCACTACACGTGTACATTTTATAAGTTTACGAATATGTTATATACATAACATATGTATACATATTTATCTACTAGCTATTGATAGAAGCCTTATTTATTTATCCTTGGTGTTATATTTTCATGGCCGCTTTCTAACGCTATTCCTATCTGATATCGACGGAGGTCAGCGGTCTATAACTCTCTTTTTACAGATAAAACATTTTTTTCAACTTTGTTACGTTGCTTTGTCTAGAATATCACGTAGTGCTACACTTGAGCGATAAGAGGGAAAAATGTGTATCCACGGTAGAGAGTAACAGCGCTTGCGAATATCACAATGGTCATGGAATATGAAGTTAACGATATTTGTATTAATTTTATTATTACAATCTCTCTTGTTTTATTTTAGATTTATAATATTTGTTTACGCCAATTCATCACAAGATATAATCATTAATTAAACTATAATATTTAATATTTTTATGTTGAAAGAAATATATCAATTAAAATGTCGTTTGACATTTCTTATTCACTCGATTGCTTTCGCGAATGGTTTCAGAAACCGTATTAGTCGCCACCTTAATACAGAATCATAGCGATGAATTAGAGTGCTTCGCTTTTAATTTAATGATTTCGTCAACATTATTAATTTCCCCTTTGTGAACATTCTCCATTTAACTTTTTAATTCTATTCTTTATAATTTTTTATTCTCATACATATGTATTGTATTGAGCGCATGCCTAGTTTGATTAGACAATATAGATATCTTAGAAAAAGCTTGAGATACTCTGTAAATGGTATTCAACTTTTCTTACCTATTCTGAAACCAGACTTGAACAACACGCATATCGAGGCCTGTGTCCTGAGACAGCTGTTCTCGCACGTGTCTTGCTGGTTTCGGACTGGTGTTGTAAGCCAGCTTGAGAGTTTCGAGCTGTTTCGCCGTGATTGTTGTTCGCGGCCTTTTATTAGGTTGATCACCGTCTATACTTCCCCCATCTGCCAGTTCTGGAATCCGATTGAGTTACGTATCGTGCCACAGGTTACCTTTTATTTAATTAATCGATCAATAAAAAAAAAATATATATATATATATATATGTGTGTATGTAAAAATATTCAAACGTCTTTATGTTATTTCTATTCAAGATACTGTATTCCCTTTTATCATCATAAAAAAAATCATAAAATTGCTCAGAATCGAATTTTTACATCGTTTTCAAATAATTTTCTAATAATATATAAATAATTTCATCAGTCTTATAAGATATGAGATAATTTATAAATTGACAAGAAAAATTTTATTTAAGATTAAATCGATGAGAAAAACTTTTACGAGTTGTTGAAATGAAATAAAATTATGTCTCAATAGTAAAAGAGTTAAATTCGCTAATAAAAAAAATTCAAAAGCTTGTATAAAGATCATATCTCACCTTTCGCCTTGGCCTGCTCGTAATCAGGTTTGCAAACGAGTTTCCTATCTTCCATGAGGTAAAATTCGTCCCCGGTGTCCAGTTGTCGAGAGCAAAGAGCGCACGAGAAACACGTCAAGTGATAGACCAACTCCTGTGCCCTTCGGACCACCTGCGAGGGCGCCAAGCCTTGGCCGCAGCCCGCGCATTTCGTCCCGAAACGCCTGCCACACCAACAACATACAATATTTTCACATTACATTCACACATTAATGACAAAACTATAAAGTTGGTGTAGCTTTATCATGATTCCTCAGAACGTGTTAATCTGATAATCGGATCATCGAATGCGGATAACAATAGCAATAGCGATTATATTATATTATAGAATCATATTCCCCTACTTATTGCAATCTACAGTCATGACTTCATTGTGTCATTTTAATGTTAAAATGCAATTATGAAACAGATAATCTTGCAGTAATAACGTTGAAAGATTGACAAAGATATGAAGAACAGAGAAAAAGAGAAACCGATTTAATTTCGATTAAAAAAAAAAAGAAAATCACGTTTTATAAATGAAAAAAGTACTTTCCTGAAAAATCCATATATGTATTTAAAAAAACAACGTTTCTTCTGTACTTTGTCATATATACTTCGCTATTATCGATAAGGGGATAAATTGAACAAATAGTCAATAATAATCAAATGAAAGAATTGAAAATTTTGTATTTCTTTCTTTGATAATTTTATATCAAAGTTAAAATGACATTTGCGACAAGCATTTTAGATGAACTGTGATAAGTAATTTTTTATTGTACAAAGACAGAGTTTTTGTAGATATGCTAAGTATATATTACACATTTTTTGCTCAATATAGAAAAATAATTGAAATAATTGTTTAAGAAGAAAATAATTATCTGTTAATTGCAATAATCAAATATTGAATAAAGATAAAGCAATACGGATGTTACTGGAATATGAACAGAGCTTTGCAAAATTTTAAGCCATAAAATACGCAATATTTACATTTAAATTCTGCAGTTAAATTTATGATAGCGATTATTGGTGCTTACTTGAAGAAGTCATCTTTGCAGAACACGTGGCCGTTTCTCGCAAAACATTTGTCGGTCAACCTGGCACCACAATCCCGACACGTGAGACATTTTGCATGCCAACATCTCTCGAGAACTCTCAAAACGTATTTGTCCAAAATAACTTGCTGGCATCCACCGCATTTTGGTATCGTGGCTGTAACATACAGAGATCGAGACGATAAATAAGCGAAATTTCTACGAAGCACAATGAAAAATAGTAGATAAAGATAATACTAATATGATAGTATAGCATAAGTATAGAACGAATGTAAAAATAGAAATAATATAAGAATTATATAACACGTGCATCATTATATATATATATATAACAGCAAAAATGTCGAGGCATCAATAATTTCCGAATTATAAGTGATTCAAAAAAAGAAAAGCTTTTCGCAACTTTATGCGATTAAAAGATTATCAAAACTGTACATTCTTCAATTATGTTCTAGTAAAATTTACTTTAATAGAATTGCAATTAAAGGCTTAGTTACAAAGATATATGATGATAAAAATTGGAAACTTGTAAAAAATGATGATCTCCCTCGACATTTTCGCTGAAGAAAAATTGTCTCCAAATGATCTCAGAAATCTGTCATTAACAGCTGATGCGATAATCCTGGAACATCTCGTATAGCTTTTAATTTAAATATGTAATTTAATGCAGTTTAAAATAATATATATATATATATATATATATATATATATATATATATATATATATTATCACATATGAGATACATATTGAAATATATAGTCAAGTTATCCTCCCCCCCCCCTCCCTGCAATATATTATATAATATCTTTGTGATATGTGAAATAAAAAATTAGAGTCAGAATTAAAAAAAGGTTATTAAATCAATGTTGTAACAGCAATATTCTTCTAAATAAACGATGATAATTTTCGAATTTAATTGAAAATTGTTCCTATAGCATAGATTAGTAGTATTAATATAAAAACCGCTAAATTTTTATAAAATTAATGTATACCATTAACGTTCAGAGTTTATTTCGTAAATTCTGAGCATAAAAATCATGTGGTATTATCTGAATTATGCTTATTTTTAGTATTCAAAATATTCGATAATATTATAACGCAATGTACCTATACAAAATATATCTCAAGTTCATAATATTACTGCTTTAGCTGCGTGGGAAAAACGGAAGAATCTTGCCGCTGTTGTTAAATTTTACAGATTCCTCATTTTTTCAAGATATACACTTTACTTTAGATAGACTATCACAAGTAGCAGGTCTAAACCTTTGTGTCCACGATCCGAGAACTTATTCCGAGTTTTAGTTTCGAGAAATATGTGGTCAATTAGCTTGCAGTTTTCACGGAAAAGCGGTAATTGGTTACACATTTCTCGGATAGAGATCTCGGGTCGAGTTCTATCATGGTGGACACAAGGCTTATCAACGGACAATATGAGATATCATCTGAATATGTTTACAAATTTGGAATTGGTATGCGATCACGTAATGTCCATTCTTTTCGTGTACCTCGAGGATCGAAAGTCGAACTAACTACTCGAAGAAGCAAGAATAATTCAAGGAAGAGCAGCTTAGTCGAAGAGCTTCTTGGAGCTTCGTTATCGCGCGTATCGCACTTGTCGGCACTTACAGTGAAGGATCGCCGGCAGATGCAGAGGCAGATGATCGAGCTCAATAGCAGGCTGATCTAAGGGATACATGTCGCCGTGTGATATCGTAGAACCGATACTATCGAGATGATCCGCGCCGTTGCGCTGCTCCTGGCGAACGTTACGTGACTCCGGGCTGCTCTGCGGCGTTAAAACGTCGTGCCGCTGCGATCGGTACATCCCTTCCAGAGGAAGAGCCTCGCACCCCAACAACTCCAGTCTTATCTTGGTCATAACTGCCGCCACTTGTTCCACCTGCAGTAGTCGCACTCCTCACTGTGTATTATCTACTGCATTGCCGACGTCTCGGCGAACGAATCGCGCTACGAGACCGATATCGTGTGCTTTTCTGCAATATCGCGACTCTCTTTATCGAGACGATATCTCTCTTTCACTGTTAAATGTGAAGGCACTGTGTGCGCGGAGCAAAACGGTATCTTTGTAGAAAAGTCAGATTTATATCTGAGTACACAGCGAAGAAAAAGCTTCAGGCCTTCACCCTCCGGAGTAATTTTTTTCATCTGCATTCGATATTGCACGGAATAAATAAAGACACACATTTCATTAGGACTTTCCGTTTGGTAGCCTTAAGAAACTATCGACTACAAGCTCCGTAAAGTCACTATTCGCATTCATCATGATTACGCAATTTATTCTTCGGTCAGACACTTCGGAATCTATGAGCTGCACGGAACTCGTTTAAATAAGAGCTCTTCAGGTACATCATTTCTTCGATATATAATTCTGGATAATGTCAAACTGGCGCTCTGCGAGATTGTTAACGATTCGAGGACACAAAACGAATAATTTTTTATTTTATTGGATATATCCCTTTGAACGGTATCACGCTTGTGAGAAATTGTAAAACAGATGTCTCCGATATGACGAGTACGCTGCAAGGGTACGCGCACGACTGTCTCGCTGGCGATGATGTTGCTCGTGCGCACGTGATACTCATGGGTGTGGCGGCCGATCGGTGGGGCGAATGCCTGGATTATTGGGCACAGAGGCACCCACCGGATGCTGGCGTGGGTGCCGATTGGAGAGACACCCGACCGCCTCTAATATGGCGCACACCATCCGACTCTGCGCCGAAGTCACCCCCGTTGCGCGAAGAGATGATGGGATGAAAATCTTGTGGAGGGAAGAGAGAGAGAGAGAGATATGAGACCGACCATCGTCGTCGGTCGCTGACGGTGGAGGGCGATATTTAATCCTTTCGGACGCGAGACCGAAGATGCTGTCAGATGCTGCCGTTAGATGCAAGCCGATTTTTTTTGTGCACATTTTTTATTCGCGCGTTGTTGAAAGTTAGATTGTATGTTTCCGAGGAAATACTCTGATTTCTGGTAGCTAACATTTAGGTGGATATGCAAAAGATCGATATACTTGCTTTCCTGATAAACTATATTTATTTCCATTAAAGCGCGATATGAGTATTACCGATATTAAAAAATACATTATATAATTTTATACGTATTATTTATTATTAAATTTTTTATGATCATTCTCTGTGTATCGGGTATTGAAAACATGTTGTATCGCTTAATAACTCTATGCTGTTGTTCCGTCGTAGATTACCGATGCATTGCGGCGGCTGTATTCATTGGAATCGTCGCGCGAAAGAATTCACGAATCATCCCCTCGAGACTTCCTTTGAGCTCGGGCTGGTTCTCTTCGATTCGGTAAGCAACGAAGAGTCGGCAGTAAGGAGAGCTGGTTGAATATGAAACTCGAAGAGGAAGAGAAGGAGATGCGGAGAGGGGAAAGAGGACGACAGGACAAAAGGAATCCAGCGAAATTAAGAACGATCACGGGGATGAGGGACGCCATTTTATAATCTTGAGATCATTCGCGTATATCTCCCACTCTTCATTTTATTTCTTCTTTTTTACTCTTCGCTTAACGATCGCTCGCACATTTTTGACGGTACGGATCGATTGCGTGTGCATATAAATAATGCGTATAGAAATTATGAAAACCGCATCGTTGTGAATAACGAACGAAATCCTTGTTCTCGGTTTATTTTCAATCGATTAACTTTCGAGGATTTAATCTTCAATTAATAATTGGACGGATTAGTTGTTATAAAGTAGAAGAGGATTAAAGAGTAGAAAAATGACTTATGTCATAAAATATATATAAAATTAATTATTAAAATTATGTTATAAAATAATGTTATAAATTCTCTTATAAAATCTTGTCATTATAAATTGTAGAAATAGAGAGTGAATTAACTCATTCTTACACATATATGTATATTTCTCATATATATGTATACGAATTATTTTATATAAAATATTTACGATATCAATTTATTTCTCACACGTTTAATTTATATAGCTATCTCTCTCTATATATATATCTAATATATCTATATTTTACTGCAAATATTGTAATTTAGTACATATTATCTTTTTGTATTTAGAATTATTATTAACTAACTAAATCTATTCATTTAACAGATACTATATTATTCTTACGAATGTCATATTTATTTCTCATAATAACTCCATTATTTTTGTTCGCTTTCTTTTCTAGATTATTTCCCAAAAAATATTTGCCGCGATCATTTTCACTTTTATGAGTTTTCTCTTGAAGCAGATATACATATATACGTACATTTTACGTATTCAAATACACCGACGAAGGTCGGCGCGCATAAAGATTTTGATCGATGTGCGTGATATATTTTTTATTTTTCTAATGCATCGTGACGATCGTTAAATTTTCCACCTGACCACGGAATAACAGATGGCACGGTGCTCTCTATGCGCACACAGTTGATGCCCATAAAATCTGTCATGCATACGCGTTGCCAAAAGGGTGTACCACCAAAAGTAAGCCACGCGATAAATGAATGTCAGAGCTGCCTGACTTTTATATCAAGTGCCGCACCCACTGTGAATACGCTAAATATGTGTCATATCACGCGGAACATAAAATATTTCAATTATGGAGAAGGTTGGAACTATTTTGTGGTTTTCAATGGATTGTATGTATGTAGAATAAATTTTAAATTAGTTTGAATTTTTAATAAAAGATTCAAATTGTGTCAAAGCTTGGCATAGAAAAATTTTGAATGACATATATAGCTTCTATTTTTTAAAAAGAGTAAAAAAATATAGAAACTATTCATTTATGACTAACGTGTACAAAAGAGAAATATCAATTTTGTTTATACTTTATATATACAACGATAAAATTAATTTCATAACGATAAATAAATATGTATAATTTCTTTTGAGATCTGTATCTTTTAACGTAATATTTGCAGCATATTATATTTTGTGTGACTTGAGCTATACGTCTTGAAAAATATATAGAAATGAAGATTTCTCTCTCCGTTTTGCTCATATAACTGATTGTGAAAGTCTTTGAATTTCTTCTTTAAGAAACTTTATAAAATGGATTTATCTAGAAAAGTTTCATACGAGATATTCCAAATATCTTGTCATCCGAAGAAAGACTTAACTGCGAAAACTAATCTTATTGCCGCCGACAATATCGTCGGCCGTCGATTTTCTCGTGGACGCAATTACTGTTCCTTCTCACGAATCGAACGCGAACTCTTGATTTCGACGACGACCCTCTTGCGAAATCAGCGATGGTACGAGAGCGTGTCTTTGCGATTGCGCGACCTCGTGACTTCCGTGGGCGTCCTTCTACTCGAGCTTCGATCACGCGAACCCACCCTTTGTCGGTTCCGTCGCACACACGTCGACACGCCTCCAGGAGTCGTTCGTCATCGTAAAAAGCATCGCCGCGGGGAGGCTGCAGGCGGGTAGCGTAAGCTATTCATGGAAGGGTGGAAGGCGCGTTAAACCGCTCGTTTCGCGCATCTTACAATTAGTTTGCGCGGCATTTATCGATGTAAAATTTTTAGAATCGCGCCTTAAAAAAAAAAAAAAAAAAAAAATATTAAACGTGAGAAAAGATTTTTCTTAATTCGATATACTTAATAGATATATACGTACATATATATATGTAGAAAATATATTTAATTTTTGCTTTTCTGTTATTTATATTTTTTGTTATTTTCTAATACAGATTTTTAGAATATTGGCTCAATTTTAGAAAATATTAACTGGAACCAATTGTCACGGGGTTGGATACATAATTAGCGAACGAAAAAGCATCCGTTATGAAATATAAAGACCTATATATATGAGGTACGTTTTTTTTAATTCAACTTGCTCCAAGCTGGATGAGGAGAGATTGGACGAGGTGGGAGAAGACCCGCGAAGGTAGTCCAACTTGGGGGGATACGACTGCATATAATCGAATTTGCACCGGAGAGATCTCTTTCTCTATGGGCGTTTCCATTACGTTGGCGGGCGATAAATTACGCCACCCTTTTGCTGCGTAAATAGATTTGAATTTATGCCACCCGTTCTGCCCCATTTATGCATATGGTTTTTTATTCTTCCTCCAATGCGAGAAACGGCAGCACGTATTGGCGATTCTTTTGACGAACTATCGGTTAACTCGCGTCGCTGAAATTTGCATGCCAAAGGGCAAAATTTTTAAACGTACTTTATATTTGGGTAGATATTTACTCGAAATATGCGCGATACGATAATTAAATTAATTATATTAAAGTAAATATACATATATGTATAATATTAATAATTTACATTTTTTTTTGTCAATAATATTAGTATCTGTTTGTGTCTTTGTTAGAATAGAAAACATGAAAAACATGAATGTAAAGAGCAGCAAACTGAATACTAAAATAAAATACTAAATTTTAAATTTAAAAAATTATTAACAATTTTTACAAGTTGAAAAGTTACTATGGGAAATAGTATGGATATAATAATAAATAATACTAAAATAATAAATAGAACTATATAGCTTCTATTAATTTATTTTAAGAAAAAAAATGTTCTTGCGTATTGCTTGTATGTATGTTGTGTTCACATCGCATTTCGATAATTGAAAAAGATGAGAAGAGATTAATTTAAAACAAGTAGTACAAAAACAAAAAAAGAAATTTCTAAAAATAGAAGAAATCATTTTTATATTTTTAAGAAAAAAAAGTTACAGCATGTTAAAAAGAAAAGCGAAGAGAGAAAAGAAAGAAAAGAAAAAAGAGTTTATAGAATGTTATAAAAAAAAAAAAGGAAAGTGCTATTTCACTTTTGAAAATTGTTGCACATACTTGTGCGAGGATACAAAAATGTCACAAAGATATAAAATTTCAATTATTCATGTAGGTAGAAAAAGAAAAACGCTAAAAGGAGAAAATAAAATAGTCAAATGTTACTTTATATATTTCGATGTACTTTTTTTACGGCTAAATATTTTCACGAAGAGCAGGACGCGCATTTCAACTATTCTACTTGAAATCTAGAAACGGGGCCCAACTTCGAATGTCAGGCAAAGTTCTGCTTCCTCGGGCCAAGTGCAGCCAATATATGCGCGAGTCGGTACCAGATGTGCCATTGTGTCGGCGTCGAGGAAGAGTGAATCGCCGTAGGTGTACGTATTCAGGGCGCATATCCACATGGACGGGAAGGAGGAATAGCGGGAGCAGGATGAAAGAGACTCTCGCGTGGGTGCGCCGACATGGTAGGACAACCGTGGGCAAAACTCTCTCGGCTTTCTCCTGCCCCGAGCCGGGCTCGGTAGTGGCCCGAACCCTGCGAAAAGCCCCTCGCTAAGCTGTACCATTGTCATCCTCGAGCGAGAGATCTCTTTCTCTCTCTTTCGAGCGTGCTCCGACGATTAATAGGCTTAAGTGACATACGGATGCGCATTCGTTCGTGCACTTGCGGCGCGGAGATTTTCGGATTTACCTGGCAGGTACACGGTGGGACTCACGCAGGAAAAAATTTATGTGATCAAAGGGCTATAAAACTCATGTGGAGATGAGAACAGATACTTCTGTTTTGATTTGATTTAATCGGAATTAGTTAGGAAGTTAACATTAATGAAAAAATATATTAGCACACAGTAAAAAATAAAATACTAATTTTAACATTTTTTTTTTACATATCTAAAAAAAAAAGTCCACTCTAAATTTTAAGTTAAAATGAGATGAATTTATATATAATAATAGTATATATTATTATATATTATATTTGTATATAATAATAACTCATATAATCAATTAATTCAAGAGCACTCTAACGAGATTTGTGCGTTGCCAAAGTTTTGTGGCCGGGGTTTAGAAAACTCTGCTCATGAATACAGAATCCAACCATCGCCAAGTGCGCGTATCGAGGGTGATTCCGGCCGGCAATAAAACCAATCCGAGGTGTGTCTAACCAATGATATTAATAAATCCAATATCTTCCGACCGATAAAACGGCAACCGAGCCGTCGTGTATTCCGAGCCCCTCTTAGTTTTATAAACAGTTGGCCCGTTCATGTGCGCGCACGGAATCGTCAGAAATTGTGCAAATACGTATAAAATACGCACAATGTGTCCGCGGAGCCGCGTAATGCGTTGCGACTCACGAACCTTCGATAAAAATGTACGAGATTTTGCTCTCTTTTACGATAAGAGCAATCGGCATGATTTTCGTATCGAAAAATTTCTTATTGTCTTTTATTTATTTTACGGATGATAATATATTAAATATATTAAATGTATACATACATATTTAATATACAATTATATTAAATATAATAATACATATTAGATATTGAATATATTAAATTTACATTATATGCATATTAAATTTTGATTATCTTCTTGAGTGTATCACTTAAAAACACTCTGACAATTAATTGCGCGCGAAAAAAAGATAATTTGCAAAAAACATTCTTTTGTGCAAATCACTACGCCATCGGCTGCCATAGTCATCATGTTATCAGAATAACGAAGTTTATGTTTATGAAGATATGAATAGAACAAGTGTCATATAGACTAAATGAGGGTTTCCCCGCGCGGGCAGGATGGTCCCTCGCACGCATTATTTATGCGCACCGCCCATTGCGTGTCGTGAATATACACGCGCGCGCGTGCTTTGACTCGCGCATATGGGGACATTAGCTACCCCATTAAACATTTCATCCGCGTGCTCTTCTCGCAGGGAAAAAAAAGGACGTACCTGGATGATTCGCCGGCGAATCGATCACTTTCGCCGATATGCACTGGGGTCCGCATGACGTTTGCAAATTACATTGAATCGTACTGGTATATCCATAAATTCGAGCAGGATTATGTAAAAATTATTTAAAAATTCTAAAAAGTTGCATAAGAATTTGCTGAATTTCATGAATATTATAAATTATAAAACTAAAGTAAATTAGTTTATTTAAACTAAAAATTTAGCTTTAAAGTTCGATGACTTGAAAAATTAATATGCAAAACAAAACTCATTTTAAGAATTTGATATGATATTTAACAATTCTTTTCAATTAGCATTTGGCATTTTATTAGATAAACATTATGTCATTTATAAAAAAAGAAAATTGCGCGAGTCATGTTTAGGTGCCTAAAATAATCAAGCGTCGTGTCCTTCGTTGCGGTTTATACAAGTAATTTAATCTAATCTTTAAAGAAAAAAAAAAATCGATCTCGTATAATCGATGACGCTCCATTTTGATCGTGATAGACATTTTTATTGCTGTTCGCTTAGCCTACTTTCGCGAATCGTAACAACTCACGATCACACGATGTAATAACGTGCGTCAGTATAGAGATATCTACCAACGCACACACGTGCACGCACGTTACGTATACGCGCATCCGTATAACGTCACTCGGTATATGTACTGCGGGTTAGAACATTTAGCGAGTACATTAAGGAAATTGCGTGGACTCTTTGCACCGCACCCTGCTGCAGACTCGTGCCGTATTAAAGCAGACGAAGGAAGCATCGGGGCGACTGGAGGTGGCCTCTTCCGAGGCAGTGTTTCTCAAAGTCATTGCGAGTCTAAAGCAAGATAATGCAGAGCAAGATAATGCAGAGCAAGATAAAAGATTGATGCGATGCCTCTTCAGTTTATTAAAAAAAAAAAAAAAATAAATAAATAAATAAACATATACATATATTGGGAGTAGAGGCAGGTAACGAATAACGTTTACGAGTTTCATCTTTTACATATGTACTTTTCAACCGAGTTAAATTAATTTTTCTTTTCCAAAAATGTCAAGATGTCAATAATTTTTGAGTTGCAAAGATGATGCAATTTCGAAATAAATTGGAGAAACAGCTTTTTTTTAACGATAAATTACTCGCTAAATTAATTTCTAAATCCTTCTTGTTTTTACAATTCGAAATTAGCTATTTTCATTATCGCTTATTCCATTTGAGAAACTCTGCCGTCGATGGTAACGCGCTAGCACCCTTCGGCGCATCAGTGTAAGTAAAGCTGCGCGGATATAGAGAAAAAGAGGAACACACGTTCTCTCAGATAGCGTACCGAGTGATACCGAACGCGCGTGAGGGCGAGATGAAGGGAGATAACGGGTACAGGAGGGGTCCGGAGAGAAGACAGAGGACCAATGGGGCGGAGAAGAGAGTCGTGGATCCGAGGGTGGAAACGGGCTGCTCCACCAGACCCTGGATGAGACAAGTAGGGTCAAGTGAACTAAAGCGAAACTACCGGGGACGCGGGTGTTAAGGGGACAATATACTGCTCTCGCATCAGGCGGGGAGGAAGGGAGAACGGCGTCGGGGTGAGTCGAAGATGGGTTTAATCTATTACCGACTCGGGCCAAGTGGCTTCTTGTTATACGCTCGTTTCGACGAGACGGAATCTCCGAACCGATATGACGGAAAACGCGAACGAATATAAACGATGCGACAGGTTTTGAAGAATATTAATGTATATACATTAAGAAAGCCTTAATCTCGCAGAACGATTAATTGATTTGAACCGTAAGATAACATAAAAATACTATTGTTACTTTTTTTTCTTTCAGCATATTAGATCATAGAGATATATATATTTTTTCTTGCATTTATAGTTTGCAAAAATATATAGCTTTAAAATCACTGAAATCACTTAAGCAGTTAAAATAATATGTAAGTGTAATAATACATAGAAGAAAGTAGAATAATTTCTTATATCGAAAGAGTTTTACTAATATATTTTTTTTACCTTCATTTTCGACATTCTTTAAATTCATCACATTTATTAATTAATACTATTGTTTCTCTTTTTCTTTCCGCACATTAGATTATAGATATATATTTATAGTTTGCAAAAATATAGTTTTAAAATCATTCCAATTACTTATCGTTAAAATAATACACGTGTAATAATATACAGAAGAAAGTGGAATACTTTCTTATATCGAAAGAGTTATTAATATATATTTTATATCTCCATTTTCGACATTCTTTAAATTCTTCACATTTATCAATTACTTGTGTTTTTTTTAATCCATGGCGATAATAATGTTCACGTTCTTCCCCGATATACTGATTTAATTTTCGGAGCCGGAAAAGGAGACAGATGTCTTTAATACCTCTATTATTTCACCTTTGTCCTTCCTGATTGAAGAATTATTCGCGCTGGGACTCGTAAGCGAAGCGCGACGTCGTCGCTTCTACGTGAACACGTTGTTTCCGGAAAAGGTCAACACAGCCGGAAATCAAAAGGTCGCAAGGTGCTCGACGTAGCGGGACGTTATTAATTTATTTTCCTCGACTCACTGAATGTGTGCAGCTGCTTTTATAAGTTTGTTTTCACGCGCATGAAGAAAGTTACAGTAGTTACAAGATATTCTCACTTGAAAATTAAAACTTTACTAAATAACATTCTGTTTAAAACACAGTTTCACGAGATTTTATCATAATCTTATATATCTTTAATAAGAAAAGTTATTTTAATTTTTTCTAATTTTACATTTTCTTAATAAGAGAATAAAGTATATATGTTATATATTTGCATCTATTAAAATAAAATCTGTAAAAACCTAGATTAATCAATCTTATGTGTAAAGATTATTTTTACATTTTTACATGTGGTAAAGCAAAATATCTATTATAAACTACAAATGTATGTCTTTTAAGTGCGAGAAATATAACTTATATCGATTTACGCCCTGTTTGATCGTAAATAAATATGAATATCACACACACATAGTTTTGTATGATCTCTAAAATCATATAAAAAATTATACTAATTTTTTAGTATTTCAGTTTAATACTCTCTTTTGATCCTGTTATTATTCTTATATTTAAAAAATTTTTATTTATTAGAAGAAATCATGTTTACGTTTTCTTTTTTTTTTTATTTATGAAGTATGCGTAATCTTTGTAAACCTAAAATAAAGTTTAATTTTAATATTAGAAGTATCGAGCAATCATTTCTGACCGTTTCTATTTTTTAGATTAATATCATGTTTCTTGTATAAAAACTTGTAGTAAAATTTTGAAATCGTATAACTTAAATGTTATATTAATGATTGATTAAAATCATCATAAAAATAAAGTTATATTAATGATTGATTGAAATCAATCCGTCATGAATAAAGGAAATGATTAATGCCTAAAATTAATTAAATTTATGAAATTCAATGATTACTACCTAAATTAATTAAATTTATGAAATTCCAGAATAATATCTTTTGCATGAGACATAAATTACTAATCTAAAAAATAGAAATGGTCAGAAAAATTGTTCGGTATTCCTAATGTTAAATCAATTTAATTAATTTTGTTATAAAATTTGACCATAAAAATATTACAAGATTTTAAATCAGAATTTGTTTTCTTCACTCCAATAGCATTAAAAGCATTAATTACGACCATCATATCTTCGTTGAGATTCAGTGTGAGACATCCGCTTACAAGTTTTCACGTCGCGAAGAAAAGTTGCGTCGGATTCGTTTCGATTCTCACATTATATCACCAGCGCGCGTCCCAGGAGATGAGTAACCAGCCGAGGGAATTCGCTTGGGAATTATGAGAACGGCATGGCAAACGCCAAACCCAAGAGTATCCGATGTACGCGCTAGCATATTGCGCCATGGAAGTCCCGCAGGGCTTCCATGCCAGGAGTCGAGGTCGCATGAAAACAAGACAAAAAGAGAAGCATAGAGAGAGAGAGAGAGAGAGAGAGAGAGAGAGAAGACGAATCAGCGGACAACTCGCTTGCGGGGCCATTGTGTTCGTGTTGTCGTCGTTGTTCATGGTCTTGCGCCGCACTTGACGCGCGCCCGACGATGATGGCACCCATGGGTGCCAATGAGAGCTAACTTGAACGCCTTCTCTCACGATTAAATTTGTGTCCGGCTGGCGCTTTATTCCAATAAACGAGTTTGCTAACGTCGTGAACTTTTAAAAGCCAAAGCCCGCGCGATTTCCTAAGACAAAGGTTTGACAGTAAATTTTTTAATTCGCGTATCCGCTGACTCTTTGTCTCCGTCACGCGATCTTGAATTTTTCAAGTTTCGTTAATGATTTTCCAGACCAAACGCGTAGGTCTTGAAAAATTCTTTCACCTCTTAGAATGTAGAAATTATCCATATATACATATATTGGTATTTCAGTTACAGGAGAATGTAATTTGTAATTTTCATTAAAACTAAAATCCCACAAAGTCAAACGTAATAAAATAAAATTGAATTGACATCATATGATGAGTGGTGGGCATTATTTTCATAAAATTCATCATTTTTTTTCTCGTCAAAGCAACGGAATGCATTAATAATCGACGACTTGACAAAGTTAAAAACATTCATGTTTTACTCATACTTTTACCGTATCAGATCGCTTGAAAAATACAGGCGTGCGAGGGGTGAAATCAGTGAATCGCGGTAATAATCGGGAACATCGTACAGCGCGTGCGGAGGAATAGCCGGCTTGGCCGCGCGTTTCAGAGACTCCCAAGGCGTACCATCCCCCGGAAATCCCTCGGGAAATCAGCGAGGCACGAGACTTCTGCTAGGTCGGTGGGTAGATAGGTAGGTAGGTAGGTAGGTAGGTAGGAAGAGCTGGCGCGCACATCGACGTGCACGTGTCCAAAGACATGCGTGCTAGCTGTCAGGAGCGTTGACAGTGTTCTTTCTACCGCACCCTCATCGGTCGCTGCTATCAAATGTCTCTGCCAAGTTAAAACACCAAAGGCGAAACCTATTCTTGTTCGTTGAATTTTCACCTTATGGGATCGAGTCGAGCGAAGATTCGCGAGAACGTATGACATGC
Organism: Anoplolepis gracilipes; assembly: GCF_047496725.1. Lineage (NCBI taxonomy): Eukaryota > Metazoa > Arthropoda > Insecta > Hymenoptera > Formicidae > Anoplolepis > Anoplolepis gracilipes. Next base: position 4,063,467 of record NC_132983.1, read on the forward strand.
GCGGTGAAAAACACAACGAGAAACATCTCTCTTGCGAAGTTTTTTCATAAATGCATTAACTCTCCTTGTAACATAAAGATTCTTTCTTATAAACGTTATTTTCGATGTGTAAAACTAAACTGAGCCTAACTGCACTCGTATGTTTCATAAATCTTAAAAAATTCAATTTTACCGAGCTTTATCAAATCGCCAAATATAATACTTCTGTACACGTATATTTTTCCTCTAACAACAGGATTAATTAAATAACATAATCAGCATGCGTTTTCAACTGCATAATCGGTCAATTGTAGTTTTCAATTTAATACTTTTTAATTTCATTTCATTATTATGAATTTTTTCGCTACGACGTAATTCAGAAATCCTTCTCACTCTAATGTTTATCAAGAAAATTAAACATTCTGCATCTGTCGTATTATTTTAATATTGATGCAACCATTGAGAGAGATTAAGTGATTTTTATTTGCTATTGAGATATAAATCTGAAGTGAACATTGATCATGGGAATAGTACAAAGCGAAACAAACACAGTTTGGTATAAAAGCAATCGCGCGGGTATCGTTCTGTTTATATCATCATCCTTTCATTTACCCGGCGGTCACGTAGTGGATGCGCCGTGCGCCGATAGAGTCCGAGGATAACGATCATTATCGGTGCCTCACACGCGCCGTTATTTGTTAAGATTAGTCAGAACAAGATTATACGTGACTTGAATTTTCCGATTTCGATGATTATTTGCGCACGAAATATACGTTTGTTCTCAGATTATTGAACGCATACAAAATTCTCTAAGCTTATAATTCTGTAATAGTTTACATAAACATCAATTTATATGTAAGCTTATTTATTTCTTAAATGCATCTTCATAGGGAACATATTTTTCAAAACGGATAGCCGAATGTTCAATAATCTTGTAAAGATATTCTAGAAATAAAAGCTTGATTGTTATATTCATATAAACAGAAATTATGTATTATATTAAATTTGATATTAATGTTTGGAAAAATTTAATAAAAAATCAATTTTTATTTTTGAATTGCGTATCAGTTAAAGATCTAAGTAGAGTTAATAAAGATTAATCGAGATTCTCTACAATTATTTGTATATCAATCAAACCGAAAGGAGAAAAAGTCACCGAAGTCGTTCCGTTCAGAGCGTCGCATCGCGCGAAAATCATTTAAAGCTCCACCTGTTACTGCTGCGATGCGTGTTGAAAACCTGCAGGGATGAGCCTTCGAGTGCTATCGATCGTGAAGGATCAATGGATACAATTATCCGGTCACGTGTCGGACTAACGGCGGACAAGTAGCCAGGGAGAAAGAGAATGGAGCCGGAGATCGCGTTTTCTCGCTCGGTCCTTTCGAATTCTCGACATTGATAAATGTTGCACGCGTGACGCACATTCTGTCACTGATCGAGTCTCCGCAGGTTCTTTGAAAAAAAAAAAAAAAAAAGAAAAAAATGTTCGCCGATTTTCGTCCTGAGAGACAGTACGCAAGTATTTCTTAAAATAAAATTGATATGCGTTAATGAATTCAATATTTTGTTCACGTTGATCAAATTATGAGTTAGAAAGAGAAGCTTTGTTCATAATAAATTTATTCTTCGCATTCTTTAGAATGTGAAAAGATAATTATAATAGATAATTGAGAAAATCGAGGAAAAATACGTAATATTTTTCCAAGAAAGAATCTAAAAGAATACTTGAGGAAAATATTAAAATTGTTATATGTACACGTTCTCGATATTTTCATTATTAAGAATTTCAGCATTTTAACAACAATAGTCTGTCTCTGATGAATTGCGCTGAGCTCGTCTAATTATCGTGGTAAATCATAATAATTAAGGGAGCGATCAAGAAAAATTCTCCCGCGGGACGAGTCTGATAAAAAAATCCAGATCATTCTCTCTGATATCGGAGAGGGATGTAGACTCTCACGGCGACCTCGTGCCAATTCTCTACCGGTTCTACCCGCAAAAGGACCGAATAGGGCGGAGATCCGAATTTAATAATGAAATTTTACCTCTCGTTAGGGTAGATAGTTATCGGCGATACTCGCGGAAGTCACGAATTAATTCCGCCAAAATCCTCTCACGAATAGAACAGAAGATATAAAATTGAATTGATGACATTATAATATCCGATTTATAAGAGTTAAATTCGGTAACTACGTTTAATTACATTCGATAAATAATTTCGGTTTAATTTCTCTCCTTTTTTACCCTTTTTCTCATACACACACATGCACGCATATACAATCTCAATAAAAAAATTTAGTTATCGAAATGTTGCATACTAAAAAGTATAGTTAATATAGTTAATATACTTAATTATGTTAATGTAGTTAAATATAGTTAATATACTTAATTATGCCAGTTTAGTCGCCTAACCATTGCATCTCTTGAATAGTTAATATAGTTAAATATAGTTTATTAATTTATCGTGATCGTATGCGTATATATTATATAATATTTTTAATTATAACAATTACTTATGATTAATTTTTAATCTTAATTCCTACATTTTTTAAGCTGTAATGTATTATTGCATAATCCAAATGGCAAAGTTAAAAGAGAATGAAACATCTAAAATGATTCGCGAAGATAACTATGACAATATAAAGACAATTTAAGAACAATAAAGGAAAGAATTCATATACATCATCTTTAAAAAAATGTAAATAAATAAATATATATATATTTATTATTAAAAAACGAAACGAACACGCGAAACTGTAATATACAGCGGAGCGTGTAAAAATAAAAACATGTGTACAGGATGTACACATAGCGAAAAATGTATTTAGAACAAACATTTACAACAAAAATACATATAGATATTTTTTGTCTTTTAAATTAGGAATATATATATATATATATTTTTTTTTTTGTTGTAAATGTTTGTTCTAAATACATTTTTCGCTATGTGTACATCCTATACACATGTTTTTATTTTTACACGCTCCGCTGTATATTACAGTTTCGCGTGTTCGTTTCGTTTTTTACAGATGTCTAACAATTTGGTTTACGTCCGTGCATGTCCATGCCTCGGCAGGTTGAGTAATCAAGCGTAATGCTTTCGGGCTTCGACTGCGCGCTTTATTTGCACCATGCTACATCATAGCTACGCTAATAACGTCCCATGAGGACCTAATGTCAAGTCGTCCATGTACGAGCCATAATCTGAAGCATGCGTGCGTGTACAATACACTATCGCGTTATTCCACGTCGTCGCGATACGCACTACAGATTTTTTTTCTTGCTAATCACGAAATTTAAAGAAGGTAAAGGACTAATATATCGTAAATAAAAGTTATATAATCTCGAATTTCTGTATAGAAATTTTTCATTTGAACTTTTCAGCCAAACAGAAATTATCTTTTCTATAGATATACATGTTCTCATATATGTATAGCTCTATTGATCAACGATGCCTATCAAAGACTAAAGTAACTCTTCCTCTATAAAGTTTAATTATACGTCATATTTTTCTCGTGCGCAATTTTTGAAATTTTAAAATTAAGTATCTTGATAGTTATGTTCCTTAAAAATATTCTATTAAAAGCTATTGGAGAAATTTCTAAAGATTATGGTTCTATTAAAAAAAATTGTGTGTTAGCAATGAGCATAACAATATTCACGCAAACGTCAAACGAAATATTTTTGTCTTTTTAGTTTAGCATTTCATGACATATGTAGTATGTCATTACACGAGCCACGTGTGTTATAAATCATACATTACGATTGATTATAATAATTACGAGTAAGCAGCCTTCGTGTAGTTCATATCGGTTATAATCTGATCAGTCTACACATAACATTGCTCTTTAACTTGTTGCATAAATAAAATCGAACACGCAAAGCAACTCGTGTCGTATTATTTGCAAAAATACAATATAAATACTTCTTGGACTAATTATAAACACAATGAGATATATCGTGACAAATATTCCGTATTTAATTAAGTCGGACTTTTTATATAATTCTGTAAATTTAAAAAATTTTAATTATATCACAATGCTGATTGTTACATAATTGTCCGATGTGCAGATTTTCAATAAAGTCCATCTTTTTTTAAACTTTTGTCAGACTGATTCTAGATTTAGAGATCTCTGCGCAACGAGTGGAATTTAATCATTTGCAGAGTTCATTCCTCGCGATGGAACAAAGGAGGCATTCGAATTCAGCATCCGACCGAACATACTCGACCATCTATAAAAGTCAGCGACGTCTCCCGCGCAAAACGGAGCTTCCTAGATTCTAATCAGGGGCTGCGTGTACCTATTAGGGACGTTCATTGTGCGTGGGTGTACCGTGAATACGACAGGGGTAAGTCTCCCCTTCGGGGTAGTCCCGTCGAAAAGCGGGGGATATGACTTTGTTCTTTCTCTTTCCACGAGAACGTCACTTGTCACGTATGATTATGTGCGTTTCCTTTATTTCCAAGTACGCGCTATGCATGTTCTATGAAATACACGAGTGATGATACAATCGAAAGTATATACCGATTTTTTATCATAAGTCAATATTTAGAACATCTTTTTATTAGAAATTGTTTTATAGTTTGAAATTGAGATGCTATTCGTTACCAATTTTAAATATAAGATCAGATATAAAACATTTGGGATATCTTTATACATAATATATAATAATAACTTAAAAAATTTTAGTATTGAATATTTAGCGTGTTTTTCCACTAAATCGCGATTTAATAAAAATATTATCTTCTGTTATAAAGCCAGAAATTTCATTGAATTAAACATTACATAAATAATAAAAAAATGTTATTTTTCTCTTTCTCTATATTATTTTAAGTATTTCACATACAAATACTTTTTCTAATGATATAGAGTTTTAATGTAAATAAAAATTTTTGCGTCAATCAAGTTCTAAATTATTCTATTCACACTTATATTTTATGTCGTTTTAATATTCTAATATATATTCAGATATCTATTAATATGTTATTTATAAAACATATCATACATACTACATGTTACATACAAATTTGTAAGTATATATAACACATGATAAGTATTTTTATAAACCCGTTATATATATAACCAACTCTATTCCTCATCCCTCTGAAAAACCTATGTACCCCTTCAGGTAGCGGCAACACATCAGGCGGGGTTAATGGACATCAATGAGGATCGCCTCGTGTAAAAACACGGTCCTCGTGCGGGCTTCCAGAAGTTATCGGGCTACTTCCGAGGCAGCGCGGCGGCGCTATCCTGCTATCTTTCATGATCGCGCATCTGTCGTGCATTTTGGTGAATCACTCCGTTCCGCGCGCTCGACGGGCGTTTGCTCCATATTATGGCTTCCACGGTCCGCGGGTGTTCCGGGATATTGCGTTCCCGATATAGACCAGCCGACTGACTGACTGACTGGCTGGCTGGCTGGCTGGCTGGCTGGCTGGCTGGCCGTCTGGGGTCAGCTGCGGAAGTGGCTCGTGCCACCGGTGAAACCATAAGGCCCGCAATTATGGGGTTTGCGGTCGACTCTCTCCTGGCGATGATTTGTCGGCCTCCTTCCCGATAATTAACGGGATGACTTTCAAACGCGGTGCCGTCGAAGCTACGTCAAATCCTTCCGCGTGATTTTTTTTTCCCTATCGCGCACGCGGAAGAGGAACCACCGGAATCCAGATAGATTTTTCGCCGAGGAGAATTTTTTACCGTTCTACTTGTTATCACTGTTTCCGAAAAAAGATATAGGTTACGACATTTTTGTAAACTTATCCCGTTTAAATTTGTTATTAGTCGACAAATATGTTTCTCATTCTATATTTCTGTACTTTCAGATTTATTTTTTTAAAAGATTCTTTTATTTTTGATATCAAGTAATTTCGTAATCAAACGACACATGGTTTAAATATTCGCTATGCAATTTAATTTATTTGTCGTTTTATTAATGATATATAAATAGCTTCCACTTATTTCTAGAATGCATGGCGCGTATATTACAAATATACAAAATTATAACAAAACGTTATTATAATGCCATTTCCCACCAGGGAAATTAATTTAATCGATCGATTGTTATTGAAGAGCTTTTTTAATAAACGTTTATTAAATGAATTTAATTGCACACCGATATATTGTACGAAAGAGCACATCGTTTGCGTATACATGCGTATGTGTACAAAATTTATATTCTACTTTATACTCAAATATGATAGCATATAAATATAAATCGGAAAAGCGCCTCTCATTCTCTATCATGCCCACGGCAAAAGGGACGCTTTAAAATTTTATTCCTGCTGGCCATTTGAATATTATTTAGCGCGTCGTGTTTGTTGTGTTTACCAAAGCTTTCCATTCTGCGATCACAGAGAGAGAGAGAGAGAGAGAGAGAGAGAGAGAGAAAAAGAAAGAGAAAAGAGTGAGCGAAAGAGATAACCTGCCTCACTGCAATCGATATATGAAGCACCGCGGCTGCGATGTTCCCCGGAGGATCGCGATATGTATTTTCAGAAAGTGCCTGCACGATCGAGCACACCCTCGTCAGCGCGAGCTTCTGTTTGCACGCGGTACCTTTCATCCTGTGTGTTTACCGTTTGATCTTATTATTTCATTCGTCTAAATTTAAACACTTCATTCATCCTCTCCCTGTAATATATCACTGGTTTGTTTTCCCATAGCCGCGACGCGGAACCCGGTAATTCGATTGACAGAGGCCCACCATTCCTCCCCTTCCCCCCCCCCCCCAGTATCCTTAGCGAATTTAGGTAAACTTATTGTACCTACAAATATAGTATTTTTTCTTCTCTACCGAATGAAAAATTAATTACTTAAATGCATTTTTAAAATTATTTTTATTTTAATTCTTATATTTATTGTTTTAAATTTAATTATAATTTAATTTAAAAAAGAAAATATGTAATGAGAAATTTTGTAACAATGTTTCAAAAACTTAATGGAAGGAAAAATTGTTTCTCTCTATTATATTTTGTTGTTTAAAATAATTATTTAAATAGCAAGATTTTAAGCAAAATAACAAATAGTATAATAAAGGTTAAAATTATATTATTAACAAAAATTGAAGTATTAAGAAGCCTGATGAAATTCATGAATATGGTAAAATATACGGAACATTTTTCTTAAGGAAATTTTCACGTAACAGTAACCGCAAAGAATGTCGCGAACCCTTGAAAGCGAGCCGATGCGTTAACCGCATTATAGACGCTGGTATAAGCCAAATCAAACATTGACATGTTCAATCATAGCGATCTCTCATAGTCAGCGATGACGAAGGAGAAGGAGGAGAAAGAACCAGAGAAGCATACAAACGCGCAGGATTTACAGGATCAAGTAAACAGAAAGAGAGAGAGAGAGAGAAAGAGAGAAAGAGCCACCTCGTACACCATCTGGCCATTGACGGGGAGGTTGGGTACCAAGGGGTAGAAATTGAAATGAAAACAGGGCGCTACCCCAAAACCGAGCCGCGTCTTTGCTATGGTTGTCAATGAGGGCTATTAGGGGACGATATGTTTTTCTTCTTCACAGATTTCCTCTGTGATGCGTTGACTTCTGCGTAAACCCGATGACGAGCGTGATGATTGCTCGTCCATAACGAGAATAGACGAGATTAGAGAAGAGATTCTTCAATCGACAATTATTATCCACTTTTGTTGTATTGTGTAATTAATTTATAGATACAAATAAAATGTTAGAATAATTGATATACCACATTCGCGATGTTGTTACAAGTAAAACTTTAAAATAATGTAAGACTATTCTCAAGAGCTTTATATTTGTTAAAAATATCATATTATATATAATTATGTCCTAAATTACTTAGAACATGAAAAATTTCATTTTTATTTTTTTATGAAACAGATAATTTAAAGATAATAGTAAAAAAATTTCTCGTCTATATGTATATCGAACATTGTCCTAATAATTAAAAATACCTTTTTATTTATTATTTTATACATCGACCACTCTTATATATAAATCATATATTGTATTCAATGTCAATATTTTTTTAAAAACGTTATCTGCTAATTTTCTTAAATTTATGATCATTAGACACTAGACTTTATGATAAGCAATTCTATAGAGCCATAAACGATATATGAGTCTAATTGAAATATGCGGGCATTATTTAATTTTGGAATATCTGCGGGTTATTTTCATCATAAATCAATTACGCCACAATATCTTGCCTACAAATTATATAATAAATTATTTAGAGACAAAAATATCACTCCAAAATTAATGTTTACTGTACATGTACGAAAATAAACAAAATAATAAATTATATATGTTAATATTGAAAAAAATATCATTTAATTAATATATCGTAAATATCAGTATAATTATATCAAAAAGCATCTTTTAACTTATATTTTAATTTGGAAAATCATAAATTCTTTAATTAAAGGTCGATCTAAAAAATCTAAATATTTCAAATAAATCTATTTTTATCCACTATAAATATTCATTACTATTGTAATAATTGTATCGGTTGTACTATTAATATAATAATTCCGTTATCATATTTGTATACAATATTCAAGTACACTGAGAATATCATAAATTGAAAAGTTACGTTTATGTGTTGTCGACTAAGATGAGAGAAAAAAAGTGCGAATAATACACGTTACACGTGGTAACACAATGTTCTGAATAGTGCTCGAGTTGCCTCAACGAGTACTTGGCATAAGAGCATTGAGAAGGTCACGTGTCGACTCGTGTACACCGGATGTCATGGTTTTGTCGTATTTAGCGCCTCCTCTACGGTCTATTCACTTCATGGTAAAAGCATGGGCGGTTCCTTTTCCGCCTAAATAATCAACAACGAGATGTAGAAGCCCGTATATACCATGAGAAACAAACGAACGTGATAACGATCGACGTGACATAAAGTTAATTTACAATAAATAAATATTATTGTCTCGGTAAAAAAAATGTTTATTTTCTATTGAAAATGATATTAAAATTTAATGAAAACTAATGAAATTTTCTTCTCTTAACTATGACACGTAATTTGATAGTATTTATTGTAATAATTAATTGTAATTTTGTGTAAGAAAAAAAGAAAGATTTCTAAGCACGTTAAGAGATTGTTGGAATCTCCGAATGATAATTTAGTAACGAGAGAAAAAATGTTGCATCATGAGAGGCACCTTCATGTTGCTGAATGAAATAAACCAGCTATTTCTGGTTTATTTCATTCAGCAAACATCCACGGACGATTACGTGACGGGAGCATGGGAACTAGGCTATGGAATCGTTCGATTCGACGTCACCATAAATCTACGCGTGATTTGCAATGCGTGCCACGGACGATCGTATGGGAGGATCATTCTGACGAGCGTAGGAGTGCCGGTCAGCATCAAGTATTGTTCTCCGAGGGACAACTATTTCGTCTACAATAGCCGTACGTTGACAAAACCGCGAGGCAATGGCCGTGATCGATTACGATTTGACTACGTTATCGTTTACGAACATTGCGAACATTGCGTCGATTATATATCTAGACATGTTCCCACGAACTGTTGCAAGTGACTTTTTTTTCAAAAACCATCAGCTTACAAAAGAAAACATATAATTAAGAATATAACATATAATTATAGCGAACAGAAAGTTATAGAAAAAAAAATTAAAAATTAAGTAAAAATTCGCAGTGTTTGTGAAAATAATATTTTGCAAGTAATTTTCCTTTTTAAATATTATTTCGAAGATAATTTGAAATTGATTTTTCTATGTAACTCTAAATTACTATTTTAGCGCACCTTTGTGTGTGCTATGAAATTATTTTTTTATTTAGGTTCTATTTTCTCACCTACTTTCTCCTCCCCCCCCCCCCCGTATTTCTTATTAATGCTTTTGATAAGTTTGTTCGCGTATCAATAATGTTATTTCTCTACTAATGATGATAATGAAGGTTTGTCGAAAAATATTGGCTGTGGAGGATAGAAGCGCAGGGATAGATAAATAAGTAGATAGCTATAGATACCAAAAGAGAAACGATGCGAACATACAATTATCCTAATGGAAACATGAATATCAATACGCATTATCAACTCGACATAAACACCTTTTTACTCTCTATATAACTTGTTAAGCTAAGATAACTTGCAACAACTACAAAACGCAATTATATAACATTAAATTTTCAATTCTTATGTGTTTTTTTTAACTCTCTTTTATTGCTTTTACTTTATAAAACGTACTGTTTATTTCTCAAAGATAGAAAGAAACTTTCTATTATGTCTCTACTGTTGTATAAAAACGTGAATGTTAAATTGGAAAAGAAAGAATAATCATAAATTATAAATAAAAATAAAAATAAAATAATTCAAATTGTATATTTTCCAAAAAGTTCTTTTATTGCTTTAAAAAAAAAAAGTCTACCGCTAAAGATCGTTCAAGCAAGTTGTAAAGTTCACCGCGAAGCCATCTAATCGATTCTTTCCAATTAACGGGCAGCCCACGAAAATCGGCAACAAACCCAGCGGGAAGGCGATCCTCGTACATCGGCGCACACGAGAGAAACGTCGGAATGAACAATCCACTCGTCAGTACAGCCACGTGACCAGCCACGTGCCAGGAACGTGCCGGAACAACTGGTGCCCCGCTCGCTCGCTCTCTCTCTCTCTCTCTCTTGTCGTGCCATGTGCTTCGATGAATATGTACCACCCTGTATGCTAAAGACGGGAAGGGGCTGACACACGCGTGTTTCTCCGCAGGATGAAGGATTATTGCGCGACTGTTACTTTTTTCTCTCCTTTTGCACGTTGAATCAGACGAAAATGTCTCTTTTTTTAACCTTCAGAGCTTTTTCTTTATAAAAATACGTTCACAGATAGCAATATTTTTTTAAATTATAAGTTGTTGAAAAATAAAGCACCTTTTTTGTATCTATATTTTTATACGCATATCTCGAGAATAAGAACAGGCGTATATATAATCACCCGCATTCGGGATAAGTACATCCTATACTTTGAAGTGGACGACGGGTATCGATGTCGATGTACAATAAAACTCTCGAGATGTATCTTATAATCGACAATAGTGTCCTGTGACCAACTGTCGCAGTGCAGATCGAAGTTGAACATGTTCTGGATAACATATGGGACAGAGTCGAGTGTTTCCTAGTGTTTTGTGACCCTTTTCGCAACAGACTACTTCAAGGATTGATACCATCATTCGAGCTTTCTCGTTTACAAATTGACTCTTCCCTGTATGTAGTTTATCTTTCGCCCAATTTTCAATGTCCAAGCTTATTCCTTTCCTATGAAAGAATCGTCTTTGATATTTAGATAAAAGTGGTATAATTTCGATATAATAGATATAGTAAAGTTTTGATTGCAGACCCTACCTTTACATTTATTTCTTGTAATAAAAATATTACAGTAGAAAGACCTTTCTTTCTTATAATAAAATGTGAAAATTAAAACAAACGTGAAATCAAATAGACCAAAATTATAACCGTTTTAACATCTAGTTCAAGCCTTGAAGTATAAAAAAAATTCACCGTAAAAGGCAACTTAACAAGCAAAATAAAAAAAAAAGCACTCACATTCTTCCTTGATAGTAAAACGGCTTGGTGTTTTGATCCTCCGTTCTAAAACAAAAGAAAACAAAATATAAACAGATTGAATTTTGACTGACCGACTCAAAAATATTTTCCCTTTAAAACTCTAATCAAAACCAATAAATTTAAAGTCAAATGCAATCCCAAAGCACTTGTAAGAAAGTAAAAAAAAAATGTCATTAAGATAATTAAAAAAATATTGCTCACTCATTTCAATTTATAATATTGAAATGATGATAAAAGTAATAAAGTGTTTAAGAAAATAATTCAACCAATCTTCAGTAAGCCTCTGCAAATTGGATCTAAAATGTAATTATTTTATATGTTATGCATATAAAGCGCGCCTTGTCGCGCGCGCGCATACACGCCTTTACTTATATATTATAAAAAATATATATTCTATGAAAATCAAAGATCGTTTTAAGATTTGTTGTTACGATTGCAAGATTTTATTTCGAAAGGTTTGCACGTCGACACAACGCTGTGTACACGTCGCTCGTATCTCGGTTGTAGGCGCCATAACTTTTTTATGGAACATTGTGTCACTAATATTTCAACCTGCCGACACTTTCTCTCATACCACGACCATAAATAATTTAACTCGCCACTATTACGAGCGAGTTCTAAGATATTTTGCACGACATGTATTACACTTGGTCGCGACACGCGATATCGCGATTCGTCGCTTCTCTTCAGACGCGAATTAGATTATTCGCGCGTGTGATAATTCTTATCTATACTAATATAATCCATGTGAATGTATCATGCATAAAACAATTATATCTTGCTAATGTGATTCTCACGCGAATCATATCCAATTTTATACAGTAATTATATATATTTGACACTTGCAAGAATTGCGCATATACGTATATAATTTGTGTTAATTTTGATTAATTATAAATGAAGAATACATAAATAGTCAAGCGTATGTGGAACGAGTTATTTGAGAAACAGAATAAAATAACAAAATTGCGAAATTATATATTCTACTGAAATATTAATTATAAAACTTTTCTTTTGTTACGAATATTACGAATATAACAAATATAACGAATATTACGAATGCTAATAAACATTAATTTAAGTATTCAAATAAATAAAAAAAAAACAATAATTTGCAATATTTATCCTGATATTTATGTATCGACTTTTCTGCTTTCTCTTTTTTTTTTCTTTTAAATACGAATATAATAATATATATTATCATTAATATTAATATATCAATATATATTATCTAAAAATATTATCGAATTAAAAATCTGAAACTTTTTATTTGATGCCCGATTTGAAGTTGATTGATAATGATTTTTGAAAAATATCGATAAGCACAGTTTTATTTCATTTTGTCAATCGGATATTGTGTAACAAAAAAGAAATGGAATAAAAAAATCTGCAAAGATATTCATGTATTCAAGTGTTTCACGTTCTCAGTTTCCAGTCTATATTATATCTGTTAATATATATAATATATACACGATACATACACGTTGACTATTAAAACCATAATATCGCGATCTTAATGTATCTCATTCTTCGCAATTTTGTGAACTTTGGAATATACGACCAGCAACAGCAGTTAACATTTCATTGTCAGATCGTCGTAGAATTAAAACAATGGGTAAAAGAAAACCATTATTTCTTTCTTCCTTTTTTTACGAATTTCATATATTCTCAAAATTAAGTTGTGAAAAAAGAGTAAAATATGCGAAAGATGAAATTAATGAGAGTTCTTTACGTATAATACAACAAGAGCATTCGAATGTTCTCGGAGGGATAATTTACAAGAAGAAAAGCAAGGTAATTTTTTTTTCTTAAAAGTTTCCACTTTTTCCTGGCTACATCGTATAAGAGAAATTGTTAGAACTTTCAATTTCGTAGTTTTATAACGACGATGGATAAAATCAAAAAGAATTTTTTTCAACATAACATAACGTATTATTTCGAAGTGTAATATAACAACTTTTAATTAAATAATTACATAAATTCTATCGATCAAACCTTACCTGTGCATAAAAATTAATCGAACGACAGTGCCGATTTCAGCTCACATGAAAAATACATACATAGCAAAAAATATTTGATAACATGCATTATAGAAAATTAATAGGTAATGATAAGATACAAAGTTTTTTAATAATTACAAAAATACTAATCTTTCTACACATTAAAATTTATAGATGTAATGTAATTTATAAGATTCGAGTATCTTAAGGCAGTAATATGTATTTATAATTTCTCTGTGTTACAGATTATTATTTTTTATCCAAAAAAGTTTTAGCAATCTAAGTCAAGCCTATTTTTGGGCTAACCATCTTGGGACACCTTACATGTCTAAATATTATTTTCAAGTAAAATGTAAGACACGCATATATCTGTCTTGTTCTTTCGATCGACAACTCTATCGATGACAGAATCGTAAGGTTAACATTAACGCAGCCTAAACACCATTTAGTTCCCATCATGAACCACTTAATCTCCAATCGCGGATAAACTCCCAGTGGCAACAACGGAAGGGAAATCAATAGTGCATTGTGAAGAGAAACAGAGAGAGAAAGAAAATATGTGATTATGCTCTCGACAAACAGCAGAACTTTGTCCGCAAGAGTCACGTGGCACCGTTGAAGTGAGCACCACCTTCTCCCTTTCTCTTTGTGTATGTAACGCTCCGTGGAAAAACCTACCCTACACGATAGGCGATCGGCAAGCACGCCTCCAAGGAAAACAACCCCGAGGCTCTCGAGCCTACGTTCCCACGTATATACGCTAACTCAATCCCAGAGTTTACCGTGTAACAGTTCGAATTACACGCTGTTTACAACCAAAATGCTTTGTCTGAATCGCTAAACTTGAAAAGATACGTGCTGCAAATTTCCGACAATTTGAATTTTTTATGTAATAATGCAATAACTTGAGCAAGAAGAAGTGCTTAAGTTAATAAACACTTTATTTTTGCAAAAATATATATGACTTATAGTGTTTTTTATTTTATCTTTCTCATGTTCCTTGGAGTCAACTATAAGATAACAAGCTATATATATATATATATATATATATATATATATATATATATATATATATATATATATAGCTTCACACAAGTTCTTGTAAGATAAAATAAAAAGAATTTTAAACATCAAATGGAAAATTGGAAACGATTACAGTTTAATGAAAATATTTGCAATACATCTTTATATATAAAAGAGCGATGAAATATTCTCTTATATTTAATCCAACAAAATTTTAATTCATATAGCTTCAAATAAATATATGATAATATTAAATTAATTATAATATTAAACATTTTCTATTTCTAATTTTCTATTACAAATAAATTCAAGAAAAAATTATACACTTACAGTATTTTGATTATTGTATTATATTAATACAAATTCTTATTAAATCTTTTTAATAACCAAAAAATAATGAAATTTAAATAACTTTCAAATAAATTTTTGCAAGCCAATTTAATATGAAGTCTCACAATTATTATAAAAGTATAAAATATTCTATGAAACTATTGAACATCATTTGACATTTTGTTAGTATCGAGTTATCGCAATATCGGCTACTCATCTCGATAGAAAGTAGGTAGACTTTGTGTAAAGATATGTTTTGAAAAAAAAAGTTTAATCTTATCAAGAATCGCACACTTCTCTCTCCCTGTTCACAATCAGTAACATATATACTTTAATAATTCTTATCTTGACGTAACTACTTCATTGACATAACACATATATTAAGATGTTTTAATTCAAACTGCGTTTTCCTAGTAGATATTCTGATAATCTATAAATATCTATAAATATATTGATTAACTCTGACGTACGTCAATCTAAATGAAAAAATTTTTAAATGAAATAAATAATTAAATACTGATTAATACTATTATTATTAGTTTAAAACAATAATAATAATAATAATGAATAAAAAACGAAGACTCAAGTTCATGTTCAATATTCTCTTTCTCTCTCTTGTCTCAAAAATTGCAACTTTCCTCTCTCTTTCTTTTTCAAATAAGCAAAAAGTATTTTTGCCTTCCTATATAAAAAGATAATGTCATACATACGATACGGCATAATGATCCCACGACTATCTTTAAATGTTTTACCGTTTTTACTTTTTTTACCGTTCGAAAAAAAAATAGCTATCGATCAAACCTCGATTAGCCGGTACTCCAAACCGGAAATGAGTTGACCTCGTGTTAGCCACGCGCGATAAAAAAAATCGTAATGCCGTAATACTCCCCTGGGTGAGATGCGGTAATCCGATGCGGGTGGCGGAACTCGCGCGTGTCTTTAGTACTCAGGAATTGTTTTTCAACAGGGAGAAACATTATGAGCTGTCGACCTTGCCTTTTAATAAGGTTCCTCTACTTATGGCTTGCTTATCGATTTGGCAAGTGACATTTTAATATAAATTAAAGAATTTAACAAATATAAATTTAAGAATTAGAAGATAAATCTGCAAATTACACATAACATGTTTAATTATAAATAAAGACAAATTAAATTGAATTTAGTTTAATTTAATCAATACAAAAAGAATATGCAGGGCCTTTCATCATCCTTAGTCTCCTTATTCCTTTTCATTTTGCGGGTCAATCGAATTATGACTTATACAGACACGGGTAGGCAATAAAAGGCCGATAACCGATAGTTAACGACGTTACCAGGCCGATCTATCACGGCGAGTGGTCACTCGGGGTGAAGTTGTGGCGCGAAGAAAATGAAAGAAAATATAGGAAGTGTTCGGCCCGGTACCTTCCTGATCTGGCGGTTTCATGCCCGAGTCATAAAAAAAAGATAGCGAAGCCGCCGTTACCGCAAAAACTTTCAACTTGGAGAGCAATTTTCTCCTTCCACTCAGACTTTTTTCACGAGAAATATAGGCAGGAAAAAAAACTATTGCCGCGATTATAGCACGTGAAAAGGGTTACAATTTTTTTTTATATTTTATATTCTGGAACATCGCGAAATATAATTAATATACGAACATCATCTCTATTCTTCTGTATTTCGTTAATTAATTAAAGCATGTATCAAGCAATTTTTAACAATCGAGAATTATGTTCTATTGTCAAAACTAAAATAAAAGAGACTTTTCTACGCTAGACAGTGCGCAAGATTATCAAAATAATCCGCTTTAATTAATGCGATCGCAATAATCGCTCTACTCATCGATTCTACTCATCCGCGAAGAATAATTTATAAAAATATTTAGAACATAAAATTTTAATAAGCAAAGACATCACGCTTCTCCGTGAGAAAAAAAAAATGTAGAAAACCGTGGTTTGCAGATACCGTAAAGTGACGCGAAAAATTTAAGTCCCAGGGGAAGAGCTTCTCCTAGCGTAATACGATCAACTCATCCAATCATCGGCTTTGGCGACCGCGAAGTGTTCGGAGAAACGTTCCTTGCGCACAACTACACATATACGAAGAAAATGTATACACTTACAAATGTATTGTACGTATATGTCAAGTGTGCGCGATGAGTGGATGCGTATCTGCGAACGCGCGTGCGTTTATACCTTAGTGCGTTTATACGGAATAGAAACCTTAAGGTTCTCGGGGCCCTTTAGAGTGCCAAAGCCGATCTGTCGTCGGCAACAAAGGTACCGACCTTCATCCTCATTTCCCCACCGACTTCTCTCCACCCCTGCGCACGTGAATACCACGCGTTACCCTGTAACCGCGGTCTGCCATTTTCTTTTCATCCCCGTCCCGACCATTCGCTATGAGCCGTCGTTTCCTATGGTTACCATTTCGCTCGGGGGTTGGTTGACGTCGTCATTGGAGCTTCTCGCCCCTTGTCAACGTACGATTCTCTGACAGTCTTTCCATAAAAAGAGGTAAGAAGAAAAAAGACTTTTTATTTTGCAATTTTCTCTCCTTTCTCTCCTTTCTCGTGCGTCTCCGAGATAATGTGCAATTTAAAATGATGAAATTATCCGTCAAGTTTTTCAGAGAACTTGGCACAAAGTGCGCAATATTTCGTCTAAGTCTAAAAGAATATTGAAAAAAAGAAAATCTCTTTCTCTCCTAACATGTCTTTGTGTTTTGTTCTTTTTAATTAAAATTGATTTTATTAAGTTATTTTTAAAATGTCATTATTGTTTAACTAATTTCGCGTTTCTAAAACTATGATTAAACAGAGACAAAGAACCAATTAATTAATGTTAAATACGAACAATTCAACATTACAAAAGTACATTTTACTCTCTGTATGCAGAAAAATAAATTCGACAAATTACACGCATTTATTATTATTACGTATTTATTCTTATACGCAGAAGGTTTGATAGAAAATCTGCATAGTGTGATTAATAAAATATAGTGTCTATATAATTAATCGATTTTAAGGCATTGCGAGCGACACAAAATGTACAACCGTGATGTCTTGCCGTGATAACGTTCGCTTCAATTTGCAAGAGCAGCGAACTGCGAAAGCCAAGATGCTCTCCTTGCGAAGCCTTCGGTGAGGAGGAGATTTAACGCGGCTTACACGACTCACGCAGGTTTAGTTCCAGGTTGGTTTAGTTGTAGGATTTAAGCCCGTCGTACGTAACGCGGCGCGTCGTGCCCGAAGCAATACCGTATATCGATTGCGGGACGGCCGAGCCTCCGAACACATTACATGATTAAACCGCCCCAATGGCATAGCAACCGGCCTTGCAGCACTTACCTTATTAAAATATCCGCCACCCTCGCCGCGCCCTTTTAACAAAAGCGGAGCCGCGAACTATTACGCTCTCTTTATTACCCAGAAACGCTTAGCCGACCAGAAGTTGATCGGTTCTCTAGATCGCGCGACGATTGCCTGTATTTATTCTTCCACTGGATGGATATTAATATTAATCCTTGCATCGTGATTATTACGGTAATACCATTTGACCAAATTTAAAGATGACATTGCACGCGATGTTTCTATGGGACAAGTCAATCAGTTCCTAATCAAACTTAAAATCGACTACATTTAATGCTACATGCAAAATTAGAACAGATTTAAGAACGAATCGTAGAATTTAAATATTTTGTAGATTATAAGTATATAATACATCTTGCATATATTTATTTTGAAGAGATTCTCAAACTTCAATTTAGTCGAAATTTTACAACAAATAATTTCTAATAAAATTAATCAATATTATACATGATATATAAATATCAATTTTAATAATGTTAAGGTATAGATGTAAATTCTTATTATTTAAAAGATAATTTATAAAAAATTATTACTTATATAATAGCGAAAAATATTCACGGTATTAAAAAGCTCTGAGTTACGCGTCACTTTAATTAATAATAATTATGTAAAAGAGTTCCAATACCAGTTGATACGGATCTCATTCATAAATTTAATAGCAAGCGGAAAATATAACTCGTATTTGGATCTTAAAAGGGTTACGGGGTCACGAATCTCACTGTTTACGGGTAGTAAACTTAATTATCACTGAACTCACGCGCAATCCTTCGTGAATATTCATTCGGAAAATCGGTCGTCGACTCCGCGTTGCATAACCACGAGATCGTCTTTCGGCCGCGGACATTCATAATTTAGGAAGCCTTCGACCTTGCTCCACTCACCGAGATCGACTGGATGAATAACTCAGAGGACAAGTCGGGGTGCGCGTGACAAAGAAGAGGAAGAATAAAAATGGCAAGCAAACATATGATAAAGATAAGACGAGAGTGAAAATCAAATGAATATCTAAAATCTAAAATCAATACGTCGGCCACTCAATATTTATTATCGATATTCGTATACTTACGTTATGTGTATTACATTTATGTTTGAGAGCAAAAGTGTTAAATTAAATTCCCTTTCATTATAAGATATTCCATCTCTCTCTCACGTGTCATTCATATTTTAACATACAGATTGAATTAATTTGTGAGTGCATTGTTTTTAATAGAGATATATAGGTGTTAAAGTATCAATAATTTAAATCATAAATAGTATAGTTTAAGTTATAAAATTTCGGAAAAATAAAAATAAAATTAATAAATTTGATTAAATTAAAAAAAAAAATTGTCCTCCATCTGATAATTAAGCTTAAGCTTTGCTGATATATTGAGGTATAATATATGATAAAATATGATTTAGATGCTACTGATATAAACATATTTTGCATCAAGAAGTAACGTTCACAAGGCAACAAGAGTTAAAAACTAGTATACAATTGACACTGTATAAAAAGCGAATTTTTATAATATATAGATTTTTATAATATAGAGATTTCTAATAAAATAATTACAAAATTTCTATCGGAAATATTTTAAGCAAATTTTGTACGAATAAATACAAAAGATTAATAAATATATGAAACAGAAGTGGCGTATTTTACAAAGTTTATAACATTGTATCTTACAAAAGCAACGTGAATTGTTAAGTCCATTCATCGATTTTTTCTCTTTCACCTTTTCTAACTGATTATTTTAGCATAAGTAAAAAATGACTTACTTTTATATTTTTAGACGTTTCAAAGTTAATTTAGCCCCAGACAAATTGTAGTCTAACATTACTTATAAACGATTTTATGATTTAACTAAAATGTATAACAGATTTAGTAATATTATCTCCGTATAAAACAGGAATAATCTATCGGGAGAGAGAATAGGATCTTGGACGCGCACACATACCTACTAAATATATTTCATAATTTATATATATATAATCTATTATCTTTCTTAGATGCTAAAATTATATAATTCGCTATTCAACAAGATACAAATAAATTATAATATATTCTACGTGTATTATATGATTATATATCTTTGTATATTTAGCACAATGGATCTTTAAATAAGCACAATAATATTAAATATTTATTACATATAATATTATATAATAAATATTTAATATTATTGTGCTAAAATATGTATACTTTCTAGCTCCAGAAAGTACAACGTCATATCGATAGAAAAAGTAATAAGACAGTGGCACGAATGGTGATAGTGACTCTTTAGATGGAAGCATTAATCTTATCGATCGTTAATGGAAAGACATTATCGAGAAGTGGTCACCGTTCAAGTGAAAATTTGAAGTCAGCCTGATATTACGAAATATATCAACGTCATTGAGAGAGAAAATTATATCAAACAGAAGAGAGAAAGAGAGAGAAAAGAGAGACATCGTATCGTAAATCGAAGGAGCTAAATTGCAATCGAATTTCGACGATTGACGTAATTGTTAACCATTACATTACTAATTTCACCGTTAATCATGGCGTTTCTATGTGTAAATGGTTTCCGGTACAATTGTCGTTGCAATTGCCACTCGGAAATAAATGTCCTAATGCGTTTTCAAGTCAGTAAACATAACGAAAAACTGAGCGATAATAATTAAATGGAGCCTGATGTTTATATTGGTAATGCATTTGATATTTACATTTCATGTTCCAATATAAATCATAAAAAGAGAATAATGTTTATTTTTACAAAAATGCTTTTCAGATATGGTCAATTGTACGTATCATAAAGATAAGCGTTTATTATCTGTTAATAAAGTATTATGCAACAATAATAATATATATTACATTAAAATAATTACTAAAATTATTTTAATATATGTATAGTATTTTTTTGTCCCATAATATGGTAAATCTTCTATTTTGACGTTTGTTTCCATATAAATTTTAGTTTTACATATATTATAGTACAAAAATTTACTCAAATTTATGATTATTTCAACTAAATGGGAAAATTGTCAGATTTATGTTCTTTATAAGTGTCAACACAAGTTGAGTAATTGATAATAATTTTACGAGGTAACTTCCAAAAAAAAAAGACTTATACATAACATGTATCTGCAACGATACATCATTCTACCAGCTGATAATTTCTTTAATGTATATCGCTTTCTTTTCATAAAGCAAATGTGCTTTTATGTTAAGAAAGCAGAAATTTGTACACTTAAAAAAATGAAAATGTACTTTCTCTATTTACGGTATAATTTTCTACCTCTATATATATATATATGCAAGTGTTGCATAAGTTACATTAGTATAATCTTGATTCTCTAACTCTAACTGAAAATAATCTCTGATAATACCTGATTCGCAGGTATCGTTCTATCAGTTTACTGATACGTTGTGTTTTATGATTTATAACGAGTTATATAAAACTCTAAACGTTTAATAATTACATTTTATAAGGTTTGTATTTATCGCTTTTTCCCTTTATGTTTCTTTTTTAGAAGTGTACTATTTTCTTCAACAAGATACTTAATATATAAACAACAAAATAACAAATTTTGTTGTTCATACAATTTAAATAAGCCTTATCTTCACCTGTAAAATATTTTTTTTACAACCAAAAAAAATAGAAATTTTTAAAAAATTTAATTATTTTTGATAATTTACAGAATCTTCGATTCACGTCACAATCTCATTTTTCTTCCTGAAAAGATTTTCTTTGTTAAAAAATCTTATAAAAAAAAAAAAAAAAAAAAAAAAAAACACGAAACTTTCGATGCTTTTTTTCGTTCGTTCCTTCCAGATTGATTATTTGTAAAGCGTAATCGTGTAAATCCAAGTAACGCAGAGATTCGCAAATTAACTGGCCGTACGTTGAATATCTTCACTGAAAAATAATCTGCTCTCGGCGCAGAATTTTCTAGTTGCATGCCACTGTTTCACTCACCTTCCAGATTCTTGTTCCTCGCGAGGAGCGCCAGTAAAACGTCCTGGTTAGGCGCCGCGTCGGCCAGATCCTCGTCCTGATGCGCCGACGGCAGGGTCGCGGGTCCCAGCGGCGGCATCGCGCCCGGCGGTGGACGCGGCATCATCACCGGCGGGCCCGCCGCGGCTCCCAGGGGGAGGGCCAGGCCGCCGGAAGTGTGATGCAGAGAATTGTGGGCCGCGATCGGGCCGCTGCCGGCCAGGCTGGTCGCGGCGACCGGCGGCTGCACCGCCGCCGACATCGACAGGTCGACGCCGCCGAGCAGCACCGGACGACAGCCGCCGGAGGCACCGCTACCGCTCACCGCCGGGAGGATCCCGCCGCCCCCCGGCAGCGGTGCGTACGGCAGATACAGCTCCAGTCTAAGAACGAGCTCGTGCAATCGTGTCAGCAGCAATTCCCGGCGACGAGAATTCTCGTCGCTCTACGTCCAACTATCCCCGCCTTCTCGCGGACGGCGAGATTGTCGCGGTCTGCGATTTCTATCAAGCTGCGATGTACAATCCGCTGTGAAATAGAGTTCGCTGAACGTCCAAGATAATTGACAGATGATTCATGCGGGATGCATCGGTTCCAGTTTCAGAAAAAATTCATGTATACTATCGTCGAATAGATTTTTCTTTCTCGAATTATTGCCAGATTTCGTAGAGCTGTAATATGGATTAGATGCAGAAGGAGAGTCTTGCTATTGTTGCGGGATTCCTTGGAGCGAACAACTTCCACGCAATGCAAGTACAGTCGTGCAGCAAGGCACTTTCTTTTTCTTTGCCAAGAATGAAATTTTGTAATTAAGTTTCCATATTATCTCTTCGAGTTAAAGGAAGCAGCTTCAGCTGCCACGTTGCGGAGAATATAAATGAAACGGAGATAAGAAGCCACATGGTTCTTTGAAAGATTCGCTGTTTGTATCTTCCAACGTGATTCAAACTTGCGCGATGTACTGATTTCAAACTGTCTCTTAAAGTGTCCGAGCTCATTTGATGTAGAAGATATTTGCAAGAGTGAGATCATTCCCCAGACACAAGCAGCGTTTATTTAATAGAAAACTCCAGCACGACCGTACGACATTAAATAAGATTCTTGTTAAAAGTTGTATATTTTACACGTTATCTCTCTCACACGAGTTCCGCCGAAGTTAGGTGATCGAGAAGATCATTGAAGATGCTTCTCACTGATTTGTTTCTACATTTTATTTATCATTTCCATCTGCCATCATTGATACCGATAAATATCAAAATCTACTGAGAAAGTATCTTCTCACGACACTTTTATGTGCAAATAATTTTTTTTAAATTATTATTTCTATTATAAAACTTTCGATAATGCTGTCTCTCTCTTGAACGAAAAAATTATGCACGATTAACTATTGTGTACTTTTTATATAATGTAAAATACGTATATCAACTCGGCTCACTCACTCACCGAAGGATCATTTGTTATCTTTATCTTGAAGAGTCTCGAGATGCACTAAGTCTCTTAATGAAATTCGCGCAATTGTTCGTAAACGACAAAGTCGTGAAACTTCTTTTGTACCAAATAAACGCTTTTCGTACTCGCAACGTTCGTACGTTTATGAGCTCATTGCACGAGACTTGAATGAACCGTTTGTAAATAGTTCCAACACTAGCGCACAAGCCGTTTATTGTCAATGAAACGATTCACGTTCGACGAACGGTTCCGATATCGATGCGATATTTTGCATATCGAGTCTTTCCTTTTGTAACTTCAACCTCGATATACTCGGCGAGAGAGCATCGCACGTCAATAATTTATCATCCAATTAAAAGTTACAACATTCTCTTCCTCCGAATAAATTATATTTAACAAAATATTTAACAAAGCTCTCTATTTTGTTTATAATTAAATTTGAGATCGTTTTTGTGCTTGCTGTTGTCGACGAAATGCGAACGGCGTAGAACACGTGTTACAACAAACATCGATGAGTATAACGCGTACTGATAAATGAAAAATTCATTCACGCGTATCCGAATGGCACAAAAGAAGTTTATATCACTTCCGCCTATATTTTTTCTCGCCCTACGCGCGTTCACGTCACTTCCTTTTACTTTAACTGATGCAAATTTTTACGTTGTACAAACACGACGATGTTTTCGATCACGCAAAGTTTACGTCGCTTTTCTCAAACACGAGAGCCGCAATGTTTTCGACCGGAAATCACTGTCGACGTAGTAACGCGCCTTCCGGTAGGGTCCGTGCGGGCCTAAAGCCAGCAACGCACTCGTCGACGGACCGCTTATCAGACCGCTCGCACAAGATCCCGTTTTATCTCGACTGTAACCTTGAGTACGTGACACCAATCGCGTCGATCTCTCTCGAATCTGTCAAATCGCAATCGAATTTCGTAATGATATTGTCTACCCTTTTTAACTTTGTCGCTTCTTCACGTTGCTGACGTTTCTCTAAGTTTAGAAAACAAAGTATATAAGATGTAATAATGATATCTTTTCTAATCGCGCAAAATATTAAAAAAAGCGGAATAATTGTGCTTAAAGTTGAAGTGGAATTAAAGATTTAATTAACGAGAATTTTTGCTTGTACATTACGTGATTTCTACTATTTGACAACGAGATATTGATTTTTTTTTTTATATGTAGATGGTATTAAATATTAATACTATATTTTTCTTTTACTAAATCCCTTTCCTACAAAATTGCCTAATTTTCACCGCATTCCTGCGCCAACAGCGTCTTTCTTACTTTCTAATCATTTTACAATCACTTTTTTTTATTCTGTTCGAAGCTTTCCACGATTGCATCCACCTCTTTTATCCGAATACTTTTTCGATTCCCCTCTTTCAATTATTATTCGCGCCAAAAATAATCCCGATTGGTATTCTATGAAGAGACTAAAATTTCCTTTCGATCGTCGAATTGATAACAACTCGAGACGTTTCCGAGGCTCCCCTAAGCGGGGATCTGATTCCCCTCCCTGGGATCGATATCGTTGCCTACGACTGCGATCGGTAGCGGGATGATGCTTTTTACGCGCGTGTCAATGTAAATCTCGCGTCCTGCACGACGTGAATCGTCCGACCGCCCGACGCGTCGGAGAAAAACGCGACGGATCGCGACCGATCTAGCCGGTTGCCGATCTGCTGGTTCGGCGATTCGAACCGAATATGCGGTCAACTTCGCCGGTCGCCGATAAGAAACGCCGAATTCCACCGGCCTCCTGATCGCGATCTTCGACCTGCCACGTTGTCCCGCCCGTTTTTTCCTTCTCATCGGGTCCGTTCCCCTTCCCCTTCTCCCTCTCGATGGTCTGGGCCGTCTACGAGCGCGTTCGATGACATTCGTCGATGACTGTCACTGCTCGTCCTCGTCCGTCTCGAGATCTTCGCATCTTTTACGGCTGGTTGCGGAGACGAAAATGGAGGGATCCGCGAGATTCGTCAAAATTAATAATAACCTGCTTCTCGACAGTTGATTTTAAGTTGTTTGGTATTTTTTGTAAATGACGGGTTCCACTTTGTATAATTGCTGTTCGATAATCTTAAAACCTTGAAGTATTAAAATTAACAACACAGAAATGTTCAAGTTCACATCTTCCCTTAATCACTCACTGATATAATCCTGCGGGCGCACAATAATATTATTTTAAAAGAGTCTTCTCTCTCTCTCTCTCTCTCTCTCTCTCTCTCTCTCTCTCTCTCTCTCGCAAAACACAATCAGATATTATTCAAATTAATCTTTCAATGATAAATGCGAGCTCGATTATTCGAGGATGGCACGATGACTCTTTCCAATAGAACTGACCGCTTGGAGAAAATAGCGATGACAACGATCAATCGACGAGATCGCTGTTCGATACGAGGATCTTATATCCGGAAAAGAAGTTTTCTCGAAAAACTCGTCAGCACTATAGGCACAGATTCGCTTTGCGTCGACGAGGGACAAGCTACGCGGTCGTGGAATGTGCTATTTGATTAGCAGGTGCCACAATACTATGGAGCCGGCTTGAGCTTCGGCTTGGCGTAGCACACCGGTTAGCAGGAACCGGGCGCTCGGAGGGCACGAAGGACGCCGTCGGAAGGTGGAGGTGGTCGCGCACCGGACGTATCGTCCGAAATCGCGTACGCAGCTATCGAAGGAGAGGTTTCCACCCTACCTACCGTCCTCGGCCACCACCGAGACCGTCGCCGCCGCCGTCGGCTCCAACACCACCTCGAAGGGGGGGATCATCGGTGGGGGAGCCTCGGCACGCCTGCGCCCCGTGCGCGCAACCTATGTCCCCTTCGTTCGCTTCGTGCGTGGGGTACGCGTCGCGTATTCGAGGTATGTATGTACGAGGAGGATCCCGCGCAAGATTTCCAGATGGTTTACGATACGAGCCGCAGCGGAGCTTTCCCGATCGAGCGCGAAAAATGGACTTTGCTTAGCGTATTGGAGGAAAAAAAATTTTAAGCGAAAAAAAAAAAAAATTTATCGCGACCGAAGCTGACTGATAAATGATCGCGAATGGAAATTAACACGCGATACTTTGGGACATAACAAGACTATATGGATCGAAAAAGATTTTGAAGTAATTAATATGCTTTTTCGCGTAGTATCTTTGATCATATTTCGTAACTAGAGTAAAACACAGATAAATTTATTTTATATATTTTAGATATTTATTGTATATTATAATATTTTGTAACAGTTTAAAAATATTAAACTGCTTTGAATAGCTTTCATCTGATTTCTCTATATATTGTTTTTTTTTTTTTTTTTTTTTTTTTTTTTTTTATCAAAAATTAAAATAATATTAATTTTGATTAAAAAATCGATTATTCAATTTAACGATTATGTATATCACTTCAATTATACTTATTACTAAAAATAATGTTAGCATATATACATACATGTAAGTCTCTCTAACAGAAGTAACTCAATGTATTAGACTGAATGTCATCTTAATCGTATATCTAAAATCGCTGTCTATAACAATCCGAAGTATATAATGCTGCTTTTAGACTTCTATTCCTGTATTTTATTTTTGCCGCGAATATATTTTACTTCCGCATACGGATTTTGCGATATAAACGAAACGATAGAGAGTGAGATCGACGACGCACACATGAGCGTGACGTTTATAGCTGGGTCATCAATATCAACCTTTTACAAGTTTTCTATATGAAAATTGCTGCAGACTTGGAGGAAAAACGAGAGAAGGGAAAGAGGTGGTTATAACCCTACAGGTTATGATACTTTATTTTATAAAGATGAGAGTCTAGCGGTTTCCCCCTCAATAGCTTTTAAAAGTTCGACACATCAATGCATACGTGTATCAGTATATAAATAATGTGCCCTTGTTATATTGAAATAATTATTAATCGATATTATGAAAACCGCATTTCTGAAAATTTTTTAGTCCACATAAATAGCAGTAATAGAGACACGATTCACTTATGTAATAAAAGTGATTAAATTTTAAACTTTGTCGGTATTTAAATAATAAACATGAAATTAAAAAAATATTACGTCAATTTTTACATAAAAACACCGGCTAATCACATTACCTGGATTTAATATTAAATTCCATTTCTTACACACTAATGTTTTATGAAAACATTTAGTTAGCGTTGTATAGTATACCTGAGAAAAGTTACGTTAAGAGACAAGAATTTCGAATTTTATTTTACATTTCTCGCATTTCTTTCAATCGAATTATCATAATTAAAAAGATTTTCAAATTAAAGACATATCTTTTGAAAAAAAATAAAGATTTTCCATAAACACAAACTACGTTAAAATATATATTCTTAATAAATATGTGGTAAGGCAGTTAAAAAAATAATAAACTCTTCAACATTTAACTTTTCTCATTTTTCCAAATTTATGATTAACGCGTTTTATGAAATAATGCAATCTTTATAGTAAAATATCCGAGTATATACTACTTTAACTCATTTATGTCTCTCTAACGCGGACGATAAATTATATGGCCGTGGAGGATTATTAATAATATGCGAAGGGAAAAAGGGCTGACATGGATGGCGCGAAAAAAGACCCTGACTTCCGCGAACACGAAGGTTCCGTAAAAGAAAATCGTACGGGATAGTATCAAGCGCTAATAAAGACCGATGGTCAATAATGGCGGCCACGGGCTGGTCGGCCAATCCAAGTCCAACCTACCCCTCGAGCGTCGGGCGTGTACGGGGTGGTTTAAGCCACCACCGTCGTCACCGTCGCAGCCGCCGCCACCTCCTCCCACTATAGCCGCTCGACAGGGGTTGATTCTGTTAGCATCCTTGTGTAAAGAACGAGACATATTTTTATTGTAGCTAGGTGAATCAGTGCTACGGGGCATTTCTCTGTATGTTATCTGACTTGGCCGCGCACATGTGGACCTGGATTTTTTTTATTTTTATTGACGGAAAACGCATACAAGTTGCACGAGAGTTTTGTGCGATTTCAACGGATTTTGCACACGGAAATGACAATATAAATAATAAAGATCGATCGAATCACACAATCACACGTTAAAGTCACTCGCGTATGAATAATTTTCCATCATTTTTATCGTACACTATATAATACTTTCCTACACTAAATAAAATATACCGTGATACATATTTAATTATTGAAAGTTTGTATAAAATTAATCGGCTTTTTTTACTGTAAGAATAAAGCTCGTTATACATGCAACATACATGTTGCATTGCAGCTCGGAGCATTTGCGAATGGCTTGTATGTGACGAGTGTACTCTGTGCGTAGTACATATATATATATATATATATATATATATATATATATACACTTGATCCCACACCTACTATATATCCGCTCTCGTATTCACAAATACTACCACGCGGCGAGTCCATGACTCTCCGTATGTATTCAGTCAGTACGTCCATATAAATTTACCTCGCTCGCCACAAACGTACTGTATATAGTACTTAGATGTAAATACATACACGCGGCGTGCATCTAGATTTGCGCATCTTTTCCAGATACTAAATTATAAAATAATAATCTAATAGAAACTTGCAATTGTTTGTTTGTTTTTTTTTTTTTTTTTTTTTTTTTTTCACGTTGTCAGTTATAGAATTATTTAATATTGAAAAGAGAAAGAGAGAGAGAGAGAGAGAGAAAAAGAAAGAAATAAGGGGAATAAATATTAAGGGAATTCTGAGAGAATCACACATTTATCATTTGAAATGTTATTATCCGTGCTACTTCATTTAAAATTCTGAGAAAGAAAAGTCGATTTTAAGCAAATTTATTAGTGAATGAATTAGGTATTGTTATTTAATCACATCTTAAAAGTTCTTTTCCACTTTAAATCACTCGCAG